>NC_073230.2:139417500-140017500 GCF_029281585.2 Gorilla gorilla gorilla
AGGAAACTATACCTAGGCACAACATAATCAAACTGAAAAAAAAAAAATAGAAGTCTGGAAAGAGCTGGAGGGAACACTTTACCTATAGAGAACAAGAATAAAAGCCGCAGCAGACTTCTTATCAGAAACTATGCATGCAAGTAGAAAGTGAGGGGAAATATTTAAAGTGGTGAAAGAAAAAAACCCACCAACCTATAATTGTATACCCAGTGACATTATCCTTCAAGAGTGAAGGCTCGGCTGGGTGCAGTGGCTCGCACCTGTAATCCCAGCACTTTGGGAGGCCGAGGCAGGAGGATCACCTGAGGTCAGGAGTTTGAGACCAGCCTGGCCAATATGCTGAAACCCTGTCTCTACCAAAAATACAAAAATTAGCTGGGCGGGGTGGTACATGCCTGTAATCCCAGCTACTCAGGAGGCTGAGGCAGGAGATTTGCTTGAACCCAGAAGGTGGAGGTTGCAGTGAGCCGAGATCACGCCACTGCACCGCTGCACCCCAGCCTGGGTGACAGAGCGAGACTCTGCTTCAAAAACAAAACAAAACAAAAGAGTAAAGGATAAATATTTTCTCAGACAGACAAATACTGAGGGAATTCATCACCAGCATATCTGCTCTACAAGAAATGTTAAAAGAAATATTTCAGTGAGTAGGAAAATAGTAAATCAGTAATTCAGATCTACATAAAGAAAGGGAAGAAGGAATAAATGAAAGTAAAATAAAATATCTTATTTTTCTTATTCTTAATTTATCTAAAAGATAACTATTTGTTAAAAGCAATAATAGTAGCAATGTATTGTGTGATTATAACATATGAATAAGTGAAATAAATTTCAGCGATGTCATAAGAGGCAGGAGAAAAAAATTGGGAATACTTTGTTATAAGGTACCTGCACTACACGTGAAATAGTCTAGTGTTATTTCAAAGTGAACTTTGGGCCAGGCGTGGTGGCTCATGCCTGTAATCCCAACACCGGGAGGCCGAGGCAGGCAGGATCACCTAAGGTCAGGAGTTCGTAGACCAGCCTGACCAACATGGAGAAACTCCGTCTCTACTAAAAAATACAAAATTAGCCAGGCGTGGTGGCGCATGCCTGTAATCCCAGCTACTCTGGACGCTGAGGCAGGAGAATCGCTTGAACCCGGGAGGCGGAGGTTGCGGTGAGCTGAGATCGCGTCATTGCACTCCAGCCTGGGCAACAAGAGCGAAACCCTATCTCAAAAAAAAAAAAAAAAAAAAAAAAAAAGTGAACTTTGATCAAAAAGTGGTAAAACTTTTGCCCACTTTTTCCCAGCCAGACATGAGGTTACAGAGGCAGAACCTTGCTCATAGTGGTGCTCAGTAAATAGCCTTTCGCTCCATAATACATAGCTTTCAAGGACAGTGAAATTCTGCAACATCTATCAACATGAATTTAAATAAATTTTAATTTTAAAAATCAGATTTTGCCATCCAGCACTATGTGAGAGAAGAGGTACTTATAGAAACAAAGGCACGGTGGTGTGCAAGTTTACAAAATAAACCGATGTAAGAACTCTAGGCAGAATTCTTCAGATTTTTTTATCCTGCACTCCTATAATTTTTTAAAAATCTGGCTTGTCACACCCAACATATGTAATTATATATTTATAAATTCTGTACAAATGCCACTGTACTCATATTATATATTTTATAAAACATAAAAATTAAAATAAAAAGGACGGAATAAAAATATAGCTTATAAGTCTTAATAGTTTCTTCCTTTACCCCCGGTAGGAATGAATGTCTCACTTTGGAAATCACTGGATTTGATTGAAAATGCTTCTAATTCTCGACTCCGACTTACCTTGAGCTGTCTAATAGATCTGAATAATCTCATAAATGAATGCCTGCCTCTTTAAGTAGACCGGATAGACAAACTATGGCCCACAGATCAAATCTAGCCTCCATAGCCTTCAAGCTAAGAATGGTTTTTACATTTTTAAATGTAAAAAGACTCTTTAGGCTGGGCACAGTGGCTCGTGCCTGTAACCCCAACACTTTGGAAGGCTGAGGTGGGAGATCGCTTGAGCCAGGAGTTCAAGACCAGCTTGGGCAACGTAGCAAGACCCTGTCTCTATGAATTTTTTTTTTTTTTTTTAATTAAAGAAAAAAACAGACTCTTCAGTGAGAACAGTTGCTCTATCTTACCTTCTGGACCCCAAAGCCTAAAATATTTGTTTTTTGGCCCTTTCCAGAAAAAAATTTTTTGGCCCCTGGACGGGGAAAGCGTGTGGGTCACCTTTACCTTTCCTCTACATGGTGAGGCCTTTGGAAGCTCTGCACAGGGCTGTAAATGTGGCTCTCCAGGCCCAAGGGGCTGGCCTTGGCTGCAGTTGCATCCCTTCCTTGGCCTGTAGGTTACCAACCTACTGTCTCACTGGGAGCAGGCCCTCAGCCTGTGTTCTTGGGCACCTCATGGTGGTCATTAGCTAGGTCCCAGATGACCAGGCATTAGACACCCACCCAGGGAGCCTGCAGCCCCAGCCCACTTCCTCCCAGTATCTCTGAGGTTTGGCAAATGACATGTCCTGGCCAGCCGTTCCATAGCTCTTGCTGCCCTATGGCTGGTCGGGGGGTGACTGGCCTCCATCCAGACACCCAGCTAGTGGGGAAGGGGTGGGTGTAGTACAGTTGAGAGGAGGCCAGCTGGGTGCCCGGATGGAGACAGCCAAGTGGCAGAGGGTTGCCCAAGAGTCTATCTTCAACTGCTGGGCCTACATCTAGGCAGGGACATACGTCCTGGGGGAGGGGGAGGCAAGATCTTGGTGTTAGAGGCCTGCATTTGAGGATGATGCCAGGGGAGGTAGGTCCTTGGTTGTGGGGCGTGAGAGTGAGGTCCAGTAACAAAACATGGGGAGCAGCTCAGAGCAAAGGTTTAGGAGCTCTGGGCTGACGGAGGCACAGCTGAGTGGAGCAGGCAAGGGTGAAGGTCCTGGATGTGAAGGATTGTTCCCCTAAGATTTGGGGAGTCATTGGAATGAGTAAATCAACAAATCAGTCAACAGATAGGTCCTGGGCAGTGGCCTGGCTATACAAAGGGTTTCTGGGATGGTGCAAATGAATATGACACAGCCCCAGCCCACGAAGACTTTGTTTTGTGTTTGCAGATGCCTGTAAAGAATTAGAATCTATGGTGTGTGATGGAGGCACAAGGCATGATTAGCTAAACTGGGGAGATGTGGTCAGTAGGCTCAGGTTCCCTGTGGTGGGTGGCCCCAGACTGGGATTTTGCATGAGAAAGTAAATTTCAAACCTCTAATCCAGAGCGGCATTAACCTACATTTTAGGCCTTCCATTGTTTTCTTGGATTTTTAATATTCCATTTCCTGAAAGCACCTGCTTGGCATATTTCTGAAAGGTGGGATAAGCCTGTTTTTTTGTTAATTAAATCACATTTTGAGTGCACTAGGGGAGATTTCATTTTAAGAAACAGTGGCAAATCCTCTCAATAATCAAAGAATCCTTTTAGAAAGGGAACGATGATGCTCCTGTTGTTCTTTTTTTAAAGATTACACTTGATGTATTTATTTTCCTAAAACACTCAAAGGGGACTTTTGGAGACTAAAACATAATTTAGTTTGGAAGTTTTGTTTGCAGATGTTGGAGCACCTCATTCGATCTCTGGAGACCCCCAGGGTGGTCCCCAGCCAGACATGGGAATTAATACCTTTAACGAGGAAGGGATTCAGGGCTAGAATCAGATTTCCTGCAATCTCCCCATCACGCTTTGTCGAGTTAACTCCTTCACATCTTACCTAACTCAGCTCAAATGTTACTGTTTGGCTGGGTTTTTTTTAGCTTTAATTTTGTGTATGTGATAAAATATACATAACATAAAATGTACCATTTTGTTTTTAAGTGTAGCGTTCAGTGGCATTAAGTATATCTACACTGCTGTGCAACCATTACCATCATCCATCTCCAGGACTTTTTCCTCTTCCTAAAATGAAACTATATCCTCATTAAATAACTTCCTGTTTGCCCATTGGCAACCACCATTCTGCTTGCTGTCTCTATAAGCTGGACTACTCTAGGTATTAAATGCCACTTTTACAACTTCTCTTTAATTTAAAGGGTTACACAGCACATCATATGAAGAGTCAGAGTTCTACAAGACTTGTTATAAAAAGCAACAGAGTCCTGCTCCTCCTCGCTTTCATGCCAGGTCTTGCTCTCTGGCAATAACCACACTGAGTTCTTCTAGCTTTGATGCTCAACATTCATAAGACTAGGTAAAGTGCTTACATTGCTACCTCTTGATTTTTCAGTTTTGGGCATTTTCGATTGATTCTCACTATAAAAAGTAAATTAACTGCCCCATATTTCCTTTAAAATATGTTTTATTGTGAAGTATATCATACGTACAAGATCCTGTATAAAACTTCAGTGGCTGTTAAAAATAAAATAAACAGCCAGGCGCGGTGGATCACGCCTGTAATCCTAGCACTTTGGGAGGCTGAGGCAGGCAGATCACTTGAGGTCAGGAGTTCAAGACCAGCCTAGCCAACATGGTGAAACCTCATCTCTACTAAAAATACAAAATTAGCCGGGTGTGGTGGCAGGTGCCTGTAATCCCAGCTACTAGGAGGCTGAGGCAGGAGAATCGCTTGAACTTGGGAGGCAGAGGTTGCAGTGAGCCAAGGTCACACCACTGCACTCCAGCCTGGGTGATGGAGTGAGATTCTGTCTCAAAAAAAGAAAAAAAATTAAATTAACACTCTTACCCTATCATTCAGCTTAAGAACAAGAATGTAACATTATTCGAGTAGCCTGCACAAGCCCCTCAAATGTACTCCCTTTCCTTTCCTTTTCTAGACAAAACCAGTAATCATGCTAATAATTTTCTTTCTTTTCCTTATAATTACCACATATGGACATATTCCTAAACAATATACTGTTTTGTGGATGTATATAAATGGAAACACAGTGCGTTCTGACTTGGCTTCTTTCGCTCAACATTGCATTTTTTGAGGTTCAACCATGTGGATGCATGGCGCTGTAGCTGACTCCTTTTCTCTGCTCTTTGTATTCCGTTGTATGACATCTCCATTCATTCAGCCAATCTTGTGCATATGTTCTGGTGACACGTGCAAGAGTTTCTCTCTTTTTTTTTTTTTTTTTGAGACAGGGTCTCACTCTGTCACCCAGGCTGGAGTACAGTGGTGCGATGACAGCTCACTGCAGCCTCTACCTCCCAGGTGCAGGTCATCCTCCCACCTCAGCCTCCCAAGTAGCTGGGACCACAGGCGCACACCGTCACACCTGGCTAATTTTAACTTTTTGTAGAGATGGGGTCTCACTCCGTCACCCAGGTTGGAACACAGTGGCGTGATGACATTGAGTTTTCTTATTTAAGAATAGAGTATACTGTTAGATTCGTTTGGAATGTTAGCATTTTCCAATAGTTTTATAATAGTCTCCAGGAAGTATGGAGGTGAAAGCAACTCCATCTTAGATGCTAATCTGCCATGTTGACTTCTGGTTGCCCCCCGATCGGGGAAGGCCTTGGGATTTCCAGTTCGTTGTTCCTTGAGTGGAGTATGTGCTTGCCATGAATCCTGCCCTGGGGTTGGTACAGGCTTGATGCTATCACCCTTCAAAGGTCCTACACATCCCTTTGGAGTTATCCTGTCCCTGTGGTGTATGGGCCATGGGTCTCGGCGGTAATGGTGCAGGAATCCACCAGCTTGTCTCACCAACACCTGAGACACAGACATGGCTTCTGCTTGTAAGTCCCTATTAAGTATTTCTTTCTAAAAAACAGATTTGTCGGCCTCTTTCTTGGACCTCTCAGCTTCCTAAGACTTTGGGGGCAGGTTTGCATATACCTGCTTACTTCAGAACAGGGAAGATTGCACATTGCTTGTTAGAATTATTCCTGATTTTTTTTTTAAGAAGGGGTGTCCCAAGTAGCTGAGACCACAGGTGCATGCCACCATGCCTGGCTAACTTATTTCTATTTTTTTGTAGGGACAGGGTCTCCCTATGTTGCCTGGGCTGGTCTTGAACTGCTGTCCTCAAGTGATCATCCCTCCTTGGCCTCCCAAATTGTTGGGATTACAGGCATGAGACACTGCACGTGGCTATATGCTTTCTTTTGTTAGTATTTACTTGGAATATCTTTTTTCCATCCTTGACTTTGAGTCTCTCTTTGTTCTTATGTTTTAAGAGTGCCTCTTGTGAAACCATATAGCTAGTATTTTTTTCTTTTTTTTTTTGAGACAGTCTTGCTCTGTCGCCCAGGTTGGAGTGCCGTGGCATGATCTTGGCTCACTGCAACCTCCTCCTCCTGGGTTCAAGCAATTCTCCCACCTCAGCCTCCGAGTAGCTGGGATGACTCCCACCATCATGCCCAGCTAATTTTTGTATTTTTAGTGGAGACGGGGTTTCACCATGTTGGCCAGGCTGGTCTTGAACTTCTGACCTCAGGTGATCCACCCACTTCAGCCTCCCAAAGTGCTGGGATTATAGGCCTGAGCCACCACGCCTGGCTATATAGCTAGTATTTTAAATAAATCATATTGATCATTTTTGCCCTTTATTGAAGCGTTAAATCCATTTACATTTAGTATTATTGGAAAGATATTTAGGCAAGTTTCTTCTTTTTATGCCCTTTCAAATTGTTCTACTTTTTTTTTTTCTAGGCTCTGGAGTATTTTTATGTTCTACTTTTTAAAATTCCTTTTTGTACACCTTTTTTCCTCATCTTTTTCTGGCTTATGTTTCCTCCTTCATCTCTTTTCATCTTTACCCTGTCTACCTGTTTGAAAGTTATGTGCACTGGGCCTATTCTTCTAGTTGTTGCTCTAGCTATTTGAACACGCATATTTACCAAAATCTAAAAAATTATCAATATCTCTCCTTTCTCCCAACAATTCCAGGACCTTAAAGACACTTTAACTCTGATGACCCACTTGCAGATAACATGCTATTCTTGTCCAGGACTTAAAACTTTGGTGTTAGATGATGCTGGGGAAAATATTTCCTGAGATTTCATAACCACAAGTAAGCCCCCGACATGAATTTGTGGTTTAAGTTTATGCTAACTATGCAGTTCCCCAAAAAAATCTTAAATTATTTAATTTAGAGTGGTCGCAGGTTGGTAGTGTCCCCAGCAACTTACAGAAGTAAACGCAAATCTTTTCTGGAAGAACCCACCTTCAACTCAGGCCTCAAGGGATTCTCACAGATAAATGTTCAAGGAAAATGATCGGTTCACAGGTACGTGGCATGAGAGAAAATGCACCATGAGTAAGAACCAGCGGAAAGAATATGCAGCAGAAACAGACTTAAAACATCTAGGAATTGTAATTATCTAACACAGAATATAAAATATCTGTCTTATATGTTTAAAGAAATAATCAAGAAATTCTAAAATAGATAAGAAATTCAAGTCATTTGGGCTTGAATCAGAAAAAGAGAATCAAATAGAACTTCCAAAAATGAAAAATGAATATCATATTGCGTTGACTATAAAACAGGATCGATTTTATAAGATGCACCATAATTTTATGTGCCACCTTAGCATTGCAAGATGCCACCAATTGTAAGATGTATCCTGATTTTAGCAGTCCTAAAAATGTGAAAAAAATAGGTTGCAGAATCAATGAACTGTAGCAATTGAAAGGTAAAACTTCACAGATCAATTAAATTGCAGATTAAACTCAGCCAATGAAGAATCAGGTAACTGGAATAAAGACACAAATATTTTTTACAAATAAATTATCCAGAATGTAGCCCAGAGAGACCACACAATGGAAATATAGCAGAATGTTTATGAGTCTTGGGGGCTAGAATGAGGAGGTCTAACATCTCTCCAGTCAAAAGTTCCAGATGAAGGTAATAGAGAGGAAAAGGGGCAACGTTTAAAAATATAATGGCTGAGAAATTTGGAAAATAATGGAAAGCGAGTGACACTCAGATACAGGAATTCAAATGATTCTCAAGCAAGACAAAACCAAAAAAATCCATACCTGGACTTATGATGATAAAACTGTGGAACATCAAAAGCAAAGAGAAGCTCTTCAAAGAAACCAGGAACAAAGAGAGGTCACCTTCTGAACAGTAAGTCAACAAACATTACCTTTTAGCAGCAAAAATGGAAGCCAGAAGACTGTGGGATAATATTTTCAATGTGTTGACAGGAAAACAGTAATCAACTTGGAATTTCTATCCCAAAAAACCCTTTCAAGAATGAAAGCAAAATAATTCTTTCTTTCTCTCTTTCTTTCTTTTTCTTTCTCTTTCTTTCTTCTTCTTTCTTTCTTTCTTCCTTCCTTCTTCTTTCTTCTTTCTTTCTTCTTTCTTTTTCTTTCCTTCTTTCTTTCTTCTTTTTCTTTCTTCCTTTCTTTCTTTCTCTTTTTTCTTTCTTCTTTCTTTCTTCCTTTCTTTTTTCCTTTCTTTCTCTTTCCCTGTCTTTCTCCTTTCTTTTTGTTTTTTTCTTTCTGTCCTTCCTTCCTTCCCTCCTTCCTTCCTTCCTCACTCCCTCCCTCTCTCCCTCCCTCCCTCCCTTCTTTATTTGTTTTCTTTTTCTTTTTTTCTTTTTTTTTTTTTTTGAGATAGGTTTTTGTTCTGTCACCCAGGCTGGAGTATGGTTCTCTGCAGCCTCAAAGTCCTGGGCTCAATTGATCTGCTTGCTTGCTTCCCGAGTAGCCAGGACTACAGATGCGTGCCTCACCATGCCCAGCTAATTTTATTTTATTTTTGCAGAGATAGGGTCTCCCTGACTTGCCCAGGCTGGTCTCGGACTCCTGGGCTCAAGCGAACTCCTGGGCTCCTCCTGCCTTGGCCTCCCAAAGCACTGGGATTACAGATGTGAGCTGCCATACCTGGCCAAAAATTTTCAAATAAGTAAAAACAGAAACCTTCACTAAAGGAAGGTTTGAAAAGATAGATTTGAAGCAGAGGGAAGATGATTCTAGATACACGGTACATGCATCCAGTAGGAAAATCAAGAACACCAGCATTCTGAGAAGTTCTCTGAGGCAAAACTTGCTTACCTCTTGGGTGTCTGTCTGGCTTTTCCTTCTTTTGGGGATCTATAGATTCTTATTTTTGTGCCAACCCAGCAATGGCTTTAGAAAGTTGTTACTAAAAATATTTTCTCCTGCATTTGAGTTCTTTCATTTGGGCAAGATTGCTTAGGTATCTAACCCACCCACCTGCAGGAAATAAAAGTCCTCCAAAAAAATTTCTAATTTAGGGAAACTCTCCTTCAGTCTATATGGAGCCCATGTTCCCTGTCCTCATGGTACAATGTGCCTTTCCCTTGTAACACAAACACCATCTATAGTTTTACACTTATCTGGAGTGAGATGGGCTACCATTATGTCTTGGGTTTACCAATTATCTGCATGCTATTTAAATTAATTTTCTACTTACGCCTTTAGAAATGTAAGGGCCAGATATGTGTCGTTTTCTATTTTGCTTCCAGACTTTAGGAAGTACCTGGAACATAGCAGGTATTCAGAGGACATTTGCTGAGTAAATGATTAGGTGAGTAATTAATTATAAGTGAAAAGCCAAAATGAGGTATTAGGTCAAGCATAGCTATGTGTCTCCGCTTCAAATCCAGCCATAAGCTGATAATTGCAGTTCATAAGTGTGATAATTGGGTGCTCACGCATGCGTGTGTGAGATGCGTCACCCTCAAACCTTGTTATGACGTCAGCACATTACCCATCTAACATGAACTTAGAAGAAGCAAAACCAAAAACAAATCCAGCCATTGGAGATGGTGCTTTCAGGGTTGGTGAATTCCCAGAGAACTCTGCTGTCCAGTATGGTAGCCAATAGCCACATGCGGCTATTTAAATTTTATTTAAATTAATTAAAGTTAAATACAACTCCAAAATCAATATTCAACCACAATAGCCACATTTCAAGAGGTTAGTGGCTATCCTATTGGGGGGTGTGGACATAGAATATTTCCATTATCACAGAAAGTTCTATTGGAAGCTGTGTCATAGGATTCTCAAAACTTCCTAACTGCTTCTCTCTCTGTCTTTACTCTTATTCTTTCTCCCTCACTCTCTCTCTTTTCCCACCCTTAAGCCAAGTACAGGTACAGGGATAGCTGTCTCATCATTGGTGGCTTAAAATGATGTTTTTGAACAAGAAGACGCTGGGTACTTTTGGTGACTAGCACTCTGTCTGTTTTTTTCCTTTTAAATTCCTGAGCTATTGTTAGCAGTACACCCTTTTATCTCCATTGCTACTGAAGCTGAATGTTACTTGGGTGGAAAGCATAACTGCTTTCTTTTCTATGTCCTTAAACCCTTTGATAATGTTACTGTTTGAGAGTCCCTGAAGCCAGGATACTAGGAGAGTCTGGCTTGTCTGAACAGCTGAACTACAAAATAATGGAGTAGGGCAGGTGGGTGGGGGAGCAGGGCGTTCTGTCGATAAAAGAGCTCCCTTCTTTGCACACATAGCCAGTTAATCGGCCATTCTGAGATAGTTTGGATGGGGAGGGGGAGCTTCTGAGAATTGCCAGTGACAGTTAAGTGGCCTATTGTTGACGTCCTCTGCTGAACGACTTGGTTGGATTCAGCTTCTGCCTTACCCCCACCCCCTGTGGATTTTCTGTTAGATTCATCATTTGCCATTCAGGCATCATCTTTCACTTTCTCCTTCCAACATGACTGCTTTGTGTGCTGGCCCCTGCTTTACTCCTGCTATTCCCAAACTATAAAGGGAACTGTGTGGGGCTTCAGCAGGACTGAGAAATTGACTCTGCTGTCTGTTGAGAACTCTAATAATGACTGCGGTGACCTTCATGTCTAGCAGAAAACCCACTATCTGTGCTAGCACAATGATGACCACCTGAAGACAGAGAAAAGGGAATCTAGATTGAATTCCTTCTCATACAATATATAGTTATTTCCTTTGTTCTCCTCTCCATTCTCTTCTCTTCCCCTTCTCCCCATCGCCACTGGAGGACTGATCTCAAATGCAGCTGTGACTAAAAGTTAATGCCTTTTGAATAATAATACATTGCATTTTGCAGGCTTTACCAAGCCAATTCACTCAAGTTGTCTCATCTATACCCCTTCAAACCCTGTGAGGTAGGGAGGGGAGGTATGATTAACCCCATTTGATGGATGAGTAAACTGAGATTTAGAGATTAGGGCAGCTGCCCCAGATATTTTAGACGGGAAGTGAGCACCCAGTCTCTGTCTCTAAGCCCAGCGGTGTTTCAATGGCATCCACACCTTATGTGTAAGGAGGATATGGCCCAGGGAAAGCATGAGTGGGCTGGGGGAGAAGAAGAGCGAAAGAGAAGATGCTGTAGAGGAGGGAGGAAAGGAGGGGTATCCCAGGGCTGCTGGCTACTCTGGTCTTTCTCCAGAGATGGAAGCTTTGATGCTCACAAGGGTCTGCCCTGGCAAACCTCCTGAGAGAAAAGAAAAGCTAAGGGCCTGTCTTCCTCCTCTCTTCCCTCTCCCCTTCCCAGGAGAGGATGTGCTGGGTTGGGGAGGGGCAGCCCTAGCTCTCCCAAGGCCTGGCATGTGGGAACCACATGCTGGGTGCCCCAGACAGCCTAATGCTCATTCTCAGGCCGGGCTTTCCAGCCTCTAGGTGCTCTGCTATCCTGAGGCCTGGGCCACGGTGCCCAAGGAAAGCCCCTGAAGCTCACCAGGAGGAAGAAGCATGCAGGGCACCCCTGGAGGCGGGACGCGCCCTGGGCCATCCCCCGTGGACAGGCGGATACTCCTGGTCTTCAGCTTTATCCTGGCAGCAGCTTTGGGCCAAATGAATTTCACAGGGTGAGTGGCTGCTCTGCAGTGGGAGGGAGGACTGGCTGGGAGGAGGGGACTGGATGTCCCAGCAGGAGGTGGCTGCCCCGCTGGTGCCTGATCAAGGTGGAGAGTCAGGATGTGGGTTCCTGTCCTGAACCCACTTCCAGCTCCACAGCCTCCCATTCTCATGCTCCGGGGCTGGCTCGTTGGTGGTCCTCCCCAAATCCAGAGTTCTTAATCCAGAGTCCAGGAGGAAGCCCCCGGGGCTCCAAGAATCCCCTGAAACCACATGCAACAGTTTTCCTATACAACAGGAGCTTCTTCGGGGAGGATGCATTCATAGCTTTCCTCCGATTCTCAGAGAAGTTGTAGCCCCCACAAGACTACATACCCCTACCAAAAATGGATGTGGGTGTCGTCCTCCTTCGAATGACAGGAAGTTCTAGTATTACACGCCAGGCCCTCTGTGGATGTACTTTGAGCCTCTCCAAGGTCCACAGGTGGATGCCCCACAGTCCTCCACAGTAGAGAAGAGGAGACACAGCGAGCGTAGAGACGGGTTTCCTCACCCACGGTCTCAGAGCCAGCCTGTGAGGGCACCAACCCCATCCCAGGTGTCGCACCCCAGAGCCCACACCACAGGCCTCTTGGATACGCAACCTCCACTCACCTCCATCGGGAAGGGAAGGAGCTCAGCTTCCTCCATGTCAGATGGGGTGAGGTTGTCTGATCTCACCTTCTGGGCGTCGAGACAGACCATGGCCTTGGGGCCCCCTCGCGAAGAGCCCTTGGGGCCACACTGGTTCCCCCAGCCCCTGTGTCTATTCCTTTCTCCCCTTCATTCCTTTCGTTTGACACATCGCCCCCCTCCCCATTCCTTTCCCTTCCTTCTTCCCCTGGCTTGGCCTTCAGTCCAGCAGTAGCACTGACAGGCTTTATTTAGCCCCCGGAGTGGTCTGTCCTTGGGGCTGGAGAGCCCACTGGCTCTAGACTGAAGGACCATGTGCTTCTCAGAGCTGCCTGCGAGTCCTGCCTGCTCAGGGCTCCTTCAGCCTCCACTCATGCGGTGCCTCCTGGCCTTCCCGCCTGGCCCTCAGCTGGGCCTCTGCTCCACTCTGCCCCTTCCAAGTGACACAGCCTTCCAGGGATCCTTCTCCACAGCTTCCTCCGCCCCTCCCTGTGTTTTTCTAGGGACCAGGTTCTTCGAGTCCTGGCCAAAGATGAGAAGCAGCTTTCACTTCTCAGGGATCTGGAGGGCCTGAAACCCCAGAAGGTGAGGACTCCTCAGGCTTGAGGACACCCCCCACCCCCTCCTCAGTGGCTCACACATTTAGCTCCTTGTCCTGTCCCCCTTTACCCCAAACCTGCCCTCCTGAGTTCTCTGCAAAGAGCACAGACCTGTGGGAAATCACATGTGGTTCCTCTTCAGGAAAAATCAGGGACACCTGCCCAGAAATTTGGGCTGCCTTTTTAGGCTGTGTCTCCTCTAGCCACCCACTCTCTCCTGGATAGGGAGCTGCTACGTGACCCATCAGGGCACCTATCTCCAAACAGCAGGAATTTCCTAAAGCCAAACGGGTGAGAGGGCACAATGTCTCTGGGTGGGATGCCACGTAGCATGGAGGTTGGATACATTGGCCTCCCAAGTGAAATGGCTTAGCTTGGCAAACCTGTATTTTATCTGGGTTCATCCCTGTCAGCCTGAGCATCTTTCCTGAGAACATTTGTCCTCTGAAGGTTTTCACAATGGAAAACATTTTCTTTAACTTTGACTATTACATAGAAGGGTTTTGTTAGGGGGCCATTGGAACTACCAGATATTCCTGGATGTGGTCAAAGCCCTTGCTCCTACTTGTCTGAGTGTCCCGTCGACTGGGACTCATGATGCTTTGTGATCATTCTCTCCATTTTACTAATTGAAAAATAGGCATCGCAAAAGGCTGACCTAGGGACCCAGATTCGGCCTCTCCTACTTCTGCGGGGATGGGAACAACGATGCCTCCCTTTCCTGACCAGGGTTCTTGTCTGTGTTCATGTCCCAGATGATGAGCGGCCTCACCTTGAGGACTCTTTAGGGCTCTCTGGATCCTGATGAAGTTGCAATGAGTATGAGTGAGGTGTGGAGGCAACAGGACTTGGAATTAGGGAAAGAACCTCAGTGCCTTGGGGATTTTGTTTGTCCCGGTCTTTCCGCTCAGCCTTAGGGTTTCATTACGGAACTGGGGCCTATTTAGGTGTACAGTAGTCCCTCCTGATTGGCAGTCAACCAAAAACATTAAATGGAAAATTCCAGAAAGAAACAACTCATAAGTTTTAAATTGCAAGCTGTTCTGAGTAGTGTGATGAAGTCTCGCACCTGCACGCTGTCCACACTCCCCTCCGCGAGTCACTTAGTGGCCATCTCGGTCATCAGACCGACTGTTGCGGTGTTGCAGTGCTTCTGTTCGTCTAACCCTTATTCGACTTAATAATGGCCCCAAAGCGCAAGAGTAGTGATGCTGGCATTTGTTATAATTGCTCTATTTTATTATTAAGCTATTGTTTTTAATCTTTAACTGTGCCTAATTTATAAGTTAGAGCCAGGTGTGGTGGCTCATGCCTGCAATCCCAGCACTTTGGGAGACCAAGGTGGGCGGATCATCTGAGGTCGGGAGTTCAAGACCAGCCTGGCCAACATGGTGAAACCCCTGTCTCTACTAAAATTACAAAAATTAGCTGGGCGTGGTGGTGCACACCTGTAGTTCCAGCTACTCAGGAGGCTGAGGTAAGAGAATGGCATGAACCCGGGAGGCAAATGTTGCGGTGAGCCGAGATCATGCCATTGCACCCCAGCCTGGGCGAAACTCCATCTCAAAAAAAAACAAAAATTATAAGTTAAACTTTATTATAGGTCTGTCAAAAACATAGAAAGAGTGAATAAAATCTAGTATTTAATAGCACAACAGGGTGACTATTGTCAATAATAATTTAATTGTATATTTAAAAATAACTAAAAGAGTGTACTTGGAGTACTTGGATTGTCTGTAACACAAAGAATACGTGCTTGAGTGATAGATACCTCATTTGCCCTGATGTGATCATTACACATTGTATACCTGTATCAAAATATCCCATATACCCCAGAAATATATACACCTACTATGTACCCACAAAAATTAAAAATTACAAAAAAACCTGTATCCCAAATCTGTATGTATAGGAAAGAGCATAGTCTAGGGTTCAGTACTATCTGCTGTTTCAGGCATCCGCTGAGGGGCTTTGGGACATCACACCCCCGTCCCCATCTCCTGAGTAGAAAGAGGGTCTCTACTGGCTGAGAGATTCTCTGGCTCTCTGTGGTCACCTACAGGATTGTGTGGAAGGACATGGAGTAATGCAGCTCTCTCTCTTTCCTTGGTGAACAAGGTGGACTTCTGGCGTGGCCCAGCCAGGACCAGCCTCCCTGTGGATATGAGAGTTCCTTTCTCCGAACTGAAAGACATCAAAGTTTATCTGGAGTCCCATGGCCTTGCTTACAGCATCATGATAAAGGACATCCAGGTGAAGCCCTGCCCCAGCTGGGACCCTGCCTTCCGCCTTCCTTTCTGGTTGGGGCCCAACATGGAGGAGATGTTCTCGGGGCTAAAAGTGGATATGTGGTTTCTGGGTCTCCACCAGCATGTTTGTGAACATGCTGTGGAAGGAAGTGAGCCGCACGCTTCTCAGAATCTGAAGCTAGGACAGGGTTCATGGGGGAAGCACTCACAGTGTGGGAGTGGAGAGGACGCCTGTGATGAGTCCTCCTGGGGAGGGATTTGCAGCTAATAAACAGCAAAGGCGCAGGGAGAAGGGAGACAGGAGGATGTAGCTGGGGTCTTCCCCAGGCACCGTGGGAAGGTGCCTCTGGATAGCTTCTTCCTTCGCTTATCTGACCACTCCCTCCTGTTCCCGCTGTGTCTCAGCCACCCAATGCCTGGGGGAACGGCTTTACTTCAGAGGATTGGGAAATGGTGAAACAGCATTGTGTGGTTCAGAGCACTGGTGTGGTTCACTTCCCCCAACCTCCACCGCTTGGCTCTCCGCACGGGGCATCCCCCCAGGCAGGATTCTCCCAGAGGAACCGCTTTGGGAGAAGCAGCTACAGACCTGCTCTTGGGTAGGACAAAGGTAGCCTTCATCCTGGACACCCCAGTCTCCCTGCTGCTTTCCCTGCGTCTTTTCTGAACATCATGAAATTCTATTTCAATTGTTCTATTTTCCAGTATATCCTAAAGAGCCCCTGAAAGGTGCTGGTAGCACAGTCTCCTTCCTAGAGATCTTTGTGGGTACCACTCATTGGTTAAGCCTCCCCGGCTGCATCTTTCTGCAGCTGCTGCTGCTGGCCGTGTACCTGTGGAACTGTATCCATAAAGATTCATTCCCAACCTTGTTGTATGGCGCTAATCTCCCCTAAGGGCTCCGACTGTGGGAACACAGAGCCTCCCGGAGCGCACACACTTGACACCGTATGTCAGGGGATCAACGCATCAGGCAGCATTCCGTTCCCATGCGAGCGCAGGGCTGGGGAACTTTGGTCCTTTCAAAGACCTTTATCCCTCATCAGGCACATCTGTTTCCCGCTCAACGTGTGGGGGTGGGATATTTCTCTAATGAAATCCCCCACAAACAAAAATGGGGAAACTCTCGCAGACAAAAGAGGCTACCACATCAAAAGAAGTAGAACTGAATTCTCATTTTTAGCCCAGGCCTCTATTTTGAAGTTTCCGTTTCCCTGTTTCAGCCCCACCCTGGGAACTCCGCAGCATTTGGCAAACAGACACACAGAGGTCTCTAAAAACTTTCTGTTGATTTCTGCACATCAGGGACGGCCCCAGAGTCCCCTCTGAGCCTCCCCCACTGGATTTAGCCTGTCCTCTCCCAACATCCGCAGCCCCGAGTCCCTCTAGGGCTTTGCCCTCCCTCTCAGGAAAATGCTCTGACCTCTTAGCCTTGATCCAGCCAGGCAGGATTTTCACCAACTCGCTCTTCCTGCAAGGATCAAGCACTCACTGCCATACTTGAGATCATATTTTGGCTTAGAGGGAGCTGGGGGTGGGGTGGCTGATGTGTTGATGTGTTGAGGGATTGATGATGGGGAGGGGTCCAGGAGGAGGGAAGCTGAGATTTGCTAACAGGACCGGAAGGGCTTTGCACTCCTTGGGTTGCTGGCATCTAGTCTTGTATTTCAGATACAGATGCACGGGCCGGATTGTCTCCCTGTCCTCTGGATCCCCTCAGCCAAGTACTTGGCAATGTCCCCTGCAGGGTGGGCCCTCTGCGGTTGTCTGCTGAATGACTTGCTCGGTTGGGGAGTTCAGGACAGGCACGACCTTATTCACATGCGGGTCTTTGTTCCTCTGGCCCCCTCCCCTCAGCCAAGGTTCAGCTCCACACTCCGTATCCATCTTCCTACCCCAGTACCTACCATAGGACCTGCTGCTTCGTTGGGGCTTGATAAATGTCAGTGGAACTAATAGACATTCATTAGGAGGAGGAAAGGAAAGAGGAGTGGTCGTGTTGGGTGGCTAGGACCAGGCTGGAAAAACCTCGATGCTGGTTTTCACTTTGGCCAGAGGCAGGGGAGATTTTGGAATCTCTCCCTCCCTCTGCCCTGTGATCAGAGGGATGCTTGAGAAACATGAGGCAGGGCCATTCATTCCACTCCCAGACACAGAGAGCCCTACTGTGTGCTGTGCATCGGGCAAGGGGCTGGAAACACAGAGATAAAAAACTTGGCCCTGTATCCAGGACAGCTGGAGGGTCGCGGGGGCCGGGGATGGAGGGGGGTAAATCGGTGGTTACAATGGAGTGGATGAGCGGCTGATGGAGTGAGGGCGGTTGCTATGGGAGCGCATACAAGAGGCACTGCACGCCGTGCTTCTGAGAAGGCGGTAATTACGGTGCGCTGAAGAGCAGGTGAGGGGGGGCTGGCCAGAGGAAGGGGGGCCCCCACCCCGATTGGTGATGAAGCCAGACCCCATCACAAAGAGTGCCCTCCACCATGTGACGAGGTCAGGATTTTATCCTGACAACTAGGGGGGAGTCATGGGAGGTGCTTTCACATGATCAGATTTGCATTTCAGAAAAACCACCCTGACAGTGAGAGTGTTGAGCTGGGGACGGGACCAGGGAGAGACTGACAGGCAGGAGGGTGGTGAGGAAATTGCAGTGGGCCAGGCAAGAAATTATCTGATTCCGAGCGAGCTCTATTTGCATTTAATTTTTCTTCACCTCCTCGTTCTTTTCAGCCCTTTGGTTTTTGTTTTTGTTTTTTTTTCCCTAGGATGAGTCACCATGGAAAAACTTCACTTGAGCAATCAGCTCTGTGGCTTTTAATGGCTTTTTTTCTGATTACAAAATTAATAAATATTCATGTTAGATAATTTGGAAAATAGTGGAAAGCACAAGGAGAAAACAAAAATCACCCATACTCTGACCACCTAGAGCAGAATACAATCGAGTGTAAATACTGCTTTGCCAATTTCCCTCGCCCTAGTGGATCACTCTCATCACCATGCAAATACAGTTATTTCTCCCATTTAAAAAAACCCTCTCTTGATCCCTTCCCTCTCCCCTCCAGCCATCACCCCATTTTTATGCTTCCCCATAGATTGAAACTCCTGAAAATACTGACTCTCCCTGTTATCTTCATCCCTGTCCGCCGGCAGGCTGCCCACCCCCTCACTTCACCAAAGCTTCCCTTGACAATGTCACACGCAACTTCCAGATCCAACCCGATGGCCGACTCTCAGTGTTCCTCTTCCAACAGCACAACTGGTCACTCTCTCCTTCCTGGAGCCTGTCTCTTCCCCTGGCATCCAGGACTTCTGTGTTCTGTCTCCAGCCAGCACCTCCTCTCCTGGATCCAACCGCCTACTCAGTGTTTCCACCTGGGGGTCCAATGGGCATCTCCAACTTTCCAGGTCCAGACCAAGCTCCCCTGGCCCTTCATCGGTGCCTCCACAGCCCTCTCTATCTCAGGAAATGGCAACAGCATCCTTCCAGTCACTCAGACCAGAAGCTGGGAGCCATTCTTGACCCCTTCCTCAAACCCCCCATCAACAACAGATTTATCGCTGCCTTCAGAATGGATCTTAGCACATCCCACACCACCCCCGAGGGCCCATGCGCCATCTCGTCCCTCACCTGGGTTCTTCCAGTTGCTTTCTAACTGCTCTCCCCCATTCTCCACCTTGATTCCTTATTACCTAGTCTCAAAACAGCAGCCAGAAGCGTCCTTTAAAACTATTGCAAATTCAAGCATGTTGTTCCTCTGCTTAAAACCCAACTAATTTGGAGTAGAAGCCAAAGCCCTTGCAATGGTCATAAGGCTTTTCATTTTATTGTATTTATTTATTTTGAGACAAGATCTCACTCTGTTGTCTAGGCTTAAGTGCAGTGGCACGATCATGGCTCACTGCAGCCTCGAACTCCCAGGCTCACTCCATCCTCTCGCCTCAGCCTTCTAAGTACAGGCCCTGGGACTACAGGCCCGTGTCACCATACCCAGCTAATTTTTGTATTTTTTGTAGAGATGGGGTCTGATTATGTTGCCCAGGCTGCTCTTGAACTCCTGGGCTCAGGCAACCCGCCAACCTCGAGCTCCCAAAGTGCTGAAATTACAGGTGTGAGCCACCACGCCAGACTGCTCATCTTATTTTAAATTGTACCCTTCTTCTTCCCCACTTCTCCAACTTCCTCTTTCTTTCCCATTTCCCTTTTGTTGACATTTACCATTTTCTCATTGCTTATATAATTTAATTCTTTACTTCTTTAAATTATTATCTTGCTAGCTGAAGAGTACAGTTTTTATTTGTTTATTTGTTTTCTTTTTGAGACAGGGTCTCACTCCCTCACCCAGGCTGGAGTACAGTGGCATGATCTCGGCTCACTGCAGCCTCCACCTCCCAGGCTCAAGCAATTCTCATGCCTCAGCCTCCCAAGTAGCTTGGATTACAGGCACACACCACCACCCCTGGCTAATTTTTGTATTATTATTATTTTTTTATTTTTATTTTTTATTTTTTTAAGTAGAGACAGGGTTTCACCATGTTGGCCAGGCTGGTCCCAAACTCCTGGCCTCAAGTGATCCACCTGCCTCAGCCTCCCAAAGTGCTGGAATCATAGGCGTGAACCACGAGAGGTTTTTTTTTTTTTTTAAGATGGGGTCTTGCTATATTGCCCAGGGTGGAGTAAAGTGGCTATTCACAGGCACAGTCATAGCGCACTGCAGCCTTGAACGCCTGGGCTCAAGAGATCCTCCTGCCTCAGCCTCCTGAATGGCTGGGACTGCAGGCGTGCACCACCATGCCTGGCTTGAATAGCAGAGTTTTAAAGGTAGAAATGCTGTTTGCTGGTCTCAGGGTGAGTGGCAGCTCCAGAGAGGAGAAGAAGACAACAGGAAAGATTGCAGGAGAAGCCAGGGAAGACAGCAGCAGTGATGGGCAAGACCCTAAGAGAGGTGGAGGCTGCCTGCATCATGGGGGTAGGGACAGAAGAGGACCCAGGCCCCTCTGTTGGGCCCCATGAAAGTCAGGTGCTGACTGACTCCCCCAGATGACCATTAATGGGTGCTTTCTGCCCTCCAAGTCCTACAGAAGCTATCCTACCTCTGGAGGAACCCAGACTTCCTGGTCATGCCTTGTAATGCTCCATCACAGAGCCCTGGAGTCACCCCAAACTTATCACCCTCCTTATCATTGTCACACTCTTCCTCATCATCATAGCTAACATTCACTAGCATTTACTACGTGCCTGGCAAAAGTCTAAGCATTTAGCATGTATTAACCCTTCTAATCCTCATGAGAACATTGGGGTGTGTGTGTGTGTGTGTGTGTGTGTGTGTGTGTGTTTGCGTGATGGAGTCTTGCTCTGTCGCCCAGGCTGGAGTGCAGTGGCACAATCGCCCCTAACTGCAACCTCCGCCTCCTGGGTTCAAGCAATTCTCCTGCCTCAGTTTCCCAAGTAGCTGGGATTACAGGCGCGCGCCACCACGCCTGGCTGATTTTTGTATTTTTAGTAGAGACAGGGTTTTGCCATGTTGGCCAGGCCAGTCTCAAACTCCGGAGGCCTCAAGTGATCCACCTGCCTTGGCATCCCAAAGTGCTGGGATTACAGGTGTCAGCCACTGCGCCTGGCTCTCATGAGAACGTTTTAAAGTATGTGATAAAGTATGTGATAACATGACCTCCATTTTACAAGGGGGAAACTGAGGCACAGAGAAGTTAGTAATTTGATGGAGTTGGTGGCAGCATCAGGGTTTAACCTGAGCTCCCGCACCCTCAGACTCCACTCTCAAGCCATCTGTCCCCTCAGTGGTCATCACTGTTGTCTGTGTGGCACTTTAACTTTGCCTTTTAGACGCGGAAGCCTTGTGGTTTGGCCTTGACCTCTGAGGGGGTCCATTCTGAAAACTTCAGATCAGCAGCCACCCCCCACATCCAGTGCCGCAGGACTGGAGTTGCTACTGGCCACATAGCTGCTACTGCAGATGTTAGACCTGGAAGAGAAGGCCAGGAACCTGGGAGGAAAGGCAGCGGCTGCTGTCCCAGAGCCCCCAACCCACTCTGTTTCCATGAGCTGCGTCCATTTTGCATCTGCGGCTGGAGTTCGGCTGTGAGAGATCCTGCTCTCCTCCGCCTCAGCTTCAGCACTGGGGCCCTGCTACCTCCTCCCCTGCCCAACCCAGGAGGACTGTTCTTCCCTTAGGGCCCCCATCCTTCCTTGACTCATCGTAAATTAATTCGCACCGAGGTATTACTTTCCCTGTCAGGTTATGGCTTCCAGGGAGGCAGATGGCTTACTTCTGAGTTGGTTGGTTTCTTTGTTTTGTTGTTTTTTCCTGAGAAGCCTGACAGGGCTGTCATTAGGCATTCCTCAGCCTGTGGCCTGACCGCATTCTTCCGTCACCCATCCCCTTCCCCCAGCCCCAGGAATGGAGCAAACGCTGGTGCATTTTCCAGGCCAAGGCAGATTCCTGTTCCTGGAAGTGGGGCCAGCTGTGAGGGCTGAGAATTCCCAGTTTGAAAGAAGGTGTCACCTCCATTCACAAGGCTGTGATGGTGTCTGGAAAGTTATTTGCAGTTTGGTGCTGACTTCCCATTTGCCTCCAAGCTCTTGTGTGGAACAAAGGACAGCCTCCTGGGTCCTGTCTTCCTGTGGGTGTCCCAGGCTGTGTGGGGAAAATTGAGTCTTCTAGTCCTTTTTTTTTCTGATTTCTCCTCCCTGTCCTCCACTTTCACCCCAACTTCAGGCTTCCACCAGATCCTTGGAGACCCTTTGCCTTGTCCTCATGGCTGGCAGGCTGCTGTCTTCCTTGCAGCTGCTCGTCACAGCTGATGGCACCAGGCACACAGTGGCTGGCACACATTGGTCATGGTAGGCTGTTGAGATTTGGGTCGGCTTCCTGGGAAGAAGAAAAATTCCTTTTGTTAGAGCTTCCCAGAAGTGTTTATGAAGGGCCAGAGAGGACCGGGGCTCCTCCGGCCATATCTAACTTACCCAGCAATCCCAGCTTTGCCCCTGGCCAGCCAGTGCAGCTGGAAAACATCACAACTGTAATTGCCTCGCATGGAGTTGGTGCTCAAAAATAAAGTGAGCCCCAAACATCAATTTCCACTCCCATTTTTAAATCTATGAACCTGAGCGTTGTGAGCAAGCCAACTAGGCCTCGGGGATGAGTGAGTCATTAGGCATTGCCTCATCTGTGGCAGGTGGGGCGGGGAGGGACACTGTTCTTCCTGACGGGGGTGGAAGACTCCGCAGCAGCCATTAGGGCTTTTGGTTTTGCTATTATTTATTCATTTAAAAGTTCTGGGCTGAGGTGGGTGCATCACCTGAGGTTGGGAGTTCAAGACCAGCCTGACCAACATGGAGAAACCCTGTTTCTACTAAAAATACAAAAAATTAGCCAGGCATGATGGTGCATACCTGTAATCCCAGCTACTCGGGAGGCAGAGGCAGGAGAATCACTTGAACCTGGGAGGCGGAGGTTGCGGTGAGGCGAGATCACACCACTGTACTCCAGCCTGGCCAAGAAGAGAGAAATTCCATCTCAAAAAAAAAAAAAAAATTCTTATTGAAGTAGTATAAGCACGTTGCCAAAATGTAAAAATAGAGGATAGAAAAAGTTTACTCCAAATCTGCCTTCTTCTATCTTAGCAGGCATTGTGAATATTTTGGTTTATATTTTTGGCATTTTAGTATCTTGCGTTCTTATGCTCAGGGGTCCTTGAGTTTTCATCATTGTAAAAATCTTTCAAATTGAAAGAATAGTACAATGGAGTTTTTAGCTGTTGTTAACACTTGCATGCTCTTTCTGTCCACACACATATGCATACACACAGACATAAACATATCTGTGTATGTGCGTGTTTTTGTGCCTCTGTGTGTGTGTGTGTGTGTGTGTGTGTGTGTCTGTGTGTTTAGAAATAGGGTGTCACTCTGTTGCCCAGGCTGGAGTACAGTGGTACGATCATAACTCACTCTCAATCATAGCTCACTCTATACTCCAACTCCCGGGCTCAAGCAGTCCTCCTGCCTCAGCTTAAGTAGCTGGGACTGCGGGCATGCGTCACCAAGCCTGGCTAATTTTTTAATTTTAATTTTTTGTAGAGATGGGGCCTTGCTTTGTTGCCCAGGCTGGTCTCAAACTCCTGGGCTCCAGCGACCCTTCTGCCTTGGACTCCCAAAGTGCTGCGTTTACAGATGTGAGCCACCGTGCCCAACCTGCATATGTGTTATTACTGATGGCCTTTAGTTTTGATAGTTGGCCTTAAGGAACCCAAGGGTACAGACTAGAATGCCTGGTTCTTATCTCACCTCCACCACTTGTTAGCTTTGCCATTAAGTCCCTTTACCACTCCAATCTGCTTTAGCTCTAAAACACAAATAGCTCATTTCTGTCCTGTTTTCAGGTCATCTGACCAGATCAAGTGAGATCATGAAGATAAAGAAGCTTGGTCAACTAACGCTCTAGCCCCAAATAAGTTATCAGCAAGACTTAGTTGTGGCCCAGTGCTGCAAACAAAGGGCAACTCGGGTTAATGAGGATGCTTTCTCAGCATCCTCTGTGGCAGAGGACCTGAGTACTTCCCACACTGGACAGTCTGTGCTGAATCCTGGGGTGCCTTGGCTCCTGGATGCCATTATAAGGGCATGAGCTTGGGTGAAGGACACTAGCTCATCTCACTGTGACCCAAGCGGAGAAAAATGTCCCAAGATTATGTAGGTGGTCTGAGCGGTGAGTGAGTGGTTAACCCAATCAGGCATTATACTGCCCTCTGTATGGGCAGCGGGAAGTACCATGTAAGGCTTGAATGCTTGACTCCACGTTGATACCCAAGGACATTGCTTTTGGCTCATCAAGACTTGTGTTTAGGAGATAAGTGAAAGACCATTGGCACATTAATCATATTGATTTGGACTGACTTTGGCCATGCCTGGCTTTCTGAATGGCTTGCATACCAGTTGTCTAGGCTGTTTCCTAGAAGTGGAGTTAATGTTGGGGGTCAGAGGAACCCTCTGCTTCCCCCAGGGGGGTCAGTGCACATGGTTCAGCTTGGGTCCTGACTCAACAGAGTGTTTATTAAGTGCAAAAGCAATGTTGGCAGTAGACTGTGAGCACCTTTTTCCCCCCAAAAACACCTTCAAATCCATTATTACATTTTATCCTATGAGGTGGCAAGGCAGATATTGCTTTCCCAATTTTCAAGCTGAGGAAACTAAGGCCACAGTAAATTCCACAGCCAGTTAGTGGCAGAGGCAGACCTAGAACCCAGCTCTCTGGATTCCTTGCCCTGTGATCATTTGGGAAATGGCAGCATGACTCCCAGCTTGCCAGGCAGAAGAATCAGCCAGCAACCTGGACCTTCCTTCTGTTGTGCAGTTCACACTCATGGTGGCTCATTCTCCTGTGTTGCTGCTGTCTTTATGCACAGCCAGTGGAGGCAGGGCTCAGAAGAGGCATAGCCAGCCCAGCTCTCCCCTTCCTTTCCAATATGTGTTCCCCATCACCCAGGTGCTGCTGGATGAGGAAAGAGAGGCCATGGCGAAATCCCGCCGGCTGGAGCGCAGCACCAACAGCTTCAGTTACTCCTCATACCACACCCTGGAGGAGGTAGGTCTGGCCGGGCAAGCTCTGGGCTCTCTTGTGTCTTTGGGCCCCTTAGGGTCTCCTGACTCAGTCAGAAACTAGTGAAGGACTCCAGGGTTTATGGGAAACTGTGACTGACACTTAGGGACTGTACAGCAGACATTAGGTTAAGGTCTGTTAGGCAGAGAGTCATATTCAAAGAGATCTGGAAGCCAGAATTCAGATAGAGGGGACAGTAGTTCAACTGTACAGCCCTAGACAGGTACAGAGCAGAGTAATGGGTCTACTAGGCAGAACACTAATGCAGGGACCCATTATGGGCCAGAATAGAGCAGGTAGAAGCTACCTTCATCTTGACAGAGCAGGAGCGTCGCCATCTTGAACAAACACCACCATTCTAAGTTCCCCTGGATTAAAAAACTGCCTAAATCCAGTCCTTATAGTTATAAAAAGGACAAAAATCAGCCAGAAGCCCCTCCTGGGTTTATTTCTCTAAAATAAACCTGTCCTTGACTGTGAAGCCACATTTTGTGTTTCTTTCCTCTTTCTTTAACGCTTACACATATCCAATCCTCCAGCTAGGGACCTAGGGCTCTCAGCCTCTCCGTGACCAGTCCTCGTGTTCAGTGGCCCCAGCCATGGGTGCTTGGGTATATAATATGAGGGGCAGGAAGCCAGGCACATTGGACAGCCATGTTTGTAGAATAAAAGGGAGGTGCCTTCACTTGGAGAAAGTTCATGACCACAGTTACAGCCAGCCAGGGTAAGTGACTTGTTTATAAAGGAGAATGTACACAGATGGTGCAGGGATGCCCACTCCAGAAAGGAACTCAAGGCACATGTCTCATTTTGCGTGTCAAAGGACAAGACATTCTTGATACCATCCATCTATTATCGTCATCGCTTTTCCCACTTCACAAGTCACGCAATGGAGCATCCATTTTCTTTCATATATTTGTTAATTCAATTACATGTATTGAAAGAACAAGAGAATGAAATAATACAGTCTGTCACTATTTATTGATGCCAAAGATAAGTAAAACAAGAACCCTGCCTTCAAGGGGCTTACAGTCTAAAAGGAGCGAGAAGATAAAAACAACACTACAAAGCCTGTCAGATCTGTCAAATGGATTGAATGGGCCAAAGAATGGAGACAAGAGAGAATTTCTAACCAGAGAGAGCCATGTGGGTCAAGCCTGGGGATTTGAGCAGGCTCAGCACACACTGTTCTTCCAGGCAAAGGCATAGCTCTGCACAGAGCAAGGAGCCTGGGAATCCAGCAAGATCACAACTCACTTCCTTTAGCTCTGAGGGAGTGCTCTATTTTTGCAATTCTTTATCTGGGTTCTTTTAGACCCTCGAGGGTCTAAATACCCAAAGCATTGAAGAGAGTGGGAAGGGGCAGGGAGAACATTCAGAGAGGCTCTGGTGTTCATCCCTCTTCCTGCTTAACTGCCAATCTTACACACTTCTTTCCTTTCAGATATATAGCTGGATTGACAACTTTGTAATGGAGCATTCCAATATTGTCTCAAAAATTCAGATTGGCAACAGCTTTGAAAACCAGTCCATTCTTGTCCTGAAGGTAAAAGCCCACAGTGTCAACCTGTAGACTCTACATTGAGGGCCTCTGGCATAAGATTGATCTCATATGGGGTAGTGGCCGGGCGGGAGTTTTGGGGAGAAGGACAATTTGTCTACTCCTGTCCCCAGGTGGCCCATAAACTTTGGGGTTGTGGCATTCAGAGATCCACCCTTGTAGTATGAGGAGGTGACAGTGTGGTGACCTAGCCTGTCCTTGGTCAGGAAGTAGGTGGGAGGATGGCTAAGGAGTTGGGGCTGCAGATTGGCAGTTGTCACCCTGGACTTGGGGTGTGAGTGTGGGTGAGCTGGCGTTCCATTACCTCAGTTGCTTCATCTGTTCAATGGGAAGAGAGGTACACAGAGGGCCCATTTGCTAATGAGGTCATCTGGCTTAGACAGCCCTACAGACATGCCTGAGTCTATAGAGAAGCCTCCCAGCCCTTCACAGGAGCCACTGGAACAGAATTCAAGCAAACTCAGGACCCTGCAGTTCCTTGGGTCATGAAGGAAGTAGGAGATGTGAATGCAGAGCCCATCAGAAAGCAATTCTTAGTTTGCGCCCAAAAGGGCACCCGGGAGTGTGGATCCTGCGGGGCGTTTAGCATCAGCTGTCAGGAAGGGCAGGTGCCTGCTGCTGCTCTCAACGATTCTCTGATGGGCTCCTCCGAGCAGCCAAGTGGACCCACCTAACTTGGGATTTGACTTAACCTGTCCCTGCTTCCATTTCTCCAGGGGCCGTGGTCTTCTCTCTCTAATGTTGTCTGAAGCCTTGCTATTCAAAGCACGGCCCCTGCATGGCAGCATCAACATCACCTGGGAGCTTATTAGAAATGCCAAACCTCAGACCCCTCCCCAGACCTACTAAGTCAGAATCTGCACTGGAATAAGATCCCCAGGAGACTCATGTGCCCATTAGAGTTTGAGAAACCCTGGTCTTAAGATACTTTCAACCCTGGGAAATTCTGTGCTTCTGGATGGATCACTTTGCTCCCCAATGGCACCACCATATTTTCAAAGGCCCTCACACGTGTGCACTTTTGGGCACATGGACAGGTACCTGCACACACACCCTCTTACCCAGTGCTTAAAGCTGCCCCAGGCACTGAGGATGCCTCAGGGACCTCCTTCCAGGTAGCCCAGAGACAGTAGCTATCTGAGTTCAAACCTCGGTTTGGGGCCCGATTCTTTTTCTCAGTTCAGCACTGGAGGTTCTCGGCACCCAGCTATCTGGATTGACACTGGAATTCACTCCCGGGAGTGGATCACCCATGCCACCGGCATCTGGACTGCCAATAAGGTCAGCATGAACCTGTAGCCAAGGTGCACCCATGATGAGGGCTGCAACTGGGGGCAGGGTCTTACTATTTAAGGGCACCTTCAGTTGAACAGTTACACTTAGGGTGCTGTCTCCATCCTGCCCTTTGGAGCGGCCACCGTGCACTCTTACCTTTTGCAGCACGGAGCCCACATTGATCCCCTGCCTTCTAGTTGTTTAAAATCCAAGCCTTTGGTTCTGCATAAAAGATATACCTCAGGGGTTTCATGCCACCCCTTCCTGCAGCCACTGGATGTGAAAATGTCCTGTGCCACCTCCCAGGAGACCCAGTAGGGCCTCCCATCCCTCCTCACTTTTTCTTGCAGATTGTCAGTGATTATGGCAAAGACCGTGTCCTGACAGACATACTGAATGCCATGGACATCTTCATAGAGCTCGTCACAAACCCTGATGGGTTTGCTTTTACCCACAGCATGGTGAGGGCACCTGGGAAGGATGGAAGGAGGGGGTCAGCTCTAGGGGGATGGAGAAAAGGTCACTGTGCTTTGGGAACCAGCCCCTTCAGAGCCTCTTTGCAGAAGCCCTCACCAAGGGCAGCAGGGCTGCTCAGGTACTGCACCTGCAGCCTCTTGCCCTCTGACCTCTTTCTTGCTGCCCAGGGAAGGCCTCTATTGGCAGCCTGTGCCCAGGCCTCTCCCTAGACCCTGACTTCAACTGCACAGTATCTGAGCTGCATCTTTGGCCCAGCCCCATGCCAGCCCCATCCTGTCCTGGCAATTCCTTCCCTTTGCTCCTCCCTGCCCCACTAGGGTCCCCTACCCCCATAGGCCAGGATATCAGAGGCTCCCATCCCTGGGAATGGGCCCAGCGAATGAGGTCACCTGTCCTGGGCTTTCCCAGAACCGCTTATGGCGGAAGAACAAGTCCATCAGACCTGGAATCTTCTGCATCGGCGTGGATCTCAACAGGAATTGGAAGTCGGGCTTTGGAGGTATGGCAACCTGCTGTCCTGCGGCAGGGTTGGAGAAGAGGTGTTGGCCCATGGCAGGTTCTCCCACTCAGTCAGATTATGTTGACTCAACTTGGGAGGCATGGGACAATGTAGTCAGCTAATATGCATGAGTCACAGCCAGGGACAGGCAAGCACATACCTCAGACTGGCTGTGGGTATGGGAGAGGTTGTGTGTGTGTGTGTTGAATGTACACATGTGCCAAACCTTCATGGGAAACAATTGGGGGAGCCCCAGCTCCTGAAATGAGGACTAACTGCATGAGTCAAATCCTAAATATGACGGAGAAAGGCTTAAAGGAGGTACAAAGTAGCCTTGCTTGTTGTTCAAAATCCAGAGTTTATGGTGCTCCTAAAACATCCCTAGCCCTGCCCTGAAGGGAGCACAACATGAAGAAATGCCTCTGAACTCTTTCCCTGAGAGCTAGGACCTGAAATCTGCCCTTTGGGGAGGCCAGGGCAATAGTTTCAAGTGTCCAATAGAATTAACCGCTTTTTTTTCTTGTTTTCTTTTTTTTGAGACAAGGTCTCACTCTGTCACCCAGGCTGGAGTGGAGTGGTGTGATCATGGCTCACTGCAGCCTTGACCTCCTGGGCTCAGGTGATCCTCCCACCTCAGCCTCCCAAGTAGCCGGGACCATAGGTGCACACCACCACACCCAGCTAATTTTTGTTTTTGTTTTGAGACTGAGTCTTGCTCCATTGCCCAGGCTGGAGTGCAGTGGCGTGATCTCGGCTCACTGCAATGTCTGCCTCCTGGGTTCAAATGATTCTCCTGTCTCAGCCTCCTGAGTAGCTGGGATTGCAGGTGCCCACCACCATGCTGGGCTAATTTTTGTATTTTTAGTAGAGATGGAATTTCCCCATATTGGTCAGGCTGGTCTCAAACTCCTGACTTCAGGTGATCCACTCACCTCGGCCTCCCAAAATGCTGGAATTACAGGCATGAGCCACTGCGCCCAGCCAATTTTTGTATTTTTAAAAAATTTTGTAGAGACGTGGTTTCACCATGTTCCCTCAGCTGATCTTGAACTTTTAGGCTCAAGTCAATCAGCCGACTCGGCCACCCAAAGTGCTGGGATTACAGGCATAAGCCACCACACCTGGCCTCGAGCCAATTCTTTATCATCAAGGCTGACTTGAGCCTGATTTTTATTTTTGACCCATTACTTTATGACCCTGGTGCATACCTGCAGAGCTGTCTGATCCCAGTGAGGGGGAGGGGGCAGCTTTCTCCTGAGTTCGTTGGTGTTCTTCCCTGATTATCTCCCTAACCATGCGAGGGGCACAGGGATTGGGAAATTGAGGCCTCCAGAAAGCTCAGAGACAGGTCCATGGACCCTGGAAATACAGCAATTTGATGGGCAGGACAATTTGATGGGTCCAGTCATGACAGAGATTCCAGAACAGACACAGCGCTCGGCCCCCAGACATGGCATCTGCACTTCACCGGGGGCTCAGGGTTTGGCTCCACAGGGGACGGTGTCATTGCTGTTGATAATCAGACCTATAGGCTGGTGTCCCAACCAATGAGATAGAACATTTTAGATCTGGATGCCCATTGCTTTTTAAAATCTGGCTTCTTGGGGTCTGTTCTCACTGAAAAATAAGGATGGCCCCAAAGCACTGAGAGTGAGGTCCCTGGCCCTAGCGTGGGGGTTGTAACTGCTTGTGTAATGGAACAAGACCATGCAAAATTAGGCATTTCCACCTCCAAATGAACAGACGCTTGCCTCAGTGGGGGCATCCATGTGGCCCCTCAGCACTGACTGGAGTGAGTACCCATAGATCCCAAGATAGGCTGGCTAGTAGAAAGATAAATTACCTCTTAAAGAAAATAACTTCTGTGGGTCTCACCACAGGAAAAAAATATCCATATACACACAATGTACAAAACAATTATGGAAAAAAGCCCAGAGGGGGCAAAAAGCTCCCATAATCCCACCACTCAAAGATCACTGCTTTTAATAATTTACCATGTCCTTCCAGAGATTTCCCCTTGCTACAAATTACATTTTTAGAGAAGGAAAAATAAATAGCTAATGAATCCATTAGCAGGTACTTGTGAAACAGGCGGACTCAGAGGACCTTGACTGTGAACGTCAGAGATGCAGGCAGCCAATTCCCATTCGGCCAGGGGAAGATTAGTTTATTCTGCTTAGCTCAAACCAGAACTAATGGCCTAAAGTGTTTCTCCATATTTGGGCAAAGCCACCTGGTCGTTGGCAGGGGAACCGCTTTCTGTGCGTGGGCCGCAAAGGCAGACAAAGCCTTCAACCTCCCCCCGCTCTGCGCATCTGTTGCTGTTTGTCATTCATCAAGTGGAGCAGGTGCAGGAGCTCCCGAGAGACATAACAAACAAGGCCACTGTTAGATGGGCTGATTCCAGCCTGGGGGCTGCCTTTCACCCCCTAGCTCTGCCGGCACGTCCCCTTCTAACCAGGGTCCCCATCCCAGGTGAGGACCACCAAACCAAGAAGGGGCGCACTCCCTGGGCCTCCCTGGGGCCAGCAAGAGTGTGTGTCTGGGTTGGTGACTCAGGCTGGATGATTTTGTTTATGGTTTTGTTATTGCCTTAATTGAATGGCTGTGTAATGAGTAACCTGTAGACCATCCCTCCCACCCGTGCCTGGCCTCCTGTGCATTCTTGGGGAGGACCTGTGTGCTGCATTCCTAGAGCATCATCTGAAGTGGTCCATGGGCCAGCCACCAGCCCCAGGAGTCAAGAGGAATGCTGTGGCCTCCTCAGGAGACTTCAGAAGTTGAGGCGATCCCTGATCTCTGGACGGTGCCAACATTCCAGGGAAGAGGAGAGAGAGGAGAAACTGGGATGACTCCTTCCAAGTGTGTCCTTAGCCTACAAAGTCTTGACCAGCTCAGCACAGCCCAACCCTCCCCTCAGGAATAAGGGAAAAGCAGAGGAGGAGCAGAGGAGGAAGACAGAGATGGGGCGAAGGCAAAGAGTCCAGGGGGAAATGGAAACAAATGAAACTTGGGAAAAGAATAAAAGCCCTGCTCCTCTTTGTTCTCTCCCTCATCTTAAGTCCCCAAGAAGAATTTTCAAAGACTTCTTTGCACCTCTGGCTCCCAGAACAGCCTCAGGCAACTATGGGGAACTATTCTCCCGTATTGGTTTCCCATATCCCCAGACCCCAAGTTCATGGCGCACCTGGGGCCATGGCTGCGGCAAAGCTTCAGCTGACACCGAGTCTGAGCCCTCAACTGATGGCACACCCAGGAAGGGTCAGCCTAAAGGCATTTGCTGCTCACTACGGGAAGCCGGGGTTGGGGCAGAGACTTACAGTTTCCTCTGGATGCAACTTCTGAGCCAGGCCCACCTTCCTAAAGGGACCACAGGACAAGCCGAGGGGGCTCCCTGCAGGGCTTCAGAACTGCGAGGTATGGTGAGGCTGCAGTCCTCTGACATATTAGATTAGAGGATGCAGCAGTAACAAATATCCATCCCAATCTCAGTGGTTTAACACAATAAAAGTTTTTCATGCACACAAAGTCCAACATGAACAGGTGACTCTCCTTGGCAGCTTTCTTCCGCAGTGAGAGAGGGATCCAGGAGGCTGTTTCTATCTAGAATTTTTTTTTTTTTTGCTTCCAGCCACACAGACAGAAAAGAGCATGGAGAAGTCACACTTGCTCTTAACAATCTCAACCCAGAAGTGCCATGTCATTTCTGCTCACCTTTCCATTGGTCAAAGTAGTCACATGACCTCAGTCATACTGCAAAGGAGGCTGGGAAATGTAGGGGAACACACAGGTATTTTGTGAGCGCCGTCTGTGTCGCACGCAGGGATTTGACTCTTTGGGTGGCTTTATTTTACTTCCAGGAAATGGTTCCAACAGCAACCCCTGCTCAGAAACTTATCACGGGCCCTCCCCTCAGTCGGAGCCAGAGGTGGCTGCCATAGTGAACTTCATCACAGCCCATGGCAACTTCAAGGCTCTGATCTCCATCCACAGCTACTCTCAGATGCTTATGTACCCTTATGGCCGATCGCTGGAGCCCGTTTCAAATCAGAGGGAGTTGGTGAGACTGGCTGCTTAGGGCCTGGGGAGAAGAGACCGCTTCTCAGGAAAATCCATATCTGTCATACTCCCAGAGGGCTCAGGTTGTTACTCTGAATGCAGGGGTCTGGACTGATAGACCCCATGGTGCGGGGGTGGGGTAGGGGGAGCTTGCTGTTCTCACGTGTGATCAAGTTCAAAGCTGGAGATGCTGTGCTCCCTTCTCACAAGGGCCATCTCCACCTTCAACTTCCAGGACTGCTAAATCCATGCTTCTCACCAGCTGGTGAGGGTGGGGGAGTGTGTGGGAGCCCCGGGGAGCCCCTGCCTTTCACCCCACCAATGTCATCTTGCAGTACGATCTTGCCAAGGATGCGGTGGAGGCCTTGTATAAGGTCCATGGGATCGAGTACATTTTTGGCAGCATCAGCACCACCCTCTGTGAGTGAGCCTCCCCTGGCCCTGCTTCAGACACCACATCTACCACTGCTGCAGGGCAGTGCCATGGATCTAGCTGGGCTGGCCCAAAGCTGCCTCCCACACTGGATAGAGGGGTGAACAGTGGTACCCAGGCAGCTGTTTCTTGGCAGTTTTTGTGCACAGCTCCCAGTGCCTGGCTTACTGCAAGGTTCCTAAGCCTAGTAGCCTGCAGGAGCTTTCTTTTTGCAGGAGTAGAGAATGGGCTGGGTGCACGGATGTGATCCCGTTTGAGGCCTGGGCAGGAAGCCTGGTGTGGCCTGGGGTGGGTGGGGGTTTGGCTCCCAGGGCTCACTTTCCACCCAGGATGCCTCTGTACCTTGCAGCCACATCCCCTTCTTCCTTTTGGGGGCACATTTTGGAACTTTTGTTTCTAGATGTGGCCAGTGGGATCACCATCGACTGGGCCTACGACAGTGGCATCAAGTATGCCTTCAGCTTTGAGCTCCGGGACACTGGGCAGTATGGCTTCCTGCTGCCAGCCACACAGATCATCCCCACGGCCCAGGAGACGTGGATGGCGCTTCGGACCATCATGGAGCACACACTGAATCACCCCTACTAGCAGCACAACTGAGGGCAGGAGGCTCCATCCTTCTCCCCAAGGTCTGTGGCTCCTCCCGAAACCCAAGTTATGCATCCCCGTCCCCATGCCCTCATCCCGACCTCTTAGAAAATAAATACAAGTTTGAACAGGCTTCACTGCCTCTCGTGTTGGCTACCACCCCTATGGGCTCAGCACTGACAAGGGGACGAGAGGCTGCTTCTCATTCCGCAGGGGAGCCTGAAATGTGGGGGAAGCCTCTGCACTCTCCAGGCTACCTTCAGGAAAATAAGGGGGTAGAGGCTGTAGCTTTTCTCCTCTTGCAGTGTTTTCAGGGCCCGGAACACAGAAGGCACACATTGTCCCAGCATATTTACATTTTAAGATGCTCCTGGAGGGGACAATGTTTGCTCTAAAAGAGCATTTCTGATGGGGGCATTTCTGCCACCTTGAGGGAAAGGTTGGCCCAGACAGGCCACCTCTGCCTCGGTTGGCTTCACTTCCCATGCAGGGAGGGAGCAGGAGCACATTTTGGAGGTTACCACTCACCCCACAACCCAACATGAATGAGTCATTGGCTTATGACCTGCTCCCCCCGAGGCGTCCTCAAAGGCTCCCTGGGTCTTGGGAACACAGGGTCAGAGCTAGTCAGAGCCAGCACATCAAAGCACCACATATCCAGGAAGAAGAGCTTCTCTTCCTCATCATCAGCGACACCATCCTGGTTGTCATCCCTGAGCTGTGTTAAGTAGGCACTTCCCCTAAGAGAGTTAAAGGGGCACTCGTGAGATACTAAGAAGACTCCTTCCCCCAGCCCCAGGCTTCCTTGTACCTTTTGCCTCTTCATTCTGTCTGCTGCCTTCTGGGAAATGATGGGACTGGCAGGCTGTACTGGGCAGCAGGGATAGCAGGGCTGTTTGCTCTGCCCTCAGGAAGGCAGATAACCCCTAGAAACAGGAAGAGCCAAATGAGGTTGTGTGAGTCTGAGGCAGAAACATTAGTCGTGAGAGCAAGACTTGCATTTGCAAGAGCCAGGCTGTGTGTGTGTTTGTGTGTGTGCATGTGTGTGTGTGCATGTGCGTGTGTGTGTCTGTGTGTGTGTGTGTGTGTGTGTAAAACTGGATGGCCAAGAGCCGACCCCTGGAGGGCACGGAGACAGGGAAGAAAACAGAGTGAAACAAAAATATTTGTGTAGAAGGCATAAAAGTTATAATCACAGACTCCACTGTGTAAAGGCATAACTTGCTTTATTTATCTCTAGTGTATATGAACTTAGCCTCCCTTTCCATTCAGCCTGTGAAAGGAGATAGTGCTTGGGCCATTTGGTAGAAGAAGGGGATGGGAGATGATCAAAACCCCAAGTAAGGTTCATATCCAATATGGTGTCTAAGCAGCAAATGACTAATGGCTGAAGAAGGAGACTAGACAGAGGATTAGAGGCAGCCATGGGGCTGGTGCAGCTGTGGAGAGCTCTGAGCAAAGAAACAAGGTTGGCAGGTGAGGAGGCCTAGGATAGAGGCCAGAAGGCCAAGCCTGGGGCTGTGCAGCCAGTGGCCATGGTGGCACAGCAGGCACTGGCTGGGCATTGGCTGGGCATGCAGATGCCCAAGGCCAGCTGTGCCACGTAGAAGCCCTGAGGAAGTGAGGGTAATTAACCCCTGAACAACCCAGATCATCTTCAGGGGAACAGCCAGCAGCAGAGGAGGAGAAAATCTTGACTTTGGCTGAAGTTTCCCACAGGAGACTTTTTTTTAAAGCTGGAATTGGTCTGAGTGAGCTAGAATTTCCAACCCAAAGTTTTCTGCTGCTAGTGGAAATTCGAGGTCATGGGCTAAGTTAATATAAGCTAGAGGTAAATAAAGCAAGTTATACCTTTGCACAGTGGAGTCTGTGATTATAACTTTTATGCTGTCGATACAAATATTTTTATTTTTATTTCATCCTCTTGGGGAGGGTATTCCTGGTATTAATAAGTTCATTTTTTTAGATAAGGAAAGCAAGGTTCGGAGATGTTTTAAAAGCCATACAAGGCCACAATGGAGAGAAAATTGTTGAGAAAGATTTGAACTTGGGTTTGTCAAACTCCAAAACCACTGTCACCATTTGTCCAAGTGCAGCCGGTGGCCCATCTGCAGCAGAATCCAAGGAGACTTGTTTAACAGGAAGGGATTTGGTTCCATCTCCAGACCGAATTAGAATATCTGGGGGTAGACACCCCAAATCTGCATTTTTACCAACTGCCCAAGGAGTTCTGAGGTATCTTCAAATACCCACTGATCCCTGTTCCCCTGCCTCCCGGGAAGAATATATTCCAGTCTTCCGGGGGGAGTTGGGCCTTGGGTCTCCCCACTCTGCCATTGTCCACTGGGGCTGGAGGTGGCTGCCACAGAGGGAGGCCAGTCATTCTCTAGATTACTTCCTGGGGGCTGCCTTGGCCCTAGCCTAAAGCAGTGTGGTCTGCAGACCACAGGCATCACATCACCTGGGAGCTTAGTCCCAGCCCTACTAAATCCAAGTCTCTGGGGGGTGGGGCCTAGGAGATTTGAATGCCAAATTGGACAAGAACTGGCCTAGGGGCAGGAGGCCTTGGGCTCTGATGAGCTTCCCAGTAACAGCCGAAATAAACTCTTTTCTAGCACTTACAATGTGCCAGGCACGGTGCCAAGTGCATTAGGGGTTTCAACATGTCGCCTCCTCACAGCTCTCAGAGGCAGGACTATTACTGTCCTTATTTTCAGCCAAGGAGGTGACTCGGGCTCAGACAGGATGGTTGCTGAAAGGCACACAGGTCCTGAGTGGCAGGGTTTGGGCTGACCTGCAGGCTGGTAGCTCATCATCTGCCTTCAGAACCTGAACCCAACTCACGGCCAAGGCTCTGCAGGATCGGGGATGAGGAACTTGTTCTCACAGCCAGCTTGGCCAGATCTCTGTACAGCCATCAAGCTCACAAAAGTTGAGGCTGAAACTGCTGTCCAGATGGAGGTCTTCTTTTTTTTTTTTTTTTTTGAGACGGAGTTTTGTTCTTGTTGCCCATGGTGCGATCTTGGCTCACCACAACCTCTGCCTCCCGGGTTCAAGCGATTCTCCTGCCTCAGCCTCCCGAGTAGCTGGGATTACAGGCATGTGCCACCACGCCTGGCTAATTTTGTATTTTTAGTAGAGACAGGGTTTCTCCATGTTGGTCAGGCTGATTTCGAACTCCTGACCTCATGTGATCTGCCTTCCTTGGCCTCCCAAAGTGCTGGGATTATAGGCATGAGCCACGGCACCTGGCCCCAGATGGAGGTCTTCTTAAAAGGCCCAAGGTGCTGCCCAGTGGCCCTGTCTACCTCTCCTGCCTTGTGCCAGTACCTCTTGCCTCCCTGCTCATCAGCTCCAACCTCACTGGCTCCTCTCAGTTCCCTCAACACCAATGTTCCTGCCCAGCGGCTTTGTGTGTGCTGCTTTCCTGGAACATTCTTTTCTCCCTCTCTCCCCCTTCAATATCCTTCTTCACAAGTCCTAGGACCACCCACTGAAAGTACATCTTCTCCTATTATTCTCTTTTCCAGAACTTCATTTATTTCCTTCAGAGCAATGCAATGATAATCAATAACTAATCGACTTCTTAGTCCATTGCTGTCTGTCGCCCCCATCATGTGCGAGCTACATGAGGGCAGGGGCCGTGTGTGCGTTGCTCACTCTCTCTGCACCTATCAGCACTGGGCACACAGAAGATTCTCTATATTTGTTAAAGGACTGTTTCTTCTCAGCCTAGTAAAATTAGGACTAGGTTTCACTCTATGTGGCAGAAGTCCACCTTACTGTGGCTTAACCAGATAGGGGTTTTATTTCTGTCATATAGCAAGTAGTCATCTGAGGTGGGCAGTCCAGGGCTGGACAGTGACTCCTGGGTATACTGGGGACCCAGACCCTTCTGATCTCTTCTGCTTCACCATTCTGCTCTATTTTGACCTCTGCTTTCAAGATGGCTGCTCTACCTTCCTTGTGACGAAATTCCAGGCAGGAAGAGCAAGGGGCAAACAAGTGAGCCAGCCGAGGTGGCGGGTCCAGAGACTTCGCCTTACACTATATTTGTGGAAACTGTGTCATGCGGCCATGCCTAGCTGCAAGGTAAGCTGGGAAATAGCTCTATAGCTGGGCGTATTGCTGCCCCAAAGAAAATTGGAGTTCTGTGGGCAAGGAGGAAGGGAAGAACGGATATTTGGAAGGAGCCAGCAGAGTCTGCAGCAGCTTCTCTGAGGGGCAGGGAGGATCTGAAGAGGCCTCAGAACCCATTTCTTGCTCTAGTTTATCAAGGACCTAATCCTAAAGCCATATAATTATCCAGATGTTTTAGCCCAACCCGCTCATTTTTGCAGTTATGAAGACAGGGGCCTCACGAGGCCCCACGTGAATTTAACAGCTGGGAGAAGACTAAGGCCAGGGGGGTGCTCTAGTCCCAGCCCCACCGCGGCTTCCTTCCATCATAGATTGAGGGTCCACCCCTCTGGGTCTCCTCAGCAAGCCCAGAGAGATGATGGCGGGGGTTTAAGTTTATCAAATAAAAGCTCAAGACGTAGACATGCAAGTTGTAGAGCTGTTACAGAAGAACCTCCTTTTTATAAACCCTGAACGTTTTTTCCCCCATTTTCTGAAGTATATAATGCTAAACAGCAGCTCCATTTTTCAACATACTGCTTGCTGGTGTTTTTTTTTTTTTTTCTTTTTCCAACAAACTGCTCTTTTTAGGTATGTTTTTTCATCCTTTACACCAGCAAAATTTATGAGCATCTATTTAAAAGAAAAAAAGCATTGGAAAAACTGAAGAGAGAAAGAGCAATTCTACATATGGAAAGCTATAAAGAACCACAGCGAATGTGCTGCAGTTATTGCTTTCTTAAAAAAACAAACCAGGCAGGCAGTTTGGAATGTGAGGGGCCTGTGTGAGGCCAGGCTGGCCGGGAGGCCGTGGGGGCTGGGCCCTGGCAGGGATCCAGGGAGTGCAGTGAGGGGCCCTTCACGCCCCGATCCTCCTCCATGGCCCCTCTGACCACTCCAGCGAGAAACAGGGCCAGACAGAAAACGACTTTACTGAGAACATTTAATTTAATGTAAAAATGCCCCTTTAGGAAAACAAGAAGGCCCAGGCAGCCGGTCAGCACAGGCTGGGAGAGAATGCAGTGAACATGGGGCCTGTCGGAGCTTCCCAGACTGGTGGTGGGAACCACACCAGCACAGAGTCAACAGCAGGCAGGGGAAGGCCTGCGGGGCCCCAGGGCCAGAGGCTAGGACGGGCAAGCCAGATCGGATTTGGGAAACGTGTTATCATTTCCAAGGACTATCCCAAGTACGTGGGGTAGGAGAACCTTGAAGGCCAAACAGGCTGCCTGGATTTGTCCTTCCGGACGCCACCCGCTCCCCCCCCGCCGCCCATTATTTATTGCTGTCACTTTGTTGATGTTCCAGAGCCAGGCCTGGCTGCTGCGGCTCCCAGACCCGGTCCCAGGCATGTTGGGACACGGGCCGGCTGTGCTCTGTGGAATGTTCCCAGGCAGCAGGTCCACTTCCTGGGTTGCAGCCCTGGATTCTGCTGATACCCCTTCTGTAGCAGACTTCTCCTGCCCTGTCCTCCAGCATGGCCTACCCGTGTGGGACAGGCCTGCCCCACATCTCAAACTCGGGGGACAAAAAATGTCCTTTTGTGGAGGGGGCCCCTGAAGGAGAACTCTAGCCTGCTTGGTTGACTGAGGTTCTTCTTCCCTGAGCTTCTAGGATGTCCTCAGAGTGGGAATCCGTTCCCTCTGGTCGTCCCTTACCAGGCTCTTGCTCTGGGGCCTGCAGTTCACCTCTTGCTCTCTTCTAACCAGCTCTGCCAAGCTCTGCAGCTCTCCCTCCACCTTCCTGCCCTGTCAGCCCACCTCTCTCAATTCCCCAAAGCATGGCTAGACCATGGGGTAACAGTTCCCACAACTTTACTTGGGATATGGAAGGAACATACAATATAGAAAATAAAACATGGAAGCTGGACGCTGGATGTCTCTGGTGTTGGAGCTGGTGGTTCATGTCCCACCATGGGTCACCCCAATAGGCCTTCACTCTCCTTGACCCTCAGCCGGCTCCCACGCTGCTGGGGTGGCCCATACTCCCTTTGACAGTGCAGACGCCCTCCAGGTGCTCCTGAAGCCTCTCAGCCTCCCGCCATCTTTCCTGGTACCTGAGGTGCACTCCTGCCCAGTTCCTCTTAGTGGCAGATCTCCATTCTGAGACTGTGGCTCTGTTCTCAACATTCCCTAAAGACCCTGGACACTGGGGGGCTTCTCTCTTCAGGGGACCTTTCTATCAGAGAAAAATTGGGCCTCTACTTCTAGAGAAAAAATACCATTAGCCACTTTAAAGTTTTGACAGCCCTGTAGCTTCAAAGCAAACACACCAATAGGCTCTGCTGGACACTCAGTTATAAAAGCAAAACTTAAGGAGGCCACTGACTGGACCTCATCCTCTCAGCCTCCCACAATGCCCCCAAGCCCTTGTGACCTCCCACTACCACAGCCTCAGCAGGATGGAGCCCCTGTCAACCCACACTGCCGTGGACATGCATACCCATTGCAAGCCCCAGGCCCTCCCTGGCTCAATCCTTACCTCCCTGCAAACATGGCATCTTCTCTCCACCCTTCCCAGACCTGTCACCATGGCTTGATTTGTTTTGGGGTAAAAAATTTAAGTGTGTCAGGTGCAGTGGATCATGACTGTAATCCCAGCATCTTGCGAGGCTGAGGTGGGAGGATTGCTTGGGCCCAGGAGTTTGAGACCAGCCTGGGTCACATGGTGAGACCTCATCTCTACAAAAAAAAAAAAAAAAAGTTAAAAAATTAGCAGGGTGTGGTGGCATGCACCTGTAGTCTCAGCTACCTGGGAGCCTGAGGCAGGAGGATCCCTTGAACTTAAGAATTCCAGGCAGCAATGAGTTATGATCACCCCACTGCACTGCAGCCTGGGCAACAGAGTAAGACCCCATCTCAAAAAAAGAAAAAAAGAAAACCCAAATATCCTAGCATCATAAAGTGTCACCACTGGAAGGGACCACGGAGATTATTCTGACCAACTCCCCCATTTAATAGATGAGGAAACCAAGGCCCAGGGATGTGAAGTGACCTGCCCAAAGTCCTATAACAAGTTTGCGGCAAACCACTTAGAAAGTATTCCTGTTTTATTTTGCTCTCTTCTGAAATTAAAGAATGTTTTTTTATCACCTGTGCACTGTCCCCAGTCACATGTAACAGAAAACCAACTTGAATTGAGGAAAAGAAGAAATTAATTCATTGGCCCATCCGGAGAACTGGGGTTGGGCTGGGATGTCTAAGTCCACCTGAATCATGTGGCCTCAGAGTGGGCAAGGAGTGGTCTCTAGGGGAAAATGGAGGTCCTGTTATCAGATGGAAGAGGCTACCAGGCAGGGTAATGAGAGATATACACTGCAGTCCCTGACTCGGCTGCTGCAGTTTCTCAGACTTCCCTTCCATCTGCACAACTGTGTCACGTCCAACCCTGAACACACCTGCCAAAGGGAGGCAGCTGAAGTCTCATATAGCTATTGCATCTGGCCCTTCTGACAGCTCCCATCATGTTCTCTACAGGGATCTTTCTCCACTGTCCCCTATTGATCCCTAACGTGGACACTGGGGACCAGTTCTCCTTTTGCTTCTTTGACAATCCATTTTCTAAGTTTCATTTTGGGGGCTTCTGAGCATTGCCTTAGAGCCTCTGTCTACCATGTTTGGGGATATTCTGGAAGCAGGGCTGTCATGGATAGTTGTCCAGTTTGTGCACTGCTCAAAGTCATCCTGCTGAGAGAGAAAGGGATTATACCTGCCCAGACAAGGAGGGGTGCTGATATGGTCTGGCTGTGTCCCCACCCAAATCTCATCTTGAATTCCCGCATGTTATGGGATAGACCAAGTGGGAGGTAATTGAATTATGGAGGCAGGTCTTTCCTGTGCTGTTCTTGTGATAGTGAATAAGTCTCATGAGATCTGATGGTTTTTAAAAAGGGGAGTTTCCCTGCACAAGCTCTCTCTCTTTGCCTGCTGCCATCCATGTAAGATGTGACTTGCTCCTCCTTGCCTTCTGCTATGATTGTGAGGCTTCCGCAGCCACGTGGAACTGTAAGTCCAATTAAACCTCTTTCATCTGTAAATTGCCCAGTCTCAGGTATATCTTTATCAGCAGTGTGAACATGGACCAAAACAGATGCCTTTCTGCATTTTACATAAAGGCTCTGATAGGCTAGAATTGGTCCCCTTTTCTGAAAATACAAACACTTTAAAAGCTTAATAGGTGCATCAATTAGAATGCTTTTTTCAACAACAGAAACTCCAACTAACAAAAAAGAAATGTATATTCTTTCATATATATATGACCTCTCTCTCTCTATATATAGACCTAAACATATACATAAACATATATATATACATATATGTATAAATATACATATATAGTCTGAAGGTGAGGCAACAGACCTGACAGTATCCAGAAAAAGGTGCCCTCTTTTGGGGAGTGGGGCAACCTTTTCTAGAAGCTTCCTCATGGGCCTCCTCTCATGTCTCATTGGTAAAGCTGGGTCATGTGCCCACCTTTAAACCAGTGACTTGCAAAAGCCAATGAGATTTCTTCAATTGTCTTAGACCAGTCAGAATTTGTCCCTGAGCTGGCAATGGCAGTGTTTCTGGGGGCGGATGCTGACATACAATCTGGTTTATTTAGCAGGGAAGAAACAGGGAGGGATGCTGTGGGCCACAGTCAGCGTGGCTGCTGCAGGCCTCCCACTGTTTGCGTTCTGGCACTTGCCCGTGACTCATTCTTGAATCTAGATCCCAGCCTGGTGGCTTCTTTCTCATGGCGATAGGTCCTGGTGCTCTATTTACCCAGCCCTCGGCCCAGTGGCCTCCATGTTTGCCCTTGCCTTGCTTGGACCAATGTGAAACCATCACATGGAGTGGGAAGGCCCTCTCACCTAGGTTACATTCTAGCAAATTGGCCTTTACCAAGAGGTACATTTTTGGCTTCCTGAGGTGGCCGGGAGGGGCCCGAAGCATGAGGCTTAGCCCGCACCTGAGACCCAAATTCCTCTGCCATGATGCTGCCCACTTTCTGCTGGTGCTGGCCCTGATGAACTTGTAGCATCGAATTCATCCTTTCCAGCCTCGCAAAAAAATATATTACATGACTCTTGGGCATCGTAAATTGCTGGCTGGAGGTACAAGAGGCTCCCTTGGTGAGTCTGCACCCTCTCCCCCAGGCCGCCCCCTTTTTCAGAGGTGTTGTCTTTTCTGGAAGGAATTCACAGAAGGCCCAAGAACCAGCCAACATCCCCCAACATGTGTAGTGTGAGCAAAAGAGATTCAAAATTATAGGACAGCTTCATATTTAGGAATAGAAAAAGAAATATTGTTTTTATAATGCAAACTAAATAAAGACCCTAGAAAACCTTCCTTCCCCGTGGGGAGCAGGGTAGAGAAGCCCGAGGACTCTGTGGGGCACCAGGAGATGAGGAGTAGGGAAGACATGGCTCCTGGCCTGGGGTAATTTAATTTTTTTTTAATGTTTGAATTTCCTTTTTAACTTTTTAGAGAGATGGGATCTCACTCTGTTGCCCAGCCTGGGGCAATCATGGCTAACTGCAGCCTTGGACTCCCAGGCTCAAGAGATCCTCCCGTCCCAGCCTCCCAAGTAGCTGGGACTACAGGCGCCACCACGCCCAGCTAAGGAAGTTTACAGTCTCCATGGAGAGACAAAAATAACATTTTAGGAGCAACGAAGAAGAAATCAATGTAAGTTTGTGTTCAAGCACTAAATAGTGTGATGAACACCCTTCCCCACCTGGCAAAATCCTATCATAAGAGCTAAGTTAAGCTGGGCATGGTGGCTCAAGCCTATAATCCCAACCAACACTTTGGGAGGCCAAGGTGGGAGGGTTGCATGAGCCCAGGAGTTCAAGACCAGCCTGAGCAACATAGTGAGACTCCATCTCTACAATAAAAATTTTAAAATTAGCCAAGTGTGGTGGTGCATACCTATAGTCTCAGCTACTCGGGAGGCTGAGGTGGGAGGACCGCTTAAGCCCAGGAGGTTGAGCCTACAGTGAGCCATGATGGTGCCACTGCTCTCCAGCCTGGGTGACAGAGCAAGAACTTGTCTTAAAAAAGAAAAAAAAAAGGCCTAGGTCAAATGTCACCTTCTTGGTAAAGTCTTCCCTGGACTTTGTGCCATAGTGTGTGTCCTTTTAGCCCTCATGGTACTTTTCATACCACATCACATCCCTGTTTAGGTCTCTTGCAGGGAGGAGAACAGTCCCCAAAAGTCCTTTGCACGTCTAATCCCTTATTGGTGACAGCTTCTTGGAGGACCTGTTAGAGGATCAACAAGTTAGTTGGTTACTTCTGTCTTCCCACCTAGACCGTGAGCTCCCTGAGGTCAGAGAACATCTGTATTGGGTGTCGTGTCCATGTGGAGCACAGTACTTGGCCCAGAAGAATAAGTATTGATTGAATAAATCGACAAAGGGGTGAGCATTTAGAGAAGGAGCAGACAGGTGAGCCAGGAAGCAGCCAGAGGAAGCTCCAGGGAGCACTGGAGCCCTGCCAGAGGTGGGTGGGGCCAGCAAGGCTGTACAGGGGAGAGCAGGAGCCGCCGCGTAGGCTCCACATCTGTTAAAAGCGGGTTTAGGGCTTTCTCACCTTCCTAGAGTTAGGTTTGGGAGATAGTTGTGGATAAATATAAGGGGGTCACTCTGTCTTGGCGTGGGAGGGTTGGCCAGCTAGGGGGTAGGGTAGGAAGAAGTGGGAGTGAATAGAAACTAGAATGGGCACTATGGCTCTCACCAGTGCCCAAGGTCGGGGTCCTGACACAGAGCAGAGCCTCTAGATGGTGCTGGGAAAGCCCTGGGGGGCCCGTGAATGAGGATGGATTTGTGGGATTTGTGATGGATTTGTCTCTAGGGTGAGATCAGCATCCAGAACCCAGTGAATTCCCCTGTGTGGGTTCCAGTTTCTCCTGGACACTGTGAAGTCCTCACAGGGGTCTGGCCCTGGCTCCCCCCGCCACACTTGCTATTCAGACGACATCTGGTTACTGTTCCCATGAAGGGCAACCCCGACCTCGGGGCCCTGTAGTGGTGGGGGTGGAGGGAAATGCTGGCAGGGGTTGGGCTCCTGACCCTGCTGCTGCTGCCCGGGCTGGACTCCCACAGGACCCTAAGGCCAGCAGGAAGGGGCTGGGAAGTCCCACAGAGGGACTGCCCCGCACAGGGCCGGGGCAGCCTGGACAAAGCCGGTGTGGTGACAGGCCAAACGGACGCAAAAGGTTAGTCCACCCTGCTGGTCTCTCCAAGGCATCAGGGTCCGTGGGAGGAGGAGGTGTCCGGCACTCCGCAGGTATCTGTGCTTCACACAGGTCTAATGGGGGAGAGCCTGGGCCTGCCTGAAGCTGCCTTGGGGACAAGAGAGGGCAGAGGCCCCACTTGCTCAATCACAGGAATGAAAGGCTGGCACTCAGGAGCACGGAACAAGGAGACGCCTGGAATGAGGCCCCAGGAGGAGTGGCTGCTTGGAGTCCTGGCTCCTTCTCCGCTACCCAGTGGGCAAACAGAACCGCAGCTTTAGGGTGTGGGCAGGCAGAGTCCTGGCTGGGACTCCAGGAGGCCTCGAGCCCCCGCTGACCCTCAGGCCCCGCTGGCCCCAGATGGTCGGGGGTGGAGCTCTGGCTTATCTCTCCAGCTGCCCAGTTCCCTGCCACTTTATCATGGAGGGTGAGAGGGTGTCAGAGCTCAGAACTCCCACCCCAGCCTCCCCGTGGGACAGGACCCAGGTGCTGGGGGAGAACAGACCTCGGGAGCAGCCAGGAGGCCTCGGTCCTGGGAGGGTTTAAAAGCCAGGGGGCCGTCTCGACCTCAGTCTGACCTTCCCTCCCGGCGGCAGCATGCGGGGGTTGCTGGTGTTGAGTGTCCTGTTGGGGGCTGTCTTTGGCAAGGAGGACTTTGTGGGGTAGGGATGTGGAGAGGAGGGGGTGCCCTCTGAGGGTGATGGGGAGGACTCAGCCCCCAACCAGTAGAGGAGACAGACACATGGCAACACAGCCAGAGAGGATGGCCTGGCACCACCTGGGACAGCTGGCAGATGAGCAGCCAGGGTTGGGAAGAGGTTGTGTCTCCCAAGACAGTCTCCTGAGCCCTGGAGAAATCTGAGCTCTGAGGAGGAGTTTTCAGGAGAGGAGAAAGGAGGAGGCCTGGCTGGCTTGGAACAGAGAAATAGTCCAAACTGGGATTGAGATAGTAACAGCGTCTAGAAGTTTCTAAAGATGGGGAGAGAAGAGGTGAGGGAGCCCAGGCCTCTCCTTGCTGAGACCCTCGGTGCTGTCCCCTGCCCAGCCCAGAGGACGAGGCCCAGTCTGGGGATTCTGGGCTGCTGCCTCCCTCCTGCACCTGGGGAGTGCTCGTGGCCAGGGCAGGTGCGGCTTGGGCGCTCACTCCCCACTCCCACTCCCCAGGCATCAGGTGCTCCGAATCTCTGTAGCCGATGAGGCCCAGGTACAGAAGGTGAAGGAGCTGGAGGACCTGGAGCACCTGCAGGTCAGAAGAGGGGAGAAGGGCTCTCTGAGGCCCCAGGGTATCAGCTGGGGCCACCCCAGGTCCCCACCAGCCCCAGCGGCCGACTGTGCCTGGGCTGTCTCCACCCAACAAGGAGACATGGAATTGACTCTGTTAGGAAGCAACTTCAAGCCTCCAGCTCCAGAGTCTTGCTGCCCTTGAGCACCTGGGCAAGGGGCCGGGCCCCTTTCCGGTTCCTCCCTCTGCCTTGCTGTCTCAAAGGCCCCTCACTCTGCTCCTGGGCCATTTCCCTGACCACACTGGACTCTCCAGTCCCCAGGGTTTCCCCGTCTTTCTCTGGCCCTATTACCCCTGACCCATCCCCAATTATATGAGAACTTCTGGCACCAACAGCCCCTCCCAGGCAGGCCCTGTCCCTGCCTGCTGTCCTGGCTGGTGCCCCCAGCCCGCTGTGACCGTACCGGCTCTTGTCCTCCCCAGCTGGACTTCTGGCGGGGCCCTGCCCACCCTGGCTCCCCCATCGACGTCCGAGTGCCCTTCCCCAGCATCCAGGCGGTCAAGATCTTTCTGGAGTCCCACGGCATCAGCTATGAGACCATGATCGAGGACGTGCAGTCGCTGCTGGACGAGGAGCAGGAGCAGATGTTCGCCTTCCAGTCCCGGGCGCGCTCCACTGACACCTTTAACTACACCACCTACCACACCCTGGAGGAGGTGAGGGCGCCCCTAGCGGCCGCTCCCTGCAGCCACCAGCTCTTCATCATGGCTGGTAGAACGCGGTAGGGCCAAGGCCAGGGCCAGCCTGGGTGTGCACAGCACCTGCTCTGTTTCCATGTGGCCTGTGTGGTCGTAGCTCCATTGCATTGCAGGGCTCGCAGCAGGCTGGGACGGTGGGGCTGCTAAGGGAAGCATCTGGGTGCCCAGGAGGTATTAAGGCCAGTGGTCTCTTCTTTCGCCCCTCAGATCTATGACTTCCTGGACCTGCTGGTGGCGGAGAACCCGCACCTTGTCAGCAAGATCCAGATTGGCAACACCTATGAAGGGCGTCCCATTTACGTGCTGAAGGTAACATCCACATGTGGACATACACAGGGGAGAATGGACCCACACGCGGCATCCGTGATGGGCGTGGGCTCTCACGGGGAAATCATGGTCCCAGGGAACACGCTATTAAATGGACTCCCCATGCAGACATTTGGAAAGGCCTGAGTCTCCACCCTGGTCTTGGCGTGTGCACTCCTGCCCATACACAAAGACAGGTGATCCAGTGTTTCCAATCAAGTGTCCATTGTGGAAGGTATTGTAGAGTCTGGGTAGTCCAGATAAAGTATTTTCTTGAGACAGAGTCTCGCTCTGTCACCCAGGCTGGAGTGCAGTGGCATGATCTCGGCTTACTGCAACCTCCATCTCCTGGGTTCAAGCGATTCTCCTGCCTCAGCCTCCCGAGTAGCTGAGACTACAAGCACGCACCACCATGCCCGGATAATTTTTTTTTTTTTTTTTTTTTTTTTGAGACAGAGTCTTACTCTGTCACCCAGGCTGGAGTACAGTGGTGCAGTAGCGTCATCTCGGCTCACTGCAACCTCCACCTCCTGGGTTCAAGCGATTCCCCTGCCTCAGTCTCCCAAGTAGCTGGGATTACAGGCGCCTGCCACCACGCCCGGCTAATTTTTTGTATTTTTAGCAGAGATAGGGTTTCACCGTATTAGCCAAGATAGTCTCAATCTCCTGACCTTGTGATCTGCCTGCCTCGGACTCCCAAAGTGCTGGGATTGCAGGCATGAGCCACTGCGCCTGGCCAATAATTTTTATATTTTTAGTAGAGACAGGGTTTCGCCATGTTGCCTTGGCTGGTCTCAAACTCCTGGGCTCAAGTGATCTACCTGCCTCAGCCTCCCAAAGTGCTGGGATTACAGGCGTGAGCCACCACGCCCAACCCAGATAAAGTGTTTTGTTTGTGATGTCCCCCAGAGAACTGTCCGAGCAGCAGAACAGGGGAAGGGCCAGGGGCCTGGTCAAGTCATATTCACCCCAAGCTTGGGCTGAGGGCCCGAGGCCAAGCTCTGTGGGATCCCTGTCCAGCCCCCAGCCCCACACCCACCTGAGTGATGGCCCCACAAGCAGAGCCTCTACCTGAGATACACAGAGAGCAGGTGGTCTCTGGCCCAGGTCGGGGTCTCCTTCAGGGCAGCAAGATGAGGCCTCAGCTGTGAAATTGCCTCTGATCACTCCCCTGCCTCCTCTCCAGTTCAGCACGGGGGGCAGTAAGCGTCCAGCCATCTGGATTGACACGGGCATCCATTCCCGGGAGTGGGTCACCCAGGCCAGTGGGGTCTGGTTTGCAAAGAAGGTAAGGCCGGGGAGGTGAGGAGGGCTCTCACCTGGTGGGGCATTGGTGTCCAAGGCCCACAGAAGCCCGGGCCTCCCTTTGCCCATCCAGAAGCAGTGACCACACAGGACATAGGGAAAGGTGTCCATTGCTGTGGCTTGGCAGATGCCTGGCCCAGCCTGCGCTGCCCCTCTGCCCCTCTAACCCCCCAGATCACTCAAGACTACGGGCAGGATGCAGCTTTCACCGCCATTCTTGACACCTTGGACATCTTCCTGGAGATCGTCACCAACCCTGATGGCTTTGCCTTCACGCACAGCACGGTACCAGCCTTCTCCTGTCCTTGGGGGAAGCAGGATGGGCCTCTGGCTTCTAAGCCGCACAAGTAGTTCACCCCTAATCTCAAGCCCCAGAAGTCAAGGGAGGGGCAATCAGACCTGTGCTCCTAGCCGAGGGTGTCTCAACAGTGGCGTGATTGGCATTTGGGGTGAATGATTCTTTGTCATGGGGGCCGTCCTGTGCATCCAAGGTGTTTCTAGCATCCTAACCTTACACCCAGTCAGTGCCAGTAGGAGCCCCCCTCTCCAGTGGTGACAACCAAAATGTCTTCAGATATTGCAAAATGTCACAGGGGAGGGTCAAGATTGTCCCCAGTGGAGGCCCACTGCCCCAGACCTTACTTCCTCGTCCTACTTCTATTTTTACGGCAAATAAAACATCTGACCAATGACATGGGGCCACAGTGGTGGTGGAGGACACCTCGCAGCTTCTTCGCCATATAGAACCCTCTGGCCAAATGCCATCCTATGGCCTTCCCCACTCTCTTTCACCCGATGCCCCCTCTGCTGATCTTCCTCCCCAACAACCAGCTGGGAGTGGATCCCATCCCAAGCTGTGCCTGCAGCTCAGCTTCCGATCAGGGCACTTGTGTTGAGGGCTTCCACCTCCAGGGAACCCTCCCCCCAGTCCACTCTGCTCTCTGCAGCCTCTGAACCACCCCCCACCCAGCACTGTGACAAGCGTCACATGTGCCTCGGGGTGGCTGATCCCATTTCCTTCCTCAGAATCGCATGTGGCGCAAGACTCGGTCCCACACAGCAGGCTCCCTCTGTATTGGCGTGGACCCCAACAGGAACTGGGACGCCGGCTTTGGGTGTAAGGCCCAGAGTGTCTTGGGAGCAAGGATGGGATGGCCTGGAATGGCTCCTCACCACTGCTCTTGCTCCCCGCCTCTCTCCTGCCCCTGCAGCGAGGGGAGGGTTGGGGGTGGCAGCTCTGCCTCTGAGGGCTCTTGGGGATGGAGGCTGTGCTCTGAGAGTTGGTTGTTACTCGCCTGCAAAAGGCAAGTTGCTTGCAAATGGGCTAAGGTCTGAAATCCTACCTAGGGGGCTTCTAGCTTAACCTCAAGTCCTCCCTCCTTGGCCGTGTCTCTGTGAGAACTGGTCTCCACTGAGGAGCCCGTCTTCCCTCCCTGGGTGTGTCCATCAGCTCTGCCCAAACCAGGCTGGGAGGGCAGCTGTCCCAGGTTATAGAAGGCCTTTGGGCTTTCCTGAATCCAGGGGTGGGAGTGAACCCTTCCGTACCACCTCACCCCCAACTCCATGCAAAGAACTGGATTCCAGAAGCCACAGAAGCTGGAGGAGCCACACCGCCATGCCCTCTGTCCCCCCACAGTGTCCGGAGCCAGCAGTAACCCCTGCTCGGAGACTTACCACGGCAAGTTTGCCAATTCCGAAGTGGAGGTCAAGTCCATTGTAGACTTTGTGAAGGACCATGGGAACATCAAGGCCTTCATCTCCATCCACAGCTACTCCCAGCTCCTCATGTATCCCTATGGCTACAAAACAGAACCAGTTCCTGACCAGGATGAGCTGGTAGGCACTGACTTCGGCTTGCCCCCTCGTCCCCAAGGTGGCTTCGGACAGGCCCAGGCTTTCCCCCATCAGACCTGCTTAAGGCACAGACACCTCCAGAGTGCCTGACACCCTTCCTTCCCTGATGGCTTGGAAGACCAGCAGGGTGGACTAACCATTTTTTCTGGGAAACCGAGGCACAGGAGTGATGGAGTCACTTCTGTAATGTGACAGAGCAAGGGGCAGGGCTAGACTTCGATCTTAGGCACCACATGTGGAGGTGCATGTGCCTGAAGGGCAGGGAAGGCCAGCCGGACACCCTGAAGGGCCAGAAAACTGTGCTGACAGGCTCCCGGGCTGAGCTTCCAGGCTAAGCAGGCTCTGTGCTCCCTGCTGGAGGCCCACTTCTGCAGGGTGCTTCTCCTAGGCTCCCCTGCCAGCCCCCAGATTACCCTGGACATGCTGTTCCAGGAGCCTGGCCATGACAGGTGGCTTTGCTTGGTGTTTTGTCCAGGATCAGCTTTCCAAGGCTGCTGTGACAGCCCTGGCCTCTCTCTACGGGACCAAGTTCAACTATGGCAGCATCATCAAGGCAATTTGTAAGTGGCTGTAGGGTCTCTCTTGATGGGCCTGCGAGGAACATCTGCTGGCTCTTCCTGACCGAGGGAGTATCCCTCATGGAAGGAAGTAGCCAAGGGCACCCAGATCTGTCAACTGCTGGCAAGGGCTGTTCTGAGGGGTGGGCAGTCCCTTTTCCTGACATGAACTCTGCTTCCTTTGATACTTTCAGACAAATGTGAATTCCTCTGACAGCTCTTGTCCTCTTGTGTTGGGGCCAAGTCTAGTTTCTTGGTTGGATGGGGTGGAGAGTCCTGCTGGGATTTGCAGATCACCAGGAAATTCAACTTAAAAAAACACTTCTCGGGGGCAGGGCACCATGGCTCATGCTTATAATCCCAGCACTTTGGGAGGCTGAGGTGGGCGGATCACGAGGTCAGGAGGTAGAGACCATCCTGGCTAACATGGTGAAACCCTGTCTTTATTAAAAATACAAAAAATTAGCTGGGTGTGGTGGTGTGCGCCTGTAGTCCCAGCTACTCGGGAGGCTGAGGCACGAGAATTGCTTGAACCCGGGAGGCGGAGGTTGCAGTGAGCCAAGAGCACGCCACTGTACTCCAGCCTGGGCGACACAGCAAGACTCCATCTCAAAAAAACAAAAACAAAAACCACTTCTCCTCCAGTGCCCCTCAATTAGAAAATAGGCCTGATTTATTCCTCACTTACTTATTCATGCAGTGCCCCTGAGAGGAGCATTACTGAATCAAAATGGAATTAACTCAACAAATGCTTATTGAACACCTACTATACACCAGGCCCTGTTTCATGTACTTGGGATGTAGCCATGAATGAAATAAGCAAAGATCAGGGAACTTTCTAGCCAGGGAGACCAACAATGAACATAAATAAGTAAATGATACAGTATGTGAGGTGACGAATGCTGGGGAGGAAAACTAAAACTAGACCAGGTGAGGTGAATCGGGAACACTGGGGGTGGAGGTGGGGCAGGTGGGTTGAAGGGTGGGCCTCATTGACAGAGTGACATTTGGGCAACTATTGAAGGAAGTGGGTGGAGGAGGTGGCAGCCAGGAGGCTACCCAGCTAGGAAGAGCCTTCCAGGCAGAGGAACATTCTAGAGCAAAGGCTCTACAGTGTGGTCTGGCCGGGGATGTTGCTGGAACAACAAGACTGGTGTGGCTGCCTCCAAGTAAGTGAAGGTCAAAGCTGGGTAGAGGGCTGAGGGGGCAGGGCTGCGTACACACCTCACACGCTTCCTGCCTGAGTGCCTAGGCCTTGGTGGGCAAGCGGGTCACAATCTTATCCAAGGTTGACCTCACTTTTGGACTCCAGGCCTTCTTTGGAAACTGATTCAACTCTGAGTCAAGGTTTTGCTTCATTCAACATTGTCAAGTTAAATTGTGATATGCAGCCTACTGCTCTCTCCTGGGCCAATTCAAAAGTGGCTTCATTACCCACTGTTAATTACAGTTTCCCGGGCAAAGTTTCCTCCTAAAAGAAAGACTAGAGGCTTTTGCTTTGACTCTGGCTCTTTGCACTTTCCCCCTCACAGACCAGAGCCCCAGGGGAACAAATCCTGGCTACCCAAGCAGGGAACTCGGTATATTTAGGGGCTTCACCGAAGGGGCTGTTGGACAGAGGCTGTTTTCAGAGGGGCTTGTGCAATTGCAGAGACTTCCTTGCATCCCCCAGTGAATAGGGGAACCATTGCTGGTCTCCTCTTTGGACCTCTTGGCTTAGACCTTTTAGTGGGAGTTTCTTGGAAGTGAGGCTGCTTGGTCAACAGCAGACCTTAGTAGACACTGACTCCACTCAGCATTGCACAAGGCACAGAGCTTTGGACAGGGTTGGATCGTTAACCCAACCCGTGTAAATATTCCCAAAGTGATTGACCCTTTCTCTCCTATTTTACTCCTGCCCCAGATCAAGCCAGTGGAAGCACTATTGACTGGACCTACAGCCAGGGCATCAAGTACTCCTTCACCTTCGAGCTCCGGGACACTGGGCGCTATGGCTTCCTGCTGCCAGCCTCCCAGATCATCCCCACGGCCGAGGAGACATGGCTGGCGCTTCTGACCATCATGGAGCACACCCTGAATCACCCCTACTGAGCTGACCCTTTGACACCCTTCTCGTCCTCCTCTCTGGCCCCATCCAGGCAACCAAATAAAGTTTGAGTGTACCAGGAACAGAATCCTGGGGCTTGCATGTGGAGTGTCTGCCTCTTCAAGCTGGGGCAAAAGTGATTTAGTTCCTGCAGGCCTCACTGGAAATGTGTGGGTGGTTGGACTAGATGACCCCTACATTCCCCTGCATTCCAACATCCTGTGAAGTCATATCCAAGTGGCGTCTGTTTTAATTAGACCACCCTGAGTTCAGCTCACCAGTGGGATGATTTGTTCATACCTTAGTAGCAAGCAGCAGCCACAGCTGCTAACCAAATGCCCGGCACCCCACAGTGGCGTGGAATTCGGCGTGTACAAAGGTCTAGCTAGCTGTGTCCATTCATCTATAAAAGCAACAACCTGGAAGATGAAATATAATAATCCAGGTGGCCACTGCTGTCCAAAATAGATGTTGCAGCCAAGTAAAACAGATTACTAAAGAGCAAAATATCATCTTCCATTCCTGAATCAAATTGGAAGGAAACAACTGGGTTAAATAAAATCATTAACTGCAGATAAAGAACCAATCCAAAGGCCAATCCCAAGACATTTTTAATTTTTAATTTTTTTGGTAGAGACGGGGTTTTGCCATGTTGCCCAGGCTGGTCTTGAACTCCTGGGCTCAAGCAATCCTCCTGCTTTGGCCTCCCAAAGTCCTGGGATTACAGGTGTGAGCCATCACATTTGGCCAAGATATTTTATTAACTGTATAAATTAATTATATATTCTGAAGATTTTGCCTTTAGGGATAGAAGTCACCCACTTTTCATTTGCCACATCCTTCCCAGCGTCTTCGGTACACGGTTCTGCTCCCTCGTGTTTCCATCCACCCCACTCCTTCCCATTCTCTTGTTGAGACCACAGCTCCTAGGATTTAGCTTCCCTTCTTCAGCTTGGTGATCCTGATGCAAGTGATATTACAATTAGCAGCTAGCATGACTACATAAGATATCCCAACTTGTTTCAAAGCAAGAATCTCCCTTTTGGCCTGGCCACAGTTGCTCACGCCTGTAATCCCAGCACTTTGGGAGGTTGAGGTGGGCAGATCATGAGGTCAGGAGTTCAAGACCAGCCTGGCCAACATGGTGAAACCCCATCTCTACTAAAAATACAAAAAATTAGCCGGTCATGGGGGCGCATGCCTGTAATCCCAACTACTCAGGAGACTGAGGCAGGAGAATCCCTTGAATCCAGGAGGTGGAGGTTGCGGTGAGCTGAGATTGCACCACTGTAGTGTAGCCTGGGTGACAGAGGGAGACTCCATCTCAAAAAAAAATTAAAATATATTTAAAAATAATAAATGCTTGTGAAATGGAGACATGAAATTTGTTGTCCATCTCAAAAAAAAAAAAAAAAGAAAGAAAAAAGAATCTCCCTTTGTTTCTTCCATATCGCTTCAGGTGTGAATGTGGAGCAGGGGGTTTTCCCACAGACTCTGCTGGGGAAGTGAGTGGACTGGGGCTGGAGTGAGGATGGCAGCTTCTCCCTCTAGCAGCCAGGCCAGGTTTCAAGAAGCATCCAGCTCTGTTGACTTGAGTCTTTTCCATATAAAATGGCCTGAAGGTCAAAAATGCCTTTTTTTTTTTTTTTTTTAAAAAAGGAACACTGATGGAATTTTCATCTTGGACTTTTATTTTATTATTGTTTTTGCTATCAACATTCTAAAAATAAAAATAAAAAGAATAAGGGCTGGGCACAGTGGCTCACACCTGTAATCCCAGCATTTTGGGAGGCTGAAGCAGGAGGATTCCTTGACCCCAGGAGTTCGAGACCAGCCTGGGCAACCTAGCGAGACCCCCCGCCCCCCCAACCTCCACAAAAAATAAAAAATTAGCTGGGTGTGGTGGCATGCACTTGTAATCCCAGCTAATTGAGAGGCTGAGGTGGGAAGAACCGTTGAGCCCAGAAGTTTGCAGGTGCAGTGAGCCATGATGGCACCACTGCACTCCAACCTGGACAACAAAGTGAGACCCTGTCTCTTAAAAGAAAAAAAAAGGATGAGGCTCTATGTATGTATTGTTACATTTTGTATGTATTTGTTACATTATTACATTATATTATTTACATAAACTTATAAACATGTAAGTTTATAAGACAAGGTAAAATGGTGTTTCAGTCTTTACAGAAAGAGGACCTAAAAGATTTGATAACACCCTCTTCAAGTTATCTTTTAGAAAATGCTTCCCTTCAATCTATAGAACGAGATTATAACTCTCTTCTCAAAACCCATTTTAACTGCTTAGTTTGAGTGAGTAGGAAGCTGATCACCTTTTGTTTAATGAAGACTGATAAGAGAAGAAATATTGTTAGCATGACAATTTATCACTTTATAAAATTGGATCACTAGACTTTGATGGTAGAATTGCTTAATTTAAAATAAACTGTGCTTCCCGACAGCAGGAACCACCTTGTTTGGCATTCAATCCCCAATAGCGTTAACAGTACCTGACACATAGATGCCTAATAAATACCTGTTGAGTGAATGCTCTCTACTTTTATTAGTGAATTCATAAATGTTATGATCTGTATGTTGTAGGCTTGCTGAAAATACCCTGTGCAAGTTATTTTGAATTCCCAGAGTTGAGTAAGTCTTAAGAAAGCTGAAGTCAATGAATGAATGTCAATTGCACAAGGGCAAGGATTGCTTTGTTTTGTTCACCATTTAACCCCCACTGCTTGGCCAAGTGCACAGCACATAGTAATAATATTGGTATTAATATCAATAATAATAAATGCCTGGCCAGGTGCAGTGGCTCATACCTGTAATATCAATACTCTGGGAGGCTGAGGTGGGACGATTGCTTGAGCTCAGGATTTCAAGACCAGCCTGGGCAACACAGCGAGACCCCAGTCTCTATAAAAAAACAATTTTAGGCTGGGTGTGGTGGCTCATGCCTGTAATCCCAGCACTTTGGGAGGTTGAGGTGGGCAGATCGCTTGAAGTCAGGAATTTGAGATTAGCTTGGCCAATATGGCAAAACCCCGTCTCTACTAAAAATACAGAAATTAGCTGGGCAGTGGTGCATGCCTGTAATCCCAGCTACTCGGGAGGCTGAGGCATGAGAATTGCTTAAAACCAGGAGGTGGAGGTTGCAGTGAGCCAAGATTGTGCCACTGCACTCCAGCCTGGGTGACAGAGGGAGACTCCGTCTCAAAAAAAAAAAAAAAAAGGAAATATATTAAAAAATAATAAATGCTTGTTAAATGGAGACAAGAAAGTTGTTGGTTTTTTTTTTTTGTACTTTCAAGTATGGGAAGAGATTTACATTTTGTTTGTAGATACACATTCTTACAAATCTATGGGTGAAGACACTTAAAATTCTTAAGTAAAAACATAAAGCTAAAAGACAATTTTGGAAAATATTGCAACTTAAAAATTAAAGTATTGATATGAAAATAAGTATTAATAACCTTGAGGGGTTAAAATAATAAAAAGGGTTAAAGAAAAAGACAAACATTTCAAAAGAAAAATAGGCAATTCCACTAAGAAGAAACACAAATCAATACATGTATGAAAGATACTGATCCTCTAAGTGATTTCTTGTTCATTAAGGAGAAATGAAGATATTTTTCTCTCATCAGATTGGCAAAGAATAAAAAGACTGATGACTCCAGTGTTAACATGTAGTGCTGGTGGAGCAGAAACTGGCACCACCTTCCCAGAGGGCAAATTTGGCAATATAAATCAAAATTATAAATGTATGGTGTCTTTGATCCAGAAAACCCACATGGAAGAATTTACTTTATAAAAATATTTGGGGCCGGGCGCGGTGGCTCACGCTTGTAATCCCAGCACTTTGGGAGGCCGAGGCGGGCGGATCACGAGGTCAAGAGATCGAGACCATCCTGGCTAACACGGTGAAACCCCGTCTCTACTAAAAATACAAAAAAATTAGCCGGGCGTGATGGCGGGCGCCTGTAGTCCCAGCTACTCGGGAGGCTGAGGCAGGAGAATGGCGTGAACCCGGGAGGCGGAGCTTGCAGTGAGCCGAGATTGCGCCACTGCACTCCCGCCTGGGCCACAGAGCGAGACTTCGACTCAAAAAAAAAAAAAAAAAAAAAAAAAAAAAAAAAAAAAATTGGATGGATTCAAAAATATGTATGTACAAGATTGGAAAAGTAAAAAACAAAAAACCTAGATAATTACCAGTCTTGATGCTGATCCGACACATCCACACACTGGAACAACACGACACCATTAAGGGCTGTGTTGACATGGAAAAATGTTCACAACATACTAAGTGAAAGAAACTGGCTATAAGACGGAAATGTTATAAAACTGGATTGTGGTGATGGTTGCACAATTCTGTAAACTTAACTCAAAGTCATTGAGTTGTGCACTTAAAATGGGTGAATTTAATGGTATGTGATTTATACAATACAGTTGTTTTAAAAAAGAAGCTGGATACAAAATATTGAGTCTGGATCCCATCTTGTTTAAAAGACACACACACACACACACACACACACACACGCTTTCTCTCTTTCTCTCTCTCTTCCTGGAAGGATATATCCCCCAATAATAATAATGATTAACCTGGGTAGTGGTGGTGGTAGTTTTCCTTTTTATGCTTCTCAGCATTTCTCGCAATGAGCTTTTATAATCAGCTTTTATAATGGGCAGGGAGTGAAGGGAGCTATTTCAAACACAGTAGATAACCTGTGTGTAAAGTTACCTAACATCGGTGTATTATCAACATCAAACAGCTAAATGGCCATCTTAGTTTTTACTCAGATTCTTTTGATTTGTCTAAACTCATTTTTTTCTGCTCTGGTATAATGTTTCATCATCTTGCCCGGAACGCTGCAGTTTGTCTTTTCTTCAGAAAAATTCGCACTCCAAGATACAGCTGGAAGCAGCAGTGTTTCTACCAAAGGAAGAGATTACTCAGCTCATGCAGTTGGGGGCCATTCCCCATCCTACACCTTGTTGTAGCTTGATGAAAATTCCCAAAACCCCTTCCTGCTCACATTCAGCTCTTGTAGCTATCTTGGGAATTGATTATGCTAATGCCTATTCCCCAGGGCCTTTGAAAATCTTTATTTTCAAATGAACTCATCTTACTTTTTACTCAGACCATTACATATGGTTCTCTAATGGCCTGTGGGCCCAATATTGGTGATCTATGAGAATCCTTAGGGTAGCCTCTTGAATTAACACTCAGATATGCACAGCTAGCTTTCTGTCTTTGGCCTAAAGTTAAAATGGGAATGTCATTGAATACAATCCAGATATGACCTCACTGGTCCTTCATCCAGTGCAGGGCGATTCATCACCCTGGCAATTGTTTTGCAACGGCGAGTGGGATGAGGTGGATTTGAAGATGCACAGGGACTCTTGCTTTAAGGACTACAGCAACATCATTCTGTGAACACACCAAGACCCAGATGCTACTCAGATGAAGCTGATATGACTAACCGTAACATTCAAATTGGCCAAATCAAGGAGAAGCTCTCAGAAAAGCACAGAGCATGCATCGTCAAATCTAAAAAACTGTCAAAGGGTAATGAATTATTCCCCAAAGCTTTCAGGATCTGCATTAATTTGGCAACTCAAACACTGAGCATCATCCAACAACCTCAGAGACTGGGATTGCCAAATGTTTATTGCCAAACTAAAAGGAGAAAATGGAAAGTCTTCTGCTTAACCACAGTAGTGGTATCGGCTACATTTTTAGAAGAGTGCAGTAGAATAAGGGCTCTGCTGACAAGGACTGGGGCAAGGAGGTTTGCCTCTGCTTCCCCCGGGAACTCAGGCCTTTGGCCATCGCCATTTCATGCAACTTAACGTTTCAGCCGAAATCAGAAACATCACCACAAAGGAAAGAAAAGATCAGGCACAAATCATATCAGTATGGTTTATTGAATGAATGGCTCGACCTATCAGGAAAACAGCCTACTTTTTTTCCCCCTACAATATAATTAAAAGTTTGTAATTCTCATTCCTTAAGTGGTACTTTGCAAGGTGTCCATTAACAGACAAAATAACCTCGGAAGCCCTGGAGCACCTGTCTTCAAGATAAGACACCAGACACAGGCGGTGGAAATGTGGAAATACGCATTCCCCAGAGCAGATGTTTCAGTTCCTGAATTTCCATCGCCTTTTGTGCAGGCAAGCGGAGGAAAGTTTTCAAAAGAATCTCGGCTGACTAGGAGGGAAGGGAAGCCAATAGCCAAGGGAAAGGTACATTTTCACGGTAAGTTAGAGGCATCACCAAAGGAGAACACGGTTGTGCCCACCCAGAGTGAGAAGCATAGAGCGGAGTGGCTGAAAGAACACCCTCTGGAGCCACAGTTCTCAGGCTGGCTCCTGGCTTTTCAAACCCTTGGTCAGAGACTGAAGGCAAACCCGAGTCACTTCATTTCTACCCAAACCTCAGTCTCCTCATCTGAAAATGGGGGTGCCTGCCTCATCAGACTGTTGTGGAAATTAAATGGGTCGAAACATATAATGAAGAATCTAGGAGCAAAGTAAGCTCTCCACAAACATTGGCTAGTATTATTATTTTCTGGAAATCTTCAAGATTTGAAACAAAAGAGAAAACCCACTCTTAGATGGGGGTGGTGTGTGACCTTTGCGTGCTGAATTTGGGAGGATACTTTAAGCCTGGCAGAGACAGGGTAATAACATCCCCAACAGCTCTCTGGGTACTTCCTGTAGAGGGAGATCTAAAAACCTCAGGGTTTTGAATGCCTTGCCTACAAAGGCAGGATACACAAGGGGGGCAGAAGATAACGAGCTTTCTGGGTCTCCAGAATGACAGACTAGCACTGAGTGGCCACCACAGTGGGCATCACATCCAAACTTCAATCTTGACAGGTTCAATTCATTTATTCATGAACACTTATTAAGGGCCACTTTCACAGGGTTGGTGATTTTCACTCTCTGGGAGCTTATAGTCAAAATAATTGCAACAGGAAGACATATTGATATCCTTTAAAAGATGCAGCCCATCCGTCCACAGCATTTGAGAAGTGGCCTCTCTTTGCCTCACATTTTACCAGGTGCTTCAGGATGTTACACAGGTGAGAATTTGCTTCTGCATAGAACAAAGAGGATCAGCAACAGAGAGGGGGGCCACCAGGGGATCACAATGTGACAGACAGTTTCGAAAACACATAAAATCATGCACCGAATCCTGTTGTGCCTGAATTCAAGGCTGACAAATTTCCACCATTACATTTTTTATGTTGTAACTGACCTGTGTATCCATTTAAAGATGTCATAATAATAATTTCAATAATTATTGTAAATCTAGGAAAGTATTACTACCCAAATCTATTCTGAACATTTTGGAAGCACAATGTTATTTATTGCTTTTGCATGAAAAAATAATTGTTAGTGAAAAATTAATGGACCTGCATGTAAGTACTCAACATGCTCACATAATTAAACTGGTGAATTATATTCCACACATTTGTGGTGTTTCCTGGGGGAAAAAAAAGTATCGTGGGAGTTAAATCTTTGAAAGAATTGGGAAGAAAATAAACACACATTAAAGACACTGAGAACGTTTTAGAACTGGGGAAAGAAAGGTTCTTAATGATTATCTTCAGAGTAGAGCAAGAAGGTGGTCATGGATTTAAATCCAGGTGGACAGAAACTAATTATTCGCTCTAAAAAAGTCAGATAACATAAAAGGCAGAATCTATAGCCAATAAACAACATGACAGAAACCAAAACCAACACAAGAAAAATTACCTACGTATTTCTTCCTAGCCTAGGACTCTGATTTCACTTACAGTCCACAAGGGAATCAGAGAAAACACGGTTTTTGTTTTGTTCTGTTTTCTTGGTCGAGTAGCCTAAAGTCTTAAGAATTTTTGTATAATTTAAATAGCACCACAGGAAAAATCCCTGAGCAACTAATGAATGTTATTTGGTCTCTTTTCATTCGGATTTATAACAAGCCCAATATGATCGTGCTGGTCCTGGCTAACCACTAAAGGTTAAAAAAAAAAAAAAAAAAAGATAAAATGAATGCAGGCCATTTAAATCATTCCATACTTTTCAAGAGATTGAGCCTGACATTATTACAGCCCAGGGTGTTCCTTTTGTTTTCAAATAAGTAATGTAGCTTTCTCTTTTCTCTCTCGCTTTCTGCCTCTTTTCTTCTCTCTGCCCTCCCTTCTTCCCATTTCCTTGCTTCTTTCCTTCTTTTCTCCCTTTCTTAAACACAAACCCCTTTAAAGCATTTAAGGTATTATTTAAACTTTGGCCATCACTGCTGTTCAGGGTGCTGTAGTTGTACATCGATGAAGCACCTTCCGTCTCAGGGTTCACAAGCCCCAGACAAGGGCAGCTAGTCAACCCCTGAGACGCTGGCAGGAAGCCATGATCCAGTTGTTGAAGGTGGCTTCAGTCCCAGCCTGAGCAGGAAAAGAAATCCAGGCTTTCTGACTGGAGAGCTGAGGCCCCCTGCCCTAATTGGACTGATTTCCTGATTCATTTATTTTTTTAAAAAAATGCTTTCCTAGGCGGTGCAGCAAAAATCACACCAGTCTCCTGTGGCTCCCCCAAATCATCTCGACAGAAAAGAAGAGAGAAGTTGGCAGTTTTCAGCATATTAATAGCAAACGACAAATTAGTAACTATGTACTTTAATCTTCAACATTCATAATTGCACAAAGCATCACTGGTCATTTAAATAATACATGTCAATTAATCTAATGAAGAAACTGGCAAAGTAGAATGTTAAAAGCAATACCTCGAGCACGTAAAGAATGTTTGATATTAACACTTAACATGCAAAACGCAGATTAGAACAGCTCTTTTGAGCATGGTTATTTAAAATCCTTACCAACAGGGCAAAGCAAGCACTGTGGAGAAATACACATAAATATATTCAACCTGCCAGATCTCTCAGGTGAGTGCACACCAATTCTAACAGGTCTGGCTGACCTGGCTTTCCACATATATACAGTGGTTTCTAATACTTCAAAGTTGTCTGACGATGGGAACGCAGAATTGGAACAAGGAGGGAAGACCATTTACTTTCAAAATAGAATCCGGCAGGGAAGTCTCAACTCCTGACAAGTCACCTTTAAAACTGCGTAACCAGAACTTTGTTACAGAGAAAAATATTTTTTCCTTAAAAATGTATATGTGGCAAAAATGGCTGAAAATCTTGTCCATGCTAGGGGAAAGCTGAGTGTGGAAAAATGTGCATTTTTCTATCTATGCTGTAAAGAAAATACAAAGCCAGAGCATTTTGGCATTAGCAAAGGCTGAACTAAGTTCTCAGGCAATAAATTTATGGGGAAACATGACAGGCTCCTCATTAAAGCTATGTGTACGTTGGCTGAATTTTATACAAGATTCTTGAATCTTGTGGAAAATTGGGCATGGCTTGACATCTGAACAATGTCCCTGGTTTGTTTGATTTCTAAAGCATCGGAAAATGTTGCACTTTGGAAATCAAGTAGAGAAGAATAAACACACTCTAAAACAGAACTGGGCTGAATCTGAAAGTTATTTTTCCATATGTCTCTATGAGATATTTATTACGTTTATTTCTCATACAAACACAGCCCCCATGCTAGAAATACTGTGGTGCATTTTTTTTTTGTTGTTGTTGGTGGTGAGAAAATAGTACTGTTAAGGCAAATCTTACCCCGTAGCAGTTAAAAGCAGGACAGGCAATTTTCAGTTGGCTTTTCAGAAGCTGGTTGCCATGACAAAGAGCACAATTTATTCCTCAGTCCCTTATCACAGCTACGATCACAGACCATAAAAATTAACACTGCTCTTTTCCATCTGATTTCAGAGTTCCTCATCCTTACCTGAGGCCTTTTGTTCCCCCAATTAAACGGAATGAATGCCAGTCATTTAGCAATTCAATTAATGCTGATTCAAAATTCCGGCCAAAACCAGAATCTATAATCACAACTTCCTAATCACAGTTCAGCCATGAGAATGAAAAGTAAGCAGGAAATTGCACTAATTACTCAATTAGACTAATACTGTATTTCTAAGCAAGGGCTTACGAGGTTGTCCGCCCTGACAAAGGACTTCGGAGTCCTCTTCACCTTGTGTGTCCACAGTTGTCCAACCAAAGCTGGTATTTTCAACTGGCCATAATTTCTGTCCATCTAACATGGATGGACTGAAGCTGGGCAATGGGCGTCATAACTGATATACTGACCACAAGTGAGGGCCGCTTTGGTGGGCTTCAAGGGACACAGGCCGGTGTGGTGGCCAGGGCTTTCCCACGAGAGGCCCTCCTCCCCGGTGTGAAGACACCCACATGCACACCTTTCTGGCTCCAGGAAAATATCTAATAAGGGGGAGCATTCAGTGAGTGTACAGCTACTCTCCTCATCTTCAATTTCAGTGAGTACACAGGCACTGGCTTCCATACTCAAAACAGGGCCTGCAATATGCTGGGCAGAGAGCTCCTTGCTGAGTGAGCCTGCTGGGGTGGGGTCTGCAGGCGGCTGGAACCTAAGGCTCATCTGCACCCTTGGAAACAGCTTCTCACACCAAGACTGCCCGGAGAAGCCTTCATGAAGTCAAGAACAGTGAACGAAAAGGCGGCTGGGACAGGCACGTGGGCAGATGTGACTGAAGTATTTACAAAACAACAAAGAGAGACCCAACAAGCTGGACCTTATTAAAAAAAAAAACAAAAAAAAAAAACAACTAAAAACGTAGATACTTTTTTCCTATACAGTTTCACAAGACTTAAATACGCTGTAAACAACAGGGAGGAGACTAGAGCCTGTTACACCTCTGGTTTTTATGGTCACCTGTCAAAATCCTTCCTGAGGGGAGAGGAACTGGAGACAGGGAGAGGGAAGAGGGCCTATCCCATACGTATGTCATGGTCTTTCCTCTGCAGAAGTTTCTGGAAATGACCCAACTTGGGAAATGCTCAGGGGTTCTGAAAAGAGGAAAAACATTTATTTGCCTAAGTGAGACAAAGTCTTTACTTCCAGGGTTTGCCTTGCAGGTGGCCACTGCTGAGGGAGCGGGGGTTTGAGTGGCTGGCGGGGCCGCCACCTGGCAGATTCTGAGCGCTTCTGGCACCAGGCACCTTGGACTCTCTTCCGGAGGAGTTAGCTTGGTTCAGTCGGCCTGAAGGGAGCAAGAAAGAAGGAACAGAGCTGCAAGAATGATTCCAGGGACAATCTGCCAAGTACAGTTTTAAGCTAATGAAGTCCTAGCCTACAACCACTTTTATGCTAATGAAGTCCTATGCAGTATCTACTTTAGGCCAACGATGACCTACTCCTCATCCTTGAGATCAGCCTGAAGGTGGGGAGGGGGACAGAAATGAAGGGAAACCCAGATAGGTTTTTTTTCCCTTCCTCTCCATCATCCCCAACAAACCTAGTCTGTCCTCCACTACTTCCTTGGTAGAGAGGATGCAGACGAGGAGTGATTTGGGGAAAGAAAAGAGAAAGCAGTACGGTGAAACTAAGGTAGGAAGACAAACCACAGAGGCTCTCAGAGTGGAGAAGCAAAAGCTGCAGAAGGAATCGAAAACTTTCCAAGAAGGAATCTGAAGGTCTGATGCTTAACTCCTCAATTTTACCTGAGATATACTTTTTGATGAAGTCTCTACATTTTTGCCTGGGCGTGGTGGCTCATGCCTGTAATCCTAGCACTTTGGAAGGCTGAGGTGGGTGGATCACTTGTGGCCAGAAGTTCAAGACCAGCCTGGCCAACATGGTGAAACCCTGTCTCTACTTAAAATACAAAAAAAATTAGCCTGGCGTGGTGGCGGGCACCTGTAATCCCACCTACTCGGGAGGCTGATGTGGGAGAATTGCTTGAACCGGGTAGACGGAGGTTGCAGTGAGCCAAGATCATCCCATTGCATTCCAGCCTGGGTGACAGAGCAAGACTCTGTCTCAAAAAAAAAAAAAAAAAGTCGCTATGTTTTGATAAAGTCTCTCTTCAATGCGTAATTCTTGCCACTATCTGGGGTCACCTCCACTGCCTCCCCTCCCCAGCACCTGTAACATACCTCCCTAGTATTTTAAGAATCTAAATATAAGAGATGAAGGTTTTCATATGATGAGGTGATATTCAAAGCTGCAAACCAAACATTATCTTTAAAGGTCAAAAGATCTTACTAGGATGATCTGCAGGCCCTTGCTCCTCTTCCAGATAATATTCTATCTTTTTTAAGTCTTCTGGGGTAAATCTCCATTTATTCTCAGCTGGTAGGGGTGGCCCTTTGGGGCTGGATCGTTTCCGGGCAGACCCAGGAGGAAGGGCCTGCTGGCAAGATGCTGGCAGGGAACCAGTAATCAGTCCTTCCGGGAATTTCTGAGCTAAGACTTTTAGACCTAGGTTTGGAAAATCATCAGAAAAAGCTGCATTAATATGGCAAGGCCAGGCCAAAACCTGGAAAGAAGCCTGCATGTCTTCTAATCTCTGGTCATCAAGTTGAGGCCAACACAAGGACATGAAATCTTTCTTAACTATTTCATCATTAAGCAAATTATACCAGAAAATATCTGTTGTTACATGGGATTCTGAGAATTCCACAAGAAATCCTTTTGCTCGAGTCTTCAGCATTAGGGCTTTGTGACAGAGCCCTGAAGCAACATCAGGAATTAAAAACATGTGCTGATGAAGCTAAGGGAAGTTTTACATAACTCCTGACTCCTTTCAGCCAGCATGGCTTTTTCTCTTTCCAGAACACTGAATTCTGAGCACCAAGAGAGAAAAGGGGATGCAGGTGGGACTGAAGGATGATCAGCCTTTGAAGTCCCAAGCAGAGTATCACCTTGCTCACCTCCGGAAAGCATGAAGAGGTTTTCAAATCCACGCTCACACATGGTGGTGGCCGCCTGACTGGCCAGCCTTTCATCATCGTCATACAGAATGATGATCTTGCCATGGGCATTTTTCTAAGAGTCAGATGAGTTAAGGTTCCAAGGCACTGGGCTGATGTCCCAAGACTACGAGAAACCCCCAAGGAATAAAAGGTCAGGTCCACCTGTCTGAGTTTCCGGGAATGATGGACAAGTCCATTCCTACCATCACACCAGCAGGGACTGGATGGTTTCCCGTCATGGAAACCACACAAGCTGGTATTCATTTCTTTTGCAAACTGATGTTACCATGATCTAAAAGACAGTACTAGTTCCGGACTTTACATCCTTTAGCTCTCTTATCCCTATGACCCTGGAAAGTAAATATTACAATCCCCATTTTACAGATGAAGAAATAGAACAACTTCTATGCCTAATGTGTCCACTGAACCCTATTTATGACAGTAAAAATGTGGGAGCTGTCTAAAAAGTCCAAAATAAAGGAATAGTTTAGTAAATCATAGTAAATCTGAAGATATTACACAGCATCAAAAATGTGGTTTACAGAAGGCTTGCATCAGCATGGGGAAATACATCGGAATATGAACTGAAAAAAAAGCAGGATACTAAATTACATATATAGTAAGGTTTCAACTTTGTTAAAAAAAAACAAACACACAGAAGACAGTCTGGAATAAAATATACTAATAATGTAATAGAAGCCACTGCTCAACTGTGTGATTATAAGATATTTCAATTTTCCTTTTAATAATTTTTGGTATTTAAATTATTTTCTGCTTGTATAATTTTTATCAATGAAAAAATTAAAATTTTAAAGGAAAAAATTAAAATAGAAAAAAACCCTAAGTTCTGCTATGGAAAGTTTTCTGGGAGGAAAAAAACTCTCTTAGGACTAACTCTCAATGGATCCTAACTCTTAACCTAGTGTTTTTTGGCCCAGGGCAAGACGGTTTGAAAGCATCCGCCTAAAGAGTCAGGATTCTCGGCAATAGCTAGGAATCCAAATTCTAAAATATGCTCAGCCAAATAATATCAAAGGTCCTTCACAGCATTCTTACCAGGAGCGTGGTTCATGATAACTTTGATTCTTACAATCCTCATACCACCCAATTCCTTAAAATGCAACAAAGGATACATATTCAAGAATATCATTTGAATAAGGGTTCATTGTTCTAGACAGAGTTGCAATTGGGTAACTGTAAGCTGCAAAGAGAAGAAAAAGTTTAGGAAGTCTGTTGTTCTCTTAATACAACTTGGCCTCAATTCCCAGCTGGTTTAAAATCTAAGAGTTAAATACATCTTCAAAATCCATGAGCTGCTGGGCATGGTGGCTAACACCTGTAATCCCAGCACTTTGGGAGGCCAAGGTGGGTGGACCGCTTGAGTCCAGGAGTTTGAGACCAGCCCGGGCAACATGGTGAGGCCTCATCTCTATAAAAAATACAAAAACATTAGCCGGGTGTTGTGGCATATGCCTGTAGTCCCAGGTACTCGAGAGGCTGAGGTAGGAGGATCACTTGAGCCCAGGAAGGCAAGGCTGCAGTGAGCTGTGATCGCGCCACTACACTTCAGTCTTGGCAACAGAGCAAGGTATTGACAAAAAAAAAAAAAAAAAATCAACAAGCCATAAACCTAAACACTTCTGTGAAAGAAAAGAAAGAGCACTATGAACGAAGCATGAAGCTTCACTTCCCTGCTTCTGACAGCCATCTGTGAAAATCAGCAGCCTCTCAGAGTATTTTATGGTGGAGCCAACCCTATAGGATTCCATAATGGATCCAGCTAACATATGGTTTCCTCAACTGTCTACCATGGGCTGTGGTTCCAGCCTGCCTAGACTCAAGAGCAGGCTCTCTGTTCTTGAGAGTGAGGCACTTTAAAGCCTTCTCTCTCTTACCTCCAACAATGTGGCACTGCTGGTAAGAATCTCTATCACGCACATCTAGCAGCAGGAAGGGGCAGTCAGGATAAGGTTTGTCTTTGGTATGGGGCTCTGCTTTCTTCACTGGCCCTTTGTCTAGATCCAGCTCCCCAACACCACTGATGACACTGCAAGTGAAAAAGTAGGTCAGCAGAAACTAGTCAGAGGTTGGTGGCTTAAAGGTCGAACGTGTCTCTTCAGAATAGTGAGGTGAGTGCTCAATGTCTTTTCAAAGGACGCTTCAAAGGGAAAAGAAAATGGACGTGGTGTCTCAGTTCTGCCTCTGAATGCAGGATCCTGTGGATTTTCTCTTCTACTACACTGGACCCCACAGAGGAGACCCACATGTCCACACTCACCTTTAGACAATGCGTGTCAATGCATTACATGGCTGAGGGGGTAGGGACTGAAGGGCACATGCTGCCTCTAGCCACAAGGGCAGCATCAGAGGGAGAAAGAGGGGAACTGTGAATCCAGTAGAGTGAAAGAGGGAAGAATATGGTTGGTAGGACAGGAAAAAGGAAAGACATTTCTTTCTACATGTAAGTAATATAAAGTAACAATAATGTTTTATATATTTCATATACGTAGTCAGTGACATATCTGCTATGGTATTGAGTCTTAATACTTACATAGCTCTCTGTACTTACTCCAGTTTTGTAGGTTACAACATTGAGGTTGACGAGGCTTTAGATTTGGTGGCATTCATAGAATGAGGCAGAGGAAGAGCTGGGATTAAAATGAGGAAGCTAACCACTACCACTAACAGTTCTAATTCTAAGGTCATTCAATCACTGAAACTGGTCACCATCTTAATATTATAGGGAAAATGTGGTAAAAACATGAATCAAAGTAATAACAAGACTAGGTGTTATGAACAAAATGGCAAGCAGTGAAATATCCTTACTGGAATAAGAAGATGGTTACTTTCTTAGGAAACATTAAGACTCATATGCTAAATCACAGATTAGTATGTAGCATAGCTCCTTTCCCATAACAGCAAATCAAATTCTGCATTTAAATCCAATAAACACTATAACTCTATGCTATATAGTGCATATTTTGTTGAACCAAAGGAGAAGAACATCTGTTTGATAAGAAACTGCATCCTCAGTGGAAGTCCTGTTGGCCTATCTCTTCTTGAGTGCAATTTTAGAGTCCTCTCGCAAAAGTAACTATAATAATATAAAGCTAAAAGAATAATAATAATGGTGGGATGATGATAGCAATTCTTTCTCTGGTAGAACTAATTTCTCCAGAACTATTTTATCAGTCAAAGGGATGGATATCTGCTGAAAAATCAGTACTGCCCTATAATCAACAGTTAATATTAGTGAGAAAGTACTACATGGACTAAAGTCCATGTAATCCTTGGAATAAGGAGGCCCATGCCTTAGAAGAAGGAGCAGAAAAATAAAATAAAAAGAAGGAACAGCCACATTCAGCTTTAGAATAAACACCAAGTACTGCTTTTTCCTTTGCACCTACTCAGTATCAGAGCACTATGTGTGGCACTGTCACTTCCGGACAGGGTATTATAAGCTGCAGCAGTTGGAAAAGGGGGAAAAATCATACTCTCTGAATCAAAAGATAGTATTTGTAAAGCTAATTCCTCATAACAAACTTATATGTAGGAGGGAGAAGAATGGAACGAGAAATGAAAATTAAACTCTCCTATTAATATATTCTCACATTAACTCAGTAAGAATGCAGTGAAAAAGATTCAGGAGGTAGCATTTATATAAAGATAAAGTAGAAGGCTGGGATTAAAATGTGAGACTTTACTCCTGCCAGTTCTGTTTCTAAGGCAAGGAAAAAAAAAAGATCCCTGAAATTGGCCTCTAGATTAATATAAAGGCAAAATGCAGTGAAAATATGAATCAGCTTCGAGTACCTCTGAAGAGTTGAGCGGCTGGAGTCCCCTGCTCCTGCGTTGTTTATGAACTGCTCAGGGCTCGGCGACTGCTCACCTGGATTTCCTTTCCCATTGGTCCTGGCAGTGGTTTCAGCATCAGGGTCTGAAGCTGCAGAATCATTGTCTAATGTTTACAAATGAAGAAATAATTAGATTGAACCTCAGGATTTGTATTTACTTATTAGTTCCACTGACAAAATAAGTCAAGAAAAGGAAATCTTATCATCATTATTAAATTGTTGTGGAAGTGCTAACGTACAAGTTCCCAAAGTGTAGTGGACCCCAAACATCCCCAAGGCCCTTTCAGGGGATCTGCAAGGTAAAAACTATTTTCATAAGATGTTACTTGTCTTCTTTACTGTGTTTATATTTGCACTGATGGTACAAAAGAAATGGTGGATAAAGCTGCTAGCACCTTAGTAAGAATCAGGGCTGTGGCACCAAGCTTTATTAGCAATCATTGTATTATTCACCATCACGCATGCATTCACAGTAAATAAGTATGGCAGTCACACTAAAAGAAGGTCCCTGTTAAAGCAGTAACAGTTACTATTCTTATTAAATCTCACCTTGAAGTAAGTACATGCTTTTTTTAATGTTCTGTGTGATGAAGTGAGGAGTCCACATACATCACGTTTGCTACATACCAAATTACCAGGGTTATCTCAAGGAAAAGTATTAGTGTGATTGCTGAGTTGCAGGCTGAACCAGTAACTTTTGCTATGCACACCATTTTTGCTTGGAAGAAAAACTGACAGAAAAACTATGGTTAGTTAGACTTGTATATTTGGCAGACATTTTCTCAAAAGTGAACTAAATAAGCCTGTTTGTTATTTCAGGGAACACTACTGATGGCATTGTTGCCAATGATTATATTTTAAGCCAAACTCAGAATTTTGGAAACTATATTTGCCATCAGGAACTGAAGTATGGGGAGCTGCTTCCCCATGCTTACAGACCTTTTTGGTAAGATAGATAGTGAGAATAATATATGTGATTTTTTTTGACAGTTGTATAATAAAATGTATTAACCTTTGGGAAGATCTTCATAACTCAGTGAACCAATATTCCCTAAATGGCCAGTGCATGATGTTATACAATCATGCATGGGTAAAAGATTCAAAGTATAAGACAGTTACACTGAAAGTGCCTGATTTTAATCTAACAGTATAAAAGATTCATTGATATGATTTCAGATTCTACATTACAGCTAATCCTTAAGAAACTAGCAGTTGTCAAGTTTTATCTGAAAGGGCTATTAAAATATTTCTCCCTTTTCCACCTACAGGTTTGTGTGAGCTGGATTTTCTTCACACACTTTAACACAAACAGCACATCACGACAGACACTGCAGAAGCAGAGAGGAAAATCAGCAATCCTTTAATTAAACCAGACACTAAAGAGATTTACAAAATATGTAAAACAACGACGTTCTCAGCAAAATTTTGTTTTGGAAATAATGCTATTTTTCATAAAAACATGTTATGTATGTTTGTAATGGGTTTAGTATGGTTATTTTTAAGTGAAATAATAAATAAACACTGTTTCAGTTCCCAGTTTAAATTTTTAATACACTAAATATTAATAGACATAAAGCACATAAACCAAAGCTCTTTGGGATCTTCAATAATTTTTAATAGAGTGGAGGAAGAGAACAAAATGTTTGAGAATTTGCTGTTCTAACCAATACAATAAAGTTTTTAAAAAAAATAATAATAACAGGGCGGGCATGGTGGCTCACACCTGTAATCCCAGCACTTTGGGAGGCTGAGGCGGGTGGATCACTTGAGGTCAGGAGTTCGAGACCAGCCTGGCCAACATGGCAAAACCCCATCTCTACTAAAAATATAAAAATTAGCCAGGTGTGGTGGCAGGCACCTGTAATCCCAGCTACTCAGGAGGCTGAGGCAGGAGAATCACTTGAACCTGGGAGGTGGAGGTTGCAGTGAGCTGAGATCGTGCCACTGCACTGCAGCCTGGGCAACAGAGCAGGACTCCATCTCAAAAAAATAAATAAATAAAAATAAAAATAACAAGTCTAATTATTAAAGAGGATATTAAATTTATTTTGCATATGACATGATAACGTACCTAGAAATTTTAAGAGAATAATATGAGAATAAGTGCAATAAATATGTGGTTAGATAAAAGAAATGCTAAAATATTTGTCCTATACACCAATTAAAATATAACAGGAAAAAAAATCTCATATACAGTAACAACTGCAGCTATAAAATGTACTCTCCGGTGGGGGGACGGGGGAGGGAAAGCATTAGGAGATATACCTAATGTAAATGACAGGTTAATGGGTGCAGCACACCAACATGGCACATGTATACATATGTAACAAACCTGCACATTGTGCACATGTACCCTAGAACTTAAAGTATAATAAAAAAAAGTATATAAAAAAATATATATATACTCTCCAAGAAATGATCCTAAACTGAATGTAAATAACCTATAAAAATGTATAAATCCTTTATAGGACTTACAAAAATTTTACTTAGAGGCCTTAAAGAAGACCTCAATGAAGAGAGTGACACACTCTGCATGTTCCTGATTGGGCAAGTAAAACTAAAATGTTAATCCCTCCCAAATTTAACTTTTGTTCTTAATGCTAATCCCAAAGGGATTTTTTTAAAACTTAAAAGGATTTAAAAAATAACAAGAGTAAACACACACACACACACACACACACACTCAGATCCTTTTTTCCTATTCAGTTTCACAAGACTTCAATATTCTGGAAGCAATATATACCCATGGGTTTTTGATGTCTTGGTTTTTGATATGTATGAGGAAATAGGAAAATATATGTATATACATACATAATTAGGGGTGATTTGGAGACCTGCCTTATCAAATAGTAACATATGTTAAAAAGGTAAATGATCAAAATAGTACAGCACTACAACCAGAACAATGGAATATAATAGAAAACATGGAAAAGAATATAAATAAAAAGTCAATACATCCATATCACAAATCAGTGGGTAAAGGGAGAACTACTGAGTATATGGTGCTAGGAATATTTCTCAACTATCTGGAAAAATCTAATTCAGATAATCACCTCGTGTCATATATCAAAATACATAACAGATGGTTTAAATGCAAACAAACAAGCCAATATATTGTTACAAAATGTAGGTAAATAATTTACCAACACTGAATTTTATGAGTCTAAAGCAATAAAAGAAAACAATAGTACAGGCTAATAGATTTGATTATGTAAAAATTCAACCTCATATATATCAAAAACCAACACAAAAAAATTAAAAGGTGAATAACAAATTAGGAAAAAGATCTGTAATGCATATGAATTAAGAAGGTTAATATACTTAATTTATAGATTTAAAAAATTAGCTCTTTAATATAATGTGAAAAGAGTAAAAATGCAATAGGATCATGTGCACGAGGTAAAAATGCAAGTAAGATTAAATTGTTAACATGGAAAGGAAGTCTTTCCCCCACCGAAGACATGCAGGCCCTCCTGCCTCCTTCCCCAAGGGAAGTATCAGTATATTAAACACTTTCACGTATTTATGTCTCATTCCAGAAATAAAACATTTACACGTGCTTGCATATATTTTACTTCTTCCCCCTTTTACAAATCCAGGAGAATTCTATTCATATTATTTTATACTTTGGGTTTTTGTTTTATTGTTGTTTTATTTTTACTTAATATAGCCTGGAAATTGTTCCAACTAATCAAGATTTTTTCTCATCCATTGTCAAGTTAATATTGTTCTCCGTTGTACAAAGATATCATAATTATTCAGAACTCTCACAAACCAATAAGAAAAAGATGAACATCCTATTAGAAAGAAAGGAAAAAGAGCACACAAACTCCTTAAAAGAAGAAATATGTATTTATGACCAGTAAACACACACACAGAGCATAATCTTACTATCAAATAAATAAAAAACTATTAGATACTATTTTTCATCTATTGAACTGGAAAATATTTACAGAAATGATAATTATTCAGCTTTGGCTAGGATGAGGAAAAACAGGTCTTCTCATTCACTCTTGGTGGGAATGCAAACAGGTAGAACCATGCTGGAGAGAATGTGGCAATCAGCACTGGGTGTCTAAAATGGTTCCACCCTTTGACCCTCTGCAGCAATTTATCTTCAGGGAATAATCAGAATCATACAAACATTTACATATATACATTGCAGCATTATTTTATAAAGGTGAAAAATCAGAAAAAACTGTAATGCCCAACAAGAGAATAATTAAATTATGGTATATCCAAAGGACAGATATTAGATGACAACACAATCTTTACAGTCATGCTTTTGAAGCCTATTTAGTGACATGGGAAAGTATGAATGAAAAAGTGATAATTGAAAACAGCACAATACAAAATTATATACAAAGAATATAGATTTAATTGGGGTGAGGGGTTAGAGAGGAGGAAAGCGGACCAAAACATAAACAGTGATTATTAGTTATTTTTCTTCTTTATATACTTTTTACGGTTTCCTAACTTACTAGAAATACACTTTTAAGTTAGGAAAAAGCGATAAACATTATAAAAGGAGATTTTTATTTATCCCTTCAAAGATAGCCAATATGCATACAGATACAATCTGTTCCCCAGGCACTCCTGAGTGAGTTATTATCTGTGTAGAGCACTAGAAAAACACTAATATTACTCACACATTATGGTGTCCTACTTTACAAGAGCCTACTTTGCTGTGCAAATTTATCTCAGAAGAGAAAATTGCATGTGCCCATATGTTCTGGTGCTGCAATCTCAACAATGAATTAAAGGACCAAATCTAGGTGCTTATATAACCCAGTTAAAATTGGAGTACTTGTATGAGGAGACTCAATTATCTCTGCTACAAGGAGCTCTTATTTCTCTGCTTTGTGAGAGGCATCTGTCAAAGATAAATTCCTGTCGTTTTCAGATTCTCTTTATCCTCCCTAACAAAAAACAGTCCAGGGAAATGACAGTTGAGTTGCACAAACCCAGTGTTCAGACTTCCTGAGAAACTTGTCTTGAAATCAGAAGTCAAATTCCTGACCTACATCAACCTTAACAAAACACATTCCTCTTCAATAAACAGCCACACACTGATTGCTGGGTACTTCAGGATAAAATAAAGACCTTAACTCTCTGTATTCTTTTCATGAGAGTACAACTAGGAGGTTTTATTTTCAACTTGGTATTTAAGAAAGGAGAAATGGAGCCTACCTGTCTTTCTAGCCTTATCTCCTACCCAGCGCCTACTCGTCCCTTAGACCACAGCCAGATTGGATGACTCGATTCCCCAAACATGCCTGGTGTGCTGTCCTCTCCATGCCTTTCACAGGCTGCTCCTCAGCCTGCAACAGCCTCATCTTTAACTTGTACCTGTTGAGATTCTACCCCACTTCAAGGCCCAGTTCCAGTGCCTTGAGGAAGCCTACCTCGGTCTTCTTCCTTTTTTTTTTTTTTTTTTTTGAGACAGAGTCTCGCTCTGTTGCCCAGGCTGGAGTGCAATGGCGCAGTCTCAGCTCACCGCAACCTCCGCCTCCTGGGTTCAAGCGATTCTCCTGCCTCAGCCTCCTGAGTAGCTGGGATTACAGGTGCACACCACCATGCCCGGCTAATTTTTCTATTTTTTTTTAGTGGAGACAGGGTTTCACCATGTTGGACAGGCTGGTCTTGAACTCCTGACCTCGTGATCTGCCCGCCTTGGCCTCCCAAAGTGCTGGGATTATGGGGGTGAGGCACTGGGCGTGAGGCACCGTGCCTGGCCACCTACCTTGGTCTTCTAACTGGAAGTGTCTTTCCTTCCTTGGAACTCTCCCACAACATCCTGCATCTTTCCTGAAGGCACTTTTCAGTCCCTTAAGGGTACAATGAAGGCAGCAAGAAGACACTGGATGCTACTGGGCACACTTAGATTTGTAACTCAGGTCCCTTCCTTACTAGCTGTATCACTTTGAGGAGGCAGCTTAACCTCTGCAGCTTGGGCCTCTCATCTGTAAAGTGTACCTTCCTTCCAGAGTTTTTAAGAAGCTTAAGTAAGAAAATTCATGTGAATTCACCTTGCAATATACAGCCAACAAATGATGGTTTCCTTCCATTCCTCCATTTTAAAATTCTGCCACCTTAGTAATTCTGTGGTACTGTTATCATTCAGCCCACCCAACACACATACACGTGTGCACATGCACACATGTGACTGTCAATTTCATGTAAGCAGAGCTGTGCTTTGTTCATCTCTGCAGTCTCACAGCACTTAATGTGTAGGTACACAGAATGCTAAAAATATTTGTTGAAAAAAGTAATTAGTATATTAAACACATCTAAAACATTTAAAACTGTAAGTGTTAGAGTCAGAAAACCAGATGGCTTTTTAAAATAAGAATTAACAACTAAAGTATCAGGTAGCACTTCCCTGAGAGTAACAATCTAATTACAAATAGACACATCAAAGTCCCAGTCCCTGGGAACAGACAGCAAATGTGTACAGGGTGAGTGTTTCAGTCAAATGGTCAGCCTGTTATTTTCCCCACACCCTCAATTCTCATTACCTTCCAGCCTTTGAATCTCCTCAGCTGTCACTTCCAGTGTTTGATCAGAGAGGGAAGCAACTTGGATGATCTGATAGAAAAAAGAATGAAATGTGTGGATGTTTGTTTGTTTTTAAACAGAGGCAATTTTGTCTTTTACAAAAGACGAGGGAACAACAAACATCAAAGATCTCTTGTTTTAAGAAGCTGTCAGTGTCCTCAACTGAACGCTGAATCTCAGGCCTCCTTCCTTTTGTGTTGGTAATATACTGCAGATGATCATTTCAGAAGAAAAGCACACTTAGAACACTACATAAACTTAGAATGCTAAGAGGAAAATTTAGGACAAGAAACATGAATAAGAGTTTAAAACCACATCTGTATATATCGTGGTCCAAGCACTACACATTATTTCTTGAAAATGCAGTACTGACCTAGCATAACATAGAATGGTATCAGCAATTATCCACGCAATGAAGAAGTAAATGTAATAACAAATATACTGATTACAGTGTTTTATACTCCTATATAGTATTCATTTTTAAAGCACTTTTCACAACTTAGCTCACAAGACCCAAGATTCAACTTGAGTTATGCCAGTGGAACTCTTGCTTGGGAGCTGGAAAGACACCTTCTCCATAATTTTCAAATAAAAGAAGAAAGTGACTTGCCCAAAATAACAAAACAGCTCTGGTAGGATGATTTGGAAAAGATCAGTCCAAGAAAAGGGGAAATCACTTGGTTTCCAGAGAAAAACGTTGAAACAATCCAGGATCCAGAATTTTAGATTCTAAATATTAAGTTAAATGTATAAGGAAAAAAACCCCTAATCACAAGTTTAATGAATTAAAAGTGGGGCAAACATTTACTTTATAGAATTCTTATCAAAGAAGAGAGAAACATTTCTCACCATCTTCATGTGAACACACACACCACATACCAATTAATCTTCCCATAGCTGAACGACATACAAAGAATCAGAAGAAACTCCTCTGCAAACTTACCCTAGAGTTGAATTTAGAAATACATAAAGTGGCACAAATTAGACGGTCTTTACTCCAGTGGAAAGATCAAGAAACTTACCAGCTGGGCAAAAGTTGTAACTTTTAGTCTCTTGAAAAGCTCATCTTTTTTGTATCTATAATCTGAAAAATATGGTGAGACAAGTATTTATCTATTTTGCTTTTTTAGAGCTATTCTTTCTAGTTGTCAAGTTACGTGGTCTTTCAAGTTATTTATATGCTTTTACATCTATTATCTCATTTGAGCCTCATGATATCATCAAAATTAGGTGTGGCAGGTAGTAGTATCATCTGTTCAGTTTGTTTCCCTTTGCTTTGTCATTAGGAAGCTTAAAGTTGAATTTATAAGCTACCTTTGGTCTAGTGACTACCCCTTGCCTTTATTTTATTAGTCTACCATTTTCCTTTAACTAAGCTGTCTCTACTTCGACCACATTGTACTCCATGCATTTTTGTAAGCCGCCTCAAATCCTTTTCAGAGTAAAGCAGGGAAGAAATGTCCGTGTTTTACAAATGAGGACAGAGACTCAGAGAGGCTGAGCTGCCCCAGCTCAAACAGCTGGTGAGACATTCATGCCCCACTATTCTGACTCCAGCTTAAAAAGAAAGCAATATTATTCCTGCCATTACACACTATGCTGGAGCCACAGGACGACATTTCTAAGTGTATGCTGGGCACACAGCTGTGATTGGTTCTGATCATCTCTCAGCTTCTCTCCAACTTCACTCCAGTAAAAATTAACCCACTTAGTTTCGCAAGATGAAAAAGTTCTGCAGTTCTGTTGTACAACAGTATGAAAATACTTAATGCCACTGACCTGTACACTTAAAAACCATTACGATGGTAGGTGTTATGTGTTCTTGTTTTTGTTGTTTACTACCATTTTATTTTATTTATTTTTATTTCTCTGTCGCCCAGGCTGGAGTGCAGTGGTGTGATCTCGGCTCTCTGCCACCTCCGCCTCTGAGGTTCGAGGGATTCTCCTGCCTCAGCCTCCCGAGTAGCTGGGATTACAGTTGTCCACCACCATGCCTGGCTAATTTGTGTATTTTAGTAGAGACGGGGTTTCACCATGTTGGCCAGGCTGGTTTCGAACTCCTGGCCTCAAGTGATCCACCCACCTCAACCTCCCAAAGTGCTGGGATTACAGGCGTGAGCCAAAGCGTCCGGCCCCACCATTTAAAAAAATAAAATAAAACCAACTTGGGCCAGGTTTGGTGGCTCATGCCTGTAATCCCAACACTCCAACTAATAATACAACTAATAATACAAAATACAACTAATAATACAAATCCCAACTAATAATACAAAAATTAGTTGGGCATGGTGGTGCACACCTGTAATCCCAACTACTCCAGAGGCTGAGGCATGAGAATCAATCGAACCTGGGAGGTGGAGATTGCAGTGAGCCAAGATTGCACTACCACATTCCAGCCTGGGTGAGAGTGAAACTGTGTCTCAAAAAAAACAAAAACAAAAAAACACCTTAAAACATCAATATTTATTCAGTGCTGTCTTTACAGTTCTGAGCTGTAACTCACATATAGGTACTTCTGCACTTGTGTTAATAATTCTTCCCATCACATTAAACAGTTATTAAAAACTAAGCCAGTTGCACTTTATCTATTATCTGTTCCATAGATACGCGTTAAAGGTTAGCTTCCTTAAACTGTTTTGAAGATGACAGTCAAATTCTGAATGGTTTTCAGTGTTGAACTCTGCCCACCCTCATGCTTTCCTCCTCACCTAGGTTTTTATATTGGTACCCATGACTCTTTAAATGCTGCCTCATTATTTCAGAATTATTAAAGGTTAGCTGGTTAATTGCTATGGCCTTCACACCATAAATGTCTCATAAACCAAGACTCCTAGCAACAAAGGAAAGGATTAAAAGTATTTAAGATTATTTACCTGGTGTAACTAATCACTTTCATGGATTTTCCAAAAACCAGCACAGACCTTAAGACTCAGAGTCGGGAAATGATACTACTTTAAAAACTAGCCTTCTGTAAATATATCAAGGCTTTTTAAAAATAGGGAATTAAACTTCTCTGTTCTAAAATGTCTTAAAGAGAGCAATTTGGCTAATAACAGACCATTACTTCTAGGAAATGTTTAGAGATGCTGCTTCTGGATACAACAAGGTAACAAACCTATATGCAGTGGAACTTCTAAAACCTGCCGGGATGCAGACCCAAATAGGCCGAGCTGAGGCTTTACAAAGTACAACCAAATAACTACAGTGTTCCTTTTGATTGCCACCAACTTGCCCACCAAAAGTCGTTTATGCAAATCAAAACAACAATAAATCAGCAAATGGAAACAGCCAACAGCTTTCAAGTAGTTTGCACTGTGACATTTATCCACCGATATTCTTTTGGTATGGTTACAAGGTTTAAAATGCTTCTAAGCATAAAATGTATACTTTAAAATTTCCTCTAACTAAACAGAGATTAATTTAAACTAACAAAAAAAAGACTGCTTTATTCTAAAGATTGGGATTTCTACTGTCTTCTGCACAAGCACTAGCAGCCCCCTACATATTTGAACCTGAACTCCACGTACCTGGTTCTGGTTTAGAAGGACAGCCATCAGTAGGACTTTCTGACATGATTACTCAGAGATAAAAGATCAAACTAGATGTTCTACAGTAAGTTTAAATTTTTATAAAAAGGATGACTTGGAAGGCTCTGTCAGTCTGTCCTCGCAAGAGCGAACAGAGCTTTAAGAATGGAGCTTCTGCTATGTGTCTTCTCCCAAACTCTGTGTTGAAGACAATCCTAGTTTCAGATATGTTATCAAGGTGTGCTTCTCCAGCAAGTCTAGGTTCTAAGTCTGTCTCTCTCGAGTTACTGGAAGGACAGAGAACTGACTATCTAGGATGTTTCACACTGGGTCCAACTAGTGTCATCTAACCACCAGAAACCAAGAATGGGCTTTGTAAATTGTCAATAGACATAGAGTGTCTATTTTCCCCAGGTAGAGTTGAAAGAATATTCAGATTACAAAGGATTTCTGCATTTTCAGGGTTCTGTTGAAATGCATTATTAGCAAAGGGAAGTTGGGTTCACAGTGGAAGACAAATCAAAGGAAGTAACAGAACAAGGTTTGTGGTTTCACAGAAAGAAATGGCATCTAAGGTAATCTGAGTAAAGTGATGGGTCTAGGGTATCAAGAAACAAGGGGATATTCTCCTCCCTTTCAACCCCAAATAATACTTACAACAGAAAATGGGGAAAGAGAAGGAAATATCTTCTAAAATGTAGATGCCAAACCAGAATCTAAAGCAATTCTGTCAGGGAATCAGCACAAAGTGTGTGAAATGGGGTAACAGGAATCTCCTGCTCTACTAAAAGGAAGCCCTCCACTCCTACAGAGGGAAAGTGAAGCAAGCATTTTTCAAGGCTCTGTTCCAAGGGTATTTGTTCTGGGAGATCACCTCCACGTAAGGTTTAGATATTAAAGAAACCACATCGTACTTTGAAGAAATGTTTTAAGTAAGGTTATGGCAACCTGGGCAGAATGGGACATTTTTATGGGACAAATTTCTAGTGAGGACATGTGAACTCACACTCAGCTGCAAATGGATGAGAGGTGACAGAGACGACAAACCCAAAAAGAAGCAGGCCAGCTGGATTCTGCCTGCCTTGGATGAGTTAAGGATGGCAACAATGAAGTGTAGGTGAGTAAATGCGATCTTTCTCCAGAGTTTAAAAGTATATATTTTATATAGATATTTAAAATACATATACTTATGTAATATAAAATGTTCAGGAAGAAAAGAGAAGGATACTGTGGCATTACATATTTTTAAGAAGTTTGTAGCATTAGCCCTTATAGCTGAACATGGCAAATGAAAACACAGCATAAAGCAGCTCCTGAGTCCACATCTATTGGTTGGGGTTTCCCAATATTGCAGCAATTTAAATGGAACTTTGATTTCAAATAAAAGGTCTGCTGTGTAAAAGAAGAAAATGTTCTGATGTATTCTGGATGTGCAATTTTCTCTTCCAAGAAGATGTACATTACCAGAGCCAAGTCCTGAACTATGATCAATCAGAGTACCTCTTTACCACCATTAACTAAATATCCCCTAGCACTGGGTTCTCTTATTCAAGATAAGAGCAAATCCATCTTAGAAAATAGATGTTTCTACTTCTTCCTTAATTCTGGCCTTGAAGTATACACTTTACATCAGTTTGGGATGCAGACTGAAAAATTATGATTTTGTGCAAGGGCAATGCACTCAATGACTGGTAACATATCTTTGCAGATTAGTTTTTTAAAAGGATGTAGATGAAATATGATTTTTAATTAAAAGAAAACAGACTGCAATGAATTGATAATGCATAACACTAAGTTCTCACGTCCCTGTCTTCCATGAATACTCTCATTTATACACACAAGAATGTTCTGAAGGAAGATATTATTACCCCCTATCTCAAATAGAGACAAAATAAGACAGAAAAGATGAAATATCTTGAAGAAGGGCATGAAGACTGCAGTACAGTGACACTAGAAGCTTAACCAGAGCTCATTCCACCAGATCTGACTCTGCAGGCCAACACTAATGTCTCCTATGGGATGGAAATAGGGCAGAATTTAGGCCTACAGGCCACAATCTGAGAAGCAGCCCAGTACAGCACCCAGGATCTCCCACAGCCCTTGAGGCACCTGCTAGGCTTATCGGACCATCCATAGCTCTCTGTGCCTGTCAGCTGTGGAACACAATTGTTAGTTAAGAACCAATTTATAGAACAACTATAGACTTCCACTCTCCCAAACCATCAAGAGTGTTACTTACTTTTCTTAATCTCTTCGAGCTTCTCAGTATATTTAGTCATACTGTTACCTAAAAAGAAAATAAGGGGTTTTAGATATACTTTAAATGGAAGCAAATGAGTAACACTGTGGAAACAGAATGGAGGAAAAGTATCCCCTAAGCTTTCCTATCCTGTTCTTAGGGGATTCTGGACAGCAGCAAACAGGCCACACACAGTAAAATCTTTTGGATAATACAGCGTTATTAAAAGTTGCAGAGCCGAGGGAAATGTTTTGGTAGAATGTGTTTAAGCTGGGAATGCATACCCCCAAAACATTGACAAGTTCCAGGAGATACAGATGATCATTTTCTATCAGTTTGTTTTTCAAGTCTAGGCTTTCCTCCTCCTTTTATCTCCCCTGCCCCTGCTGACAATCTTTTTGTGGGGAAGATACACAGAAGAGGAGCAAAAAGGAGGCAGTGTTCTTTGAGTGTCTAAAATGTGCCTTTGTGGTTACCCAAGCAACTCTCTCCTCTCAGCTTTGTCTTCACAGTTTCCTTCTCTTTCCTGAACTTACTCTTCTACCGTTCATGCTCACGTTGCAGTCTGAACTAGACTACACAGTCTACACACTAGTATTCACCATAGATTTGATGTGCTGAGAAATAACAGCAGATTCTCGAAACTGCGGAGAGGCCCCAGCCCTCATGTTTTAGAGTATGTTTCTATAATACTAGTACTGGCCAAGGTGGTTTGGAGGTTTTCAGACTTAAAAAACTCAGCCAGGAACCTTCTGGTTTCCAACTCAATTCTAGCTGTCAAGCCAGGGGCTATTATATTTTACTGGGTATGCTTCGATTTGATTCAATTCAACGCAGGAAGCTCTTTCTGTCACCTAAAAGGTATGGCAAAAGGAAAACATTCAAAATAATTTCTCATTTCTAAAACTGTGCTCCTAACTTTTTAAGCCAGGAGAGGATCTAGTCAGATGCAGCCCCAACATCAGATAAAAGAAATGCTTTCAATTAATAGTAGCATGAACTGACATTTTCAAGGACTATTCTGAACTTTTCTTCATGTTTGGGTCAGAAGCAGAAAAAGAAATCCTTGCTCTGAAACCCAAAATACATTTTCAAAAAAACAACTTATTTCATTGGCTATTATTAAATCTTTACCATGAATTCATCATGGAATAAAAATCCACCATTGTTTTCTTTTCTTTTCTTTTCTTTTTTTTGATCTTAAGACATACACTCTCTGTATCCAGGACCAGAAAGGAGGATTCAGAGTAGGCCTGGACCTGGAAGTTCCAAGAGAAATGAAGGCAGTCAGGGCTGCTGGGAAGGCCTAAGCCTTCTCAAGAGAGACACTGAATACCTCTTAGAAGAGGCCCAAATATCGCCAAGATTAGAACCAAATACAGTCTTTCCTAGGTTCTTCAAACTGCAATTGACCCGAGATGTGACCAGATCTTCAGAGCAGAAGCCACAATTTCTTCCTGGACACACATCTCTCCTGCCCACTGCAACTCTGAACTCAGGCGTGGACTTGCCTGGTCAGTACAATGGGGGAAGAAGACGGCAAATCAGTATGCTGTTCAGCTTCCCAAGTCTCATTCTTAAAATATTTTACCCAGTAGCTTTAGGTTATATGTCCCTGAGTCACCCACAGTTGCATGTTATTGACGTGGCAGGTAGTTTCTTTCGGCTAGGGAAGCTTTAGGCAATCTAGTCAGAAAATGAGGGACAAAAAGGAACACCTGATTTGTCTGGTGGCATGGCAAGTTAGTAACTAAGCCAGGATTCACATTTCCAACCTCCTGAAAAACACATCTTTTTTTGTTGTGTTGTTGTAAAAAAACACAATTAATCATGAGGTAAATTTGTAGGAAATGCTACTTCCTTAATAGTGAGAGGTGGGGATCATCTTGTGTTGTAAATTCTCTGAAGAATGGAAAACACTAGCCAACCTTATTTATCCAGTCTTTATTATTGAAACACTGCATTTCCAAACCACAACCTTATTTATCCAGTCTTTATTATTGAAACACTGCATTTCCAAACCACAGTGGTTTCTACTAACAAAGTGTCTACACTTCATTTCTCCATTAATTACAAACATTTCAGGGTAATTACACTTAACACTTTATCTTGTATCAGCTGACCCTCACCACAATGCAGGGAGGTAGGCCATCATGCCCTCTATTTGTTTTCCCCCTAAAGGAGAAGGCTGAGAAACAAGTTTTTTGCAATTATACAAATATTTGGTGAAATTCAGACCAAATCTGAGAGGACTACTGATGAGTTCTTTTCACTATAGACATTCATTCTATCCAAGAATGGGGAAAAAAGGAGAATGGAGGATTTCTTCCTTGCTTTAATTGGACAAATGAGATAGCAGGATGGCTGACACAAAAATACCCCTAAAAATGGTTTGAGAAAGTATGAAAAGTAGCATTATTATCCCACTTTGTAAACTGCTTATATCTTAACTACGCAGCCTATCTTACTGTATCTAATTGCATCTGAAGATAGTTTCTGACTACCTTTTAAAAAGATTGGAAATGAATCCATTTCATAATTCACTTATTTATAAACATGGCTTTGTTTCATACAAAAGAAGCCTAAAAGACTGTCCAAGAACCAATTTTTTAAAAAAAAAATTGAAATTACACATTACTGCCAGATACATTTTCCCAGATAAGACTTTTTGATCAAAAAGAAAAAAAAAAAGTCAGTGGCTCCCCATTGCTTCCTAACTAAAGCTGAAACTCCTTGCTCTAGCACTGGACACCAACTCACTACCTCTTAATGTTGCCTTAATTACTTAACTTGACAAACTCTTAGTCTTGCATTCTCTAACGTATCACCTTGCCACATACTCGTAATAGCTCACTCAGCAGGAAGTGACCTTTCCCTCCTCTGAGCCTCTATAGCACTCGGCTTACAACTCACAAGGCATTTATCACTGTATTGTCTTACCTACCTTACTAGACAGAAAGCCAAGGACTATTTATGGGCACGTACACACACACACACACACACACACACATATGCATAATCTTTATCCCTTCCATTGTCTAGCATAGGAGACACTCAAAAATACTTGCTGAATGATGGTCAGGTGCACTGGATCATGCCTGCAATCCCAGCACGTTGGGAGGCTGAGGAGGCAGGATTGCTTGCGCCCAGGAGTTCCAGACCAGCCTGGGCAAAATAGTGAGACCTCGTCTCTACAAAACACACACATACACACAAACTAGCCAGGCATGGTGGCACATCCCTGTAGTCCCAGCTACTTGAGAGGCTGAGGTAGGAGGATCCCCTGAGCCCAGGAAGGGGAGGTTGCAGTGAGCAAGAATGTGCCACTGCACTACAATGCGGGTGACAGAGTGAGACTCTATCTCAAAAAAAAAAAAAAAAAGGCCAGGTGTGATAGCTCACACTTGTAATCCCAGCACTTTGGGAGACTGAGGTGGAAGGATTGCTCAAGGCCAGGAGTTCAAGACCACCCTGGCCAACACAGTGAGAGCCCATCTCTACAATAAATAAATAAATAACTAGACCTGGCACAGTGGCTCACGCCTGTAATCCCAGCACTTTGGGAGGCCAAGGCGGGAGGATCACAAGGTCAGGAGTTCGAGACCAGCCTGACCAACATAGTAAAACCCCGTCTCTACTAAAAATATAAAAATTAGCCAGGCATGGTGGTGCGCACCTGTAGTCCCAGCTACTCAGGAGGCTGAGGCAGAAGAATCGCTTGAACCTGGGAGGCAGAGGTTGCAGTGAGCCGAGATCATGCCACTGCACTCCAGCTTGGCCAACAGAGCGAGACTTCATCTCAATAAATAAATAAATAAATAAATAAAAAGGAAAAATATACATTTGCTGAATGAAATTTACTATGGAGATCTACTATCTGAAAAATCCTTATAATGAGTTATTTTATAATGCAAATACTTCCCAATTTGGTCTGAGTTTCTGCACACCTGATTTTCTTTAAACTATGTACAACTTGACTTATATACAGTATATGTTATGTGCTACATATATGACTCATATTGCTTCACGACTTAAGCAACCTAGAAATGTATAAGGTAGCATTTAGCTTCTACTTCGTTTAGTTACAACTAAAGTTGTGATAAAAGATATGTAACAAAACTTTACAATTAGAATCAAGAGGAAGAAACAACCCGACTATAGCAACAGTGCTGTGCAAACACAGAGTGCAACTGATTCAGTGAATGAGTCATTCATTAGATTTTTTCCATTGTTTTCCTATAATTTAATAACATTATTTATACTGAGCCAATAAGAAAAGCAAGTGATTTTGTGCAGCAGTAATCTAAAGTAGATGAGATTTATAAGGCACGAACTCAGTTGCTAAGAGACAACTCTATGGCTTTATTTTTCTTCAATATTTCCCTCCTCTATGGAGAAGTTCTCTTGGCTCGGAAGAGCAGAAAGCATGAAAAGAGGCACAGTGGTCCTTTGTTAACCTCAATAAGTGATATGTGTGTATAGTGCTTTCTGGTTTATAAAAGCCTTTCACATATATTTCTTCCTTTGACGGAAGAAACAGAATTAAACAACAAATAAAAATGAAGAGTACCTAGTCTATAATGAGTTTGATGCTTACAGTCAAGGCTATTAGCAAATATTCAGGAAAAGTAAAGCCTAAAGAAGAAAAGAGGGAATGAATAGTTTGTCTAGAGATAATAAAAGGAAGGTGAATTTTTAAAAAGACAAAAATAAGGCTAGAAAAGACTGAGTGGAGAAAGCCTACAGAATTTCAGAAAGCTAAAGAAATTGGAAATTAGATTGAATATAGACAGAAATGAGAGGACAATGCAGCCAATGAAAGACTGTGGGGACTAATAAAGGGAGAGCCCTGTGGTTTGGAAAGTGTCCCTTAATCAGCCTGCAGTGCTGCAAAACAGAAACCCAGAGAGGGTGCTTGAGAATATACAAGAACCCTGCGGTGGTGACTGAACAAAACGCAGCCAGGGATTTCATCAGAAGCATAATCCATTCATGGCACAGTCTGGCAGTGCTGGGGAGCTGGTAAGATACACACAGGCACCTATGGAACAAAAGAAATATTTGAAGTTCAAAATAATTCTGAGATTTCTAGCCATGGCTGCACTCAGTGTTTGAGTTCATATGAGAAGCAGAGCCAGCGGTATAAAATCAAAAAATAATCTTTACCCAGGAGGAAGATAGCAGTCTTTGAAGAACTCAGTAGAATGTGATTTGGGTGAAGACAGGAAATATCACGAAATTCTTGATTTCTTGTGATTACTCTGAATTGCTTGCTGTTTGGTAAGAAAAGATGAAAGACCCATCTATTTAGCCTAAAAATGAGAAATGCTCACTCATTCCTGTGCCTATTTCCAATGCTCTGACTGCGGAGCTTAGAAACAAACCACAGGTAGAAACTCTGTACTCTTACTTGGGCTATGAGGTCCCTTTTCTGTTTTCTTAACTCCTCACCCTTTTCACCTCATGATACACATACAATGATAAAATGTGGATACAATGCTGGGTTTGGGTTGATCCAGGCCCTGTTGGCTAAAGGGCTGCAGGGATCTGTACCTTGGCACATAATGCATAGGCTGCTGCACACCAGGTAGAAAACTTTTTCTGAATACACAGGGAGGTAAGTCACAAAAATGCACAGAAATATAAGCATTAAAATAAAAATCTCTCCCCTAAACTGACTTTAGAATAATTTCTAAATTTGAAACAACAAAAAAAATCGAACACTAGAATAAGATTTCTCTCCCACACTGACTTTAAAATACTGTGAGTTTTAAGCAATGAAACACACTTTGGCCCTTCCAAAAGCTTTACAAGACTAGTTTGGGAGACTTCTGCTTCCAGAAAGATGGGGTAGATGTACTTAGCTACTCCTCCAGCTAAGAAAAAGAAAACCCTCGACAACCCACAAAATGGGAGAAAATATTTGCAAATCATATTTCTGACAAGACTCTAGTATCCAGAATATATAAAACAACTCTTTTTTTATTTTTATTTTTTGGAGATGGAGTCTCGCTCTGTCACCCAGGCTGGAGTGCAGTGGTGCCTTCTTGGCTCACTGCAACCCCCGCCTCCTGGGTTCAAGCGATTCTCCTGCCTCAGATTCCCAAGTAGCTGGGACTACAGGTGCACACTGCCACGCCTGGCTAATTTTTTTGTATTTTAGTAGAGACAGGGTTTCACCGTATTGCCCAGGCTAGTCTTGAACTCCTGAGCTAAGGCAATCCACCTGCCTCGGCCTCCCAAAGTGCTGGGATTACAGGTGTGAGCCACTGCGCCCGGCCAAAAGAACTTTTATAACTCAACAAATAAGAAGAAAAATAACCCAACATAAATATGGGCAAATGATTTGAATAGACATTTCTCCATAGGAGATATACAAATGCCAAAAAGCACATAAAAAGGTGCTCAAACATTATCAGTCATTAGGAACATGCAAATCAAAGCCATAATAATATACCACTTCATGCCCACAAAGATGGTAATCAAAACGATGAACAATAACAAGCATTGGTGATGATGTGGAGAAAATAGAGCCCTCCAACATTGCTGCTGGGAATGTGAAGTGGAGTGGCTGCTGTGGAAAACAGTTTGGCAGTTCCTCAAAAAATTAGACATACAGTTACCATATGAAAAGCAATTCAAGTCCTAGGTATATGCCCAAGAGAATTAAAAACACATGTTCACACATAAATTTGTACACTGATGTTCTTAGCAGCACTATGTCCAGTAAGTGTAAACAACCCAAATATCCATCAACTGATGAGTGGGTAAACAAAATGTGGAATAGCTATACAACAGAAGATTATTTGGCAATAAAAAGGAATGAAGAACCGACACATACTACAGCATAGATGAATCTTGAAAACATTTCACTAAGTGAAAGAAGCCAGACATAAAAGGCTACATACTGTATGATTGCATCTACACGAAATGTTCAGAATAGCCAAATCCATAGATAGAGAAAGTAGACTAGTGGTTACTCAACATAGTAAATATGTCAATTCTCCCCATGTTGACAAACAGGCTTAATGCAACTCCTATCAAAATCGCAGCGTTTAAAAAGTAAATGTAAATATGATTATTCTAAAATTCATATGGAAAGGCAAGGGAATTAAAATAGCTAAAATAACTGTATAAAGAAAAAGAAAGGCTGGGCACTGTAGCTCATGCCTGTAATTTCAGCACTTTGGGAGGCCGAGGCAGGTGGATCACTTGAGGTCAGGCGTTCATGACCAGCCTGGCTAACATGGTAGAACCCCGTCTCTACCAAAAAATACAAAAATATTAGCTGGGCACGGTGGCACCCGCCTGTGGTCCCAGCTACTTGGGAGGCTGAGGTGGGAGAACTGCTTGAGCCCAGGAAGTGGAGGTTACAGTGGGCCAAGATCACAGCACTGCACTCCAGCCTGGACTACAGAGTAAGACCCTGTCTCAAAAAAAAAAAAAAAAAAAAAAAGGAAGTGGGCATAGTCAGTCTAACCAATTTTAAGTATCCAATTTACTATACAGCTATAGTAATCAATATTACGATATTGGCAGAAGGCAGACACATGGATCATGGGATCAGAATAGAGAACCCAGAAATAGACCCACGTAAATATGCCCAACTGATTTTTGACAAGGGTAAATACGAAATTACATAGAGAAAAGGTAACCTTTTTAACAAATGGCACCAGACCAATTGAATATCCATAAGCAAAAACTTAGTCTTGATGTGAGTCACATCTCTTATATAAAAATTACCTCAAAGTTTATCATGAACTTATATATAAAACTTTTAGAAAAAAAATCATGGTAGAAAAAAAAATCATTGGGATCGAGGCCAGGCAAAGACTTTTTAGACTAGACAACAAAATAATGATCCACAAAAGGAAAAGCTGATAAAATGGACCTCATCAAAATTAAAAACTTTTGTTCTTCCAAAGACCCTGTTAAGAGGATGAAAAGACAAGTTATGAACTAGGAAAAAATATTTGCAAACCATATATCTGACAAAGGATCAGTAGCTAGAATGTATACGGAGCTCTCAAAATTCAACAGTAAAAAAGCAAACAAACGAATTAGAACATAGGCAAAAGATATGAACAGGTATTTCACCAAAGAAGGTATACAGAAAACAAACAAGCACATGAAAAGATGTTCACTATTACCACAGGAAAATGCAAATTAAAACTGCAATGGGCTGGGTGCGGTGGCTCATGCCTGTAATCCCAGCCAAGGCGGGTGGATCACTTGAGGCAGGAGTTTGAGACAAGCCTAGCCAACATGACAAAACCCCATCTCTACTAAAAATACAAAAATTAGCCAGGCATGGTGGTGCGCACCCATAATTCCAGCTACTTGCAAGGCTAAGGCAGGAGAATCACTTGAACCTGGGAGGCAGAGGTTGCAGCGAGCCAAGATCATGCCACTGCACTCCAGCCTGGGTGACGGGATAAGACTCTGTCTCAAAAAACAAAACAAACCAAAACAAAACTGCAGTGATATATGCCACCACACAGCTATCAGAATGGCCAAAATAAAAGCTGGTGACAACACCAAGTGCTGACAAGGATGTGGAGAAAATGAATCATTCATCCATTGCTGGTGGGAATGTAAAATGGTACAGTCACTTTAAAAAACAGCTTGGCATTTTCTTTAAAAACTACATGGGCAACTACATTGTGACCAGCAGTTGTACTCCTGAGCACTTATCCCAGAGAAATGAAGATTTAGGTTCAAACAAAAATATGTGCATAAGTGTTTATAGCACTTACACTTTAATAGCCAAAAAGTGGAAACAACCCCGATGTCCTTCAACAGGTGAATGGTTAAACTTGGTACATTCATATCATGGAATACCAGCCATTAATAAAATGGAACAAATTACTGATATATGCAACAACCTGGATGAATATCCAGAAAATTATGCTAAGTGAAAAAGCCAATCCAAAAGGTTGCATACTGTATGATTCCATTTATACAGCATTTGTGAAATGACAAAATTACAGCAATGTAGAACAGACTGGTGATCGCAGGTGCTAAGGGGTGGGAGTAGAAAGTGGATGTGGCTATAAAAGGGCAACATAAGGAATCCGTGTGGTGATGGAAACGTTCTGTATCTTGACTGTATGTATCAAATGTCAATATCACAGTTGTGATAGTGCATTATAGTTTTGCAAAATGTTACCTCTATGGGAAACTGGGTAAAGCGTACATGGAATCTCTCTGCATTATTGTCTACAAAATATATATGTATCTACAATTATGTTAAAATTAAAAGTTTAACAAAAAAGCCAGTTTAAAAATCTCAGGATATAAAAGGACATATGTATTTAATATGTATTATAAAAAGCAGATATACTTTTATCTCAATATCAAAAAAATGAAATTAATCTTAGACACCATTATTGAGTCAAATTTTGGTTATGAACTGAGAAATTAAAAAGGAAGAAGGGAGCTGTCCTTCACAAATCCCAGTTTAATTTCCAGGAGGAAAAAAAAAAAACAAACTATGAAGGCATAGACAAATCTATATATCTGAAATAAACCTCAGCTCTTAAAGTTTTAATTATAAGAAAGTATACAGATTCCAAAAGAAATTCCTTCCTTTATAGTAGTCTGTAAAACAATATCTAGACTCCTCAGAAAAAATACAGCATTTTAAATCTAGGTGCTTACCTCACAGAATCACTTACTTCAGAAGGGTGGATCACAGTTGCAATTAGGGGTTAGATGGGTAGAGATGAAAGAGCTGAGGGTTTTTGTGGCAGAAGAAACAAGGCTTGGGGGAAATACAGGAACAGTACGGCCTAAGAAACAGTACACCAGACTTGGCACCAGATCTCCAATATTGACTTCCTCATCCTGTATATAATCCTAGTTCTCTCTCCTTTATTGAACTCCGAATAAATCACAAAATCCCCGTGCCACAATTTCCTCTTCTAAGACAGAGATAATATTTTCACCTGCCCATCAAGCGGGATATTTGCAAGGATAAATATCTGTACAGCATGGAAATGTCTGAATGACAGGTACCAAGAAATAGCATCTGCAAATGAGGTGAATTTAAAACACTGAATTTAAGTCTATTTTATATGAAGGAACATGCATAATGGAAGATAATGATTTTTTGAAGGAGACTGGAGAAAGAGAAACAAAATAAACAAAATGATTTAAACAAAGTCAACATCGTCATTTACTTTTCTCAATTGTCTTGAGGTTACTAGTGGGAAATTCGGTATTGCTAAAGGCATACAGTACCCCAATCCACTAGCGAAACCATTTTAATCACGTGAATTTTCCACAGCAGGCTTTAAAAGGTTGAAAAAAAACAAAAACAAACAACCAAAACCTCACAAGACTGAAAATCCACTAGGGTCTGGGCAGCTAGTCTTTATCACAACACTGAAAAATGGGAACAGCGTGGAAATAAGCAGTTCATTTTACCTGCACTGCAGCACTAATTAAATTCTGACTGGTATTTCAGTTACTCATTCAAGTCTGTCTGCCTCCGCTAGAATCTAAACTCTTTAACTAAAAAAAAAACACAATTCATACTCAGCTTTACATCTCTCATGGTCCATAACTTGCCATATGGTCAGCACTTTGCAAACACTGCATTGAACAAATATGCATGTGTCTAATCCGTTACTGCCAGTTTAAAGGAATATACTTAAGGTATTCCAAAATAGAGGCTGACCTCCTGGTATTTATTTAGCTTCAGCCCTGAAACTTACTGAACAATGGTTTTGATTTCTGGAATTTCATTTTCTCAGTTTATATTATTTATGTGGTAAGGAATAATAAGCTAAATTATGTAAATATGAATTTTTACTGATAATCTGAAAAACATCTTTCAAGGATAAATCCTGAGCCCAGAAAGACATCAGGCAAAACAGTGAGAAACTTTTAGCTGTGATTTATACCAGATATGTGGGGTTGCTTTCTGTCAATAATTAGCTATTAGATTTTTTTTAATTCTAATTTTCTAATCTTTACTCACCAGTGTCCAGTCTTGATTTGATATGCTGGTATCTTGGGTTCTGTGGTATCCTTTTCATCAGATACTAAAAAATAAGGAAATTCACAATTAATTGGGTTAATGTAAGAATAAGGATAAGGTAAAGTCAGGAGTCAGATACTTTAAAAATGGAAAAAAAATGCTAAAATTTCTTAGAAATTAAAGATGGTGCCGGGCATGGTGGCTCACGCCTGTAATCCTAGCACTTTAGGAGGCCGAGGTGGGCGGATCACCTAAGGTCAGGAGTTCGAGGTCAGCCTGACCAACATGGTGAAACCCCACCTCTACTAAAAATACAAAAATTAGCCAGGCATGGTGATGGGCGCCTGTAATCCCAGCTACTCGGGAGGCCGAGGCAGGAGAATCGCTTGATCCCGGGAGGCAGAGGCTCCACCGAGGTGAGGTGAGATTATGCCACTGCACTCCAGCCTGGGTGACAGAGAGAGACTCTGACTCAAAAAAAAAAAGAAAAAAAGATGGAATGAGCTCCAGAGGTCCAATTGTCTTTTCAATATAGGATTCTTTTCAACAGCATTTCCATAGCTGAATATATTTATCTTGTTTCTGTCAGAACACTTCCATATTTCATCAAACTCATTTCAGCACACTACCTGATAAGAAAAAAAAAAAAAAGCTGCCTAAAAAATTACTTTTTGGCCAGGCTCGGTGGCTCACACCTGTAATCCCGGCACTTAGGGAGGCCGAGGCAGGTGGATCACAAGGTCAGGAGATAGAGACCATTCTGGCCAACATGGTGAAACCCCTTCTCTACTAAAAATACAAAAATTAGCTGGGCATGGTGATGCGCACCTATACTCTCGCTACTTGGGAGGCTGAGGCAGAAGAATCACTTGACCCCAGGAGGCGGAGGTTGCGGTGAGCCGAGATCGTGCCACTGCACTCCAGCCTGGGTGACAGAGTGAGACTCTGTCTCAAAAAAAATAAATAAATAAATAAATAAATAAATAAATAATTTCTTACATTGAGCCCAAATCAGTCTTTCCAATTTTCATTCAGTCCACTGTTGCAACCCACTGTAAGTCATCTGCCTCTGCCTCAAGAAATCTGTTAAGATGACCAAAGGCAGTTGTCCTGACCCTCTTCCATTTCACTTTCTTTATGATGGTTTCTAGGCCATTTCCTCTGGACACCCCTGAGATTTTATCCATCTCTCCCCTGCAGGGATCCAGCCCGAAGCACAGTGCTCCAGATGTGGGCAGGCCAGGCCCCAGGTGGGCAGGCTCCCGCTGCTCCCCAGAGTCTGTAGCTCCAGGGATGTCGACCATGGCATCTGCTCTCACGGCAGCTGAGGCTCACCTGGGGCTCAGTTCAAGTTTAGGGTCAGCAAAAATGCATATGTCAGGTCTCCTTTGTGCTGCTGTCTGGTAGTTAACTCTTTGAATCCAAGCATAAGACATTAACCCACATTAAATTAGAGTGGCGATTGTGAAAGCCATTAAGTGAGGAGAAGCTAATGAACAAAGATATTATGAAATAGCACTTTCTTGCTCAGGCCTTTTTCTGGCCTGCAGGTATGAAAGTCCTTTCTTCAGTAACAGGTAGCTGTGGAACATGAAATTACTGCAATGTCTTTCTGGCTTTATCTTCTGCCACCCTTCCTCATGTTCCCATGTTGAAGTTGCTGGGAATGTCTCCTTAATGCAGCACACTCATTCAGGTTGCCAGTCTTTGCAGATGTTTGCCTAGAATGCCTTTCCTTCACTACTCCTTGGGCAAAATGTATGTCCTCTGTAAAGCTGTCCAGTACAGAACTAGGCACTTTCTTCTCCCTGGCTCCCAGAGTACTCACAGCCCGCTCCATTGTTTAAACCTCAATCTTCTTCCCTAGTCTAGGATTTCCCTGAAGGCAGTGACAATGACTTACTCTGGTTGTATTCGCCTAGGACCTAGTGCATGGTAAGTACACTTATTGATATTCAGTCAATAAGTGAATACCGAAAATGAAGATTGTATTACAGCAACTATCTGGTTCCTTAGAAGAGAACATTGGACTTATAAAAACTGCATCCTTTGCCTTTGAAAACAGTTAACTACAGCATACTCTGTCAGGAAGATTGCAGAATAAACATTTACCTATAAAATAACGGTTCAAATGACCCACAAAGCATACAAACAATACGGGATACTTTAGTGTCTTACAAAATATCTGTTGGCCAAAGTTTTGGATTTCAGGACCAGGGAGAATTTTTTAAAACTAGAGGCACCTTTTAATATTGCCAAGGACATAAAAAACAAAACCAAAGCAAAAGCCTTACAACAACTATCTGCTATTTTAACATCTAAAGGGAAAAAAAAAATCCCAGAGTGAAAGGGTCAGTCCTTCAGTGTCATTAAAAACCATTCATGACATTGTGATTTTCACTTCACCCCAGGCAAGTCACATCTTTATCACCAACTCTTAGCATCGGTCCTCAGATTGTGTTTGGAACCACTGAGCTATTTTATCCTTAGAAAAAGGTTGGAAAGCTTGTTTCTCCAAATGATCAGTAACTTGTCTATATGAGAAAGTAACTATAATGCCAATTTCAATTCCTTCCCTAGAGAAAGACAGAGCAGATTCTTGAGTAAAAGAAGGAAAACATACAAAGATTGAAAAGCCAGACTTCAGTATAAATTCTCCAGAGACAGACAATATCATGGCAAAATGAAACAAACAAACAAACAAAAAACAGGGAAAGTATGTGCCTGGTAAATTGAGTCAAGTAACGCTAATACTACATCGCAGTTATCTTGGGCTAAGGGATTTTTTTTCTGCACTCTGTATTTTTTTTATCGTTTCTATACTCTATTTCCTGTTTTTACTTTTGTTTTGTTTTTCCCACTAGTTTCCTAGCAAAGCTTCTTTTAAAAATTCCAGGCTAGTCTCTGCTGAACCAAGGGGATTTGTCCATACCTAAGCCAAAATAGCTAAGAAGTGAGGGTGTCTCTGGGGACCAGGTGTGGTGGCAGCAGAATGATGAGGGGAGAGAGTGTGGACAGCTGTAGTGGCTGAGCCCTTCCCGCCCCCGGTTTTCCCTTACATAGACTAATGAGAAATCCATATGCTGCAAGAGAAAAAAATGTAGTTTCTTTTCTGTGTTCCCATTGCAGTCCAATTTCTTGTTCCTGACTTTCTAGTACCAACCACAATGTAAAACTATTTGTGCTCCACTGCAAGCCGAGCACCATAGATTTTATGGGACTGACATACTTTTATTTAAAATTCTTGCTTTGTGGGGTGACTGCTTTTTGACCTACTGACCAACTGGCTTTCTTTCAATTACATAAACAGGATGGAATGGTGCAAAGTGAAGAAGCTGAAAAAAGAAGCTGTTTTCAAGGAAGACTGTTCATTCCACAAAGACTTACTTAGCACCAACCATTCATTTGGTGGACATTTACTGAGTGCCTACTGGGGGCAAGCCTCTGTGCTGAGGACAGAGAGGTGAAAAACACAGTCTTTGCCATCCAGCTTTCATTGACTGCTGGGAAGACAGACAAGTGGATAAACAGACGCCAGGCTGCATGAGGAACAAGGAAAGGGAAGGAGGGGGTGTGACAAAAGCACATCAGATTGGCACCTAATCCAGGTTAAAAGAGTTAAGAACTGTTTCTTGAAAGGCCACTTCTGAGCTGAATTCTGAGGGTTGAGGAGGTTAGTCAAGCTAAAGGAGTAGTGGGTGAGAGCTACGGGGTTTCTGGCGAGGGAAAAGCATGGCGAAAGAGTGAAGACTAGAGGGAGTACCAACAGTTTTCAGCAATCTAACAGTAACTGGCCGGCCTGGAGCATAGCGGGAAATACGGGGACAAACGATGCTGGAGAGGCAGCAGGGGCAGATCACAAAAAGCCTTGCATACATGTTTAAAAAAACTTGGGTTTCATCCTGTAGATCAGTGGATCTCGAACAGGTACCATTTTGCTCCTTGTACCCCCAAGACATTTGTCAATATCTAGAGGCATTTTTGGTTGTCCCAACTGGGTGGTAGGAGGTGCTACTGGCATCTTAGTGGGTAGAGGCCAGGGGTGCTGCTAAATACCCTACGATTACAGGACAGCCCCACCACAAAGAATTAGCCAGCCCAAACGCCAATAGTGCCTAGGTTGGTGAAGATGATGAGGGGTCACTGAAGAAGTTTGAAGGAGGAGTGACAAGATTATATTTCTGTCTTAGAAAGGTGACCCTGGCAGCAATATGGAGAATATGAGTCAAGAAAGGAGGCATGAAAATCAGTTGAAAGGCTATCGTGCTAAGAGGATCTGTAGTCTTAAGGAAGTAAGGAAGTGGTAGTAAAGATGAAGAGGAAGAGACCGTTTCAAGAAATCTTTAAAATGTTAAATCAATATAATTTAAAATTGACTCATGTAGTAACAGGACAGTGATACCATTCTCCAAAAAAGGGAATTGAGGAAGCACATATTAAAAACATAATATGGTCAGTTGCAGCGTGCTGAGTATGAGATATCTGTGGGTTGTCCAAAATGGAACTATCGGCCGGGCACAGTGGCTCACACCCGTAATCCCATTAATTTGGGAGGCCGAAGTGGGAGGATCGCTTGAGCCCAGGAGTTCAAGACCAGCCTGGGCAACACAGGGAAACTTTGTTTCCACAAAAAAAAAAAAAAAAAAAAAAATTAGCTGGGCATGGTGGCATGTGCCTGTGGTCCCAGCTGCTCGGGAGGCTGGGGTGGGAAGATCCCTTGAGCCCAGGTCAAGGCTGCAGTGAGCCATGTTCCTGCCATTGCAATCCAGCCTGTGTGACAGAGTGACACTCTCACTAAAAAAAAACCCAAAAAACGAAATGGAAGTACCTAGTTGGCTATTTGCATCTAGAAATCAGGAGAGAGACCTGGGCTAGAAAAAAACAAGATTTGGGAGTTGTCAGCATACAGGCAGCAGAGGAAGCCATGGAAATGAACAAAATCATCCTGAGGAGAGTGCAGACTAAAAAACCCCAACATTTAAGGTCAGGTGGAGGAGAGGCACCTGGGATGAAACTCAGAAGAGGCCATACAAAAGTGGGTCATGAAAATTAAATCAGGAAGAAGGGAGCGGCCAACAGTGAACAATGCTGTCAAGTCAGAGAACAGGAGGTCAAGTATGAACAAGTGAACAAGAATGCTGTTCAAGTAAGAGACCAAGAGAAAAGTGAATTTGAATTTAGCACACCAGGACATTGTTGACAGCCCTGGTGGAAGCAGCTATGGGAAACTGATGGGGCAGATGCAAAAAACAGCAGATCAAGTATATGAGAGGCGAAGGAGGAAAGAGGACAGTAGCTGGATGATCTTTTCTTTTTCCCTTAAGAGAGTTGCTAAGGAATAATCTTTGTTGCTGTTATTTTGTTTTGAAAAAAAAAAAAGGAGAGATTTGAGGATGTATATACAGGCTAATGGGCAAGATAAGAGAGGTTGAAAATGGTATGGAGAAAGTGGGAGAGGATGAGGTCCAGAGTCCAGACAGCAGGGTCAATTTTGGATCTATTTAAGATAAAGATATAAGATAGGTAGGTGGTCAGAATGAAGTTCATCTGGAAGAGGCAGGAAGTTGAGAAAGTTCCTGTTTGTGGTATCATTACAGGCTCTTTGAAAACAACCAAAAATGTCAAAGACCCTTTGAGGGTTTACATAAAAGAAAATGTCCTCCCTGTCTACCCACCACACCCCAGCTATTTCACTTCTACGTGAATTCCAAGACTCAGGGCAAACTTATTTTCTGGGAAGATTCCTCTGAAGGCCTTAGTCAAATGGAAATCTCTTCCTTGACTGAATATTCACAGTTCTTTGTACCATTCACACGTCTTACTCCTGCACTTGGGACAGGGGCTCTATCTTGTAGATCTCTGTACCTACTACAAGACCCTCTACTAATGAGAGAGCAACAAGTACCTGCCAAATGAAGACCTGAGCAACATGTAGTGTGCATGCTGGTGCCACGTGGGCAGCACGGACGTGGAGGGCTCTAGGGAGGAATGTCAAAGGAGATTGTTCATCCACTGGGGGTGATAAGAAAGACTTCATGGAAGAATGGACACTGGAGCTATGTTTTAAGGGTTGATCTTCTGTGGATAAAAAAGATGGGAAGAAGGAATGGAAAGTATTCCAAGTGGAGAAATTTTTAATAGCAAAGCCACTTTAAAAGCAAGTTTAAAGAACAAATTGTTCTATTTGCCGGAGATGATTTAACAACAACAAGAAACATGGTAATGCTGCTAACATTTATTGAGTACTTACTATATCATCAGGCACTAAGCATTTTACCTACATTATCTCATTCCCCACAACCACTGTAACCAATGTTACATATGCTATGTGAATTACATCTCAAAAAAGCTCTTACAGAAAAAAAATGTAAAAAGTAAATATATTTTTTAAAAAATTGCTTTTTGCTCTACAAAAGACCCTGTTAAGAAGATGAAAAGATAAGCTACAGACTGGGAGGAAATATTTGCAAAGCACATATCTGACAAAGGACTACTATCTCAAATATATAAAGAGCTCTCAAAACTCAAAAGTAAAACTATTCATTGCATCAGTGTTTGTAACTGCAGGTAGTCAAAAACAACCTAAATGACCACCATGGGGAAACTGATAGATAAAATGTGCTCTAGTCACATGCTAGATTACTATACAATAGGTAAAGTAATAAACTGGACATATTTATCAACATAGATGGATCTGAAGCATAATTTGCATGATAAAAGCAAATCGTATACAAATAGCATAACACTATTTTTGTAAAATTTTTAAGCTCACAAAATAATGTCTGTTTTATATGAAAAATACAGCTGCTGAATTAGAAAGATATACATTAAATATATGGGAGCAGATGTCTATAGTCAAAGGAGAAGAGTGGGAAGAAAAGCAATAAGAACCAAAATTGGCTATAACTGAAGTATACGGATAATCAAATCATATCAGTCCATTTGTACAACTGAGGTCTTACAGAACTAGCAAAACAAAAAAACAAATAAACAAACAAAACTGTGATACAACCACACCAAATACTTAGGTAAGAGTTAAAAGGAAATCATTACACTGAGGTATATTTTTCCGACATGGAAAGATCTCCAGGATATATTGTTAAGTGAAAAAAATCAAGTCAAAGAACTATATATACAATGTTGTAACATTTATGTAAAACAAAACTACAAAATACAACTCTTATATTTCTCTCCTTCCCCCAATCACACACATGTTCAAATGTATAGAGAAGGTTTTGGAAAAGATAACTATGAAAACATAGTAAGTAGTGACATAAGAAAATGTCCTGAATTATTCATTAAAAGTATAGAATTAAAAATAAAGGAAACAGAAACTCCAGGAAAAAACAAAAAGCAGTAAGAAAGGAAATGTAATCCTACATTTCCTTGTTTTGCAATAATATTTACAGTCATCACCAACAACACAAAAGGAAACAAAAACTCAACAGTTAAGAAAAATAGAAAATAGGCAAAAGACACAAAGAGATATTTTACTGAAGAGGATATATGGATGACAGATAAGCACATGAAAAGATGTGCTTGGTATCCATTAAGGAAATGCAACTTAAAACCACAATGAGATGGCACTACACATCTATTATAACCATTAAAATAAAAAATATTGACAGTATTGAACGTTGCCAAGAGTATGCAAAAACTGAATCTCTCATACACCCTTGGCAGGAATGTAAAATGGTACAGCCTCTCTGGAAAAGTTTGGCAGTATCTAATAAAACTAAACATATGTTTACCATACAACCCAGCAATTGTACTCCTGGGCGTTTATCCCAGATAAATGAAAATTAACATCCACACAAAGAGTTATACCCAAATGTTATCTTTATTTGTAATAGCCCAAAACTGATGACAACCAAAATGTCCTATACTAGTTGAATGGTTAAAAAACTGCTGTACAGGCCAGGCACAGTAGCTCACGCTTGTAATCCCAGCACTTTGGGAGGCCGAGGCTGGTGGGTCATGAGGTCAGGAGTTCAAGACCAGCCTGGCCAAGATGGTGAAACGTTGTCTCTACTAAAAATACAAAAAATTGGCCGGGCGCAGTGGTAGGAAGCTGTAATCCCAGCTACTCAGGAGGCTGAGGCAGGAGAATCGCTTGAACCCAGGCAGCAGAGGTTGCAGTGAGCTGAGATGGTGCTGCTACACTCCAGCCTGGGTGATAGAGTGAGACTCCGTCTCAAAAAACAAAACAAAACAAAACAAAAAAACTGCTGTACATTCATACCACAGAATACTGATCAGGTACCAGAAAGAATGAACTACTGCTACATGCAACAACTTGTATGCGACTCAAGGACATTATCTTGAGTGAAAAAAAAAAAGCCAATCTCAAAAGGTCACATACTGTATGATTCCATTTATGTAATATTGTCAAAATGACAAAATTATGGAGATGGTTACCCAGGGTTAGGATGATGAGAGGGAAGAAAGTAGGTGTGACCAGAAGAGTAGCTTGGAGATATTTCTAGTGATGCAATAGTTCTTTATCTTGATTGCAAATCTACATATATGCAAATCTTGATTAAATCTATACAAGTGATAAAATGGCCTAGAACTATACATACATTGTGCAAATTTCTATTTTCTAGTTTGATACTGTACTGTACTCATGTAAAATATAATCATTGGGGGAAAATGGGTGAAGGATACATAGGACCTCTTTGTACTATTTTTTTTGCAACTTCCTGTGAATCTATACTTATTTTGAAATAAAACGTTTTTTAAAAGTACAACAGAGCAAAAAACAGAGCTCTTAAAAATTAAAAACATGGGCTGGGCACGGTGGCTCACACCTGTAATCCCATCACTTTGGAAGGCCAAGGCAGCAGGTGGATGGCTTGAGGTCAGGAGTTCAAGACCAGCCTGACCAACATGGTAAAACCCCGTCTCTACTAAAAATACAAAAAAATTAGCTGGGCGTGGTGGCAGGTGCCTGTAATCCCAGCTACTTGGGAAACTGAGGCAGGAGAATCGCTTGAACCTGGGAGGCGGAGGTTGTAGTGAGCCAAAATCGCACCACTGCACTCCAGCCTGGGCAACAGAGTGAGAGTTTATCTCAAAACAAACAAAAAAATTAAAAACATGATGGCAGAAATTAAAAACTAAAATGAAGGATTGGAAGATAAAAATTAAATCTCCCAAAGGGAGCAGAAAGACAAAGATGAGGGAAACAGGAGATGAAAGTTAGGAAAATCAGAGAACCAGTCATATAGGTTATCTATATGAATACAGAACATCAGAATAATGAATTCAAGAAAAAGAGGATGGAGAAAATAGGAGAGAGAAAGTTAAGAAAATTTTCAGACTAAAAAGACATAAATTTCTGGTGCCTATCAAAATGAGTGAAAATATAAATATCTTTGTAAAGTCACACTGGGGACAAAAAAAAAAAAAAAGGTTCCACAAGCTTCCTGAGAGGAAAATTCAGTCACGAAGCAAGAGAATGGCTTTGGACTTCACAACAACACAAGACACTAGACCACTAAGCAATGTTTTGCAAGATGCTGATGATGGCCAGGTGTGGTGGCTCACACCTGTAATCCTAGCACTTTGGGAGCCCAAGGCAGGATTGCTTGAGCCCAGGAGTTCAAGACCCTCTTGGGCAACATAGGGAGACCCCATCTCTATAAAAAAATACAAAAAAATGAGCTGGGCACGATGACACACACCTGTGGTCCCAGCTACTCAGGAAGTGGGAGAATCATTTGAGCCCAGGAGGTCAAGGATATAGTAAGCCATGTTTGTACCACTGCACTCCAGCCTGGGTGACAAAGCAAGACTGTCTCGAAAAAGAAAAAAAAAGATGTTGATGATTTTCAAACAATAATTCTATACTCAGCCAAACTCACTGGCAAATAAATGTTAAGGTAGAATATTTTTAGACATGCCTAACATTTTAGACATAAATTTTTAAAACTATTTCTTATGAATTCTTTCTTAAGAAACTACTAGAAGTTGTGCTCTATTCAAACAAGACAGTAAACTGGGCATCTTTGTCTCGGGCACAAACATAACCACACAGAACATACTTGCTCCTCTTTCCCCACACTCCTAAAACTATTCCTCCTTTTCGTTCTCCCATATTCTTGATCTCATTCATGGTGCCAGCACCAATGAGTAGTCTAAGCTGAGACTTAAGTCACCCATCACACATCTCTCAAAGCTAATCAGGAAGTATTGATGATTTTGCCCCCGTAAATATTTATCCTCGATTCCATCCCTAGTTCAATGGCCTTAGTTTAGATCTCTATCAAAATAGTAACTATTGGCAGGGAGCGGTAGCTCATGCCTGTAATACCAGCACTTTGGGAGGCCAAGGCAGGCGGGTGGCTTTGAGCTCAAAAGTTCGAGACCAGACTGGGCAACATGGTAAAACCGCATCTTTACAAAATACACAAAAATTAGCCAGGCTTTGGTGGTGTGCGCCATAGTCTCAGCTACTCAGGAAGCTGAGGCTGGATAATCGCCTGAGCCCGGGAGGTGGAGGTTGCAGTGAGCTGAAATCTCCCCACTGCACTCCAGCCTGGGTGACAGAGTGAGACTCTGTCTCAAAAATAAATAAATAAATAAAAAATAGTAACCACTTAACCAATCTCATTTCCAGTCCTGGAGCCTCCTCAAACCCATCTTCCACAATGTAGCTACAGCCATCTGCCTAAAATGCAAATCTGACCATGTCACTCCTTTAATAACTCAAAAAATTTCTCAAATCCTGACCAGCAGACAAGATAAATATGTGGCAAACTGCCATTCTCCTCCCCTATCTCTCCCACCCCCATGATACACAATATTAACATTTTTATTAATATTTTGATAGACAAATCATAACTTTATACATTTATGGGGTACAATTTGATGTTTTGGTATATACACACACACACAATGTGGAATGATTAAATCAAATTAACATATCCATCAACCCACTTATCATTTTTTTGTGGTGAGATATTTGAAATTTACTCTCATAAAATATACAATTTACTCTATTTTGAAATCTACAATATAGTTGAACTTTGGACAACATGGGCTTGAACTGTGCAGATCCACTTATACCCAGATTTTCTTCTGCCTCTGTCACCCCTAAGGCAGCAAGACCAACCCCTCCTTTTCCTTGCCCCTTAGCAATGAAGACAATTAGGATGAAGATGTTTATGATGATACACTGCCACTTAATGAATAGTAAATATATTTTCTCTTCCTTATGATTTTCTTAATAATAATCTTTCCTCCAGCTTACTTTAAGAATTCAGTATATAATACATATAAGATACAAAATATGTTAATCAAGTGTTTCTGTTATCAGTAAGCCTTCCAGTCAATAGTAGGCTATTAGTAGTTAAGTTTTTTTTGCAGGGGGGAGGGGAGTAAAAAGTTGTACATGGATTTTCTACTGGGGGTTATGAGTCTGCTGTAATTATTATTAACTATAGTCACCATGCTGTGCCAGAGATCTCAAAAACTATTCCTCCTGTTTAACTGTAACTTTGTGCCCTTGGATCAACATCTTCCCATTTCTGCCCTCCTTCCCCCCACCCTCCAGGCTCTGGTAACCACAATTTTATTCTCTACTTATATGAGCTGGACTTTTTAAGATGCCACGTATAAGTGAGATCATGCAGCATTTAGACATTACTAATTGACCGTGGCTCTCTTGCAGGGCTTAGACTCAGCCTTACAGCCTTCTCAGCCTAGTACCAGGCAGCTACCAAGAGATGAAACAGTTACAACTCCTATTTGGGATAAAGGCTAAGAACCTCAGCAAAGCAGAGAAAGCCTGGACTCCTACAGGGGCCTGTTCTGAGTTCACACACTCCTTACCTTCACTTGGGTTGTTCTACCCGGGATGATGCTTCACCTGGCTAATGAACGGCCTTGCCACCCCTTCCATCTCCACAACCCTTCTCTCACTCCCTCAGTTGAGTCCTACCTATTTTCTCGTAACATCTTGCTCCCCGACCACACTGTACTCAAATTCTGTTCACAGGCTCCTTCACTAGATGCAATTTATTTATTGTTTATTTTTATTTTTTATTTTTTTGAGACAGAGTCGCTCTTGTCACCCAGGCTGGAGTGCAATGGCACGATCTCGGCTCACTGGAACCTCCACCTCCTGGGTTCAAGCGATTCTCCTGCCTCAGCCTACCGAGTAGCTGGGATTACAGGCGCCTCACCACCACGCCCAGCTAATTTTTGTATTTTTAGTAGAGACGGGGTTTCGCCATGTTGGCCAGGCTGGTCTCAAACTTCTGACCTTGTGATCCGCCCGCCTCGGCCTCCCAAAGTGCTGGGATTACAGGCTGAGCCACCGCGCCTGGTCCACTATACGCAATTTATTAAAGGGCAGAGGCCTTGTCTTCTTTGTACGTCTAGCACCTACTGCACCGTGGAAGTTTCCAATAACGTTTGTTGAAACTGCCACAAATGCAGCAGGGGACTAGCGGTGAAACAGATGAAGAAACTGAAGGGTCCTATGGAGAGAGGGGTAAGCCTAATGTCCTATTTTGCCCGTTTTCCAAAGGTTTGGTCAGCTTACTCCTGCTCTTCCTGTATCCCCACAATCAGAGATGCTGGCTGGCTTTCAACACGTGCTATTAGTGTGCAGGGCTTCCTTTGTCTTTTCTGTTTTGTAACTGTCACTCCGAGACTGTAAGCCATTTGAGGGCAAGGGCTGTGTCTTTGGGTACTTCGCTCCTCGCAGCCACAAGTACTGGCGTGCGTACGCGGGGAGAGATCGCTCCTCAAAACGGGGTCCTGAACGCTGCCCCGCGGCCCCCCAGGCCCGGCCCGCCCCGCCCCTGCATCCCGACCCGCCCCGCCTCTGCATCCCGACCCCTCCTCACGCCGGCCCCTTCCCGCCTTCCGGGCGGCGGAAGTCGCTGGCTGCTCTTCCCTGCCCACATGGAGCCTTTTCCGGTGCGCCCGCCCCCTCCGGCTCTCCGGCCGGGACCTGGCCCTCACCTCAGGGTTCCCAATGTGCCTCCGGAGGGACATATTTGCTCCAACCGACCGCGTTCGGGGTTCTAGCCTCACGGGTTGCCTCTAACCCTAGCTTCCTACCCCACAACCTTGTTCAGCCGCCTCCCTATACCCTCTTCTCCGATTGGCCCGTCTTCCGCGGCCGGCCAATGGGGGCCCCGTTTACTCTCTCATCTCAGGGTCGCAGAAGGGCAAGACGCCGCTCAATGGTTGCCAAGGGCAACGCGGGACGCCGGCTAGCGAGGCCTTTTGTGTTCCGGGCTGGGGCTCGCCGGCTCCAGCCTCAGGGCGGGAAGAGAGGCGCGAGGGGAGGGGAAGGCTGGCGCCTGCGCAAAGCCGGGGGCGGGGGCCGTGGCTTGAGAGCCGGGACAAGACACGAGTTTTAGCTAACGTGGAACCATAAATACAACACAAGACTCCCCATCCCCCAGCTCCGTTTTATGGCCGTTTCAACCAAACATCTGGGCTACTGATTCCACAATAGGGAATATTATATGGGCCAGGGTTGTTCAGCAGAAATGGGAGAGTATGGTTTATTATTTTCTGGTTAAGTTAATATGCAAATTATGCAAAATACATGAATAAATACAGTAATTATCGGTGCTTTAAAAGCTTTTAGGCTAGCTATAGAGCGACATCCTTAATTGCAAAGCACACGCGCTATTCTGTGGTTCATCGTTCATTTAACAAATACTTAATAAGCACCTTATGAGAAAAGCTGCAGTAGGTTTTGTGGAGAATGGGAGGATGACTAGGACCCAATCCCGTCGTCATGGAAACCATTGTGACTCCTGCCACCAGCCACCACCTGTTCCCATTCCGGATCTGAAAATGAAGTCCTAGCACCTTTACAAAACAATTACACACACAGTTTGACTTGGCTCCTAAATGTCCCACCAAATCCATCAAAATTATTATTTCCTTTTACATGAAAGGAACAACGCAGTAACCCTTTGTCCTTTGCTCTAAGTTGTTTTTCCAGGAATGGAGAAAGGTTACTCTGAGCAGTTCATACTCGCCAGTTGTCTGTTAGTGAATAATAGCACACATTTGAGCTACTTCAGGGTCTGTGAGATGACCCATTCAACAACATGGCCTCACATGCCCTTGTTCTCTTAGGCACTTCAGCAGCCCAACCTTAGGGCTACACCTTGGATCATGTTGCCAGTCAGTGCTGCTTGACCAGAATTTTGAATTCTGTCCACAGCTGCTTCTTGGACTTTTCATGTCACTCTTTCATGTTTATTAAGTTTTGTCTTAATTTCCATAATCTTTGCCAGTTCTTTAACCCCTCTAAAATTCTCAGTCTCTCACTCCTCTACTAAGGAAGGGTTTGAAGGCTGCAAAAAATTGGAAGGAGGCAGAGGGAAGTATGTTAATCTAGAAGCTTTTGCATAGCAAGCAGAAACTTCTAGATTCATTACTATTTAGAATGTATGCTTACCTGGTGCGCCTTGTGGGTAACCATAGAGATTATGGATAGAATAACAGGAAAGGAGAGAGGGAGATGATAAGGGACTACACTCAGAGGTGGTGAGAAAGACAGGAAAGGAGAGATTTAAAGACATGTGTAGGTAAAATCAATAGTATACATGAGAAGAGATAAGGAGTGCAAGGAATAGAAATTCACCAAAGATGGCTATAGTTTCTCTAACTTGAGGAACTGAGTAGATGGGCGATAATGCATTAATCAAGTTAAAGAACAACAGTCAAAAAGCCAAAACAGCAGAAAGTACAAGTAGGTCCAACAGTCCATTCAACTTCCATTCTTCAGTGTTTTGGCTCACTTCTTTGTATGGTTGTCTCTCTTTTGTTCCGGAGAACATCTGGTTTACTTGCCTCACTAGTCATTGTGGTTGTCACATTTGGACTGCACAGGAAGCATTATAGAGAGATTATAGAACCCGGCTGGTTCTTGGATCCAACTGACTGTGTGTCTGTGTGTCTAGGTGGGGTAATTTAAATACATGTTCCCTCCCCAATCCCTCAATTCTGATTCTGGCCGGCAGGTGGGGAGCAGGGGGTGTTGTGGTCCAAGGAGACTCTCCTTTAAAAGAGTCACCCCTTTCCTTCACATTTGGCCTCAATGGAATCCTTGGAAAGCTTAAAGCTATAAACCAAAAGACTTTTAACATCATGAATTTCTCTTTAGGATTCCTTTTGGATCCTGCTATGCCAAAACTGGATCAAAACGAACGCCAAGTGCTTACTTTGAAAAAATAGGCAAATGGTGGTTGCAATGGCTCACGCCTGTAATTCCAGCACTTTGAGAGACCAAGGCAGGAGGATAACTTGAGGCCAAAAATTCAAGACCAGCCTGGGCAACACAGTGAGACCGTGTCTCTATTTGTAAAAAATAGGGAAATGGTACAAAATGATAATTGATAAAAGAAAAACATCCAATAAACATATCAAAAAAACACAGAGCACCGGGCGCGGTGGCTCACCCCTGTAATCCCAGCACTTTCGGAGGCTGGCGGATCACGAGGTCAGGAGATTGAGATCATCCTGGGTAACACGGTGAAACCCCGTCTCTACTAAAAATACAAAAAATTAGCCAGGCGCGGTGGCGGGTGCCTGTAGTCCCAGTTATCCGGGAGGCTGAGGCAGGAGAATGGCGTGAACCCAGGAGGCGGAGCTTGCAATGAGCCGAGATCACACCATTGCACTCCAGCCTGGGCGACAGAGCGAGACTCCGTCTCAAAAAAAAAAAAAAAAAAAAAAAAATACAGAGCAAGACAACTAGATCCCATTTTTCAACTATCAAATGTACAAAAGTTTTTTCTTTAACAATAATGCTTAGTGCTGGCTAATGATTCATGAAACAACATGATCACATATTGTTAGTGCGAATATAAAGGAGCATGATCATTTTGAAGAATAATTTGAGAGTAGGTATTGAGAAGTCCTCAAATCTTAATATGCTAAGAATTCCTCCTAAGGAAATAATTGGACAAATGTACAGACATTACATCCATAGATGTTTACTGGAAGTATATTTAAAATGATAAAAATTGAAACAATCTAATTGATCATCAATTTAAAAATGATTAAAATAAATGCTGGCATATCTATACAAAGTAATCTTATGGAATCATTTAAAAGTATGTTTCAAGGCATAATTAAGGCAGTGGAGAACTGTTCCTGATACAGTAAATGAAAAGAGCAAGAAACAACTTTTTATTTAATATAATCCTGATTTGCATGGAGAAAAATACAGGTATCTGCAGAGAAAAATTGAAAGCAAAATCAAAAATATAAACCATCTTTGGATTATGGAATGCGGATATTTGTTTTATTCTTTATACTTTTGTGTATTTCACAAATTTTCTTCATTGACTGTGAATTAATTTTATAATTTAAAAATTACATTCTCCCTCTAAGAAACAAAAAACCTGATGTTGACTTCAGCCTGGAAACTGTCTATGGCTTTTGTGTGGGCTGATTTAGACTGAAGCTGAATTCTGAGTAATTCCTCTATCTGAAGTGCCGCAGTTCTTGGCAGTAAAAGACTCTCCAGGCACTTTAGTAAGAGTCTTGCAATCAAAGTCGTGATTGCTAAGAGGTTCAAGCTTTGTTTGTAAGAGAAGAAATTCTGATTCTTTTCTTTAAAAGTTCCTACTTCCGCTGATTAATCTTATTTTTCTCAAAGTTAGAAGTGCTCTTGCGAACTTCCATTTGTTTGATGTCTTCTTTTTAACCCTCTATGTGTTCCAAAAAGCTTTTATTCTCTGCAGAGCTTGTAGAAGCTCTAGATAGCTAAGTGTGGCTGGTTTAGGGCTATTTTGTGTTTTAGGTGCTCGTTTCCCTTCCCCTGGAACTAAATGGGCATTTTGGTGTCCAGCAGGCTGGCCCTCTCCTGAACCGAAAGCCCTCTGGACCTTCTCCCATTCTGAATCCCTCTCCTCCAACCTCACAACCCCCAAAGAACTCTCCACTCCCACCCTCAGCGCTCAAGCCTGATCTCCTAACTGCAGCCCAACACCCTCCCCTCAGACCTGTCTCATGATGTTACTTCTCTGATGTGGGCCTTGGCTCCTTCCCTTGGCTTCATTTACCCTCATTCCCTAAATGACGTGCAATTCCAGATGCTTCTGGAACAATTCTGCCTAATCCAGTCCAGACCCGGGGTCCTTCCCCTGGCCTCCAGAAATGGAACTACACCTGAGGCAGTGAACCCACAGATCTGCAGGTCCCACTCTGCAATGAAGTCCCTGCAATTGTGGTAGCAGTTTGATTTCATTCCACCTAGTGGCAGAATGTGTCCAAGGGAGGGACATACCAGCCTCTGAGTGGAGTCCTGGCCCTTGCCTGCCTCCAGCTTAGGCTAGAGTTGAAGTACTTGGCCTGAGCCCAAAGGGCTCAACCATCCCTATGGCCCCTTGCAGAGGAATAATAACTACCTCCCAGAATTTCTCTGGGACCATCACAGGCTGTGTGACTTTCTGATGAAACGAGGAAATTGGCATCCTGGTTGCTTGATGGGGTTGGCATTCTCACCTAGGCAGTTCTGGAGCCACCTCTGTGGGCCACATGGAACTCCTGGCTGTGGCAGAAGAGATGCATGATGGCCCTTCCAGCGAGATTCAAGACCTCCTTTACCATCTGTGAGCAAACCCAGTGCATTTGGTTGTCACATGCCATGATCTGGTTTCTGGCGTGGGATTTGCGTAGAACAATGCTCTGCCACAGACTTAGTTCCAAGGGGGCTCTTGAACTGACCTGGGTCTCAGCACGGTCTGCCCCAAGGGGATGAAGGAGGAGTCAGTGTTGAGAGGTACCTGTCTCGCTCTGGCACAATGGACAACTGGTGAGCCTGTGCCCTGTGAAGAGGCCAATAAATGTGGATCAACTGTGTCAGATATTCACATTTCTCAAAATAATCCAGAAACCTAGGTTTTCATGTGAAACCTATGGGCCATTAACTTGTAGTCCCTATGCTAGATGCTGCAAATGTAATTCCTGTCCTTCCTGATTCTTAAATAATCCACATCATACCCATAGTAAAAACAAAACAAAAACCACATTAATGGAGTTCTGCTTTGATTTAGGATGTAAAAAGTTGCAAGGGAACATCACTCCTATCCTAAAACAAGAAAAATGAATAGCCTACAAAATCATAAGTTTCCTTTTTTTTTTTTTTTTTGAAACAGAGTCTCGCTCTGTCACTCAGGCTGGAGAGTACAGTGGCATGATCTTAGCTTACTGCGATCTCTGCCTCCCAGGTTCAAGTGATTCTCCTGCCTCAGCCTCCCAAGTAGCTGGGACTACAGGTGCCCACCACCATGCCTGGCTATTTTTTGTATTTTTAGTAGAGATGGGGTTTCGTCAAGTTGGCCAGGCTGGTCTCAAACTCCTGACCTCAGGCGATCCACCTGCCTCAGCCTCCTAAAATGCTGAGATTACAGACCTGAGCCACTGCACCCAGCCAAAATCATAAGTTTTCTTGTATTCTTCAGAGAGTTGAGGTCACAAAGCAACCACATAACGTAATTCCAAAAGTAACAAGCCCCACTGAGAACAGAAGAGATACACAAACAGTTTCACATTTGGCAGAGCACTAGGGGAAAAGGTAACCATCATATAGAAGTGGGGAAGAAGAAATCAGCTCAAATTTTCACTAATCCTAAAGGCTGAGTTTGGGCTAGTGGATCAGGTTAGAATGACTGGAAGCCTGTGACAGCTAATTTTATGTGTCAGCTTGGCTAGGCCGTGGTACCCATGTATCTGATCAAACACTATTCTAGATATTTCTGTGAAGGTATTTCAAAAGATGAGATAACATTTAACTCAGTTGATTTTGAGTAAAGCAGATTACCCTCTCTATGTGGGTGGGCCTCATGAAATCAGTAGAAGTCCTCAGGAGAAAAGAGACTGATCTCCTCCAAGGAAGAGGGAGTTCTGCCAGCAGACCGCCTTTGAACCCTTCCCTGGTTCTCCAGCCTGCCAGACTACCTACCCTGCAGATTTTGGACTTGTCAGCCTCTATAATTGTGTGAGCCAATGAACCAGTTCTTTGAAATAAATCTTCCTCTCTCTGCATACACACACACACACACACACATACACACACGCACTTACCCTATTGTTTCTGTGTTTCTGTTTCTCTGGAGAACCCTAATACAGAGCCCCAGACACAAGGGGAATTTATGTTTACTTGTTGCAATGTCTTCTCCAGCAGTGTCCACTGAGTGCTCAAAAGAAAGATGGGGGCAAGATAGGAGACCAGAGAGAGTCCCCCTTAGTGGTGTACATTTGCAGGACGTGACTTGCTGCTGCTTCTGAAGACAGTCACAAACCACCACCCATGTTCTATGACCCTTCTCTTATTAAAGGGCTTTAGGGGAGGGGCAGAAGCCTCCCAGGATCACCAGGGGAGGGGTAGAAGCTAAACATGGGAAAGGAAAAGAAATCATCCTTTGTGCTCTCATGATATCAGTAAATATCTAACGCTTCAGTGGGAGGGCAGAAGTAAAAGCTATTTGCTTCTAGGGTGGGGGTGGGAGGGTCAAAAAAACCTCTTGGGTCCAAGAACCTGAACCAATATAAAGTAGAGATAGACTACCTATGGGAGAGTTACAGGTAAAAGTCTTCTGCCCAAGGTCCACCAAAGATACAAGGCAGAGTTTGGCTACCGTGGGGCAGGTGAGGGGAGGAGGATAGGAATTTGAGAAGGTCCCATCCCCCAAGCCCAGGTGCATAGGCCTTGCCTAAGACTAAGGCTGGACTAGGAGATACAAGAATCACTGCCTGGCTAAGCAACAACCCTAGCAACAAGTAGCAAGCAGCAAGAGTCTATTGCTGAAGTGGAGGCAATACTATGGAGAGAAAACCCCACTCAACAGTACAGGTATGCAGGTACTGCTGAAAGCTGATGACAGAACAGGAATACTGAGAAAAACTCTCCACTCACCACACTAAGCACAAGATAATGGCACTTTCTGGTGCACTAAGGTTAGTGATAGCAAAAACATAACTCAGACATAGCTCAACTGCTGACTAGATTAACTCAACCCTCCACAGTACTAACTTAACAAAAGAAAGAGCATGGCCATTTCCAGGTATAACTATTTACCTCATCTCTCCTGGCTTGTACACATGATGTCCAGCATTCAATAATAAATTATAATACAAAAAAAGAAAATAAAAACAAGACAGAGAGAGAAAGAGAGAAGAGAAGAGAGAAAAAGCTTATTGTCAAGAGATAAAACAATCAACAGGACCAGGCTCAACAGGACCAGGCTCAACAGAACCAGGCTCACCAATAAGGATACATAAGACAGGGATTTTAAAATAACTATCACTAATATATTAAAAGATCTAGCAGAATAGAAAATACATAGGAACATATGGGTAATTTGGAGAATAGATAGAAACTATAAAAAAAGTAAATGTGACAAATAAAAAAACACAATATCAAAAATGAAGAATCCTTATAATAGGATCATCAGCAGGCTGGACATAGCTGATGAAGAAATCAATGAACTTGAAGATACTATGATAGAAATGATCACAAATGAAACAAAGAGGAAAAAGTTGAGAAGGAAGGTACAGAACTCATCATTTAAAAACTGGAGAACAATATGAAGGAGAGGACAGAGAGGCAATAGGGGAGAGGAAATATTTAAAGATATAATGGCCAAGAATTTTCTAAAATTGATGAAAGATAAGGAACTACAGATCTGAGAAACTCAACAGCATAAATACAATAGAATGGAACAAAATCAAAATAAAATTTACCTATACACTCATTATAGTCACAGTGACAAAAACCCAAGATACAGAAAAAATCTCAATGGCAGCTAGAGAAAAAAAGAAGTATTATATACAGAAGAACAAAGATAAAATTACAGCAAACTTCTAGAACCTTAGTTGTACAAAACAGAAAACAATGGAGGGACATTTTTAAGTGCAGAAAGAAGAAAAAGAGTCAATCTTTAATTGTATACCCAAGGCAAATGTCTTTTAAAAATGAAGATGAAATAAATTTTTTAGATAAAAATTGAGAGAATTCAGTGCCAATAGACTTGTATTACACAAAATGTTGAAGGAAGTTCTTAGACTGGGCAACATGGTGAAACCCCATCTCTACAAAAAAATACAAAAATTAATAAGGTGTGGTAGCATGCACCTGTAGTCTCAGCTACTTGGGAGGCTGAGAGGTGGGAGGATTGCTTGAGCCCCAGAGGTGTATGTTGCAGTGAGCTGAGATCGAGCCACTGCACTCCAGCCTCAGCAACAGAATGAGACCCTGTCTCAAAAACAAAACAAAACAAAACAAAACAAAAACAAAGGAAGTTCTTTGGCAGAAACAGTATCATACTAGTGGAAATTTTGGTATACGCAAAGAAATGGCTTGGGCACAGTGGCTCATGCCTGTAATCCCAGCACTCTGGGAGGCCAAGGCAGGCAGATCACCTGACGTCAGGAGTTCAAGACCAGCCTGGTCAACATGGTGAAAGCCTGTCTCTACTAAAAATACAAAAATTAGCCAGGCCTGGTGCTGCACGCCTGTAATCCCAGCTACTTGGGAGGCTGAGACAGGAAAATCGCTTGAACCTGGGGAGTGGAGGTTGCAGTGAGCCGAGATTGCGCCACTGCACTCCAGGCTGGGTGACAGAGCAAGACTCTGTCTCAAAAAAACAAACAAAACAAAACAAAAAAAACCAAAGAAATGAAAAGTAATGAAAATGGTAAAAAGCAGTATAAATTTAAAAGACAATTAACTTTAAGTTTTTATTCTCTTTAAAAGAAAATGTACTAAGTACAATAGTAACAATGTATTATGGGATTTATAGCACATATAATTAAAATATATGACTACAATAACACAAAGGTTAGCAGAGGAATTGGCAGTGTACTATTGGGACATTCTTAGGCTATACATGAAGTGGTATTTATTTCAAGGTAGACTCTAATAAGTTTAATATACATATTATAAACCCTAGAGCAACCAGTTCTTAAAAAAGAGGTATAACTTGGCTGGGCAGGGTGGCTCACGCCTGTAATCCCTGCACTTTAGGAGGCAGAGGCAGGTGGATCACTTGAGGTCAGGAGTTCGAGACCAGCCTGGCCAACATGGTAAAACCCCGTCTCTACTAAAAATACAAAAACTAGCCGGATGTGGTGGCGGGCACCTGTAGTCCCAGCTACTCGGGAGGCTGAGGCAGGAGAATCACTTGAACCTGGGAGGTGGAGGTTACAGTGAGCCAAGATCCCACCATTGCACTCCAGCCTGGGCAACAGAGCGAGACTCTGTCTCAAAGAAAAAATAAATAAATAACTCAAAATGGATAAAAAACCTAAATGTAAGAACTAAAACTAGAAAACATAAGGAGAAATCTTTACAACACTGGATTTTGCAATGAATTCTTAAATATGACACCAGAAACACAGGCAAGAAAGAAAAAAATAGATGAATGGGACATAATAAAAATTTAAAATGCTTATGCTTTGAAGAACGCCCTCAAGAGAGTGAAAAGATAACCCACAGAATATGAGAAAATATTTGCAAATCATTTATCTGATAAGCAATTAATATCCAGAATATATAAAGAATTTCTAAAACTCAACAAGAACAAAACCCAAATAAGAAATGAGCAAAGGACTTGAATAGACATGTCTCCACAGAAGATATAAATATGACCAATAAGCCCATGAAAAGATACTCATCATAGTTATTCAAGAAATGCAAATGAGGCCGGGCACGGTGGCTCACCCCTGTAATCCCAGCACTTTGGGAGGCCAAGGCAGGTGGATCATCTGAGGTCAGGAGTTTGAGACCAGCCTGGGCAACATGGTGAAACCCCATCTCTATTAAAAATACAAAAATTAGCCCGGTGTGGTGGTGGGTGCCTGTAATCCCAGCTACTCATGAGGCTGAGGCAGGAGAATCACTTGAATCTGGGAGGTGGAGGTTGCAGTGAGCCGAGATTGCATCATTGCACTCCAGCCTGGGCGACAAGAGCGAGACTCCATCTCAAAAAAAAAAAAAAAAAAAGAAAGAAAGAAAAAGAAATGCAAATGAAAACCGCAATGAGCTACCACTTCATATCCAGTAGGATGGTTATTACGTTATTATTAAAAAGAAAGAAAGAAAGAAAGAAAGAAAGAAAGAAAGAAAGAAAGAAAGAAAGAAAGAAAAAAGAAAGAAAGAAGGAAAGAAAGAAAACCAGTGTTGGTTAGAATGTGGAGAAGTTGGAACCCTTGGGCATTGCTGGTGGGAATATAAAATGGTGGGCTGCTGTGGAAAACAGTTTGGTGGTTCCTCAAAAACTTAAATATAGACTTACTAGATGACCCAGCAATTTCACTCCTCAGTGGTATATACTCAAAATACTTGAAAACAGAGACTCAAACAGAAACTCGTCCACCAATGTTCATAGCAGCATTATTCACACTAGTTAAAGGTGGAACAAACCCAAGTGTCTATCAACTGATGAATGGATAAGCAAAATATAGTATATATGTATAATGAATATTATTCAGACATAAAAAGGAACGAAGCTCTGAAACATGCTGTAACTTGCATGAACCTTAAAAACATGCTACATTACATAAGCCAAACAGAAAAGGGAAAATGTGTGATTTTACTTATGCGAGTTATCTAGAATAGGCAAAGTCATTCAAAGATAGAAAGTAGAGTAGAAGTTACCAGGGGCTGAGGGGAGGGGAGAGTGGGGAGTTATTGCTCTAAAGTTACAGAGTTTCGGCCAGGTGCAGTGGCTGATGCCTGTAATCCCAGCACTTTGGGAGGCTGAGGCGGGTGAATCATCTGAGGTCAGGAGTTCGAGACCAGCCTGGCAACATGGTGAAACTCTGTCTCTACTAAAAATACAAAAATTAGCCAGGCGGGGTGGCAGGTGCCTGTAATCCCAGCTACTTGGGAGGCTGAGGCGAGAGAATCGCTTGAACCCGGGAGGCAGAGGTTGCAGTGAGCCAAGATTGTGCCACTGCACTCCAGCCTGGGTGACAGAGCAAGACTCCCTCTCAAAAAACAAAAACTTAAAAACAACAACAACAACAAAAACAAAAAAACAAAGTTACAGAGTTTTAAAGTTACAGAGTTAAAGTTTTGGAAATAGATGGTTATGCAATATTATGAATGTACTTAATGCCACTCAGTTGCAGATCTAAACATTTAAAGTGGTAAACTTCATGTTATGTACGTTTTACTACAATAAAAACGGACAGAACACAACCAAAGCTATACCAGCTATATTAATTTCAGAGTAGGCTTTAGAACCCTGCAGTGAACCTCCACAATGAGGCCTTTGAAATCCTGTCCTCTACCAATCACTTCCACTCAGTCTTTTACCATACCAAGAGTTCTTGCCATTCTGAAGACAGCTCTTCAAATGTGCCGTGTTGTCTCTGCCCCGAGTCTTTGTGCCTGCTTGTCCTTCTGTTTGATAAGTTCTCCCACTCTTCATCTGGTTACCTTCTACTTGTGCTTTAGGATAAAGATGGAAATCGCCTCCTTCTGGAAGGCTTCCTGGGCGACCACCAACCCTCATCCCAGACTTTGGGAGGCGCTCTTTTTAAAGGCATCTGTGGGCTGCCATGCTATACTGTGATAGGCGACTTTCTTGTCTGCCTTCTTCACTACACTGTCAGCTCTTTGAAGGCAGGGATATCATGTCTCATTCTTTATATTCCTAGTACCTGGTATGGTGTCTGGTGTATGGCAGGCACTCAATCAATAGTTGTCAAATTAATATAATTATGGGACAATGCTCGTGAAGGGACATGGAAGACCAGGACATGAGAAGCTTCCCCCTTTAGCATACTGGTCATTCACCACCTTTTTTTCTACTGTCTACTGAATCAGTATATAGGGCATAATGTGAAGTATCTCCCAATCTGATAAATAGTATCTTTTGATTGTTAAACTGGTGAAATCCACACACAATGGATGCGAATAAATGTCTGCAAATATCATCCTAAGAAACAGGATGCAACAGTGCCTGGAAACCTAATCAAAGCATGACGGAATGTGAAGGAAAGCTGTAACCTAATCAATGGCCTTAACAGCTGAAGAAAGAATATGTGAGCAGAAGGGGGGTGGTCTATAGGGAGTGCTGAAAAGTGGAGCCAAGGAACAAACATTTGTCATGATGTCTCTAGCCCTGTCAAGGGAAAGAGTTGTTTTTTGACCATTAGGCACAAGTATGCAGTCCACCCTATATCCCTATGGATGCCACAGAGCTCATCCAATTCCCTCCCTTTGTTCTGATTTCATGCTCACAAACAGCCTCCTGATTATAATTTGGCTTCCCATGTAGATTTTCCAACAGGAGAGAATGCGCTGACCGGTCAACATGAACATCTGGTCCATTTGGCAAGGAGCGTTCTCTTTGTATACGAATGCATTGGTGTTCTGGTTTCTATATCAGTCAGTTTCTATACCCCAGGGTCTGCAGAGGTGCTCCTTCTTCCAGCTCTTGCTAGGACTGCCAGCAAGGTCCTGCTCCCCTTTGTTTGCACCCTCACCCAGCCAGTGTGGGCTGAGGACAAAGTATGAGGAGTCAGCCACAGCTCCTCCAGGTATAAACCCGTCTTGCTTTGGGCTTACCTCTTCCTCATAGAGGTAAAGGGCTTCGGACTCACAGTCAGTGTTGATGGGCAGGACCTTCCCGCAGGGTTTTTCCTCTTCTTCAGAAGCCTGGTCTCTGCTCATGATACAGTGTTTTGTTTTTAAGATTCAGGGGGTACATGTGCAGTTTGTTATATTGATATATTTCGTGATGCTGAGACTTGAGCTTCTATGGAAATTGTCATCCAAATGGTGAACATAGTACCCAATAGGTAGTTTTTCAACCCTTGCCCCCTCCTTCCCTCCTTCCTTTTAGAGTGCTCAGTGTCTGTTGTTTCCATCTTTATGTCTGTGTGTACCCAATGTTTAGCTCTCACTTATAAGTGGGGACATGTGGTATTTGATTTTCTGTTTCTGTGTTAATTCACTTAGGATAATGGCCCCCAGCTGTATCCATGTTGCTGCAAAGGACATGATTTCATTTTTTTTAACGGCTGTGTAGTATTCCAGGGTGTATATGTACCACATTTTCTTTATCATGATACAGTTCTATCTTCCTGTGCTGTGGTTCCCTGCCAATACATTCATGCACCTTAGCAATAATTTTCAAAGGTCAGGGATTAGGAAAAAACACTTCCAGAGAACACAGATGATATTGAGATGAGTCTGGCTGTGGTTCACCCTGTCAAGGACTCAGGCATAAGTGGAATGGAGGAAGGAGAAGGAGATGGCCAGCCTCTACCCTGTTGAGTTAGTCCTGTTGGGATGGACGCTTGGATAATTTCTGTTGGTCCTAAGGCCTCCACCAACGTTTTGGTAGTGCTGTGGCTATTCTAGGGTGCTTTATCTTGATGGGCTGCTTTGAGTTCTGGAAAAATTTAGGAGCTAAGTTAATGGAATTACTGAGAGGAAATGCCAAATGGATTGTTGTTGGGCTGGAGAGAGGTCTTGTATACATTTTCAGGTTGAAAGGAAGATCTGTAGAAAGTAGAGAGAAGGAAGATGGGGTTGGTGAACCCTATTCTAAGAAAAGAAAAAAAACCTAAAAATTCGTAGTTAACTGGAGGAAATTAAGCATTTATTCTTCCTTTCTAGCAGGAACTGATTTCAGGGTAAGCAAATAGTCCCCAGTTGGTGAGGAAAAGCTCTGTCAGAAGAATGTCATCAAATAAATGCAGAAGGAATTATAAAATAAGAAAAGCAAAATGTTGGAAGCCCAAATAAAATTACTGATTCAGGCAAAAAGCTTCAATTGTTGTTAAAAAAAAATGCCGGGGAGCTAGATACTTGTATAGTACCAAACAAACACATCCCAGACAGCTTCTCAGTGGCAAGGAGGGAAAAACATACAATGAAGGGGTCAGGTTGTCAGCATCCTCATATCTGGTAGGGGGGTCAATCTTAGTTTTACTAATGGGTAGTGTATTAGTCTATTTTCATGCTGCTGATAAAGACATATCCAAGACTGGGCAATTTACAGAAGAAAGAGGTTTGATGGACTTACAGTTCCATGTGGCTGGGGAAGCCTCGCAATCATGGCAGAAGGCAAGGAGGAACAAATCACATCTTACATGAATGGCAACAGGCAAAGAGACAGAGAGTTTGTACAGGGGAACTCTACCTTATAAAGCCATCAGATCTCTTGAGATTTACTCACTTTCACTAGAACAGCACAGGAACGATCCGCCCCGATGACTCAATTACCTCCCACTGGGTCCCTCCCACAACATGTGGGAATTGTGGGAGTTACAATTCAAGATGAGATTTGGGTGGGGACACAGCCAAACCATATCAGATAGTCAGCTAGATATTATGTGTCCCCTGATGTAACTTGATGGAGCATACAATATAATTTATGGTATGTTCTAGCAAAATGTATTGAACTGAAACATAGAGTTCAGATATAACTTTTATGGGAAAACAAGAGATGGAGGAACAAGCTGAATGGCGTCATGAAGAAGCAATCAGAAAAATCAGAAGGACATTCTGCAAGATAACTGACCTGGCCTCTTCAGCAGGCCAAACTCATGGAAAAGGTACTGTGCTAGGTTCAAAGAGATTAAAGGGACATCAAAACAAGATGCAATACATGGTCCTAGATTGGCCATCCATTAGGGCAAACTAACTGTAAAGAAAAATTTTTAAGCAAATGGAAAAATTTGAATATGATTGAGGGTTAGTTGAAATGGAAACTTACAGAAATGGAAAGGCAACTGAAGTTTCCAAAGAGTATATTTAGTAATATGTCACTTGGTTAAAACGTTACATATAAACACAAAGAAAGAGGCAAGAAGATATTAATGTGGGGCTTAGCAATTGTATATTCCCTTTTTTATTGAGATACAATTTACATACTGTAAACTCACCCATACATACCATATATTTACATACCATATTTTACAAGGCTGTGGCACCATCTCCACTATATAATTCCAAATTATTTTTATCACCCCAAAAAGAAGCCACATATACATTAGTACCCCATCTCCCCTTTCTCCACCCCAGGAAGCAATAATTTACTTTGTCTCTATGGATTTGCCTATTATGAACAGTGCATGTACATGGAATCATATAATATGTGGCCTTTTGTAGCTGGCTTCTTTCATTTAATATAATGTTTTTAAAGTTCATCCATGTTATGGTATGTATGATTACCTCATTCCTTTTTGTGGTTGAATAATATCCCATTGTATGGATATATTAAATTTTGTTGATCCATTTATTAGTTGATGAACACTGGGTTGGTTTGACCTTTTTTTTTTTCTTTTCAGATGGAACTTTGCTCTTGTTGCCCAGACTGTAGTGCAATGGCGCAGTCTCGGCTCACTGCAACCTCTGCCTCCTGGATTCAAGTGATGCTCCTGCCTCAGCCTCCCAAGTAGCTGGGATTACAGGCATGCGCCAGCCACCATGCCCAGCTAATTTTGTATTTTTAGTAGAGATGGGGTTTCACCATGTTGGTCAGGCTGGTCTTGAACTCCTGACTTCAAGTGATCCACCCATCTCTGCCTCCCAAAGTGCTTGGATTATAGGCATGAGCCACTGCGACCAGGGGTTTGACTTTTTGACTATTTTGAATAATGCTGCTATGAACATCCATTTACAGGTTTTTGTGTGAACATATGTTTTCAATTCTCTTGGGTATATGCCTAAGAGTGGAATTTTGCCACATGGTAACTTTATGTTTAACTTTCTGAGGAAAAGCCAAACTGCAAGGCTGGGCACGATGGCTCATGCCTATAATCCCAGCACTTTTGGGAGGCTGAGACAGGAGGATTGCTTGAGCCCAGGAGTTCCAGACAACCCTGGGTAACATGGCAAGACTCTATATCCACAAAAGATATAAAAGATTAGCCAGGTGTGGTGGCACATGCCTGTGGTCCCAGCTACCCAGGAGGTTGAGGTGGGAGAATCACTTGAACCCAGGAGACTGAGGCTGCAGCGAGCCGTGATTGTGCCACCACACTCTGGCCTGGGTGACAGAGCGAGACCCTGTCTCTAAAAAAAAAAAAAGAAAGAAAAACCAAACTGTTTTCCAAAGCAGCTGTACCAGTTTACATTTCCACCAGCAATGTATGAGGGTTCCAATTTCTCCTATCCTCTGCAACACTTGCTATTGTCCATTTGAAAAATAATAACCTTCCTGGCCAGGCGTGGTGGCTCATGCCTGTAATCTCAGCACTTTGGGAGGCAGAGGCGGCTGGATCACCTGAGGTCAGGAGTTCAAGGCCAGCCTGGCCAACATGGCGAAACCCCGTCTCTACTAAAAATACAAAAAAGTTAGCCACGTACAGTGGTGCATACCTGTAATCCCAGGTACTTGGGAGGCTGAGGCAGGAGAATCACTTGAACTCAGGAGGCGGAGGTTGCAGTAAGCTGGATCAAACCATTGCACTCTAGCCTGGGCGACAGAGTGAGACTCCGTCTCAAAAAATAATAATAATGAGAAAAACCTTCCTACTGTGTATGAAGTGGTATCTTATTGTGGTTTTGGTTTTCCTTACCTGATGGCTAGTGATGTTGAGCATCTTTTCATATGCTTATTGGTCATTTTTATATCTTCTTTGAAAAAAATTTTTTGTTTGTTTTATTTTGTTTTGGGATAGGGTCCTGCTCTGTTACTCAGGTTGGAGTGCAGTGGCATGACCATGGCTCACTGCAGCCTCCACTTTTCACGCTCAAGCAATTCTCTCACCTCAGCCTCCCAAGTACTTAGGACTACAGGCACATGGCACTACACCCAGCTAATTTAAAAATTTTTGTAGAGATGAAGTCCTGCTATGTTGCCCAGGCTCGTCTCAAACACCTGGACTCAAGTAATCTTCCCTTCTCAGCCTTCCAAAGTGTTGGGGTTACAAGCATAAGCCACTGAGCCCAGCCTTGAAGAAATGTTTATTCAAGTCCTTTGCCAACATTAAAATTAATTCATTCTTGTTTTCTAATTGTTAAGCTAAAAGAATTCTTTTATATTTTCTGGACACTAGACTCTTATCAGACATGTGATTTGCAAATATTTTCTCCTATTTTGTGGGTCGTTTTCTCACTTTATGGGTCATGTCCTTTGAAGCACAAGAGTATTTAATTTTGATGAAGTCCAATTTGTCTATATTTGCTTGGTTTCTTTTGTTTCTTGTGTCATATCTAAGAAACAATGCTTAACCTAAATTTATGAAGATTTACCCCTATATTTTATTCCAAGAGTTTTACAGTTTTAGCTCCTACAGTTAGGTCTTTGATCCACTTTGAGTTAATTTTTGTATTTAGTATGAGGTAGGAGCCCAACTTCTTTCTTTTGTATGGGGGTAACTGCTTGCCCCAGAAACATTTGTTGAAAGGACTGTTTTCTCCCTACTGAATTGTCTTGGCACCCTTGTCAAAAATCAGTTGACCATAAATATATGGGCTTATTTCTGAACTCTCAAGTTTATTCCATTTATCTATATGTCTACCCTTCTGGCAGAATCATACAGTCTTGAATATAGTAGTCCTCCCTTATTTGAGGTTTCACTTTCCATTCGTGGTTTCAGTTACCCACAGTCAACCGTGGTCTAAAATATTAAGAAATTTTGAGAGAGTGAGAGCACACATTCACATAACTTTTATTACAGTTTATTGTTATAATTGTTCTATTTTATTGCCTATTTTTGTTAATTGCTTATTTTGCCGAATTCACAAATTAAACTTTATCATAGGTCTGTATGCATAGAAAAAAACATAGTGTGTGTGTGTGTTTATATATATATATAGAGAGAGACAGCGAGAGCTATATATATGGTTCAGTATCCACTGGGGGGCTGGGAACGTACTCCCCATGGTTAAAGGGGGACTACTGTATTGTAGCTTTAGTAAGTTTTGAAATTGGAAAGTGGAAGTGTGAGTCTTTCAACTTTATTATTTTCTAAGGTTGCTGGGCTCTTCTGTGTCCCTACCATTTCCATTTGATTTTTAGAATCAGCTTGTCAATTTCTGCAGAAAAAAAAAAAAGACATTTGGGATTTTGATAAGGATTGCATTGATTCTGTAGATCAATCTGCAGAGTATTGCCATCTTAACCATTATAAATCTTCCAACCTATGAACTATATATCTTCCCGTTTATTTAGGTCTTCTTTCACTTATTTCAACAATGTTCTATAGTTTTCACTGTACAAGTCTTGAATTTCTTTTGTGTCAGTAGAAGTAAGCTCTTATGGTCTTTGCACAGCCCTGGGCACAAATATGCCCTATGTATGCATGTAGACTTCTAGAGTTTAAGGAATGTGCAGATTTTTTAAAAGTTCCTGTGGACATTCCATTCCCAGAATTTTCTGTTAAGCTTTTTGCTTGTCTATTATTTGCTCCAACTGTTATTCATGAACTCAAGCAGCCATGAAGTTAAACAATTACCTTTAATTGTTTTTGACAAACATCCTGGGGAAAAGGTTTTTTTACACTGATGAACTTTAATCAAATAAAGCCAGCCTTGCAAGTAGGGTTCCCGGGAAACACCAGATAGGTAAAATAATGACAATTTATTTTGAATGAGGCTTTGAAGGAGCTCCAGCTCCTTCAAAGTGGTGGGAGGTTGTGGGACTCTGCCCTCTCTGGTGGCTGCCGGGCTGCTGCTTTTTACTGCAATTGTGGGCTCTTTGTTTTCAAGGCTTCTGTGGATCTAGAAAGAGGAGCATGGGAATAGGGAAAGTTAAATTATCACAAAACTCATTGTTTTTACTGAGATTCAGCTGTTTTTCTTTTTTTTAAGAGATGGGGTCTTGTTCTATCACCAGTCTGGAGTATAGTGATGCAATTATAGTTCACTGCAGCCTTGAACTCCTGGACCCAAGCCATCCTCCCACCTCAGCCTCCCATGTAGCTGGAACTACAGGCATGCACCACCATGCCCAGCTAATTTTTAATCTTTTCTTTTTTTTGTAGAGACAGAGTCTTACTATGTTGCCCAGAATGGCCTCAAACTCCTGGCCTCAAGCAATCTTCCTGCCTTGGAGCCACTGCACTCCTGGCCTTAGGTGTTTTTCTTGAATAAATGCTCTCTGAATGCTGTAAGTCTTTGGTTAATTTCCAGAGTTCTGAAAGGGTTGATTCTGACCGTTTTTCCAGTTTTCCCATTGCTTTCATGGAGGAGAAGATTTTGAGGTTCTTAGTCTACTATTCTTGCTGATATCATTCAGCAGTAATAATTTCCTGGTGATGGTCATGTAGCAATTTATTTTGTAATACTGGTTGGTCTCAATGTTCTAATTTTCCACAATATCCATGTAATATGTCTGCAATAATACATGGTCATTTACATAAAGTAAAAGAAATAAAATCTAAAACTAAAGTCCATGAAACTTTAATTGCCATTTCAGAGTAAATCTGGCTGGTCAGACCAGGGACCATACACTAGAAACATTCATTTAACTTTCCCTGATTGGTTACTTCAGTGATCACTGTCAATTTACCTGTAACAACTAGAAGTAAAGCCTTTCAAGTGAGAAGTTTATCTGCATGTTTGTGGGGACAGCAAAGAGAACAGTGTAGTGACTGTGACTCTCCAGTTAGTTTTGAGAGAGAGAGCTCCTTGGGATGGAGGGGTAATTTTTAGGGTGACCATATGCTGGTTTCCTGAGACAATCCCAATTTATACCTGTTGTCACAGTGTAATAATTAAAAGCATCCACTTTGCACTCTCAAAAGCGTCCCAATTTGGACGATGAATTTTATGGCCACCTTAATTATTGACAGCAGCAGCAGATGACTCAGGAACTACTGCAAGAATGGAAAACTTGGGGAGCCAGTCTAGGATTAAGAGTGGATGTAGGGATGACAGTTGAAAGGACTGAGCATGGCTCCCCAACAAATGCATAGAGGTTTCCCCCAACAGTGTCTCAGGTATCGCTTGGATTGTCTCAGGGGAGTTCTTAGTTCAAGCTGATTCCTCCTGTGTTACTATAAGGCAATCACTAGATCCTCTTCCCACCTGCTCTGGCTAGCAGAGGAATTAAGGCCCAACTCCAGGCTCTTGCAGATATTTTCCATTTATCATTGGTAAGAGCAGCCACATGACAATCCCTTTCTGGGCTCCTTGGGCCAAGATATGGCTTGCAATTTGTGGTACTGAGTTCTCTGGTTGAAGAAGATGCTCTGTGATGGTCTTCCTGGTGTTTGCATCTTGGCTGAAACTGCTTTGGAGGTTCGGGGGAAAAGACTCATCAACTTCAAGGATTTAGGTGAGTGATCAGAGAGAGAAAAACAGGTAAGTCTTGCCGCCTAGAGATTAGGAAGATGAGGTTCTAAGGATTCAGGGTGACTGTTAAATGTAAGGTTTGGCATGATCAAGAGCCTTCTTTGGATTCTTTTGGGTAGGCTGAAGACAGGAAGCACATTTCACTAGCTTTCCTTAAGTTTTTGGAGGAGAGGAACACCAGGCAAGCATTCTCCACATGTGGGGCAAATATGTAGATGTTGCTCACTGAGAAAATAAAACACAATAAATCCCAGAATCCAGTATGATCACCATAGCAATGTAAACCCTTTCTATGAAAGGAATATTTCAACAAAGTAGTCACGAAGCAAGGGCGATGTTTTCCTCTGAATGCCTGTTCTCACCCTCACATGCAATTATGCAGGCATAGGCCAATGATAGGCAGGAAATTTGTTGATGAGTGCACAGCTCTTTCAAAAAAAAGCTGTGATTAGGTGTGGGGCAAATCAGCAGGTAGGGTCAAGCTACTCATCATAAGCCTGTATTGAACTAGATTCACCTGGAGGGAGACTTGTTTAAAAGGTATTTTCAGAGTACCTACAAAATTGCCTCATTTGTGTTTTTTTCTCTCTTATTTCATTGATGTATTGAATTACATCAACTGACTTTAAAATGTTAAGCCAATCTTCCATTTTTGGGATAATCCCCCTTGGTCAGTTTTATTTATTGTTGCATTCAATTTATTAATATTTTGTCTATGTTTATGTATGTATGTTCATAAGGGATATTGGCCTGGAGTTTCATTTTCTTGTAATGTTTTTGGTTTCAGTATCACTGTATTGTTGGTCTCATAAAATGAATGTTTTCCCACCTCTGCTTTCTGAAACAATTTGTGTAAGCTTGGTATTATTTTTTCCTTGAATATTTAATAGGAATCAGGGAAACCTCTCTCCTGTTCGGAGTTTCTCTTATGGGAATATTGTTTACACTTGAATTTATTGAGAATTTACACCCTTAAATTGTACCCATTTTAAGCATACCATCCAATGAATGTTGATAAATGTATATACCCGTGTAACCACAACTACAATCAATTCTGTCATCCTTATAAGTTCCCCTATGCTCTGGTCCAAGCAATATACATTACCCTGGTCCTAGGCTACCACTGATCTGCTTATGTCACTGTGGATTAGACTTGCATTTTCTAGAATTTCATTTATATGAAATCATATGGTATGGTTATTGTGGTTCATCATACTGTTTTTAAGACTTATCCATGTTGTTGTAGGTATTAGTACTTAGTTACTTTTTATTGCTAAGTGTGGACATACTACAATCTGTGTATTTATTACCTATTAATTGACCATTGGGCTGACTTCAGATTTTAGCTATTAATAAAGCTACTATGAATATATATGTACAAGCCTTTGTGTGGACATATGTTTTTATTTCTCTAGTGTAAATAGGAATGGAACTGTTGGGTTGTATGGTAAATATACATTTAACTTTGTAAGAAATTGCCAAACTGTTTCTAAAGTGGCTGTACTATTTTATATTCCCATCCACAATATATGAGAGCCACAGTTTCTCAACACCTTCTCCAACACTCAGTATTCTCACTTTTAAAAATTGTAGTCATTCTAGTGGGTGTGCAGTAGTAAATTATTGCGGCTTCAGTTTGCATTTCTCTGATGACTTATGATATCGTACATCTTTTTGTGTGTTTGTTGGCTGTGCATCCTATTTTGTGAAGATGTCTTCAAACCCTTTGGCCATTTTTAACTGGGCAGTTTGTTTTTTTAATTCATGAGGTTTAAGAGTTCCACATATATTCTGAATACAAGTCGTTTGTCTGATACATGTTGTGAATACTTGCTTTTTTGGGGTATCGGTTATTATAAGTTGTATTTTTCAAGGGCTTTCTCCATTTTATCTAGGTTTTCAAATTTACCAGCATAAAATTATTCATAATGTCTTTTTTTTTTTTTTGAGACAGCATCTTACTCTGTCACCAGGCTGGAGTGCAGTTGCGTGATCTCAGTTCACCACAACCTCTGCCTCCTGGGTTCAAGCAATTCTCCTACCTCAGCCTCCCAAGTAGCTGGGATTACAGGAACATGCCACCACACCTGGCTAATTTTTGTATTTTTAGTAGAGATGGGGTTTCTCCATGTTGGCCAGGCTGGTTTCGAACTCCTGGCCTCAAGTGATCCGCCCGCCTCAGCCTCCCAAAGTGCTGGGATTACAGGCATGAGCCACCATGCCTGGCCTCATAATGTCATTTTATTATCCTTTTAATGTCTGTGGGATCTGTGGTGGTAACTCTTCTTCACTCCTGTTATTAGTGATATGTGTTCTTTATCCCTTGATCAATCTAGCTAAGGGTTTGTTGGGTTTTTTGATGCTTTCAACAAAGTATCTTTTTACTTTGTTTATTGTTTTCATTATCTGTCTCTTTTCTCCTTTGTTAATTTCTGCTCTTTGTTATTTCTTTACTTTTATGGATTATGAGCTTATTTGCCCTTCTCTCTCCAGTTTTTGAAGGTGGAAGCTTAGGTTAATGATTTCAGATCTTTTTCCTTTGGATGAGGTATAAGCTTCCCTATGAGCACTGCCTTGGCTGCATCCCAGAAATTTTCATATGCAGTATTGTATTTTCCTTGTCATTTAATTCAAAATATGTTTTCATTCTCTTCATGATTTTATCCTTGATCCCAAATTATTTATGTTTGTTTAATTTCCTTTTATATGGTGTTGTGAAGATTATACAAAAGAAACTTGAACTCCCGTTGGCATTTGATTCAGTGCTAGATAGCTTTAAGTCTTAGTTCCTGCCTGTGTTTATTGCCTCCTGCAGTACCCTGATAAAGCTCACTCACCCTCAGGTCTCATAAGCACATGTGCCCTCTTGCTGCCTCTTTGAAATTTCATGCTAGGTGGAACCTCTTTTAAATCTCATGGTAGCAGGACGACTTTCTTTTTATAAACCATTACACATTTGCTATTCACTCTGTCTGTATTCTGGACTTTGTCCCAGAGAGAGCCATCCTCTCCACCACTCACTTTGGGACTTCTACTCCTATGTGAATAATTCATATTTGTTTGATCATACCACAGAATTACTGTCATGTTGACATCCAAGCATAAAATTGGAGTGTCTCTATGCCATGTGGAATTGCTATAACAAGCTTTATGAGTTCTATTTTAATGTCTTTGTGGTCATAGAATACACTCTGTATGATTTCCATCCTTTTACATTTATCGAAACTTGTTCTGTGGCCCAACATAGAGTTTGTAGTGGTGAATGTACCATGTGAACTTGAAAAAAATAAAGAGCATTCTAAAGTAATTGGGAATATTTTCTACAAATGTCAATTAGGTCAATTTGGTTAATAGTGTTGTTCAAGTATTTTATATCTTAACTTCTCTTCTGTCTATATGTTCTATTAATTCCTGAGAAAGGCTGAGATCTCCAACTATAATTGTGAATTTCTCTAATTCTTTTAGTTCCATTAATATTTGCTTCATATATCTTGAAGCTCTGTTATTAGGTGCAAATACATTCAGTTTTGCTGTGTCTAGATGAACTGATTATTTTATCATTATGAAACATCCTTTCAGCAGGATGAATTCTAGAATGACCCACAAAATGTCCTTCATCTCTAGGGTACATGAACTGAATAATCTCCAGGACTTTCAATATGATGGAGTTTATTTCCAGGATTAAGTTATGTTATATGGGCACTAGTGATCTTAAGACTGAAATAATTGGCCACACACAGTGGCTCATGCCTGTAATCCCAGCACTTTGGGAGGCCGAGGTGGGCGGATCATGAGGTCAGGAGATTGAGACCATCCTGGCTAACATGGTGAAACCCCATCTCTACTAAAAATACAAACAAATTAGCCAGGCATGGTTGTGTGCACCTGTAATCCCAGCTACTCGGGAGGCTGAGGCAGGAGAATGGTGCGAACCCGGGAGGCGGAGCTTGCAGTGAGCTGAGATCGCGCCACTGCACTCCAGCCTGGGCAACAGAGTGAGACTCCATCTCAAAAAAAAAAAAAAATTGAAATAATTATCTGGGTAGTCTGTCCTAAGTATATGAAAGCAGAGAGTTTTCTGCAGCTGGTCACAGAACAAGAGTCAAAAATTTGGAGCTTGAGGATTCAATGCCCTGTTGATGGCTTGAAGATGGAAGGGACCACATGTGGAGGACTGTTGGTAGCCTCTAGGAACTGAGAGCTACTCCTCCTTGACAGCCAGCGAAGAAATGAACTACTTGGCTGGGTGCAGTGGCTCATGCCTGTAATCCCAGCACTTTGGCAGGCTGAGGCAGGCAGATTGCATTAGCCCAGGAGTTTGAGACCAACCTGAGCAACACGGCAAATCCCCGTCTCTACTAAAAGTACAAAAAATTAGCCAGGCATGGTGGCACATGCCTGTAGTTGGAGCTACTCAAGAGGCTGAGACAGGAGAATCACCTGAGCCCAGGAAGTCAAGACTGCAGTGAGCCATGATTGCATCCCTGTACTCCAGCCTGAGCAACGGGATTGAGACCCTGTTCAAAAAAAAGAGAGAGAGAGAGAGAGAGAGAGAGGAACCCAGTCATACTACCACAAGGAATTGAATTCTTTCAAGAACAAGAGTTAACTTGGAAGCAGATGTTCCCCCAGAACTTCCAGGTGAGAATTCAACCTGGCTGATACATGCCACACTGGACTTGCAATATGCAAAACTACAAATTAATACATGGGATTGTTTTAAGCTGCTAGGCTTTGGTAATTTGTTATGCAGCAATAGAAAATTGATACAATCCTTCTTTATCTCTGTCAATACTCCTTATTCTGAAGTATACTTAATTTGATATATAGTCACCCTCGATTTCTTATAATTACTTTCACGTGTTATTTCTCTTTCCATCTTTTTATTTTAGTCTCTTTCTGTCTATGTCAAGTGTGTTTCTTGTAGCCATCACAGAGTTGGGTCTGGTATTTTTATTCACTGTGATAATTTCTGCCTTATAATTGAATATTTTTATTTCTTTATATTTAATTACATATATGGTTTAGCTTATGTCTACCACTTTGCTGTTACTTTTCTATTTGCTCATCTTATTTTTTTCTTTTTCTCCTTTTTCACCCTCTTTTGTTTTAATTGCTTATTTTTTAGTGTTTCATTTTATTTCCTCTATTGCATTACTAGCTATGACTCTTTGATGTTTCTGTGGCTGTTCTATGTATAATAATATCCATCTTTACCTTATTACATCATGATATAAATCATATTCTATCCCATTAAGTATGCCACTGTATCTGTCTATATTCCCCTCCTGACCTTTGTGCTCTTGCCATTTTCTTTCTACATATTAAATCCCACAATGCGTTGTTATTATTGGTATTTAAACAATTATACTTTAAAGGGATTACAAACATGAGAAAAATTTATTTATTTTAACCCACATATTTACCATTTCTGATTTGTGTGTGTAGGGGGGTGGAGATCTAAGTTTCCTTTCTTCAAGAAGGAATAATTTTCCTTCAGGTATCATTTTCCTTCAGACTGAAAAATTTCATTAACATTTCTTATAGTATAATAGTGCCAGACACAAATGATTTCAGTTTTGTGTTTATCTGAAAGTCTTTTTTTTTTTTTTTTTCCCCCAAGACAGCGTCTTGCTTTGTCATGCAGGCTGGAGTGCAGTAGCATGAATATGGCTCACTGCAGCCTCCGCCTCCCGGGCTCAAGCAATCCTCTTCCCCCAAGCAACTGGGACTATAAGCGCATACCACCATGCCTGGCTAATTTTTTGGGGGTATTTTTGGTAGAAACTGGGTTTCACCATGTTGCCTAGGCTGGCCTTGAACTCGTGAGCTCAAGTGATCTGCCCGCATTGGCCTCTCAAAGTGCTGGGGTTACAGGTGTGAGCCACTGCACCCATCCTGAAAATGTCTTCATATTACCTTTATTTTAAAAAAATACAGGTTTAATTTTGAAATAAATTTAGATTTACAGAAAAGTTGCAAAGATAACAGAATTCTCATAAGTCCTTCATCATTTTCTCTATTTTTTATTTATTTATGTTTTGAGATGGAGTCTCGCTCTGTTGCCCAGGCTGGAGTGCAGTGGAACCATCTCCACTAACTGCAACCTCTGCCTCCCGGGTTCAAGTGATTCTCCCACCTCAGCCTCTCGAGTAGCTGGGATTACAGTCACTTGCCACTGTGCCCAGCTAATTTTTGTATTTTTAGTAGAGACAGGGTTTCTCCATGTTGGCCAGGCTGCTCTTGAACTCCTGACCTCAGGTGATCTGTCCGCCTTGGCTTCCCAAAGTGCTGGGATTACTAGGTGTGAGCCACCATGCCCAGCATATTCCCTATTATTAACATCTTACATTACCATGGGACATTTGTCAAAATTAAGAAACCTACGTTGGTACATTTCTATTAACTGAACTTCAGATTTTATTTGGGTTTCAGCAGTTTTTCCATTAATGTTTTCTTTCTGTTCCCAGATCCTATCCAGGGTACCACATTGCTTTTTTTTTTTTTTTTAAATCATGTATCCTTAGTCTTCTTTGATGTATGATACTGTCCCAGTCTTTGCATGACCTTGACAGTTTTGAAGGGTTCTGGTCAGGTATTTTATAAAACATTCTTCAATTTGAGTTTTTTTGATGTTGTTCTCATGATTAGATTAGGGGTATGGGGTTTTGGAAGGAAGGCCACAGAGGTAAAATGCCCTTCTCATCACATCATATAAGGAGGTACATCATGGCTATATGACATCACTAGTGACATTAACCTTGACCATTTGGTTAAAGTAGGATTTGCCAGGTTTCTTCATGGTATAGTTAATATTTCTCCCTTTCCACACTTTATTCTTTAGAAGTGAGTCACTAAGTAAAGGAAGAAGGAATTAAATTCTACCTGATAGAGTGGAGAGTATCTACCTATATTATTTGGTTCTTATGTAAAGATTTGTCTCCTCACTTTGATTTATTTACTTATGAAATTGTTTATTCAATCACTTATTTATATCAGTAGGGACTCATGTATATTTACTTTGTAATTTGGATTATAATCCAGTAATGTTATTTATTTTGTTGCTCAAATTGTCCTAGATTTTGGCAGAACCCGAAATCTGGGCACTGGTTTTGTTCATTACTACCAGGATGTCATTGCTTAGTTCCTCTGAGCAGACAGAGCTAGGTAATATATGTAAGTATACTAACTCAAAGATTGTTTCTCCATGTAAGTGTGTGTGTATAGCACACACACACACACACACACACACACACACATACATTCATACTGATGCCTCTGACTCCAATTCAGTCCCACAGAGCTCATTCTAGCCCACCTTTCTTGCTTTTCTGTCACTTTCCTCCCCAACAGTGGGAACCTGGCTCCCACCATTCACCCTTCACCTACTTAATTGCCCATCTCCCATATACTTGTAAAGCAATTTCAGAATTGTTCACCTATACTCCAATGAGAAGCAAATTTACCAACTAGAATACAGTGTTGATATACAGTTTCTTTTGCCTTTAGCCTTAAAGCTTCCACTTAAAATGCACTTTCCAAAGTTACTTAGTTCAGTTCCTTTTCTTCCACACCCTTAAGTGTGGTTATAATTTTATTACAAAATAAAGTTAGATTTATTTGTCATAGTTTACATTCCATCCTGGGATTTCCCCTGACATCCTGCTTGATCTATATCAATAATTACTGTCATTATTACTGTAGCGTTATAGTAATAGTATATCTTGAAATCAGGTAATGTTCTTTTTCAGAATTATTTGGCAATTCTAATTCCTTTGCCTTTCCGTGTGAATTTTAGAATAAGCTTGGAAATGTCTACAAAAAAGTTGGTGGGGGCTGGGTGTGGTGGCTTATGCCTGTAATGTCAGCACTTTGGGAGAATCAGGTGGGCAGATCACTTGAGGTCAGGAGTTTGAGACAAGCCTTGCCAACGTGGTGAAATCCTGTCTCTACTAAAAATACAAAAAGTTATCCAGGCATGGTGGTGTGCACCTGTAATCCCAGCTACTTGGGAAGCTGAGGCAGGAAAATTGCTTGTACTTGGGAGGCAGAGGTTGCAGTAAGCCTAGATCACGCCACTGCATCCAGCCTGGGTGATAGATTGTCTCAAAAAAAAAAAAAAAGTTGGCTGGGATTTTGATTGGTATTGCATTAAATCTATAGACCATATTTGGTAGAATTGACATCTTAACAAAATATGAGTCTTCCAGTCTACAAGTATGATATATCTTTCCGTTTGTTTAGATCTTTTATTGCTTTCTTCAGTGTTTTTTTAGATTTCCAAGTACAGATCTTGGACATATTTTGTTAGATTTATACCTGTCTTTTTTTCTTTCTTTTGCAGTGTGAGAGATGCTATTGGAAAGGGCATTTTGTTGTTGTTTTCGTTTCTTTGTTTCAGGTTGCAGTTGGTCATCGCTTGTATATAGGAATACAATCGACTTTTGTATGTTAACCTGGTATCCTGCAACCTTGCTAAACTCATTGATTACTTCCAAGATATTTGTTAGTGTAGATTCTTTGGGATTTTCTGCATAAGCCATCATATTGCATGTGATTAAAGAAAGTTACATTTATTTATTCTAATCTACATACCTTTTATTTATTTTTCTTACCTGATTGCACTACTAGGACCTCAAGTATAATGTTTACTTGGAATCGTAAAGAGGACATTGTTGCCTTTCTCTGGACCTTAGAGGAAAAGCATTCAATCTCTCACCATTAATTATGATGTTAGTAATAGGGGTTTTTTTTGTATATACCATTTATTAGGTCAAAGAAGTTCTCTTCTATTTCTAGTTTGCCAAAAATTTTGACCATGAATTGATGTTAAATTTTATCAGAAGCTTTTTTCTGTATCTACTGAATTGGTCATATAATTTTTCTCACTTTAGTCTGTTAATATGGTTAATTACATTGATTGATTTTTGAATGTTGTTGTAGACTTGTATTCCTAATATGAACCCCACTTGGTCATATGTATTGTCCGTTTTATGTATTGATGAATTAAATGTGCTAATATTTGGTGAAGGATTTTTTTGTCTATGAGTTATATTAGTCTGTAGTTTTCTGTTGTCTGATTTTTGTATTTAGGGTAGTGCTGACCTCATAAAATAAGTCGGGAAGTGGTCTGTCCTTTTCTATTTTGTGGAAGAGAATGTGTAGAGAATGTGTTGTTTTTTTCCTTAAATATTTAGTAGAATTCACAGTAAAAACATCTTGCCATGAGTTTTTTGAGAGTTTTTAACTACAAATTTAATTTATTTAATAAATATAGCATTATCAGAACTATTCTTATCTATTCCTTCTGTAGTTTGTATCTTTTAAGGAATTGGTTCATTTTATCAAAGCTTTTGAATTTGGGGGCATAGAGTTGTTTGTAACATTGCCTTAGTATCCTTTTTAATATTTGTCAGATCTCTCTCCTTTTATTTCTAATACTGGCAATTTGTATCTTCTCCCTTCCTTCTCGTTTAGTCATGCTAATCTTTGGTTTTCAACAGAGAGGGCAGCATTTAGGGAGCCACAAACTTGCCTAGAAAATTATATAGGGACACAGTTGACTCAAGCATTGGTCTAAGAACATCAGCAGGTTTTTGATTGTCAATGAAAAATTGGATTTTGTAGTATCAGGAAGCCCAGCCTGTTGATCCTGCTGGGGACTCATATATCCAGATGGAAGGTGAATTTATGTTCAAGCATAATTCCTTAGCAACCTGAGATACTTTAGTTGCACCAATAGTTGTGTCTTTTTAGACATTAGATTGGAATGATCTCATGATAAGATATTAACTAATGGTCCAAGGGTCCTGGAACTATTTTTTTTTTTTTTTTTTTAGGGTATTGCTGTTGCCCAGGCTGGAGTACAATGGCATGATCATAGATCACTGCAGCCTTGAACTGCTGGGCCCAAGTGATCTTCCTACCTCAGCCTCCCAAGTAGCTGGGATTACAGGAGTAAGCCACTGCAGGCATTTCAAGAGCTCATTCTTTTCAGATGGCTAAAAGCTGGTTCTTTGGGAATATCAATAAAGTTGATAATATGTAGTATACTAATCAGGAAGAAAAGAGAGAAGGCGCAAACTACTAATATCAGGAATAAATATTATAGGAGATATAATGGGGATATCACCACAGTACCTATAGGCATTAAAAAGATAATACTATTTATGAAAAAAATACATGCCAATAAATTTTGACAATGTTACAAACCACCATCTCACTCAAGAAGAAATAGCTTACCTGAATTGTCCTATATGTATTAAAGTAATTGGATTTATAGACTAAAAACCCTCTTCCCCCATAACATTAACTAGCCAACAAAACAAACCCCTCCAGGGCAAGATAACTTCACTGATAAATTCCACCAAAATTTAAGGGAGTAATAATACCAATGCTATAAATAATACCAATACATTTTTCTGAAAAATGGAAGAGGAAGAAACATTTCCCAACTTATCTTGTTAGGTCAGCATTACTTTGATACTAGTATTGGACAAAGGCATTATAAGAAAGAAAACTATATTCCAATATATTTCATGAACATAGACACAGTCTTAACAAAAGTTTAACAAATCAAACCCAAATCATAATACATCATCATACCTAGTTGTCTAGCAATAGATGAATGGATAAACAAAACATAGTTTCACAGCTTGCCAGGAGTTAAAAAAGAAAAGGAAGAAAAGAAAACATGGTAATATATACACAGTGGAATATTATTCAGCCATAAAGAGAATGAAATCCTGTCACTCGTGGCAACACGGATGCAACTGGAGGACGTTGTGTTAAGTGAAATAAGCCAGACACAGAAAGTTAAACACCACACGTTCTCACTCGTATGTGGAAGCTAAAAAACAGTTGATCTCATAGAAGTGAAAAGTAGGACAGGGGATATTAGAGGCTGGGAAGGGCAGGTGGAAGGAGGGAATAGGAAGAAATTTGTTAAAGAATACAAAATTATAGCTAGATAGAAAGAGTAAATTCCAGTGTTGTATTCCACTGTAGGTGACCATAGTTAACAATAATATGTAGTTTTTATCCCTCCCTTCCTCCCTCCCTTCCTTCCTTCCTTCCCTTTTTCTTAGAGATAGGGTCTCACTTTGTCACCCAGGCTGGAATGCATGCTGTGATCATAGCTCACTGCAGCCTCAAACTCCTGGGCTCAAACAATCCTCCCACCTCAGCTTTCCAAACAGTTAGGACTACAGGTACATGCCATCATACCTGGCTAATTAAAAAAAATTTTTTTTTTTTTTAAAAAGAGGGGTCTCACTATGTTGCTCAGGCTAGTCTCAAACTCTTGGTCTCAAGCCATTCTCTTGCATCGTCCTCCCAAAGCACTAGGATTACAGGCATGGGCCACTGCGCCTGGCCTATTATGTAGTATTAAATGCTAAGAGGAGGATATTGAATGTTCCCAACATTAAGAAATGATAAATGTTTGAGATGATGCATATGCTAATTACCCTGATTGGATCACTATACATTATATGCATTGAAACGTCACTACATACCCCATGAATATGTAAAGTTATTAAATGTCAATTAAAACTAAAAATAAATAAAAAGTATATCCTCAGTATTTACCTAAGAGAAGTATGTCCACACAAAGCTTTGTACACAAATGTTCAAAATAGCTTTATTTATAGCAATCCAAAATGGAAGCAACCCAAATGTCTTCCTGTAAGTCACTAGGTAAATGAATAAATAAGTAGTTGATGGCTACATAGTTGATTCCATATAAGGAATACTACTCAGCAGTAACAAATAATAAACTATCTATACACACAGCAACATGATGGATCTCAAAATCATGTTGAGTCAAAGAGGCCAGTCAAAACAGAATACATACTGCATGGTTCCATTTATATAAAATTCTAGAAAAGGAAAACTAACCTATAGTGATAGAAATTAGATTAATGATTACCTGGGGATGGGGGAAGCAAATAGCAGATTGTGAAAAAGGAAGACAGATGGATTACAGAGGATCATGAAGAAATTTGCGGAGTGGGTAATGGCTTTGTTTATTATCTTGATTATTGTGACGATTTCAGGGGTATACACATATGTCAAAATTCATGAAATTACACACTTTAAATATCTGTGGTTTATTGTACAACAGTTATAGCTCAATAAAGCTGTTAAAAACTCACCAGAAATGAAAAATGTAGAGGGCTGAGGACAGCTTTAAGTGGATGTTGGTCTCTGGCAGTCATTTCTCTCTGCCTCCCCTACTTGCCTTGTTCTCATTTTTGGATTTCCTGTGCCTCTACTCTTCCTCATTCTGGCTGTGCATGTTCACTTTTATTTCCTATTGCTGCATCAACAGTTTGTGGGGTTAGAACTTGGAGAGGGTACTGGGTCTCTTTACTCTTTTCTTAAGCCCCTATTTTGTCCCTAGTTTGCCTCTGGTCATTTCCAAAGCTAAGAACATTTCCAGAGCAACAATTTTTGTTCCCTCTCTGTATCTTGTATATAGTCCCTGACCTAATAGGCTGAGGTCCTTCCACTGTCTCTGTATAACAGTTTTAACAATTTAATGATGACAAGAATTGGCAGTTTGTTTGTTTGCTTGTTTTTAATGCCCTTGAATTTTTAGCTGTAAAACTCCATCCCTGGACTGCGGAAACATGAAGATAGTCTCACCTCTGATCATGGTCCAGGCGCCTATATTCATGGCTTTGGGCCCCACCTCTTAGCCTTCATATACAACTTTGTTTCTTTTTCCAGGAGTCATTTTAACCAATTCCACAGCTTTCAGCTGCTTCATCTTGAGAGCGGAGAGTGCTGTACTCATAGCAGGCAGCTCTCCCAGAGCAATTTACGGCTTCACAGTTCTGCAAATTACAGTCATTTGCAATCTTCTCCATTAGTGCCCTGACCCCATCCAGCTATGTCTGCATGTTTTTGGTTCCTGATGTCTGAAGCTTCTTGTTGCTTTACTATCTGATCTCTCCAAGCTGAAAATGTTCCTTTTCCATTTTCTGGGGGCCTTCTGATATGTAGACATGCTCGCTATTAAGATCATAAGGTCACATTTGCTTGTTTTTTTGTTCTTGAGTTTGCTAATTCTTCCATTTACAAACTTGTAGTTTTCCAGAACTAGTTTTCCTATAGGGAAGAGATTATCAGTGAATTCTGATTCTTCCCAGAGCCTTATTACTTAAACCAGTCCTGTCTACCTCTCTTCTATGGGCTGGGTAATCTTGCTTAAAATCTCTCCCACCATCAGTCCAACACCTCTGTGAAACCCAGGCTTGGTTTCTTGTGTCTCCCCTTGAGTGAGTCTTGCCATTTGTCTACCTGTCTAGGCTGACCTAGTGGTTTCAAGGGAGCCCTGCTCCCCAGCAAGCTTCTACTCAGCGGCCATGAGAAGCAAGTCAGGGATGCTTTTTTGGGGTGGTTCTCAAACTTTAGCATGCATCGGGATCACTTTGAGGGCTTGTTGAGACACAAATTGCTCCATCCCCAGAGTTGCTGATTCGGAAGATGGAGTATTTGCAAATCACCAAATCCTCAGGTGATGCCGATGCTGCAGGTCAGAGGCCAGCACTGCTGACTGGGAACCCTGTGTTGGTCCATAGTCAGCAATTGTCCAGGGTCTGTCTCCCTGTGTTATCCAATGATCCCATTTATTTTTCCTTTGTTGTTGGCTACTGTTTTTAGCTCCACGTTTGTCCTTTGTGTTCATCCTCTTGGGCTTGGTTCTCCTTGGTTTTCTATTTATTTATTTATTTATTTATTTATTTATTTATTTATTTCTGAGACAGAGTCTTGCTCTGTCGCCCAGGCTGGAGTGCAGTGGCATGACCTTGGCTCACTGCAACCTCTGCCTCCCAGGTTGAAGCGATTCTCCTGCCTCAGCTTCCCAATTAGGTGGGTTACATACGTGCACCACCACACCCGGCTAATTTTTGTATTTTTAGCGTAGAGACAGGGTTTCAAAATGTTGGCCAGGCTGTCTCGAAGTCCTGATCTCAAGTAATCTGCCTGCCTCAGCTTCCCAAAGTGCTGGGATTACAGGCGTGAGCCAACGCGCCCGGCCCTCCTTGGTTTTCTCTTATCTCTGAGTCCTTTGACCCTATCTCGCTGGCTCTTCATGCTCCATGTCACCCAGGCAGGAGTCCCTTCTCTAGCTCTGGCCTCTTGGGGATCCAAATTCAGTACCAAAACCCTTAACCACTTTGCAGGGGGTTGTGTCCAGACCAACTCTTGCAAAGTCTTAACCCTGAAACCTCCTAGCCACAGTTTCCCAAGCCATTCCCCCTCAATCATTGCCTTGCCTTGGAACTGGCCAATTAATATCGGTGCATTTTGCACTAATAGCTCCAGACTTCCCCCCTCTTGCATCTGCCACCTCAGATTATTGTCAGAGGCACTAAGGAGGATGCTCTGTGAAATAATATTTACTCTTATTTCTCTATCAATGGCTGTCTGAAAGAGCATTTCAATAGTACCCTCTTGGGTAGAGGCAAGGAAACAGGCAAGTGTGTCCCGGTTTCTGCTCCTAACAAATTTCCCTTCTCTCTTCTGTTAAAGCCCTTAAGTGCCTGATCACCCATTTTAACCACCAAATATTAACTAAAATAGCCTCCTCATTCCTATCTTCATTTATTAGAGCAGTTAAATCTGTATTTGTCCTTTTAAGTACATTGCTTTCATGTAGTCTCGTCTGGTTTCTAAGATTTCAACCATCCTAAGTAGTGCCTTTTTTTCCCTCTTTCTCCCTTAAGCCCTTGTAATTTTCCTATTTGCCATTTCCAAGCTAAGACCTGTCTCCAGGGCAACGGTCCTCTGCTCACTAGTGAGTCCTCAGCCCCTGCCCCCTCAGCAAAGACCCTTCGACTTTTTATGTGCAAATTGGATTTTCAGAACCTAATGCTCCAGGTGTAGGCTGATTGTCTTTTTTTTTCCTTTTTCTTTGCCTTTGGCATTGTAATTATTTAATTTTTTCAACCACTTCAGTCGAAGAAGATATATTGCCAATTTCATTCTCCCACTTCACTCCACCTGCCTCATTTTCTGTGCTTTAAAAAACCTCTATGATAATCAAGACTTATTGATTAAAATTTCCAGAGGGCCCCAAACAGGAGAGACAGACACGGGAGTGTCTTTGGATCTCTTGTGGTCAGGCTGCAGGTTTCGTGCTGATGGCCAGAAGCTGTTCTTTCAGCCCATCTTTGAATAGAGTCATCCTGGGGTAATTTTCATGTCATCCTAGAATGCACGAGACGAGCACCCAGCCGGTTCTTCAGTGGTTCCTGGTCCCTCGGATGATGTAGTCTGTGAGGAAGTTTTTTTCTGGCCAGTAATGAAAGGAAAAAAAATAAGGCCAGGTGCCAGTGAATGAACTTTTTCTGGGGAAGGGTAGTCATTTCTATTTTGTCCTTCTCACTTTTGTGGTATTAAAATGTCTTTTTATTTTTATGGCCCTTTCTTGAGCTCTTGTGTTTTATTATACCTGTGAACTCAAAACCTGTGGGTTTTATCTCTCTCTTCCACCAATTCTGAAGCTAAAAGCTGGTTCACTAGAGCTGGTTTTAAGATGAACTTCCTCTGACCCCAGAAATGAATCTGCCTCTCCAAGAACACTAGATTCCTACTCCTACCAAGAGATGCTAGTCCAGACCTCAAGCCAGGGCAGGATCCCATACTTTGCACATGAGATGTTCCCCAGGAATGCAGCTGCTCTTAAGGTTTGTGTGAGCAGCTTCCAAACCTCAGTCCCTCATGCATAGGCTTACATCGGTTCTGCCAACCCCACCAGGTGTTAGCCTTGTCCTCAGAATCCCAAACCTTTTCATTCGGAATACTTGCCTGGTTTCCTCTTCTGGCAAAGTGTCTGGACACTGTAAAAATCTCAAGAACATCCCTGATCCCAGCCCTTATTTTTTAAGGAGGCATTTTTCAAATTTTTTCCAACAAAGTATTCCTAACAGCGAAGACTGAAAACATGCAAAGGAGAAAAATGAAAGCAGTCTGAAGGGATCACTGCAAGCAAGAAATGTGTATTTTGTGTTAAAAATGCATTCAGTGTTTGCATTCTACTTTATAATAGATTCCTTTTGTATTGATATTAAAATGTTTAAAATTATTTACCATCAGGCAAAATGAGTCTGCCACTTCAGAAATGCAATGTCTCCATCCAGGAGCTCAAATACTCATGGTGCACAAAGTGACCCCACAAGAGTTTCAGCCAACCCCATGGCCCAGAATGGTTCCATCCTGCAGCTTGACTTGGCTCAGAAATCCTTTACTCATCTTTAGCCAACTTCCTATGCCATTTCTTTTTAAGGGACTTTACCAATCCCGTCCAAGCCCAATCTTACCTCCACCTCATTCTACAGGTTATGTTCTGTTTTGGCAAGGAAGGAGTGGCATCTTTGTAGCTCTTCTTAGCTCTTGGGTAGCATCTTCTTAGCTCTTCTCCAGTCCATCTCAGAGGACACTGATATGTGGACCAAGGAATGCATCTCTCTTCCTTTATGTTATGCTCTGTTAAAAGAGCACCAAAGCATGTTGCCTTGGGCTCAGTTATTCTAAAGATTAAAAAATATATATTTTTGTCCTGATTCCCAAAGTAGTGCATCATAATAGTCATCAGCTGTGTTTGCTTGTCAGTGCCTTTATTCTATCAGGGCCTCTTTTTTTTCTCTTTTTTCTTTTCTCTTTTTAGGAACCACTATTCAGTGTGGGGCTGATACCACCCTGTTGCTGCTCAGCTCCAAGCATGGTTCCTGTGACCCAGGCCTGGTCATTAGAGTCCCAGTGTTCAGGGAAGGGTATATGTCCAAGCAAGTCCATTTAGAGTCAGTCCAGAATTATCTGGGTATGGTGGTATGAGCCTATAGTCCCACCTACTCATTTGCATTTTCACATAAACTTTAGAATCAGCTTGTTATTTTCTACAAAAAAAGCCTGCCCAGATTTTCATTGTGATTATGTTGAATCTACGGATCAATTTTGAAAGAATTGATATTTTAACAGTATTCAGCTTTCCAATCCATGAACATGGTATAACTCTTCACTTATTTAGATCTTCCTTGATTTTTCTCAGTAATGTTCTCAGTGTACAGATCTTGTAACATTTTATTTAATTTTTCTATAAGTATTCCATATTTTTTGATGTTATTGTAAGTGGTATTGTTTAAAATACAATTTCTAATTATTCATTGTTAGTAAATAGAGATACAATTGATTTTGTATATTAACCTCATGTTCTACAATCTTGCCAAACTTACTTATTGGTTCTGGTGGGTTTTTTGTAAGTTCCTTAGGATTTTCAACATATGCAATCTTGTCGTATGTAAGTAGGAGGAGTTTTACTTCTTCCTTTCCAGTGTGTATGCCTTTTATTTCTTTGTCTTGCACTATTCCATTGGCTAGGGCCTCCAGTACAATGCTGAATAGAATTGTGAAGATTCTATTCAGATTCAATTCTTGCCATGTTCTCTGTATTAGGGGAGAAGGTATCAAGAATAATGTTAGTTGTAGGTTTTCAATACATGTCCTTTATCAGATTGAGGAAGATTTCTTCTGTTTTCAGTTTGCTGAGAGTAAAATTTTAAAAAATTTTTTATAAATAAAGGGGGTAAAGTGCAGTGTTCTTACGTGAATATATTGTGTAGGGGGGAAGTCTGGGCTTTTTGTATACCCATTACCTGAGAGTTTTGATCAAGAATGGAGTTTGAATTTTGCCAAATGCTTTCCTGAATCTATTGAGATTGCTTTTTCTTTTTCAGGCTGTTAATATGGTGAGCTATATTAATTGATTTTTGAATGTTAAAACAATTTCAAGATCCCTGGGATGAACACCATTTGTTTATACTAGGTCATCCATTTATATATTGCTACATTCAACTTGCCATAAATTTGCTGAGAATTCCTGCATCTGTGTTCATGACGATACTAGTGTGTAGTTTTTTTCTTTTTGTAATGCCTTTGTCTGCTTTTGGCAAGTGAATAATGCTGGCCTCGTAAGTTGGGAAATGTCCTGCTTCTTCTATTTCTAGAAGATTTTATGAAAAATTGGGATCATTTTTTCCTGAAATGTTTGGAAGAGCTACCAAGTAGAGTCATCTAGGCTTGGAGATTTTTTTTTCTTTTATTTTCTTTTTTTAAACAGGGTCTCACTCTGTCACCCAGACTGGAGTGCAGTGATGCCATCACAGCTTACTGCAGGCTTGACTTCCCAGGCTCAAGCAATCCTCCCACCTCAGCTACCCAAGTAGCTGGAACTACAGGCATGTGCCACCATGCCTGGCTACTTTTTTTTTGTTTCGTTTATTTTTTGTAGAGACGAGGTCTTGCCATGTTGCCCAGGCTGGTCTCAAACTCCTGGACCCAAGTGATCCACCCACCTTGGCTTCCCAAAGTGCTGGGATTATAGGCATGGGCCACCATGCCCACCCATATAAGTCTGTTGTTTAATTTTCAAATATTTGAGGACTTCCATGTATTTTTCTGTTACTAATTTATAATTTAATTCTACTGTGGTTAGAGAACATATGTCATATGAATTCAAAATTTGTTGAGACCTATTTTATGGTTCATAATATGATCTATCTTGGTGAATATTTCATGTGTAGTTGAAAAGAATGTGTTCTACTTTTGTTGTGTGAAGCTTTCTTTATAGCAATTAGTTCAAGTTGATTATTATGTTGCTCAAGCATTCTATATCCTGATTTTCTCTCTACTTCCCCTTTATGTTATTGAGAAAGGATTATTTATCCCCAGTTATAATTGTGGATATGTCTATTTCTCCACAAATTATCAGTTTTTGCTTCAGTTATTTTGAAGCTTTACTATCATATGCATATGCTTTTAGGATTTTTTATTGTTTTGATACATTGATCCCTTTTTCATTGTGAAGTCTTTCTTTACTCATGATATAATCTTTGTTCTAAAAATTTTTTAGAAGGAAAGTATCATTATTGAAGTGGCATCAAAATTATGCCACTTCAGCTTTTTAGATTAATATTTTCTTGGTATAAATCTTTTTAAATAACTTCATTGAGATATAATTTACATGCCATATAACTCACCTACTTAAAGTATACAATTATATGGCTTTCTGTTATTTACAGAGTTGTGTAACCATCATAACTACCAATTTTAGAATATTTTCATCACCTCCCTAGAAAACCCTGTACCCATTAGCAATCACTCCCCTTCACTGCTCCCCGTTCCAGCCCTAGGCAACCAATAATCTACTTTGTGTCTTTATAGATTTGCCTATTCTGGACATTTTATATAAATGGAATCATACAATATATGTTCTTTTTTGACTGGTTTCTTTTACTTTTCAAGGTTCACCATGTTGTAGCATGGATTAGTCCTTCAATCCCTTTTATTGATTAATAATATTCCATTGTACAGATATGCCACATTTTATTTTTATCCCTTCATCAGTTGATGGATACTTGTGTGAACTCAGTGGATTTGCCTTAAAGTGCTTGAACAACTATGATAAGCAGAGTGTTGTACGATGGAGATAGTGGAAATGGGGGTAGGTGGGTTACAGATGGGAAGGAACCCCATCTATGGTTTTAGAAATTCTGGGTTTTGTTCCTTTCTTTTTTCTTTTTTTTTTTTTGAGAAATGAACAGGCCAAAGAGAGGAGTAATTCATGGATCTGACTTTATTCATGGTTCAGTCTCCCCACTTTAGTACCATATTCCATTCCCCACTGCTTAGACCACAGAGGAGAAAGTCTCTGAAATACCAGCCTAAATTCAGTGAAACCTGTTTAAATAAGTAATTTCATTCAACTGAAGAATTTTCAGTAGATAAAATAGATAAAATACGGCCTCCAGGACTCTTGCACCAGTCTGACTTTTAGCTGCTGCCAAAAACAAAGGAATGTTTCACTTGGAAGTGTTCCTTGTTCTTCTTTTAAGGTAAATCTTTACTTTGCAGACTGTAGAGTTTTCAATATTATCTTGATGTTAACTGGGGAAACCACTGATCCTATGTTGTAGACATGGGTCAGGACAGTACTCTCTGGTAGACCTTGGCTCTGGGACATTCGGGTTTGATTTCCCTAGTACCTTTGGTGCTGACAGCTCCTGCTTCCTACACAGCTGGTGCCAGCACTGTGAAGAGTGAGAACTTAACTTGCAGGGACAGGAGAATGAGACTCTCTGGGTGTGCTATTGGCAGAGCTAGACTCCCATAGAGCACAACAGCCCATGTGATCAAGCTCTGCCCAGCAGCCCATGTGATCAACCACAGGCTGCAATATTTCATGGTGGAGAAAGAAGGGATGAGGGAGCCTGTGCATTCCTTTAACTGCAGTGGCCAAGAAGGGTTTCAGAAAGAGGCTTTAAACCTGAGTTTCACAATTTATCCTTGCTGTCACTGGCTAGTTCGAACTCTCCTTGCTCCTTATCTAGACTATAGCAATCACTTCCCACTCAGTGCCTCTTCTTCCAGAATCCTTATTTTCCTCTATTCCTTCTTCTCATGGATGTGAAATGATGGCAGTTCCTAGTCTACCCTCCCTTAAATTATGAAGTAATGTTTGCTTACAGTGTTGAAACGGAAAGGAAAGACTAAAGCATCCCTTCAGCTGCCCCCACCACCATGATTTCTTTCCTCATTTGCCTCTGAGGGCCAGAAGGAACTGAGGGAAGCAGAGAGTGTAAGATAACAGGGAATACATTGAGGAATAAATAGGAACTGTATGGGAGCCTCTCCTAAAGGCATTCCCATTTAAGTGAAAAAACAACAACAACCAATAAACAAATCTTCCTGCAGATTAAATTTGTTTCTGTGCTGCCAATTTGCCCCACCTAGATCTTTCCAGCATTTCTAATACATATACATCTATATCAATATTATAAATGTAACTATAAATGTTTAGATACATGGTACATATATGTTAGACAACTAGGATTACAATATACATACTATTTTGAACTTTGCTTTTTCACGTAACATTGGGAAGCTTTACATGTTAGACAACCTCATAACTAGCACCCTGTCGATGGACATTTAGGTGGTTTCCAGTTTGAATTTTTTTTTCAAATACTACAGCATTGTTTGTTCTTAGACATGTGTCAGGGAGTATACATAAAGTATAAATGTGAAACAGTGGAATAGCTGGGTCAAGTTTGATAGCTATTGCCAAAATGCCTTCCCAAAAAGTTGTATCTATTTAATTCTAGCAACAGTGTTCCTCTGTTTAATTTTGAACCGGTTTTTCTCTGTATATGTTTTATTAGTTATTCACATCAGAATAGCTGCCCTCTTTTCACCGGTCCAGAGTGAACTACCCACAGAAAGTTTCTCTACTCTGTTTATTGAAGAACCAGAGGAACATAAATATGTTTTGCCTACATAAAGTTAATGGCCTGTAGTAAAGAATGTAGACTTTTAAGCAGCCTTCCATGTCATTTGGCTTAGGAAACACTGAGTTAGTGTGCTAGACACCTGGCATGGGTTTGGAGGAAAAAGGTGGGCTTTTTTGGGCAGTGCCCGCCAAGTTGGGCCACAGCTCCACCGCCTACCCCTTCCCTCTTGTTCAATGTACACATCACCAAGTCTGTGCTCCACTGTTTCTCCTCTACTAGAAAGGGACAGGAGCCTGGGGGATGGGAATGTGTCTTCCCCTCCTGGAGTCTGAACATCCTCGTTGGACTTCTAGGTGAGGCCAGAACTTCCTTTGAGTACTGGGCCACATCTTCATAAGCTTCAGAGACCTCTTCCCCCTGTTCCCCATTCTCATATCACCTTGGTGAAAGCCTTGCTCTTCTGCCCAGTGGCCCCCTTCCCCCAACCACCAGAGGCAAAGGAGTGCTTGAAACTGTGGAAACTTTAAACATTGTGGATTCTAAGAAGTAAAGCCTTTAGTAGTAAAAGATTTACCAACAAATAAAGTGTTTCTGAAAAAGGTTGCGTTGCTCTAGTTCTAGCAACGTGCTCACTCTGCAGCTGTGGGATCTCTGGGTGCCATCTTGTTTTCCTGCCACTCTCCCTATTCCCTGGCAGAGCCTGTCCCCTTGGAATGCCCACAGAATTTTGATCATAGCTAAATTACATCATTTATCACATTACTTGTTGGCAGCTTATGCGTTTATCTCTACCGCTGGATTGCAAGCTACTTGAAGTTCTTAATAAGAACAGCGGCAGCAATAATACAGTGCTTCCTGTGTGCCAGGCACTCCACCAAGTGCTTTACACATATTAACTCATTGAGACCTCACACATCCCTCACAATATCTTGGTATCTTCATCTCGCACAACTCATTAAACATTCTATGGTTGTCTTTCAATTTAGATCTCTCTTCTTCAAAAGGACTTTTTAAGAAAAATCTATTACTGGTTTGTAATATATCAATCTCTAAGCAAAAATACTCATAACATTCATATAATAAGAACAGATTATATGGGATAAAAGTAGGATCATTTTCTCATTTAGCCTGACATCAAGAGTATTTATTTGGCTTTCTATACCATTAGTTTAAATTAGAACACTCTATTTCCATCCACTAGAGTAGAATAGCTATGTGTTTTCCCTTTAAAAGATAAATTAACTCTGTAAGCATTAATACTTGAAAAAATGACTAGTGGTTTTTCAAATATTTTAGTTCTACCAAACTGATGAATAGATAAACATGAGCAGATAGATCTGGATTTAAATCTTGATTCCACAATTTACCAGCTCTGCGACCATGGGCAAGCTCCTTAATCTTTCAAAGCCTGTTTTCTCATTAGTAAAATTAGGATAATAATAGTTCTTTATAGGGTAATCATCAGAAGTTAAAAATGTACATATGAGAAATTCAGCACAGCGTCTGGCACAAAGCAATTAACAAATATTTGCTGTTATTCATTCTTATCATCATTATTATAAAATGTTGGGTTGAGCTGGGCATGATGGTGCATGCCTGTAATACCAGCTATTCGAGAGGCTGAAGCAGGAGGATTTCTTGAGCTCAGGAGTTTGAGGCTGCAGCAAGCTATGATCGCACCACTGTACTCCAGCCTGGGAGACAGGGTGAGATCTCTTGTCTATAAAAAGAAAATTAAAATGTTGGGTTGGCAAAAGGGACATAGAAATGAGTAAGATGCTGTCCTTGTCCTCAAGAAGCTCAGCTCTGTGGTAGGAGAGACAAGACAGGTCTGCAAACATCATCACAAAAGAATGTGATAAGGCAACTGAGGGACAGAGAAAGCACAGAGGAGGGAGGGATCATTTCCATAGGAAAGTTTCATGGAAGGCTTGCAAGAGGATGTGAAAATTACATTGATTTTTAAAGAATGAGGAGGAATTTTTTAGGTAGCCCAAGTGGGACAGGACATAGCTGGTCCTGGAGAACATGTGTAAAGGCACGGAGAAAGGAAACTGCATGGTGTTTTGGGAGGAACTAAAATGAGTAATGTTTGGTCAGATCATGAGGTTTTGGTGGGGGTGGGTAAGATGGAGGTGGTAAGATAGAAGATTCTAGAGGAAGTCAAGGCAAGGACCAGATTTTGAAGTGTTTTGCATGCGGAGCTGAAGAGCTTGAATTTAGCACCAGCAATAGGGTGTCAGTAAAGAGTTTTATAAGAGAGATGCGATCAGATTTGCATTTTAGAAAAATCACTGTGGCAGGTTTGTGAATGATGGACCAGAAAGGTGTGATGGTGGAGACTTGGAAGCCAATTAGGAGGCAGTAGTCCAGGTGAGAAATAATGCCCCGAACAAGGGCAAATGGCATTAGGAATGGAGGGGAGCAAGATGGACTCAAGAGACCCTTGGGAGGTAAGATGAAAAGGATGGGGAGGAGGGAACTTGTTGGGATCTGTATCCAAGGGTACCCGACCCCTTGGCCTCATTCCACTGTTCCACAGGGGTTGGTGACAGTGTGTGGGAGACAGGGGTGGACAGAAGTGCATTAACCAAGCAAGATACAGACTAGAGAAGGAAGCGTCAGTTCTTAGGACAGGGGTCAGTTTGTAGTGTGGGAAAGAGGAGGTGAGAAAGGGTAGTGAATTTCACCTGGCCCTTGTTGAGTATGTGATGCCTGTGTTCGCCATGTGAACAGCAGAAAGCAGCAAATATAAGGATCGAGAGCACGGGGTAGAGAGAGGGCTGGCGATGGACACCATCTTTAGGGTAATTGCGAAATTAGGGGAAGGGCTGAAATACGGAAGGCTCGCCAAAGATCTCTAGGTAGTTAATAACTATCAAAATGTCACTTCTTTGGCCTTCACTTTTATTATGTAAAAGTACTCAGATCAGGCCGAATACAATTTTATTCTCTCCGTCCAATGCCGGAGGCTATTGTCGAAGCCACGGCCTGCCATTTCATACCCTTTGCAATAGGTGGCGCTGACGCCTGGCAGGGAGAAGGCGGCAGCACATGCTGGGCTCGGGGGCGATGGGCTTGTGCGCGGACCTGGCGACGCTCTAGCCCCGAGCCGCGTATTCGTGGCCGGGTCCTCCCTGGGAACAGGGTGAAGGCCGAGAACCTCTGGCCTCAGGAAGCGCATGCGCAACCGGTTCTCCCAAACATGGAGTCCTGTAGGCCAGGTCTTACCTGAATCAGGTAAGAGGCGGGCGGGGAAGGAGTGGAGCCTCCCCGTGCACCCTCGCAGCCCGCTCCAGGAGTGGGACTAGCCCTCCTTGGGGGTGTGGCTCGTGTGCGTGGGCCACACCAGTCCCGGGGGCAGGTAAGTGCGCGTGGCCCAGGAGGCGTGAGGCTGTGCTGGCGAGGGGAGGGCTCCCGGGGCGCGTGGGTCCCCATACGAGGTGCGCCGCCGCCGGTCCAGAAGAGGGCCACGTGGGCGAGAGCCTTGGTCGTCGTCTCCCAGCACCTCGGGGTCGTAGAGAACACAAAAGTCACACAACCCTCGCCGAGGCTTGACCCCCGCGACAGAGTTTAGTCATTCCGTTAGCTGGCTCCACCCGCCCTCCTCGGCGTGGAGACTCGATTTCTTGGGAGGCTGCGCCTTCCTACTTGTGGGACAGCCAGCCTTGGAGGTTGGAAAGGTCGCAGGCACACGGGTGTGACCGAGTATTAGAGGGCGCGGCTGCTCGGGGTCGGAGCTGCAGGTGTCGGTCCAGGCGCTGGGGTCACCAGGGCGGAGAGCGGCAGTGGTGGCGCGGCTGGGGGCCTGGTTCAGGGAGGGGGACAGCTGAAGAAGGTGTGAGGTGAGGAGAGCAATCGAGGAAAACGGAAGCACCTGCTCCTGGTTGACTCATTCTGGCTGGAGGCATAATCTAATGTGGGAAGGTAGTAACAGGAAAAAAAAAAAAAAAGCGAGAAAGAGCGACTGTGCTTGTGCTGAAGCCCTTTCCTCCTTCTAGCTCCCAGGCAGCTAGGAAATTGCCTGTCTGAAAGAAAGTAGCTGTTTTCCTTAGGGGACTGTGGTGAGTGACAAATGAGATGATATATGTGAAAGGGTAAAGAGCTATAAAAATGCAAGATTCTATTACTTAATTAGAATCCTTCAGCCTATTTATCTGTTTGAGTGGATAAAATGTCCTCTAGGTGTGGGATAGTGGGGCAGGAGTACCTGGTGAAGAAGTACCAGCTGTGGGATAATGGGATGTGTGGAGTAATGCAGAGGGTGTGTGAAGATAGTTTAGGGGTGCCCACTAATACTGTCACCTGGAGAAACAACCATCTGTCATTTAGGTTCATCTTATTTGGGTAAGAGATTATTCAGTTCCACTGCTTCCCTCGTCTACCACTCATCTTTTGAGCTTTTTACAGCCAAACACTTTTACTCAAAAATGGGCCTGAAGAGGAACACACCAGTAGTTTCAGGGATATATTGGTTAATTTGTTTTTGTTTGGTTTTGTTTTTGAGATGAAGTCTCACTCTGTCGCCCAGGCTGGAGTGCAGTGGCGCCATCTCATCTCACTGCAACTTCTGCCTCGGGGACTCAAGCTATTCTCCTGCCTCAGCCTCCCGAGTAGCTGGGACTACAGGCACACACCACTACACATGGCTAATTTTTGTATTTTTGGTAGAGACGGGGTTTCACCATGTTGGCCAGGCTGGTCTCGAACTCCTGACCTGAAGTGATCCACCTGCTTCAGCCTCTCAAAGTGCTGGGATTACAGGCGTGAGCCACTGTGCCCGGCCACATTGGTTAATTTGGTTGAGAGCGGGCTCGATGTGATTTTATTGATGATAATGTCTTCAATTTGCCTTGCCCTCAGTACAAAGCAGCATGTTGTACCAAGGGTTCTGGGCTGAGGGACATAACCAGGGAAGACTGAGTTGTGGATTTGTCCCCTCAGTAGAGGATCACCCTGGCCAAGTTCCAGTTCATCTTGGAGCCTTATTTTACATCAGATGGGAAAAGACCTTGCAGGTCATTCATTGTCTTACATGCAGAGCTCTCATACCTGCCACAGGGTTACCCAGCCCCCAGTGGACAGAGAATTTGTCCCATACCAAAATGGCTGAGCCACCCAATCCCTCTAGACAGCCCCTATGTTGGAAAATTCTTTATGTTGAATCGACATCTGTTTCTCTACAATTTGCACTCATTGGAGCCATACAGAATAAAATGTCTAATGCTGCTTCCACAAATATTTGAGGACTGCTAACACATTTCCTTCTTCTACTTACTCCACAAGGCTTCTTTTCTTCAAACCAAACATGCCCAGCTATTTCAAACAGGGAGGCAGTGTGGAGTAGTGGAAAGAAGGCCAACTTTGGAGCCAGGCACATCTGCGTTCAGTTCCCAGCCCCTTCACATCCTAACACTTAGCGTTCCGAGCTGCCGTATCTCTCTCTGAAATCTGTGAGTGAAAATACTCATCTAGCCAGGCTACTGTGAGGATCAGGGATATGTTGGGTGAAGATCCATGCTCATGGTAGGAGCTTAAAATACGAGAGCTGTTACACCTTCAGTTTGCAATTCATTTAGTTGATCTTCTCTGAACACATTCCTATTTGTCTCTGTTTCAATATCTATCTGCTCTGTAGAACAGAATAAAATGCTCTCTGTGAGTTCTAACCAGCATAATAGAGTAGGATTAGCTTATTTTTGGTACTTCCCCTCAGTCTGCAGTCACAGTAGCCTTTTTTAGGGTCCTGTCTTACTGATTCAGTAAGTTTCTCAACCAAAACCCCTTCGTTAACATGTGCTCCTGTTCAGCCAAGTTTCTCCCATTATGAAGTGTTTTAGTTGATTTGAATCTACAATGATGGCTCTTGAAAGTGGCAGTCCCGGTTGTGTCTTGTTGTCTCCATAAATATCCTGCACTTGTCATATTATGGGTCTCAAACTGGGGTTAGAAAAATATGGTTCTTGAATCTGTGGTACCATCTCTGCTGATCCCATACCACTGTTGTGAATCAGCGAGATAATAAATGCAGAGCTTTCTACATGAATTTTTGCACAAATCTGAGGTCTTATCATGAGGCGGAACTGTGTTAGACTTGGAATGTGACAAGAATGTGTGATAAGCCACTGGCTGAGGGAGTACTACGGCATGAGATATCCTGCACAGTCCAGGATAGCATCTGTCCAGAGGAACTGAAAGGGTGCAACTTCGAGCAAGCCAGAGCCAACTTTGAATTTATGTGTGGCTGTGTGTTTTCTCAGGGCTCCAAGTGTTTTATACCTTGGGTCAAATTCTCCCCCTGCAGAGGAAGCTCCTTTCTGGAAGTAAATCAGGCACATTTAGAAGATTCATTAACTCTTTGGCTCCTGGGGGATTATGGCCAGCATTTTCTCTCTTAGACTTCCCACAGCGAATTCCTGGTTGGGCCAAGCTGATATCTTTGAGCTGACTTCTGTACTCAGGGTTCTTCCAAACAGGAATATGCTTTCTCTGCCTAAGATCTGGGTTTCATGCCCATCTCAACCTCAATCCCTCCTTCAAGGAAGTTTTTCCTAACTACTCGGCCAGACATCAATAATGTCTGAAGGGAGGATTTCTCCCGAGTGCCAGACTTGGAATTCCTGTTGTCTTCAGGAGCTCTCCGTGGCGCTCCCTGCTTCCCCCAGGGCCTTTAAACTGTTTCTCCTCCAGTCTGCCCACTTGATCCATGTGGGTAGACATGTTCCATGGCCTTCAGAATAAGATCCTTTGTGGGGTACTCAGTCCATAAACAGAAAATTGCCTTCATCTTGGATGCTGGTGTTTCTGGCCTGGTGAGAATGAAAGTGTGGAATTGTTTGTAGGACTCAAAGGTTCCATTAACAATAAATATGAAAAATATATAATGCAAAGTCTTTTGTTATTATTATTAAAATAGGAAAGCCTTTACCTTTTTGGAAGAACCGATTTAGATATTGCAGAGTAATTCAGTCTTTAAAAGGTAGTGGTAGTTAAAATAGGTAATCTTTGACTTGTAAAGAGACTAATTTAAATTTTGTTAAGTAACCAATTAAGGCCATAAAGAGTTTCAATCCATCTGTGGCTTCTCATTTTCTCTAGAACAAATTCCTAATTCCCTACGATGAAATTCTCTTGCTATCCTAATTTTTTGCCGGCTCAAAGGACTTCCCGTTTTCCCCAAACACGCGGCCCTGAGCCTCCGGTGCTTTGCGAAAGCCGTCCCCTCCGGCTGGAATGTTCTTTGTCTCTCTGGTAAATGTCTATTCATCATTCAAGACCACCCTTCGCCCCTCCCCTTAATTACTTCCTCCCTTGTGCGCCCTCAAATTCTTGTACTCATTCAAGCAGTATTTATTAGGGGCCAGCTTTGTGGCCGGCACCGTGGCGGGCTCTGGGGATACAAAAGGTGAATAATACTTGGGCTCTGCCTCTCAGGGCCTTACACGTTAGGGATGAGTGGGTCAACTGCCACAAACGTCGCTAGGAAATTAAAAGGAAAATTTTACAAAGTGGCAGTTCTTGTCTGTCTTCCCCTCCAGATGGCCCGTGTCTTGTTTTCGGGCCGGGGCTATTTCTCATTTATTTCGCACCCCCGGTTCTTAGCGCCCTGTAGGTGCTAAATCAGCATTTGTTTCATGAGTGCTTTTACTGGGGGCAACCAGACCCCTGCAGAAGTGTACCTGTGTTGTGCCACAGGTTCTGATGATAGGCTTATAGGCGGTGGTTTCCTCAGTGTCCGTGGGTCGCCCCCGGTCCCGGGTTGAATGCCCCGCGGTCCAGCGCCGAACCTTTCGGGATGCAGAGTTGCAGAGCCGCGGAAGGCCCGGGCCGTGCGCAACCGAAGGGAGGCCTGCAGCGCCCCCTCTGGATGCAGCGGGCACCGGCCGGTCGCCCCGCTCACCCGCTCGCACCCCACGCTTGTTCACCAGTATTTCAGTTTACGGTCAGAAAATGAACACAGACACTTCGTGATACTCTACACTTTTCAAAGGCGTAAGGGATGCCTTTTAAAGGATTATGGATTAGAAAAATTCCTCCCTCTTTCTTGTGCCTCTGGGCCCTTGCATTGTGATTCTATCTTACGTAAATAAAGGGGGCTTTGCTCTCCTAATTGTGCCCACTGTTCTGTGCAGCGCGGACCGGCGCATGCAGAGAGTGGGGCTGCGAGGGCGCTGCTGTGGCCAGGCGTCTGGCATGCTGACCACGTCGCGCTGCTGTAAAGGAAACCTGCCCCGCGCAGCGGCGGTGGCTGGAGCGGGAGAAACCGGACTTTGTGCAACTTTGGCCATAGTGGCCATCCCATGCATCTGTTTACTAGCTTGGTGGTGGGTCCAACAGAGCTTGTTGCTCCCTAGCCGCTTGCTCGTGCCCTTGGTGGTTACCGGTAGTTAAGCTTAGGGCGCATAGGGCCCTCGTGGCTCGCCACCTCTCACGGTTCAGTACCCACGCTTCGAACGAGGGATGGGAGCAGGCGCCACGGCCGGCACCCCAGAGCCCTGCTGCCCCTTAGTTCGAGCGGCCATCCTCCTGTGGGGCTTGTGGGCGGCCTGTGGGGTTTGTGCGTGGTCTAAGGAAAGACTTGGGGCACTCAGGGGCCTGCTGTTTTTGCCCGTGGCCTTAACTCATCAGGGGAGGGTTTCTGCAGCAGAATCTCGGGCTCAGGGTTGGTGGTTAACGAGGGAGCAGCGGGGTCTTGGGGAGGGGGCGCGACACCCCTGAAGGTGCCCCCTAAAGGAGCCACTGTTAGAGGGGCACCCCATCTTTGTGGCCATGGCGGTGGTAGAGCGGCTGGGAGGGGCTCTGCGGCGAGCAAGGGAGCAGGCGGTAGGGGTTCTGCGGCGATGGGCGGGCTAGGGGCGGGGCGCGGGTGGGCTCTAAAAGTCGGTGCCCACTCGCTCCGCGCTGCCGCGGCAACCAGCACACCCCGGTACCTCCTCTGCGGCAGCTGCGCCTCGCAAGCGCAGTGCCGCAGCGCATGCCGGAGTGGCTGTAGCTGCCCGGCGCGGCGCCGCCCTGCGCGGGCTGTGGGCTGCGGGCTGTGCCCCCGCTGCCGGCCAGCCCTGCACGGCTGCGGGCTCCGCGGCGCCCGGTGCTCTGCAACGCTGCGGCGGGCGGCATGGGATAACGCGGCCATGGTGCGCCGAGATCGCCTCCGCAGGTGAGTGTGCGGTGGGAACGAGGGGGTGTGGCTGGCGGCCCTGGGACTAGGGCGCAGGCGAGCGGAGGACTGTGTGCCCGTGTCCGAGCTGGGGCTGCCTCTGGGCGAAAACTCTACCGACAGGCGGCACGCATTCCGCGCCCGCTCTGCCTACTTGAGGAGGGGGTGTCACTCCTGCCCGCAATGGAATGTTCAGAACGCGGGACCTCCTTGGGTTAGGATTTCTAGACCCGGGGATCGTCGTGGTGAGATTTAGGATTTCTGGACTCCAGCGTCATCTTGATATGACTTAGGATCCATAATGACCCTGGTCTCACCCTGATGCGAATTGGGATTTTTAGATCCTGGCATCACCCTGGCGCGATTTAGGATTTTTATACTCAGTCATTGCTGCAGCATGATTTAGGATTTCTAAACCCCAGCATCGCCCTGGTTTGATTTAGGATATTTAGACTCCGGCTTCCCTCTGGTGCGATTCAGGATTTTTAGACTCCGCTGTTGCCGTGGCGCGATTTAGGATTTATAGATCCCGGCAAAGCCCTGGTGCGATGTAGGATTTTTAGACCCCGCCATTGCCGTGGTGCGACTTAAAGGATAGACCCCAGCATCGCCCTGGTGCGATTTAGAATTTTTAGAACCCCGGTATCTCCGTGGCGCACCTTAGGATTTCAAGAACGGGATAATTGCAGTGCCGAGATCGCCGCGGTGCAGCTTAGGATTTCAAGACCCAGGTATCACGGTGGCGGGAGTCACCGCAGAGTGACTAGAACTCGCAGTGCCCGTCAGCCGCCTAAAGTATTTTTCAGATTTCAGTAACAAGCGCGAGTGAGAACGGCGATGTGACCAAACTGTCATGTTGCGCAGGGATTGTTCACCTTGGTTTCGCGGGTTTTCAAAGTGGTTCGTCTCGCGGCGACGCCATCAGGTGGGCGGCAGGTTGGGTGGTATTATTACGGGAGTGTGTTTTTCTGTTTACAAGATGAAGAAATCAAGGCTCAGAAATTTCTGGAAAGTTTGTTACTGGAGTTTGCTTATTGTCTCCGCTCATGGCTCATCAAATAGTTGGGATTTTGGCCAAAAAATGTTTGCTTAACCCATTTTGCCTACTGACGGCTAGGTTGCTTCACTTCTAAAAATCCTAAAAGTTCATGGGGGCATTTTTACTGAGGTAATAAGACAAAAAATGGCCCCCTGAGAGGTTGCCTCTTTGCTTTCTTGGAGTAAGAGGAGGAGGGTGTGGAGGGGGGTGTCCAGGAGTGGAGTATGTTGGTCGATAGCTTCGTTTTTTAACCCCCACTTTCCCTAAGCAGCGGCGGGGAAGCCTCCCCATTTGCCGCTCTGGCCGCCCCTCCCGGGGCTCTCTGCTGAGTCACTGCAGAGATTGAGCTGCTGGAACCCCGTGGATGAATGCGATGAGAAGCACTGGGGGAAAGGAGTAATGAAATCTGCACATGAAAATGTATACATTGAAGTACAGGACAGATAGGGCTGGGCAAATGATCGTCAAAACCTAATGGTTTTTGTCATCTGACCTTTCAGGGAGACACTGGGATACAGCCTGCTATTGTTGGGTGAAAACTGTGATATAACCATCATGTTCTGGCACTTTTTTGAACCATTTCTAGTATTACCTTGAGAAGTAGGACCAAATGGTTCTATCCGTCTTATGGACAGGTACTTTGGAGAAAAAAGGAAATGACAGCCCTAATAATGCCTAAAAAGTAGCCTGGGGAGCTGACATTGTTTAAGAAACATGGTTATTTTACCACTGTAAAACCACAGGCTTGTTTTTAGAGTTTAGCAAAAAGTATCAGGGATTTGGGGGGGAAAAGTATCTTGTAAGTTGAGGAAGTTAGCGAACGGGTAGGTAGATTACAGGCAATAGGGAAGAATGTGTGTACAGACGGAAAGCCATTTCCCCCAGGGCTTTAGCAATTAATTTATTTCAGCTCTGTGACAACTCTAATTTTAGTTTTGGAGGGTATTATTTCCATTCTGGCTGTTTTGAGAGAACTTCCATTCTACTGACAATTCTTGATCTGTTGACCATCAGAAGCCATAGACTTGAAACAGAACTGTTTATAATTCCTGTTTGGCACTCCTTGTCAATGTGGATAAACTGACTTGTGCCTTTGAAGTCCTGGGCATGGGAGGGTTGGGTGTACCAACCAGTGCTCTTTTTCCAAAGACAAAATCAATTCTCACACGCTGGGTGTGAGTTATGCCTTATCTGGGGGTGGGGGAGCATCTTAGGAAATTAAATGGAAACTTAAAGAGTCTGCTAAGAAAAGCAGAAATGTAATCTACCGCCTTGACCTCTCAAGAGATTAGATATTCAGGGTCATGACAAAGCTGCTTATGTTGGAATACACAGTGCAGCTATCTTACTTTCACAGACTGTTTACCCTGAGCAGTTTCTCAGCCCAAATCCAGAAAGGAGTACTAAATGGGGCTTCGTTTAGGCAGGAGGGCTGAAAATCAGGAGTAGCTCTCTGCTTGAGGACATGTGATAAGTTACTACACACACACACTCTTTAAAACATGAGATATAGCACATATATATTTTTTGAACATTTTACTGGTGGGGGGTAGTGGGTAGATGGTAGAGCTTTTGGAGTAAATAAGAAAGAAGTTATTTTTTTCCTGGGAAGCCTTGATAAAAGTCAACGAAAGAGTGTCCAGCATTTAAGTCATGTCCCTTTTATTTATATAAAGTCCTCTTCAGCAGGTATTGGGAAGACCACAAGGGTAGGGGCTAAGGAGTTAAAGTCGGGGAGCAGAGGCAGAAGATTATATGTTGAAATAATGTATTTTTTTCCCTTAAGATTAGAATGATGAACAAATATGGTGAGTGCTATGGCAGACAGAGGTTTGATTATAGTCTTGGTCAGCTTTGTGCCTATGTGAAGGGCAGTGTAATCATTGCATGGTAACAGCAGTCTCCCACCCCATCTTACCAGGTTTTGGTTTGTAGATGAGTTGACAATGTTACCTGACTGCTTACAGTGGGTCTCTGCTTTTCCTACAGGATGAGGGAGTGGTGGGTCCAGGTGGGGCTGCTGGCCGTGCCCCTGCTTGCTGCGTACTTGCACATCCCACCCCCTCAGCTCTCCCCTGCCCTTCACTCATGGAAGTCTTCAGGCAAGTTTTTCACTTACAAGGGACTGCGTATCTTCTACCAAGGTAAGAAGTGGACTATTGGAACTCCTGCGTGTATCGGTCACATAAGTCCCAGCTGAGGTATTTATTTTGTGGCTGTTGGTCTCTTGTTGCTCCTTAATGATGGAAGAGAGTATCTCTCTCTCTTTCTGTGTAGTGTGCTTGTAGAGAAGCGCAGAAAACTGCTGGGAGAATGGGGGTAGGGACTGAGATTCCAACCTGCAGACCTTACCTTTTAGTATAAGTTTTCTTTGTAGCTTGATATGTATTCCAATATTAGTTTAGTTTTTTTTTTTTTGAGCAACCTTAGTGTCAGGTAATATATAAAATATTAATAGATATAACCACCATTGGTTCTCTCTCCTTACCATCCCTGATTTCATTTTTTCTGTAGATTATTTGTAGTGTAACTGTGATTTAAGTCTTAATACCATTATATAAATTAATTTGCTAGTGATGATTATTATTATGACCACTACTTATCACGTAATTACCATATGCCAGGCACTGAGTTATGTTTTCAGCCTTCATTGTTTAATCTTTACGACAGCATTTGGAGATAGGTGCCATTAACCTCATTTTATAGGTGAAGAAACTGAGAAACAGATTGGAAATGATTTGAGCGGGGGTCAAGAGCAATAACGAAAAATGTTTGTCATAAACCGTTTTTCATTATTGCTCCTGACCTCCTCTCATTTGCTATATTCAATTAAGTAAGTATACAATTTTTATTATGTTGGCTTGGGTTATTTCCAGTTTTACTGTTTTAAAAAACTAATGTTGAAGTAAAAGCTTCATGTCCATACAGTTTATTTTTTCCTTACATTTTCAAACTATACTACTTGTATAAATGGAATGATTTTATTTGCACAGATTCTCAAGAACTCTTAGGCTAAAGTATATACAATTTTTAACTGCTTCTAAATTATTTTTGAAAACCTTATTACCAAATTTTCATGTCACTGGCAGTATATGAATATACCTCTTCTAATCCAATACTATTAGCAAGGTTAATATTGTCTAAATGTTTACCTAATTTAGATGATGCTGAATGCTTCCATATTGTCATATGCATTTAAAAAGTTCATGTTTATGTTGATTAAGCCCTTTTTATAGTTGACAGGATTTTGTAATAGTTTTATTATGTTTTTGATGTTAGATTGGGTCTCCTGCTGAATAAAAAGTGCTGAGCAAACAGCATAAGCTAAAGGTGTTCCTTGGGAATAGTTGCTGTATCTTAGAGAATTTCTGTGAGGCCATTCATGATAAAGTACAAAGAATTTGTAGTTTATGTGTTGTGATCATATGCTTTTAACTGAAAATCTACTTTTCACTGAAAAAATTTGCATATTACGGAACAAAAGGAGAAATGGGGAGATGCTGTTTAAAAACACCTAGGTGAAAGTAAACAAGGTGCCTTCAAGTATTTTCACATAGCATGATTTTTACAATGTTTTAATATACAGATTGAAAGGAGAAAAGGCCTGTTCTCACCTAACGCAGTTAAGCTTACATTTTAAAAATAATTGTGTCATTTTAATGTCAATTTGGTCACAGTTTCTTGTTCTTTGTATCAGATTACTTAGATTTTAACATCTCCGAGGTTATTTTTATAGGGATTTGGCATAATTGATTGTACTTTCCTTCTTCCTAGACTCTGTGGGTGTGGTTGGAAGTCCAGAGATAGTTGTGCTTTTACACGGTTTTCCAACATCCAGCTACGACTGGTACAAGGTAATGAAGTCAGACTTCTGCGTCCTACTATGTCTTAAAAAATCTCGGCCGGGCGCGGGGGCTCAAATCCTAGCACTTTGGGAGGCTGGGGTGGGAGGATGACCTGAGGTCAGGAGTTTGAGACCAGCCAGGCCAACGTGGCAAAACCCCATCTCTACTAAAAGTATAAAAATTAGCCAGGCATGGTGGCACAAGCCTGTAATCCCAGCTACTTGGGAGGCTGAGGCAGGAGAATCGCTTGAACCCGGGAGGCAGAGGTTGCAGTGAGCTGAGATTGCACCACTGCACTTCAGCCTAGGAGACAGAGCGAGTCTGTCTCAAAAAAAAATTTTTTTTTAATAAAAATTAAAAAAACCTCAAGGATTTTGTTGTCAGCACCAGAAGGCTCTTGCACATTTGAATTGCTTTTAAAAAAAACATTAAATGTTGAACTGTTCCTTATTTACTGAAGGGAATAAACAACTCCTTGGCACTCTGGAAGGGATCACTGCCAAGTTACCCTCCCTCAACAGGGATTAATTACCAGGAATAAAGCATTTTCCAAGAGGATCATCTGTGGGGCCTGTGGTAGTTTCATGGCGTTTTCTCTTTATGGAAGTCTGTTAAGCCAAGATAGGGCTGAAGCTCCTGTGCTACTGTAGGTCTGGTGAAAGGGAGGGGCAGGAGCAGAAAGCCCAAATCATCCTTTCTTTCTTGTAGATTTGGGAAGGTCTGACCTTGAGGTTTCATCGGGTGATTGCCCTTGATTTCTTAGGCTTTGGCTTCAGTGACAAACCGGTAAGCAGCACCTATCTGGGGCTGGTGATGGGGTGTGGGGGCAGACGCAGACTGTGAGGGTCAGGCTGGCAGAGAGACCTGTCCTCATGACTTCATCCTGTGTATATGGGCTTTCCTTTCCTCAGAGACCACATCACTATTCCATATTTGAGCAGGCCAGCATCGTGGAAGCGCTTTTGCGGCATCTGGGGCTCCAGAACCGCAGGATCAACCTTCTTTCTCATGACTATGGAGATATTGTTGCTCAGGAGCTTCTCTACAGGTCAGTGGAGCTTCAGACTTCAGCTTATGATGCTAGGAGAGTACATTGTTTCTGGACTCTTTGTATCCTTTTTCTCTCTTGGGAGTTGTCTTCAGAGGTGCACTGGTTTAAGTCTGCTCAGCTACATGTGTGTTTCCTCATCTCCCTTCTAGGTACAAGCAGAATCGATCTGGTCGGCTTACCATAAAGAGTCTCTGTCTGTCAAATGGAGGTAATTGCCTTGGCGGTAGGTAGAAAGTGAGTGTAATCTAGAAGGGCCATCTTTAGATACAGCGGCACCTAAATGGTAATCTGATATTTCAAGTAGACATAATTAAACTATGGGATCTCTACCTCTTCTGTGCCATCAACTCCTTTGGTGGTCTGACAAGATTTATGGACCCTTTCTCAGAATGTTTTAAAATAAAGAAACAAACAGCATTACAAAGGATAGTGACTTTACTTACATAGTCAATAAAAAGCTGCATTATAGTCACATGTGCTTTTTCAGTGCATTAGATAGCAAGTTTTAGTGGAGGACCTAGTAACAGCTATATCAGAAGGAGTGAGGAGTGTAAAGGCTGTTTGCCATATCTGAAACAACTGCAATAGGTTATGAGAGTATAGGATTGAAGATACAGAAAAAAGCCACAAGTGTTTCTAATACTACTATGATGTTAGTGTAGAAAATCCTCACTTAATGTCATCAATGGGTTCTTGGAAACTGTGACTTTAAATGAAACATTATAATGGAACCAATTTTTTTTCTCATCAATGTTTTAAAGAAAGGATGTTATTCAAGGACCTGCTGTACCTCATTCTGCTTAAAGCCGAAGTTTCCAAGAACCTATCCTGATGTTAAGTGAGGACTTAACTGTATGAGATTCCCCAATTCCTAACTGATGGCAGTGCCAAGTTTCAGTTAGAAAATACCGAACCCCTGATTAGACTTTCTGGGCAGCCAGCTTGCAAGTTCATGAATACCCAAATGTCTCCTGAACACCTTAAGAGCAGACTGGGAGAGAAATCCGTTTCTCCCTTTATCACTTATGCTCATGGCTTTCTTCCACTGACTCTGAAGAGAAAGGGAAAAGGAAAAACTCTAGGGTTTTTAAAGGACCTATACTTATTTAAAAACTTCTTGTTTTATTCTTACAGCCCAAATCATTAACCCTTGTGTTCTGAGTGATAGGGGAAAATGCTAAGGGGAGTCAGAGCCTGGTTATCAGCATTTTGGATGACCATATATTTTCTCCCCGTTTCACTACCTTTAAGATGGGAAAAGTAATTCCAGTGGGATTTATTGTGACCAGTTAAACACAGAATTCCTGGAGAAGTAATTAGATGACAGTTTTAAATTGTTATTTGTAATTCTGTTTTGGTAGTAAAGGCTGCAGAGGTGATGGTGAATAGGGTGGGTAGTTTCTGATAATGGGCTGGCCTTTGACCTAAATGTAGGTAGGCTGGGTGAGGTGGCTTGTGTCTGTAATCCCAGCACTTTGGGAGGGTGAGGTGAGAGGATTGCTTGAGCTCGAGACCAGCTGGGCAACCCAGTGAGATCCCGTCTCTATAAAAAAAGAAAAAATTAAAGCTGTAGGTAAATGACTAAGATAAGTCTCTTCTACAGGTATCTTTCCTGAGACTCACCGTCCACTCCTTCTCCAAAAGGTTGGTACTTCACTGATAGACCTTTAGTTTTAGGATTTGTACTGACGTAAATAATGCTGGGACCTTTTAAGGGCCATAGCTCCTGTAACTGGCAGTAGTTAAATCCTCTTCCTTGTGAATTTCTATTAATGAAGTTACTTTTTCCCTTCTTAGGCAACTAAAGCAGAGGCAGTGGCCCCTACATAAACCCAAAACCAATCCTAAGAATAAGAGATCAACAAATATTTGGAGAAATAACAGCTATGGAAAGATCTGTGTCACAAGCTTGATGTTTGAACAAATTTGGATCCTACTCTAAACTTGAATATATCAGAGTTAAAGTTTTAGGGATTTAGTGAATTGTAGAAAAGTAATCTTAGATGGAATTAGAAATAGATTTGTCTTCCTTGAGAGAAGAATGCGGGCAGGCAAAACAAAATGCCAAGTACCAACCATTCAGTAGCAGGAGATTTGGCTAAAGATTTAGTTCCTAGTATAAAACCTTTTGCCCCGGTGAGGATCTTCCTCTGGGTTCTTGAGCTTTACCTCCACTTATTCCCCTCCAGCTACTCAAAGATGGAGGTGTGCTGTCACCCATCCTCACACGACTGATGAACTTCTTTGTATTCTCTCGAGGGTAAGTGTCACTGTCAAAGATTGTGGCCTAGAGCAATGTTGTGAAAAGTTGCTGCCATTACAATTCTGGGCCAAATCCTAAGGCTTGATATTTTAAAGCAAAGGTGTTGGCCGCTTGCCAGGGAAGTAGAAGGAATTCATAAATCACTTATGGGTCAGACTGCATGGCCCAGACTGCATGGCCTCTGAGGTTCCAGCCATATTGAACATTCTGAGTTCTCCTCACACTTATCTTCCTGCGTTTTGGACTCTTTCAGTCTCACCCCAGTCTTTGGGCCGTATACTCGGCCCTCTGAGAGTGAGCTGTGGGACATGTGGGCAGGGATCCGCAACAATGACGGGAACTTAGTCATTGACAGGTAAGAAATAACCCTTTGCTTTGGTTTCCAGAGAAGTGTTTTTGTGGAGAGTGGGGATTGCTTGTTCTGTTCCTTGCTGGCTTATTCCCTATCACAGGAAGGCTGATGATGACCTATGGGGCAAACCAAAAAGTCATGGTCTATATGAAGAAAGAAATAGAAAATAGAGTGAAACTGGACTCTTTGTTAGTATTAAATGCTTCAAAGTATTGAATCATGGTTGTGAAAGTAGCCTAGTGCCTCCCTCAAGGTACAAGGCTCTTCCTTTTGCCTATCTTTCTGCAGCAACGGGGAGTGAGAGGGCAGACTTCTCTTTCTCTGTCTTGTACAAAGAATTCCCATGCCTTGGTTCAAATGAGAATGTAGACACTTTCACAAGGGACCCAGAGGTGGTGATAGCTGTAACTACTTGGGATAAGACTCTGTCTTCTAGCCACCTGGCTCAGTGTAGCTTCCAGTGTTTTTACTGATGGCTTTGCTGGGAATTGTATGTTAGAGGGAGCCAATCCTCCCACCCTCTCCTAACCCCCAACAGGATCCCTGAATATTTCATTTTAGTATTAAAAAACTGAAGAACAATTAAGACTGTCTTTTAAAATTATATTTTCCTTTCCAAAAAGTAAATACTATTTCTAAGATGAGATATTTGAGGTTCACAAAAATAACTGTCCTGGAGTTGCCAGGCAGAATGAGTAGAATACATGAGTTTGAGTTCTAAAATGTGGCAGTGGTGTCTTACACTGGAGAAGAGGAATCCTCTCCATTTTATCTGTGGTCAGATGAAGCTTTGTGCTCATCAACATCTACACTTAGAATTTTGAAGTAGATGTCGGCTGGGCACAGTGGCTCACGCCTGTAATTTGAGCACTTTGGGAGGCCAAGGTGGGCGGATCACATGAGGTCAGGAGTTTAGAGACCAGCCTGGCCAACATGATGAAACCCCGTGTCTACTAAAAATACAAAAATTAGCCAGGTGTGGTGGCACATGTCTGTAATTCCAGCTACTCAGGAGGCTGAGGCACAAGAATTGCTTGAGCCCAGGAAGCGGAGGTTGCAGTGAACTGAGATCATGCCACTGCACTTCAGCCTGGGCACAGAATGAGACTCCGTCTCAAAAAAAAAAGAAAAAAAAAAAAAAGAAGTAGATGTCAACACAGAAGATCATGTGTTACAATCCTCTTATTTTAAAAATGAGGAGGCTAGCCAGGTCCTTTGGCGCATGCCTGTACTCCCAGCTACTTGGGAGGCTGAGGTGGGAGGATCTCTTGAGGTCAGGAGTTATAGCTGTAGTGACCTATGATTGCACCTGTGAATAGCCACTGCACTCCAGCCTAGGTAACATAGGGAGACCCTGTCTTTTAAAAAACAAACCAACAAATGAGGAAACCGAGTTGAAAGATCTGTGTTATATGTTTGAGTCAGAGAGGTAGGTAGTGGTGGAGCCTAAATTGGAACCTCAGACCTGGGCTTTTTAGTTACATAAAATCCAAACCAACTGTCAGCCTTCCTAGATCGCATTCCCTGCTTAATAAATACACAAAACCACTAATTCTTCTATTGATAGGAGGCATAATCACTACTAGAGCTACATAGTGGTTAACTCTAGAAGTTAACAGAAATGGATAAATTAAGTGGGACATTTCCAGGAATGCTAAACTGCTTCTGGATTAAGAAATTGTATCTTGTGTTCCTTGTGGCTCTTGTTATGCCCTTGAATCCCTGTAACAGTAAAGGTTTCTTGTTCTGCGCATGCTGACTTACCTGTCCTACAGTCTCTTACAGTACATCAATCAGAGGAAGAAGTTCAGAAGGCGCTGGGTGGGAGCTCTTGCCTCTGTAACTATCCCCAGTGAGTATTTTTATATTATTGATAGGAAACTGAAGGACAATAGGGTTAAAGTAATCACAACTCCTTTATACAATTAGGGTTACCAGATTTAGCAAATAAAAATATAAGATACCCAGTTAAATTTGAATTTTAGATAAACAACAAATGCTTTTTTAGTATTTAAGTATATGTTGTACAATATTTGGGACCTACTTACACCAAAAAAAAATCATTTTTCACCTGAAATTCAAATTTTCTGGGTATCCTTTATTTTACTGGCAACTGTACTCATGACATCTGGAACAGTGATGTGTGTGTGTAGAGTGAAGTATATAAAAAGCTGAGACATTACTGTAAAGGTAGTTGGTATTACTGATTTCTGTGGTGTGCATTGTCAGTGACTGCCACATTACATGCTGAATTGCTCGGACAGAAGGCTGTTTGGATTACTAATCAAGAGGCTATAGGTGGTTTATGCTTATTTGTCTTTTCATTCTTACAGATTAAAAAAAAAAATATGGTGTTTCACACAGTGATTAATGCTCAGGAAATTATTGGTTGATTTCAAATGTCAAGGGTCTGTTATAACTGAAGAGAGACTTAAAGAATGATAGTATCCTGGACTTAGAGGATGTTGAAAGTTGGGCATATCCCATTTGGTCCAGGGTGCAGGAGAGCCGGATGAGGGACCAAACGGTTGTCTGTAGGAGGAGATGTGTCCAATGAATGAACTGGTGCGTGCCTAGCAGTTTTTTAGAAGTTACCTAATAAAACAAGCTAGGTTTTGTATCACACAAAAAATTATTTATAGAAAATATTTTCTTGGGCTGGGTGAGGAGGCTCACGTCTGTAGTCCTAGCTCTTTGGGAGGCTGAGGCAGGAGGACTGGTTGAGCCCAGGAGTTTGGCACCACTCTGGGCAACATAGTGAGAAAAATTTTTCTCTACAGATAAATTTAAAAGTTAGCCAAGTGTGGTGCTGCACACCTGTATGTAGTCTCAGCTACTGAGGACACTGAGGTGGGAGGATCGCTTGGGCCAACGAGTTTGAGGTTACAGTGAGCTATGACTGCACCACTGCACTCCAGCCTGAGCAAGAGAGAGAGACCTTGCCTGTTATAATAAAAAAAAAGGAAGAAGAAAACATTTCTTTTTGGAGAAGAGTTAATTTTAGGGTGGGAGTAGAACAGATGTGAGAGCTGTTAAGTATTTCATTCCTTTTGTCTTTTCTAGTTCATTTTATCTATGGGCCATTGGATCCTGTAAATCCCTATCCAGAGTTTTTGGAGCTGTACAGGTGAGTCTCCCCGAGAGAAGTCTATGTTTTGTTAGTATCTCATCCTGACAGTGGTAAACAGAATTGCCTGTTGAGGGCTATTGGCTCTAGCCATTGTCTTTAACCTCACTCGGCTGTTCATCCAGGAAACAATAAAAAGATTGAGTTGAGGAATCTTATTCTAACATAATTGCAGTATCAAGACATTCAGTTATACATTCTCTTGATTTATACATAGTCTGTTTTCACTGTCATGACTGCTACATATTCCTTGGTGTACAAAAAGCTCTCATGTGAGTCAAAGGTTGAAAGTGGATATACCTACAAAGTGTTTGTTTTAGTCTGATTGTAAAGCCAATTCATCAGTTTAGGCTGAGCAGATGGCAAGGAGAGATTGAGAAGAGCTCATTGTGGAAAAGTGCCTTCTCATTGGTTGCTATTCTCTCTAGGTACTTACTTGGAAGGTATCAGAATATGAAGTCTTGATTATGTCACATAAGAATGTTCCATACCTTCCTGTGGCCTACTGGATACAAGCTAGTAGTAAACAGCTTGCATATAATTTTAAATAAAATACCCCCTCTCATCTCCTCCTGGGATTAAGGGAAGATCCTTGGTTATCTCTGCTTGGGCAGTGAGTTGCTGTGTGATCCACTTGTTTGATGCTTCATCCTTCTCTAAGGAGCTGAAAGTCATCTTGCTTTGACAATTGTTGCAAAAGTGTTATATTTTCAAGTTGTTGTTTGTTGGATTATGAACATTTAAAAACTAGTTTGTATAAATGGAATTGGCAAGTTTATCTGCCTAAGATACAATTTCAGAGTAGAAGGTGAATAAGCTCTTTGGTGGCTCCTTCCAGTGTGGTGTGTCCACAGGGTCATTTACTGGGGCTTCCCACTGGCTTACATCCCTCCCGCTCCAGCCTCAAGTTCACCTGCGTGCTGTTCTCTTCCACTAGGAAAACGCTGCCGCGGTCCACAGTGTCGATTCTGGATGACCACATTAGCCACTATCCACAGCTAGAGGATCCCATGGGCTTCTTGAATGCATATATGGGCTTCATCAACTCCTTCTGAGCTGGAAAGAGTAGCTTCCCTGTATTACCTCCCCTACTCCCTTATCTGTTGTGTATTCCACTTAGGAAGAAATGCCCAAAAGAGGTCCTGGCCATCAAACATAATTCTCTCACAAAGTCCACTTTACTTAAATTGGTGAACAGTGTATAGGAAGAAGCCAGCAGGAGCTCTGACTAAGGTTGACATAATAGTCCACCTCCCATTACTTTGATATCTGATCAAATGTATAGACTTGGCTTTGTTTTTGTGCTATTAGGAAATTCTGATGAGCATTACTATTCACTGATGCAGAAAGACGTTCTTTTGCATAAAAGACTTTTTTAACACTTTGGACTTCTCTGAAATATTTAGAAGTGCTAATTTCTGGCCCACCCCCAACAGGAATTCTATAGTAAGGAGGAGGAGAAGGGGGGCTCCTTCCCTCTCCTCGAATGACGTTATGGGCACATGCCTTTTAAAAGTTCTTTAAGCAACACAGAGCTGAGTCCTCTTTGTCATACCTTTGGATTTAGTGTTTCATCAGCTGTTTTTAGTTATAAACACTTTGTTAAAATAGATATTGGTTTAAATGATACAGTATTTTAGGTATGATTTAAGACTATGATTTACCTATACATTATATATGTTTTATAAAGATACTAAACCAGCATACCCTTACTCTGCCAGAGTAGTGAAGCTAATTAAACATGTTTGATTTCTGAATAAATTGAACTAAATCCAAACTATTTCCTAAAATCACAGGACATTAAGGACCAACAGCATCTGTGCCAGAGATGTACTGTTATTAGCTGGGAAGACCAATTCTAACAGCAAATAACAGTCTGAGACTCCTCATACCTCAGTGGTTAGAAGCATGTCTCTCTTGAGCTACAGTAGAGGGGAAGGGATTGTTGTGTAGTCAAGTCACCATGCTGAATGTACACTGATTCCTTTATGATGACCGCTTAACTCCCCACTGCCTGTCCCAGAGAGGCTTTCCAATGTAGCTCAGTAATTCCTGTACTTTACAGACAGGAAAGTTCCAGAAACTTTAAGAACAAACTCTGAAAGACCTATGAGCAAATGGTGCTGAATACTTTTTTTTTTTAAAGCCACATTTCATTGTCTTAGTCAAAGCAGGATTATTAAGTGATTATTTAAAATTCATTTTTTTAAATTAGCAACTTCAAGTATAACAACTTTGAAACTGGAATAAGTGTTTATTTTCTATTAATAAAAATGAATTGTGACAAAAGTGGACTCTGGCTTCCCCTCCCCCCTCCCCCCCACCCCTCTGGGATAAAAATTTTCCAGCATTGCCAGGAGCTTTCAGGTACACATTAAAGAATAAAATGAAGTTAAGCAGCTGGAGTATAGGATAGTATTTGATTTTCAAGATCACCCAAAGCTGCACTATCGTCCCAAAGCTGACCAAGTAGAATAAAAAAAAAAAAAAAAACAACCCATGCGCAAAGATAGACATTTGCTTGATCTGCTGGCTCAGGGCCAAATGTTTAATTTGCTTCTCCAAAGTCATTCATCTTCAAAAGTCTGATTCTGGGAAACTGATGCCACTAGCCTAAAAGACCACTGACCATGTAGTGTGCATCAGTTTCCTCTTGTCCAGTAAGCATTTATCCAACAGAAGCTAAGATAACATCTACAGGTGTTCTCTCTTTACTTCTGACAGTCACCTGCATGGTCACTCCATCAGCTAAGGCCAGCCTGGACCTCACCAATAAATCATAGCCACCTCTGAATATACCTGAGAGAAAAAAGTAAGGAAAACCATATTAAGAACCCAAAACAAGCACTGGATAATGAAATTTATCATGCTATCCCTGCATCTCCTTTCTATTAGTTTAGCTTTTCCAGAGACTTGTAGAAATTGAATCCTATGCATAAATTCCAAATATATATTTTTATATTCCCATGAAACCAGGTACATAGAAGGTATTCAAAAATACCAATTTGGAGTACTCAAAAGGAATGTTGGTGGTGGCCTTGGTATCTGTTGGAGAGATTTGTTTTGGGCCAAATGTATATCTTAAAAGAATAACCAAGAATAGCATGCAAAACAAATTATTCATTTTGACTGGGTATCAAATTGTTACTCATATAATGGGATGATGGGACAACAGCAAGGCATAAGATGCCCATCTATATCCTATTAAGCTTTGCAAGAAAATGGAAGGAAAATCTGATGGAAGCTTCTTACCTGCCAGATAGAGCGAATGGGAATTCTTGTTCTCAGGTACTTTATCGGACCTCTCACATGGCTGCATGCCCAGAAATGTGATGATATTGTTGACAGCCTCTGTGTTGAGAAGATGTATGAGACAGTATTAGGAAAGTAAAGCACAGGGATCTCCCTCTGCACCAGTGTATGCTGGGAGCTGGGGTGGAAGGGGTTGTTGGTGAAGAGGGTTGTTGATGATGTGTAGAGGGAGGCTACTACTGGACTAGAAAATGGCTGATCAATTAGATGATGAAGACAGGGTGCTGGCCTTTTAAGTAAGAGATTTATGAAGTTTTTTTTTTTTAAAGGAGTTCTTCTGGAGTAACAAATATGTTGTTATACTGTTATCAGGCAATATACTGATAGCAAAATGAGTCTCACCTTCAAGGGTTTTGGTAGAACTGAGGGCAAAGGTTTCCTCTTTCTCAAAGGTATCTCCCACCTCTTCCCAAGCAGCAGCAAAGTTAGGCTTCAGTACTTTCTGAATATGGTCAGACACAGTCACTTCGAGATCTTCCAGCTAGTGAGTAATAAGCAGTCAGTAAAGAAAAGTCCTTTCTGTTATAGGGCAAAGATAAAGGAACTAATCAATATGGTCCTCCGGAGCCTAGAGAAAACTCTACCACCAAAATAGTTTAAGTTCTGTAGTCTGGATAAATCTAATGTTGTAGCCCTTAGCAAAGGAAAGCAAGAAAACAGAACATCTGGCAAGAGCCTCAGATCAACATCTGTAGCCCTGAGGTACAGAGTAGTCATGTTGCACCCACACTTGACCACTGAGTTCTGGGCACACGGTACCCTCTGATCATTCACTAAGAGGTTGATATTTTTTTAAAAAGTTTTCTCTCCATTCTGTGAAGGCTTTTTAATCCATGATCTGGCTATAAACTAACAGCTGCTGAAGCAAAAACAAAAAACCAAAAAACAAAACCAACCCCCTCCCCAAATCATTTTAAATAAAACTGATCTCAATGAAAATCATGTCATTATTTTCATCTCTTAATTATCCCTATTATAAGGAAAAAAAAGGGTGAGTTTGTTTTAATGATGAAGTGGTAAATCTCAATTCTGTCTGGCCTGATGCTGTCCAGTTACAGAGGAGGGTTAGTCCAGGTCCTCCTAATTTGTCATCTGTTTCAGAAGAATAGAAATCCCTTAAGTTTATGTCAGATGCTCCTAGAAAAATGTTCTCTCAAGGCAGAAGTCACTTAGTGTTGTGAAGGTGTCAAAGAAAGTCTCTATGCTGGGAAGACTCACCACATACTCATCATCATACCCATCCTCATCTGGAACTCCAGTGTTAGGGTCACAGTCCCGGACTGTAAACTTCATGGTGCAGCTAAAGGAGCCTGCAACTGGAGGAGAAGGGAGGCAAACCTGCATCAGTGGGGAGTGCAAGGGAGACGTTTCCATCATTTCTTAGGAAGTGCCATCTGTACTCAGCACTGTGTTCCACATTTTCCAGTTAAACACACATGCCCTGTTGTCTGGGGTAGTGGTTCTCAAAAGCAGCCTACAAGCGGGTCAGAAAGGCAGTCTCACAAAGCATGAATGTAAAGTCTATTCCACGCTGTGGGTTACAGCAGTACAGAAATGATAACATGGGCAGACTGTTTCTCTATTGGTATGAAGAAAGCAGCAGAGAGGTACTTTTGGGGGCTTTCTGCCATGCCTATCAAAGGGGCCTAAATGTTGAAAAATAAATATTTTGAGAACCACTGCTGTAGGACCTGACCAAAAAAAAAAAAAAAAACAAAAAAAAAACTGTGGTAAAAAGCATACAGATCATCAGATTAACATTGACCAATCTCATCAGCATCTCAATACTATCTTTAGATTGTAGACTGATGGCGGGTCCACAGATCACCAGAGAGAACTTGCTTTATCTGTCAACCTTCAGCCTAAAGTGAGTAGGTCAGTAATGAGTTTCTAGTATTGGTAAAGTCAGTGTCTTAAATGGAAAAGCAAGTGGGCAGTTGTATGTTTTCACACAAGTGGTGTTAAGTAATAAGAAATGGACGTGGGGGTACATTTTTGGAAAGTGAAGTCTTTATAAAAAGTAAAGACAATATTTTCTGAAATGTTTGAAGGAGGGGATTTTAGCAAGCAGGGATGAAGCAAAGCATTTAGGATCTTGTCTATGGTCTGGAAAAAGCTTATAGGTACTAAAAATATTAGATATTGGGAGAGTTAAAAAGTTATTTGGGGGATAGGCAAGGAGAGGAAAGAACAGGCTCAGATGTGAAGACCATATATGACAGATTGGGTAATAAGACTTTCATCTGCTCAGTCTTGACTTTAAATTCCATCCATTCATCCATCCACACATGTAGTGACTGTCAATACATGTTGACATTACACGTAAAGGTATAAGCTTATGTGCCAGACACTTGGATAAAAAGATGACTGAGACATCTCTGTCTCTAGGAGCTGTCTAGGAGTTAAATAAGTGTGTGGGCTGTGTGTGTGTGTGATCTATCTATGACTTTACAACTCAATGCCATAGATCCTTTAAGTTTTAAGAGAGTGCCATGTGAGGGTGCAGGATTAACAAATAGCCTGGGAAAACTGTAAAAAATGTGAAACGATATAATAGTTTAACTGGCTCTCAAAAGATGCAAAAGAGCTTTGGCAAGCAGAGGAAGATGTACAAATAGGCAAAAGGAAAGAGGCCAGAAAGTCCACCGGGCAGCTGGAAACAGTAAGAGGCATGCTAATGCCTAGGTGCTGAGAAGATAATTTGTTTAGGAATAAATTGTAAAATACCTTGTATTTCAAATGATTTTCCAACAGGCTCTGGTGAGCTGAGGCAGTCAAGAGATTGAAAGGTTAGAGATAAGCTAGATAAGATGTGCCTAATTTAAGCCACTGGTGGGGACTATGAAGAATGGGTCTGAATTCAGAGAGCAGATGGATTCAACAGAATATGCTGAAAACAGACGATGGCAGCGGGTTTTCCCATATAGGAAAGAATGAACCTATCAAGCCTGCAGAATCAATTTCAATGCCATTAGGGGTTGAGAAAAGAACGACTGTGGTTTAATTAGGATAGGATTTTCTTCAGAGAGAAGGGGAAAGAAGTAAAAGTTAACACAAGGCCAGAACAGGTCAGGTGAGGCATTTTTTTTAAACCATGAAAAAGATACAGAATATGGTAGGGGAAAAGGTCATGATCAAGTTAGAATGAAGAGTCAGGAGAGACATTAAGCAATAAATTATAGCAACCCAGTGTGGTTCCAATTAAGCGGAGAGGCTACAGCAAATGAGGAGGACAAAGAGACAACATCAGGTATGAAGGCAGATCACAGACTGGGCAGAGGGGCTGAGTTTTATGTGGAGGTAAAGACAGAAGACACTTACATATAAGGACCTGATACAGAGAAAGAGATTAAGGAAGTAAATAGGAATGGTGTTAGTAGAGATAATGTTCCTGAAACCTTAGTGGGAATTTTTTTACTTAAATGGTTTGATTGATACAATGAGAGGTTACAGGGATCTAAGGAAGTCTAGGCAGTAATCTATCGAGGCTGCTGGAGAGGATGACGAAATGGGGCGAGGAGGCAAGATGCGGGGGCCTTTCCATGGCAAGAAAATACTGAACGCACTGCCATAATGTAAATATGAGAGTTACACAGACAAAGCAAGGCAAATACCAAAGGGAATCAGGAAAGAATGCCCTGAAGATCTGCATTAAAACTGTTCTCTGAAATTAAGCTTGTCTTGTGAGGATTCACTGAAAATGAGAGTCAACCACTAAGGAAATTTGTATGAAAAGAACCCAGCGAATCAGAGAAAAGATGGATGCTGGCAGCTAAGACAGGAGAGGGACATGTGAGTTGGGCCAGGGTACAGAAAATGCAGTGTGGCAAAGGGCAGAGTGGGAAAGGTGGGAGGGAGCTGCCAGGTCTCAACCACCTGGGGGAGACCATGACAAAGTAAGAGACACTTATGAGGTATTTCCAGAAAGCTTTGTTAGAATAATAATTAAAGAAAAGGGTATGTCACTAGGGCAAAAGATTAGAAAGAGGGCAAAAGAGATGGATCTGTACAGGCTAACTGCAGCAGTCTATGCAGGTCTGGACTGAACTGAGAAGGAATGGGTGCAGCATAGCGTGTAAGACATCGAGGAAAGCTGGGCAGTGAGTGCCAAAATAAGCAATACACACCTACCTGGAAAATCGTGTTGAGTCTGTGGGAATGCTGTACAAATGGTGGGAGGGAGTTTTTCTCTAGGACAAATTCAGAAAGGGAAGGAGGAATGGTACTGGAAAGCAACATTAGAGTTGTCCTCAGATGAAAAGGAGTTGGTCACTAAGGAATGACACACATCAACAGGAAGGTAAGACAGCATTGCTGGGCCAAAAGTCATAAGAGTATGAAATAAGAGACTGGAAGCAAAGGAAAGAAAATATTACATAAGGAAGGGGCCTACTGGCAGAGCAGGTGTGGAATAAAGATTTAGAATGGGGTATCCTGTCTAGGTCTAAATGGTTGGCTGCATGGGAAATACACAGAAAGGGTTAAGGAGCAAGGAATTCGGTAGGAGGCAGCAGCAGACTAGCTCTTAAAGCTTTTGAGGGAATGGCTAATTAAAGGACTTGCGTGATAGGAAAGTTATAAACTGATGAATGCTGATAAAAAGCTATAGATGGGCTGGGTGCGGTGGCTCACACCTGTAATCCCAGCACTTTGGGAGGCTGAGGCGGGTGGATCACCTGAGGTTGGGAGTTCAAGACTAGCCTGGCCAACACGGTGAAACACTGTCTCTTCCAAAAAAAAAAAAATTAGCCGGGCGTGGTGGCCCATGCTTGTAATCCCAGCTACTTGGGAGGCTGAGGTAGGAGAATCACTTGAACCCAGGAGCGGAGGTTGTGGTGAGCCGAGTTGGTGAGCCTTGTTAACTCTCCTTGTTAATACACAACTTTCCTTGTTAATATACAACTCTGACAATTTAACATGAGCCGAGCCCCATTGCACTCCAGCCTGGGCAACAAGAGAAAAACTCCATCTAAAAAAAAAAAAACAAAAAACAACAAAAAAGCTATAGATGGCAACTTTAGAAATATTAGGCTTGATTTATTAAGAGAGTGTGAACATGTAGTCTGTCCAGAGAATGGATTATTGCTACTAGATGGGGAATGGGTGATTATGAAGAGTGAAGTAAAAAAGTCTATATCTATTTCTGTAGATATGGCAGGGCCGGGTGCAGTGGCTCACACTTGTAATTCCAGCATTTTGGGAGGCTGAGGCTGGCAGATCACTTGAGGTCAGGAGTTTGAGACCAGCCTGGCCAAGATGGTGAAACCCTGTCTCTACTAAAAATTTTTGTAAAAATACAAAAATTAGCTGGGCGTAGTGGCACATGCCTGTAATCCTGGAGGTTTCAGTGAGCCAAAATCACACCACTGCACTCTAACCTGGGTGACAGAGTGAGTCTCCGTCTCAAAAAAAGAACAAAGAGAAAGATGGCAAATGAAAGGATGACTGACAGTTAAGATATCGTAGACTATTGCACAGTGTTCCACTGAAGTTGCCTAGAAGTTACTCTGCTATGTGAGGATTGGCTAAAAGTGACAGACATTTCCTAGGGAAACATGAATGAAAATATCACAGGGGAAGAGAAAGAGAAGATGGAGGCTGGAAGCTAAAAGACGAAAAGATGTAGGATTTAGGCTGGAGTGTGGCATATAAAGTGTGGGTAGGGGCTGGGCATGGTGGCTCATGCCTGTAATCCCAGCACTTCGGGGGTCTGAGACAGGTGGATCATTTGAGGTCAGGAGTTCGAGACCAGCCTGGCCAACATGGTGAAACCCCATCTCTACTAAAAATGCAAAAAGTAGCTGGGCGTGGTGGCAGGTGCCTGTGATCCCAGCTACTTGGGAGGCTGAGGCAGTAGAATCACTTGAGCCCGGGAGGTGGAGGATGCAGTGAGCCGAGATCAGGCCACACTGCACTCCAGCCTGGGTGACAAGAGTGAAATTCTGTCTAAAAAAGAAAGAAAGAAAGAAAGAAAAAAAAATATATATATATGTATGGGTAGGGAAGGGCATTAAAGAGGGCCAGAATGAGGAACACCAGAAGATGGCAGAGCTGCATATGCAGTAGAGAGAGATGAGTTAAGCTGGGTTACAACCAAAGAAGGAAAGAGAATACAAAGAGTAAGTAGATAAGTAAGAACTGGTGTCATGAGGAAGTGCTATCTGGGAATCTTTGCTTGAATGATGTTTGAAGCAACAAGTGTGACCAATAGAGTGAAAGGTCAAGGAGTTTAAATGGAATGGATTCTTGCCATAGGCAGTGGCAGGAACCCTATGAAGGTCTGGAATGAACTGAAAGTGCAAGTGTTTTCAGAGTAGTGTGGAGGTGACGAGGAAGAAAAGACTAAATCCATGAGAATGATACACAAGATGATAGCTGAAAAAACAAGTGACTAAGTAACAGTTGTTCTACTAGAGTCAACTGGGGAAAATAGTGGAAGAGCCTGCAGAAGAGATGGAGTCATTTGAAGATTGGCAGGTATTGACAGGAGGGATATGGCCCCATAAGTGTAAGATTAAATCAGGAGAGACTGGAAACTGTGTAAAGGGAGAACTATACAAAGAGTAGGTAAGCGTAGGTGGAGTGGCATGGACAGGTAAAATGGGGAAAGTGTTTCCCAGAATGGGAAATCTTGTAAACCCTTTAAAAATGTGGGTTTATTCAGTCAAATGTTGGCTCTTAATTGCAGACTTTGAAAAGCAGTAGATACAATGGAAGAAGAACAAGTGCTTGAAAAGTAATGGGAAGCTTTTGTGAGAAGTTTAATGAGAAGGATTAGAAGGAGATGGATTAAGATGAGCCCTAATAGGGCAGCACTTAAAGACACCAGGATAGATCTTTGAGTAGTTTGTAGAATGGATGACTAATATTGGAAGAGGAGTGGCTGGAGATCATGTTGGAAACCCATCTCAAGGGTAAAACTTCTTTGTTTCCAGGTACAGATGGTTGATGAAATTTTACTCTATATAATTAAGGGAGGGCAAATCACCAAAGGGGAGAAACAAATGAATATCATGTAAGTGCTGTATTAAAGTTACTCTTAGAAGTTACTCTGTCATGTGAAGATTTTCTACAGATGAGAGACAGACACTAGAGAGAATTTGGCTAGGAAGTGCCATTCAGGAGGAGACAGAGTCCATCTGAATGAAATATGGATGGCAGCTAAAAGAAGGGAGGCTGAAGATAAGGTAGCGTACATCTTTAGGGCAAGATAGGTAACAAGGAGAAAAGGAATAGGAGAAAACATTAAAGTTGACTCCAGATGAAAAGGTCATTTGAAGAATGGCAGGACTGACTGGAGAGACAGTCCCATATTTGGGCCAAAAGACATGAAGAGGGGTTAAAGCTAAGGGGAGCATTAAATAAACTAGATAATGATTCTGAAAAGGTGGCGTGGTAATAAGAAAGACCACAGCGCCATAAAGATGCCCGAAGAATCCTGCCAGATCTCAGAATGGGCCCAACTAGCCAAATTCAGTGGGTGTAAGGCCAGATTGCAGTGACTAGTATATGGGAGAGAAGGAAAGACCTGAATAGGAATGAGTCAGTAGACTTGCTCTTGATGCCTTAGTGGGAGATTTTTAATTAAAGGGCTTGGTTGAGGGAGAAGTTGAGAGCAATGCTTCTTAGAATGTGTTACATGGCACTATCTAGGAATCTGTTAGAAATATGAATTCTTCTCCCCTCCCCCAGACCTAGTCAGTCAGAAACTCAGGGTGCATTAATCTGTTCTCACATTGCTATAAAGAAATACCTGGGACTGGGTAACTTATAAAGAAAAGAAGTCTAATTGGCTCAAGGTTCCACAGGCTGTACAGAAAGCATGGCTGAGGAAGCTTCAGGAAACTTACAATCATGGCGGCAGGTGAATGGTGGGGAGCCAGCACTTCACAGGAGAAAGATAGAGAGTGGGAGGAGGTACCACACACTTAAAACAGTCAGATCGTGTAAGAACTCTATCACAAGAACAGCACCAAGGGGATGGTGCTAAACCATTTGTGAGAAACTGGCCTCATGATCCAGTCACCTCCCACTAGGCCCTACCTCCAACACTGGGGATGACAATTCGACATGAGACTTGAGTGGGGATACAGATCCAAACCACATCATGGGGTAAGGCCCTGCAGCTTGTTTTAACCAGCTGCAGTTGGAGAACCACTGCTTTAGACAAAGGCAGGCTAGGAACAATTCTGATAAAGAGCCTCTGCTAGCAACTGTCGTGTTAGGGTTAGCTGAAAATTAAAAGAAGCAACTGAAGAGACTTGAATGAAAGGAGAGGAGAGATGGAGAGAATGGAGGTGACGGAGGGTACAAAAGGGAAGGGATAAATGAATGAGGCTGGAGGCTGAACTTGCAGCACAGTAAGCGGGCCAGTGAGGAGGGGCACTGAAGCATGACAGGATGAGGAATACTGGGACGGGGAGAGTAGCAACTCTGGTAGAGTGATTTTATGTTAATCCAGTCACAGCCACTCAAGAAGACAGAGGAAGGAGAGAACGTGGCTAAGTAAGAATTGAGGTTATGAGGGGTCATTGTTTAGGAAGCTGTGGACCTCAGATCCAGTGTGCAGTCTGAACAGTGAGTGTTGAGTGTGAGGGGTCTGTTTATCCAAAAGACAGTACTGAATCTATGGAACTGACATACACAGAGTCTCTGAATGAAGGAGGGATACCGAATATAGTTTTTATAAGGCAAAATAAAAAGGTGTACAATAGTGAAGTTAAAATTGCTTCCAGATGAGAAGGCATCACTTAGTATTGACCAAAAAAAGTGTCAATGATACTAACTGGAGGTATTTGGCACCATATTTGAGCGAAAGGTCATGATGGAAAAGAAAGAAGCCAGGTTAGATGCTATCTAAGGGGAAGGGAAGGCTTATCTGAAGAGTAGAAAACTGGTTTTGAATGAGGGAGAGAGTGGGGATATGAGGGGAGGAAACCTCAAAAAGAATATGTATCCATCACTATGAAAGGTTAGGCTATACAGGGGAAGCCTCCAAAGGGAAATCTGGAAAAGTGTTCTGAGAGGGACATTAAGGATGTACTCAGAAATTAAGAAAACATATTAGGACTTGCCAAAAGTGAGAGAAGCAACTGAGGAGACTTATATGCAAAAATCACAAAGAAAGAGAAAACAAAAGATGGAGGTTGGATGCTAAATAGGGAGAGAGAACGTGTGAATGAGGTAGGGGGCAGAACATGCAGTGCAGAAAAACAACAGATATGGAAGGGCATTAAAGAGGGCTAAATGGGAATATTAGGAAATGAGAGTTGGGAATTTGTCAGAGTTGTGTATTAACAAGGAGAGAGTAAGGTAAGAAGGTGGCAAAGTAAGAGCCGGGGCATAAGGTTTTGCTGTCCAGGAAGCTTTGTTGGAAAAATGTTAGAAGTAATGGGTTTGGTCAGTATGGTGAGAGGTGAGAGAGGCTAAATGGGATGGGCATAAAGGGCAGGTCAGTGGCAAGAATCCTATGAAAGTGTAGGCAGATCTGAGAGCACAGACAAATGCAGTGGAGAATGTGGCACAGGGCAGAGGGCAGTGGGCTGAGCAGCGAGTGCCCATGGGGAGGGGAGTATCCAGAAGAACCCATTGAGTCCCTAAGAATGACACACAGGTGACAGCTGAAAGAAGGAGGGACACAGAAGATACAGCAGCATGATTCTCTGGGGCAAAATGAGGAAGAAAGGAATGGAAGAAGAAAGTGAAGAGTTCTTGCTGATGTGAGGGGATGACTGGAGAAAAGGCAGGTATTGACTGGGGGGTAAAGGAACCATTCTTGGACCAAGGTTATGATGGAATAAGAAGGAAGAGAGAGCTGGCTAGCTGAGTAAAGGACCATCGTATAAAACAGACAAAAGTTAAGAGTAGATGGAGTGGCAACTAGGCAGATCAGATGTATTTTTAAAAGGGGAAACTGCTAAGATCTCAAAATGGGCCCAAGTGGTCAAATTGGGTGGGAAGGCCCAATGGTAATGAATGGTGCATCTAACAGAGCTTCGGGGACCCAGGCAGAAATGGGAATTAGTAGATTAGCTCTTGATGCTGTAGGTAGAAATTTTTGGTTAAAAACTTGGTTAATAAGAAAGTTTAAGGGAGTTTTATTAAGATGAATTCTCCTAAAAAGGTACTGCTAGCAACCTTTAAATACATCGGTATTGACCAGTTAGGGAGGGTGGGTGAGTAGTTTGTCTGTAGAGGAAATTAATTGTATTTCTTGAGGACTGGTAGGGAATCATGAGGGAAGTAAACCTCAAGAGTATAATGCTATATCCATTGCTATGATAATTTAATGCTAGTAGCCAAAATGGATAGGTAAGATATGATAGAGCATAACAGAATAAGAAGAAAGGAGTTTTCATCTAAGTAATGGGAGCACTGTGTTAATTAGAGCAGGGTCCTGAGTGGTCAAGTTGCAAAAAGACAAATAAGCTGTGGACTAAAAAGAACTGGAATGGAGAAATCTGTCAAATCTCAGAAGGAGTCTAATGGGTTAAATGTGTGTTGTTGAAGATTGCAATGAGTGGTGTAGATGGTGAAGAGCAGCGAAGGCCTGAATACGAGCAGGAGCCAGAAAACAGACTAGCTCTTCAAGTCTTGATGAGAAGTTTTTTCTATTGAGAACACATATACATACATTTATACAGCATTGCAAACACAGCACTACGTATTAATTATGGATATGTAGTAAAATTATGAAAATATGTATGAGGATAAGTATCAGATTCATGTAGTGATTTTCTCTTGGAAGGGAGAGAGGTAAATGATTTTGGGGAGTGATACTGAGGAAGTCTCAACTATATGTGCAATATTTGGTTTCTTTAAAAAAGATCTGAAGCAAATGCAACATCAAGATAGGAAGAAGTGGGTGTATTCATTTTGGGGGAATGAAAAGTTTTAATTAAAGAGCTTTGTTGATAAGAAAGGGTAGAGGGAGAAGATCAGGGTGAATCTTGATTCAAAGCCACTGATAGCACCTGAAAGACTGGTTTGAGAGAGCAACTGGAGAGCATGGGTGAGTGGTTTATTTAGTGAGAAGATGATCTGTATTTGGTATGGAGCAGGTGGGTGGCATTGAGGGAGTATACCTCAAGAGTATACCTTGAGAAGAATGATGTATCCATCACTGTGATTATCGATGGAAGCTGATAATACTGATGTTAATATATATGACAGTGCAAATAAAGGAAATTAGGAAGAACTTGCTGAAGTATGATACTAAGATTTGCTCAGAAAAGAAATATTATGTTAGAACTGGCTGTAAGAGCAACTATTAAGATATGTATAAAAAAGAGTGAGTAGGCTGGGCACAGTTGCTCATGCCTGTAATCCCAACACTCTGGGAGGCCAAGGGGGGGCAGATCACCTGAGGTCAGGAGTTCGAGACCAGCCTGGCCAACATGGAGAAACCCCGTCTCTACTAAAAATACAAAAAAATTAGCCAGGCGTGGTGGCACATGCCTGTAAGCCCGGCTACTCGGGAGGCTGAGGCAGGAGAATTGCTTGAACCCCGGAGGTGGAGGCTGCAGTGAGCCGAGATGGCACCACTGCACTCCAGCCTGGGCAACAGAGTGAGACTCTGTCTCAAAGAAAAAAAAAGAGTAGAGAAGGAAAAAGTCGAGAAAAATTGAAGCTACAATTAAGGAAGGAGAAGACATATTAGATTTAGGTTGGGGTGCTGAGCATGCAATGCAATTTTGCAAAATGTTAAACAGGGAAGGGTATAAAGAGGGCTGGGATGAGGAGCACTAAGAATCAGAATTACAAGTTCAGTGGAGTTGTATGTTAAGCTAGATACCAACCATGGGAGAAAAGGGGGGAGTGAGAACATAGCAAATAAGAACTGGAGTATATGTTGCTGCCCAGAAAGCTTTGTTGGAAAAAGATTTGAAGCAATTGGTGGAGTCAACAGAATGGGAGGTTAGAGAAAGATTAATGTGACGGACTTAAAATGGGTCAGAGCAGGGATCCCAGGATGTCCAGACTGAATGGAGGGTGGAAAGAGATTAAGTACAAAGTGAGGAAGATGGAAGATGGTTGAATAGTGCTGAATATCAAGAGTGTACATATCATCCAAAAGAGATGTTTATATCCACTAAATGATACAGCTGAATGAAGAAAGAATGCTGGAGAAAATGTAAGGAGTTTGCAGCCAAAGGAGAAAGAGAAAAAGGAGAAAAGGAGTAGAAGGGAAATGTTCAGGTTGTTTGTAAATGGAAAGACATTATTTGAATAGTCACAGATATTGACAGGAAAAATGGCTGTTGCTCTATACTTAAGCCAAAGCTCATGATAGAAAAAAGAAACAGGATAGCAAGTCAATAAATGGGACGTTGTATGAATTAGCAGTTTTGAGTAGGTGGAAAAACAATAAGACAGATCAAGTATAAATTAAAGAAACAGAACTGTCAGATTGCAGAAGAACCGTATACAGAATGAGAAAAGATCAGGAGTCTGAAAAAGAATAGAAGTTGGATAGGCTGGCACTTGAAGTCTTAGTGGGAAATTTATTTCTTAAGTGACTGCTTGCTAGGGAAGGTTAGAAGGAGATGAATTAAGATAAACCCTGATAAGAAGCCATTGGTGGAAACCTTAAAAACATGAGGATTGACAGGTATAGATCGGGATTCTTTGTAGAACAAATGAATGCTATTGGCTGAGGACTGGTTGGGAATCATGATAAGGTTAACATCCAGAGAATAATCCAGCATTCACTTATTACAGAGTCAGTGGGTAAATGATTTGTAGAATATTTACGATATGGCAGGGCAGATATTCAAAGGGAGTTACAAAAGGACATAGCAGTAAGTATGATGTTAAATTGGCCAAGAAGTTAAGAAATAATGTTAGGATTAGCTGAAAGTTAAGCAACTGAGAAGACTTGTGTATATAAAAAAGAAAAAGGAAAAGGGAGAGGAGAAGATGCTTGGTTGGAGAAAAAAAAAATGTATGAATTAGTCTGGGTTTGGAATATGCAAGGTATGAAACAGCAAATATTATTGAGACCAGAATGAGGAATTCAGATATCACCAGCTATCTGCTCATACAGCCTAAATACTTGTTAATATGAAAAGATTTACATTATATATACATCTCACCATGTACTTAGAAAATCTGGTGCAGTGAGTTAGCATTCTTGTGCTAACAAAAACTTTTAGCTTGCACCCAAGCCTACTTGAGATGGCATATTTTTGCCGTGGTTGTTGTGCTGATAGGCTCATTCCCTATGCTGAAGGATGTTAAATGTGTTATGCATTATTCCTGTCATCTTCTCCATAATATGAGTGGGACAATTCAAGCAACTCATCAGGTGGTTAAGTAAATATTTCCAAAAAACTTCTTGTTTTTATATTTTATTTAAAAATGTATATGCATTTGTTATTTATATTGAAAACATTCCATTGTTCCTTGCAGTATAAAAGGCAAATGCAATTATAGTCTTTATTATAGTAGGAGACCATTTTGTACCACACACAAACATGTCTGCTAATGAACTGATGATATGTTAAATAATTAGGTCATTATCCTTTAAAATGGTGTATATTATGAAAAATACTTAAAAGTTTTCTTTTATCATAGTGTTTTAGTGATGATTGAGAAAATAGGTTCAGTTTTTTTAAAGGGAGATGGATAAGAGCTTTTTCAAATTTAAGATAATGCAATGTAAGTGTTTGCTACCAAAAATTATTATTCAAGCACACAGGATAATGAAAATTGCTTGTACTTAAAAAGTCGAGTCAGGAAGAAAACTGTGTAGGCAGTTCTTAAAGGGAGAAAGAAAGGGACAAGATAAAATGATAACTAAAAATTGGACATAAGAGAGACAGTGTCCAGGAAAGTACATTTGCTAAAGTGCAATTGACAGAAAGATTAGCAACACATTCAGTGAAGTGGACATAAAACAAGGCAAGTGGCAGGGATCCTACCAAGGAACAAACAGAGAACTAAAGCAGTTCAGCACAGTATGCTGGAAAGAAGAAATACCAAAAGGGACTAAGCAGTGAATGGCGAACAGAAGGAGATGCCTGACAGCAAGATCTTAGTGAATACACAGGAGTGACACACAGTGTATGGGTGGTTAACAATGTGCTCTTCCAAGGCAGAAAAAGAAAAACAACAGAATAAAGGGAAAAGGCATTTAAAATTTACCTTAGGATGGGAAAAGTCATGCGAGGATGACATACTAAAAAATAAGATTTGCCACTATAATCGTATCATATGGAATAAGGAAGAAAACAAGTGATGGACACTAAATAAAAAGAGCACTGCATGGATTTGGCAACATTTCAGAGTAACTTAAGTAAACACAGGGCAAATCAGCTTCACAATAAGGAAACCCAGAAACAATGAGGTCAGAAGAACAAGAGCATAAATTAAGAAAAGAGTTATATGATTAAAGATGGACCAAAGATACGGAAGGGAAAAAGGGTGAGGTAGAAAAGAAGCAAGTCAGAAGACAACTATATGCATCAGAGTAGAATATTAGAAAAAGGCAAAAAACAAAAAAGGTGGAGAGGCACCGTAGATTGAGTAGTACACTTAAATGTGATTCCAAAAAGGAGGAAAGAAGTTCAGAAATGAGTAAAGAGGAACTGAGCTGAGACAGGGGAAAGGGAACCAGGAAATGGAATTGAAGGGTGCACATCCACATCTAGAAAGGGCTGCTCACTGCACCAGAAAGACAGTGGTAAACAGATTATAGTGGCACAGGGGCTTCAAAGTGTCAAAGAAGAGAAAAAGAGGTGCAGAATGGATTGCCAAATGAGCTTCCAGGTAGGACTAAGAGAGTCTTTAAGAAAATCCAAAAATGAGATGAAAACATCCTGAATAATAATGAAAAGATAGGAAAGATGCATGGATTAACAGTATGAATGAAGATAATGAAAATACTACAGTACAGTAAAAAGAATGCATGATGGGGATAAGAGGAGTGGGGAGTAACTGGAGGCAGTCCTAAAGGTGGAATCTTGCCACCTGTGTCACAGTATGTAAACTTCAAGGATAGGAAATATTAAAACAAGAACAGAAAATATTGTACGGGTGTGGAAGCTATCAGGCCGATATGAAGGGGGTTTAGAGTATAGGTCGCTTTCATGTACTGAAGGGTCAAAGTTTCAATGTAGATCTTTAAGAGAAATCCTTTTCAAGAGTCAGAGGGTGAGTGTGGAGTAGAGAAACGAGGCGTGGGAAGAATGGGGTGGAAGGATGCCAGAGGAAGAAAAGGAAATGTACAGAAGAAAAGGAAATGTGCAAAAGAAAGTGCTTCCACGGGAAGACTACCAGGTTAGTTAGAATGCGAAAAACACGAAAAATGCTAAGTAAGAAGTATAAAAAGCACATGAAAGAAGTAGTAAAAAAATGAACAAACAAAAACAGGTATAAAGGGGCATTCTGGCCCTTCAAAACAATGATCTTCAACAGTAAATGCAAGCACAAGAAGGCTCCAGCCTTGGGAGGCCGAGGTGGGTGGATCGCTTGAGGTCAGGAGTTCGAGACCAACCTGGCCAACATGGCGAAACCCTGTCTCTACCTAAAAAGAAAAAAATCAGCTGGGTGTGGTGGTGGATGCCTGTAATCCCAGCTACTTGGGAGGCTGAGGCAGGAGAATTGCTTGAAGTCCAGAGGTGAGGGTGCAGTGAGCCGAGATCGCACCACTGCACTCCAGCCTTGGGCGACAGAGTGAAACTCTTGTCTCAAAAAAAAAAAAAAAAAAAAAAAAGGCGGCTCCAGGCCTCAAATGGGAGACTGAAGTGCAGGGAGTCCAGGTGGCCATAGGGAGTCAAGGTGGCTGTCCACATCAGTGATTCTTATCTGAGGTGGGGGGTGGGTTTCACCCGAGGGAGGGCTGGGGGCATGGACCCCCAGGCAGGCCTATCCAATCATCTGAAGGGTTAGCAGTGTTCAGCTCAGAAAAAGTAAGGGGAAAAAAAAGCAGTCTCTAAAAGGAACATAGACAATAGCAAAAGAAGAAACCGAGCCCAAATGATGTTTCTGATAGGCCGCCTTGGGGTCCTGCATCCTCGGGTGAGAATCACTGGTGGATGTGGGAGGATGGAGAGCCGGGCAGACATGTGGAGTGAGAGGGGAAGATGCACGTGTGGTGGGGCTGATGGAGGCCATCAGGGTCAAGACTGTCAGGTGTAGGAACACAGTTCCCGACAGACCAGGACAAGGATGACAGCGAACAAATGGATGTAGCTGAAAAGGCACCGGGACCACGGTGGTGGAGCTGGGGTTTCCAACGCCTTGGTCCCAGACTGGAGGACTCAGGTGGAGGAGTGAGGCCCAGAGAAGGGCCCAGTGACTCAGAGGAAGTGGGCTGTGTGGGTGAGAGCAGAGAGCAGGGGATCTGTTGTTACGGGGAGGGAAGGCACAAAGGGGAATGGAGACGGCATGGGGTACGTTTGTGCTGGCGGGGCAGGGGGATGAGGGTGGGCAGGTGGAGTGGGGACAGGAGTGAGCGCTGATGACAAAACTGCTGTGGTGACAGGAAGAAGGTAGGAAAGTCACAGGCACATGTTCCCCAGAGTGTTTTCTCAAGAATGTGAAAGAAAGGATGCAAAGGGAATTGAGAAGGTTTTGGGGAGTCAGGGTTGTGGGGTGCTGGAAGGTACCCATAGCCTGGACCACTGGGATGTGGACACTGATAGCTGGGCAGAGCAGGTGGATTCAGTGCAGTACGTGTGACGCAGAGATGACTGCATCTGGCAGAGCAGCGGGTGCGGGGCCAGGTCAAGAAGGGAGGAGGTACCTGAGATCACGAATCAGGCCAGTGGGAGGATCACAGATTGTGCTGAAAAAATGCAGGAGGGTGCAGGTGGGACAGTACTGTGCTATGCAGTAGAGGAGGAGAGCAGGAGAAACGACCAACCTGCGCCTCAGGGGCTGCCTGCTGGGACATCAGGGGATGAGTCTGCAACACATGGGAGAGGAGGACAGAGGAGAGGTGTTCCCTAATGGGCAAGAAGAATGAGTCGGAGCAGGCAATGGAGCCCAGCAGCTAAGAGAGGAGAGCTTGTTGAGAGCAGGAGGGATGCGCTGCAGCAAAGGAGGCATGCCGGGCGCCAAGAGGGAGGGAGCGGATGCAGAGAATCCAGGGACTTTACCCCAGATGGGGCAAAGTGTGTGATGCAGTTCATGGATGACAAAGCATAGTGTGGGTAAGACAAGCAAGGAATGAAAGAGAGGTGGGAGGAGGCCAAGGGAGAAGCAGGGCATAGAAGTGCTGCTACCTTGGAAACACAGGGGACCACGTGTCAATGAAGGGTGTGGTGAGATGATGAAAGGTCAGGTGGATTGAGTTCAACAGAGGAAAGGACTGTGTCCGACATGGGGGAACAGACAAGGTAGGATGGTTTCAGACAGCAGATGTACTCAGTACAGCATGCTGGGGATAAAGAGGCTGTGGCAATGGTGGCAGCAGTGAGGGTAGGGAAGGAAGGATTGGATGCTGAAGACGAAGTGGAGGGTGTCTGGAAGAGAACAGTGGGAGAAAATGCGTGGATGAGTGATGCAAGGTTTTAATGTGAATCCTGAGGAGAAAAAGACGTGGGAGTGGGGCAGCCATTTGAGGTGGTGTATGGGATGCATGTTGGGTCAGGTAAGGGAATAGGAAAAGAAAGGGACTGAAAGCATGTAACAGGAGACAACCTCACAAATCTGTGGGGGTGATGAATGCTGGTCAAGGGGCCAAGGTGGAAAGGTGAAGGGGAATGCAGAGTTCTCAAACTGGGGCACTGACAGATCTCATGTGAAAAGTTGGTTTCATGACCGTCATCAAGGCCAGACTGTAGGATCAGAGCAGATGCAAGAGCCCAGGAATATGCAGAACTAGGTCCACAGGAGAATGTGGGGGATGGGGACAAATGACTCAGGTTAAATGAAGGAAATAGCATCACTGCATGGTAAGATGGCACTGGGCATGGTAACCTCAGGGACTTGGCAATGGACTCGTGGTTTGAGTCTACTGTGTGGGTAGAAAGATGCTTGCAAATAGTGGAGGAGTAGTTAGGAACCAGTGCAGAGGAAGCAATTCAGAATGATCACTGAATCTGAGCTTCTGCTGTCACGGAAGGCTAAAAGGATAGAGGTATAGCTTACAGCTGAAAGTATGTACATAGAGATGAAATAAAGTAGGCAAGGAAGAGTCTCAAACACAGTGGGTCTTGTAGTTGTAATGGGAGTTTAGATCAGTATCAGCTGGGTACATGGGACAGAGTATGGCCAAGGACTGGAGAGAGCTGGGGTGTTTGGTGCTGGAGTGTGGACTTCATTTATGGAAAACTTCATCTAGAGGAAAACAGGAGGAAAAGCAGAGGAGGACAGAGAGTGGGACCTATGTAAGAAGGTCTTAAATTCTACACACGGGTGTTGTGAAGGTAGTGCAACCAAGAGGGAAAGAAGAAATGAGTGACCTGGACAGCCTGAATGGGTAACGAAAGGGTAGATGTGATGGGCAGGGATGCATCAGCTCACTGGGGCCGCATCTGAGGTAAATGGAAATAAAGGAGGTGAGGAAAGGAGGAAGAGAAGGAAGTGGCGGGACTGGCTGTGGAGTTTTGTGGGAGCCTTCTTGATGGGACAGAAAGGAAAAAGAGGAGAAAAGGCTGCAGTGTAAGAGGGGAAGGAAAAGGCAGCCTAAGGGAAGGCGCTGGCCTGAACCAGTGGAAGATCTGGAGGAGCAACAGAAAACAGTTCTTGAAGAGAAGGTGGGACAGAGAGAGGATGGAAAAGTTTGAGCGGTGAGGAGAGCAGGTCAAAGTAGTGAGCACATCCCTATGGAGAAGAGATGACTGAGTCCGATGAAGCAATAGGCCCTGGGTGGTTGAGAGAAATATGGGCCACAGACAGGCAGGTACCTTCCCTTGGCCAAGGAAGCAAGGAGAAGAAATGTGGATGCAAGGGGAAAGGCTTCAAGAAAGAATGTGGAAGTGGGACGATAAGGCAGCGCAATGGGGGAGTCACCTACAGAAGACAGGGTGGAGGGGCCCCCAGGGAAGGATGGAGGGCAGAGAGCGTGGTGGAAAGGAGCTGGGCAGGACAGCCACAGGCAGGACAGCCATAGGTGGAGGGAGGTGAAGGGGCAGGTCCCAGAGTAGGAACAAAGGAATTTGGAGTGCTCAGAGCAGCCTGCAAGGTTCGGCATGGGGAAGGGAAAGCATAAGAGGGGTGGACAGCAATGGGCAGGAAGGAATGGCTGCTCTTAAAGCCTTGAACTTTGTTGCAAAGGTGTGAATCTTGGGCCAGGCTCTTTACTACGGATCCGGTGGGGAAGGGTGGGTGGTGGGGATGGGGTTCGGGGTGGGATTTGGGATTGGGTTTGGGATGGGGTTTGGGTGGGGTTTGGGAGCAGTGGGATTGCAAGTGGGAAAGGGGTGGGGATATGGGTGGGGGTGGGAATGGGGGTGGGGGGAGGCAAACCAAACTCTAGGCATTTGAAAAACCATCTTACTTAATTGAGCTGGTGGACTATTACATGTTGACTACTGGGGGTGATGGATACTGGATGGAGAAGACCTCTGAATCCAGTAGAGTAGCTTCAGGTAGGGTGGAAGTTCAAAGTAAAGAGATTGAGGCAAACAGGAAGCCCCTGGAAGGACCTGATGGGTGTCCATAACACCTGACAGTCATATGGGTAGGTGGGGCCACAAGTGTGTCTGTAGGGATTTTAAAGAACAAATCTCTCATACAGAGTGGATTTTGAGACATGTGTGTTTCAGTGAGTAGACAGGGAGGAGAACAAGGTGATTTCAAGCAGAGAGTGCCTGGCATACATGGGGGTAAGGGAGGGAAATGCTAAGGTCTTTGAGTAGGAAGTGTAGCTGGAACTGCAAAGTAATAAATGCTGGAAATGGCAGAGTAAAGGCCAGGGAGTCAAGGTGGCTGTCCACAGCAGTGATTTTTATCTGGGGTGGGGGGTGGGTTTCACCCGAGGGAGGGATGGGGGCATGGACCCCCAGGCAGGCCTATCCAATCATCTGAAGGGTGAGCAGTGTTCAGCTCAGAAAAAGTAAGGGGAAAAAAAAAGCAATCTCTAAAAGGAACATAGACAATAGCAAAAGAAGAAACCGAGCCCAAAAGATGCTTCTGATAGGCTGCCTTGGGGTCCTGCATCCTCGGGTGAGAATCAGTGGTGGACACGGGAGGATGGAGAGCCGGGCAGACATGTGGAGTGAGAGGGGAAGACGCACGTGCGGCGGGGCTGATGGAGGCATCAGGGTCAAGACTGTCAGGTGTGAGAACACAGTTCCTGACAGACCAGGACAAGGATGACAGCGAACAAATGGATGTAGCTGAAAAGGCAACGGGACCATGGTGGTGCAGCTGGGGTTTCCAACACCTCGGTCCCAGACTCGAGGACTCAGGTGGAGGAGTGAGGCCCAGAGAAGGGCCCAGTGACTCAGAGGAAGTAGGCTGTGCAGGTGAGAGCAGAGAGCAGGGGATCTGTTGTCACGGGGAGGAAAGGCGCAAAGGGGAATGGAGACAGTGTGGAAGGACAGCGTTTTGAAGACATCGGTGCTAAGGAGGGAGGAGGCAGGAGGAGTGTGGGACTGACAGGAGGACCCAGGAGGAGCGGAGGAGCCGGGTTTCAGGCAGGGCGGGAGAGTCAGGTTGAGACTGGGTGCGTTTGTACCCGTGGGATATGGGAGACGAGGGTGGGCAGGTGGAGTGGGGACAGGAGTGAGCGCTGATGACAAAACTGCTGTGGTGACGGAAGAAGGTAGGAAATTCAGAGGCGCATGTTCCCCAGAGTGTTTTCTCAAGAATGTGAAAGAAAGGATGCAAAGGGAATTGAGAAGGTTTTGGGGAGTCAGGGTTGTGGGGTGCTGGAAGGTACCCATAGCCTGGACCACTGGGATGTGGACACTGATAGCTGGGCAGAGCAGGTGGATTCAGTGCAGTACGTGTGATGCAGAGATGGCTGCATCTGGCAAAGCAGCGGGTGCGGGGCCAGGTCAAGAAGGGAGGAGGTACCTGAGATCACGAATTAGGCCAGTGGGAGAATCACAGATCGTGCTGAGAGAATGCAGGAGGGTGCAGGTGGGACAGTACCGTGCTATGCAGTAGAGGAGGACAGCAGGAGAAACGACCAACCTGGGCCCCAGGGGCTGCCTGCTGGGACATCAGGGGATGAGTCTGCAACACATGGGAGAGGAGGACAGAGGAGAGGTGTTCCCTAATGGGCAAGAAGAATGAGTCGGAGCAGGCAATGGAGCCCAGCAGCTAAGAGAGGAGAGCTTGTTGAGAGCAGGAGGGATGCACTGCAGCAAAGGAGGCATGCCGGGCACCAAGAGGGAGGGAGCGGATGCAGAGAATCCAGGGACTTTACCCCAGATGGGGCAAAGTGTGTGATGCAGTTCATGGATGACAAAGCATAGTGTAGGTAAGACAAGCAAGGAATGAAGGACAGGAGGGAGGATGGCAATAGACAAGGAGGATGTAGAAGATGCTGGCACCTTGGAAAAGCTGGGCACCACAGTGTCAATGAAGGGCATGGGAACTGATGAAATGTCAGGTGGATTGACTTTGAGACAGGAAACAACTGTCTCCAGCATGGTAGAACCAAAAATGTAGGACGGTTAAGGGTGACTTAAGATAGCAGATGGATCCAATGCTGCATATTGTGGATAAAAAGGATGGCAATGTTGACAGCACCAAGGGCAGGGCAGGAAGGGAGCTGACATCAAGGAAATGACTGTAGAGTGCAGTCATTGACTTAGAAAGTGGCAGAGGAGGGAGTGGATGCTGAAGATGAAGCTGAGGGTCTCTGGAAAATAACAGTAGGGGGATGTGCAGTACATCTTAACTAGAAAAACAGAAACTGCTCTAAAGTCCTCAAGGCATGATGTCAGACTCAAGATGGGTCCAGGAAGTTGATGGACATAAAAAAGGACAGAAGGTGCATGATAGGGGGAGAATCTCATGAATTTGAGAGTCTCAACATTGGTAAAGGGGCCAAGTGATTAGAGGGGAGGCAGAACTCAGAGTCCCAAACTGAGGTGTCCGCAGATCTCAGGATACGTTGGTGGTATGCCTGGTATTAAGACCAAACCACAGAGGCAGAATGAAGCAATAGCTCCAGCAGCCTTTAGGAGAAAGTGGCTTAAGGGCCAAAGTGATTGGTTAAACAAAGGAAGCTGGTCAGCACTGCACACTAACATGGCACCTGCATAAAAACCACAGACAGGTAACTTTAGGGACTTCACAGTGGACTCAAGCAGACTGATCCCAGATTGTAGGTAGAAGTGTGTTTGCAAAGGCCAGAGGAGCTGTTAGGACACAATGCGAAGGAGACAATTTGCAACAATCACTGAATCCACATTTCTGCTGTTTAAGGGTGGCTGAAAGGATGGAGGTATAGCTTGTAATGCAAAATATACGCAGAGGTTCATAGTGAAGCTGAGGAGGAGGGCCTTCAAAAGTTAAGTGGGAGATGTTTAGGTCAGTAGCAAATGGGCCCAGTGGGAGAGAGTATGCCCAGGGTTTGGAGAGGGTCAGGGTGTTGGGTGCTGGGATGAGGGCTTCATGTTTGGAAGACTCAAGGTAGAGAGCAAGAGAGGAGGAAAGGTAGAACAGGATGGAGGGCAAGACCTGTGTAAGAAGAAGTCTTAAACTGTAAACATGGGTGTAGTGAGGGTAGTGTGGCTAAGAGGAAATGGATCCAGATGGGCTTGATGGGGAGCAGATGGGCAGGCACGATGGCAGGGGTGCATCGGCTCACTGGGGCTGCATCTGAGGTAAATGGAAATAAAGGAGGTGAGGAAATGAGGAAGAGAAGGAAGTGGCGGGACTGGCTGTGGAGTTTTGTGGGAGCCTTCTTGATGGAACAGAAAGAAAGAAGAAGAGAAAACGCTGGAGTGGAAGAAGGGAAGGAAAAGGCAGCCTAAGGGAAGGCGCTGGCCTGAATCAGTGGAAGATCTGGAGGAGCAACAGAAAACAGTTCTTGAAGAGAAGGTGGGATAGAGAGAGGATGGAAAAGTTTGAGCAGTGAGAGCAGGTCAAAGTAGTGAGCACATCCCTATGGAGAAGAGATGACTGAGTTGAATGAAGCAGCAGGCCCCGGGTGGTTGAGAGAAATATGGGCCACAGACAGGCAGGTACCTTCCCTTGGCCAAGGAAGCAAAGAGAAGAAATGTGGATGCAAGGGGAAAGGCTTCAAGAAAGAATGTGGAAGTGGGACGATGAGGCAGTGCAACAGGGGAGTCACCTACAGAAGACAGGGTGGAGGGGCCCCCAGGGAAGGATGGAGGGCAGACAGTGTGGTGGAAGGGAGCTGGGCAGGACAGCCACAGGTGGAGTGAGGTGAAGGGGCAGGTCCCAGAGTAGGAACAAAGGAACCTGGAGTGCTCAGAGCAGCCTGCAAGGTTCGGCATAGGGAACGGAAAGTGTAAAAGGGGTGGACAGCAATAGACAGGAAGGAATGGCTGTTTTTAAAGCCTTGAACTTTGTTGCAAAGGTGTGAATCTTGGGCCAGGCTCTTTACTACGGATCCGGTGGGGAAGGGTGGGTGGTGGGGATGGGATTCGGGGTGGGGTTTGGGTCTGGGTTGGGGATAGGGTTTGGGTGGGGGTTGCATGGGAGGGCAGGGTTGGGAATGGTGGGAGTGGGGCAGGGCATGGGGAGAGGGAATCAGGGTGGGTGGGGGGTGGGGGGTGGGGTATGTTGAGCCAAGCTCCCAGCATTGAGAACACCACTGTATTTAACTGATAGATTATATATGTTCAGGGTTGAGGGTGATGAATTCAGGCTAGGGAAGACCCTGAATCCAGGGAAAAAAGAAAGTAGCCTCACGTAGGGTGCAAGGTCAAGGTAAGGGGCTGGATTCTTACAAACAAAAAGGATTATGTGGATCAAAAGGGAAGTCTCTTAGAGGGGGGCACCTTACCACAAAAGTGGTGATTAAGGAAAAGGGACAATAGTCAACACCCAGAAGAACAGGTGGAGGCCAAAGGTAAGGACAGAGTACCTGAGAGTCCTATCAGGTGGCAGGGAGGGGCACAAAGGGTGGGGTGGGAGGCATTGAAAGAACAACTCTCACAGAGAGTGGGATTCCACCTATGTTGTATTTCAGAGTGAAAATAAGGAAGGGAATGCGGTAGTTCCACGTGGAGAGTGCCAGGCCTATTTGAGAGGGGCAGAGGAGGAAATGCTGAGATCTTTGATTAAGAAGTTAAAGGAAAGCACTAGAATGCTCGAGGCCTGAAACTGGAGAGACTGAAGTGCAGGGAACCAAGGTGGTCGCAGGGAGTCAAGGTGGCCAGGGAGTCAAGGTGGCCGTCCACAGCAGTGATTCTTATCTGGGGTGGGGGGTGGGTTTCACCCGAGGGAGGGCTGGGGGCACGGACCCCCAGGCAGGCCTATCCAATCATCTGAGGGGTAAGCAGTGTTCAGCTCAGAAAAAGTAAGGGAAAAAAGCAATCTCTAAAATGAACGCAGACAATAGCAAAAGAGAAAACCGAGCCCAAAAGATGCTTCTGATAGGCCGCCTTGGGGTCCTGCGTCCTCGGGTGAGAATCACTGGTGGGCGTGGGAGGATGGAGAGCCGGGCAGATATGTGGAGTGAGAGGGGAAGACGCACGTGCAGCAGGGCTGATGGAAGCATCAGGGTCAAGACTGTCAGGTGTGGGAACATAGTTCCTGACAGACCAGGACAAGGATGACAGCAAACAAGTGGATGCAGCTGAAAAGGCAATGGGACCACGGTGGTGCAGCTGGGGTTTCCAACGCCTCGGTCCCAGACTGGAGGACTCAGGTGGAGGAGTGACGCCCAGAGAAGGGCCCAGTGACACAGAGGATGTGGGCTGTGCGGGTGAGAGCAGACAGCAGGGGATCTGTTGTCATGGGGAGGGAAGGCGCAAAGGGGAATGGAGACAGCGTGGAAGGAGAGCGTCTTGAAGACATCGGTGCTAAGGAGGGAGGAGGCAGGACGTGGGTGGGACTGAGAGGAGCACCCAGGTGGAGCGGAGGAGCTGGGTCTCAGGCAGGGCAGGAGAGTCAGGTTGAGACTGGGTGCGTTTGTGTGGATGTGAGGAGGAGGGTGGGGGGAGATAAGAGTGAGTGCTGATGACAAAACTGCTGTGGTGACAGGAAGAAGGCAGGCGATTCAGAGGCAGAGGCTCCCCAGAATGTTTTCACATGGTGTGAGAGAAAAGGGTGTGAAAGGAATCGGGAAGGCTTCTGGGAGTCAGGGTTGTGGTGTGCTGGAAAAGTCCCATAGCCTTGGCCACTGGAACGTGAGCATGGACAGCAGAGGAGGTGGATTCGGTGCAGTACATGTGACGCAGAGATGACTGCATCTGGTGGAGCAGCGGGTGCGGGGCCCGGTCAAGAAAGGAGGACACACCTGAGAACATGAATTAGGCCAGTGGCAGAATCACAGATCGTGCTGGGAGAATGCAGGATGGTGCAGGTGGGACAGTACCATGCTATGCAGTAGAGGAGGAAAGCAGGAGAAATGACCAACCTAGGCCCAGGAGCTGGGAGCTTGGAGAGCAGAGGGTGAGTTTGCAGCACATGGAAAAGCAGGACAGAGGAGAGGTGTTTCCCAATGGGCAAGAAGAATGAGTTGGAGCAGGTTATGGAGCCGAGCAGCTTAGAGAGGTGAGCTTGTTGAGAAGATCAGGGAATATGTTCCAGCAAGGGAGAATTTGCATCAAAATCCTTGGTTTTGCTGTTTAGGAGTGGCAGAAATGAATGGAGGTGTAGCTTGTGAAGCAAAATATTAACAAGGAGAAAGAGACAGCCTGAAGCTCTAAGGTGTAGGGGTTGGGGCACAAGGGTGGGGGTGGGAGGTCCTATGCCAAGGACCAATAAGGAGGGAGAGACATGGGAAATCCAGAGACTTTACAAAGTCTATGAAGAAGCCCATGGAGGAGAAATCATGGTACAGGTAAGACAAGCAAAGAATGAGGGAGAGGTGGGAGGAGACCAAAGTGGAAGGAGGGTGCAACAGTTTGGCACCTCAGAAATGTTGGGACAATGTATCAGTGAGGGAGAAGGTGAGAGGAAGGAAGGTCGGGGGATGCCATCTAGAGAGGAAACCAGTGTCTCTCTAGTGGCAGAACGGAGAAGGTAGAATGATCAGAGCTCAAATCAGACAGTAGATGAATGAATACAGCGTGTTAGGGACAAAGAAGCTGGCAGTGGCGACAACAGTGAGGGCAGGTCAGGCTGGGGGCAGACCTTAAGGAAAAGACTCCTGAGTGCATTGACTGACCCTGAGGTGGTACGGAACATGGACTAGATGCTGAAGACCAATCAGAGGGTTTCATAAAGACAACAGTGTAAGAAAAGGCAGAGGATGGCTGGTGAAAGGGTCCACACTTTATCCAGTCTGGAGTCAGAAGGCACTATGTGGGTCGTGAGATGGGTCAGTGATGTTGATGGAAAAAGAAAGGGACAGGAGGGGCATAAGAGGAGAAATAACCTCATGAATTTATGGGGTGGGGGGGTGGGGGGGGGGTGGAGCAGAGTTGAGCTTTGATAGAGGAACCAACATGGAAAACAGGAAGATGGAACAAAGAATTCCCAAAATGGGGGTGCGCCAGACCTCATGGTGCAAATTGTTGAAATAAGCAGTATTAAAGCCAGACCATAAGAGCAGAGCAGATCGAAGAAGCAAGAGCCTGGGCATTTTTGCAAATTGAGGCCCTTAGGAGAAAATGGGGGAAAGGGCCAAAGTAACTGGGGTTACAGAGAGGGCATCAGGAATCACTGCACATGAAGACAGCACCTCCACAGAAACCACTGGCAGGGAACTCAGGAACTTGGTGATGGACTCATATGGTTTGAGTCCAGTATGTGGGCAGAAAGATGCTTATAAAATGGCAGAGGAGGGACTGCTAAGCAATGCACAGAAGACAATTTGCAGTGATCACTTAATCCTTGGTTTTGCTATCCAAGAGTGGGAGAAAGATATGGAGGTGCAGCTTTCGAAGCAAAATATCCACAGATGTCATGAGGCTCCAATGGGGGTGGGGGGCACAGGCTTCATACCTAGTGGAGCATCACAGGATTAGTGGGAAAAGTAGGTCAGTAGCAAATGGGGGTGCAGCAATACAGAGTAAATCCAGTGATAGTCAGGGTGGCAGAGATGGATAGAGGCAAGGGTAATTCTTTCTTGGAGGCAAGAGTGGAGGAAAGGTAGAACAGGACGGAGGCCAGAACCTGTGTAAGAAGGTCTTAAATCCTAAACACAGGTGTAGTGAAAGTAGCGTGGCCAAGAGGGAAAGAGGAAACGGTGGATCTGGACAGCCACAATAGCAAGCAATATGGGCAGGGGTGCATGGGCTCACTGGGGCCCTATCCAAGGTAAATGGAAATAATGGAGATAAAGGAGGAAGAGGAGGAAGTGGCGGGACTGGCTGTAGAGTTCTGTAGGAACTCACTTCATGGAACAGAAAGAGAAAAGAGGAAACAAGGCTGGAGTGGAAGAGGGGAAGGAAAAGGCAGCTGTAAGGGAAGGCGCTGGCCTGAATCAGTGGAAGATCCGGAGGAACAATAGAAAACAGTTCTTGAAAAGAAGGTGGGATAGAGAGAGGATGGAAAAGTTTGAGCGGTGAGGAGAGCAGGTCAAAGTAGTGAGCACATCCCTATGGAGAAGAGATGACTGAGTCAGATGAAGCGACAGGCCCTGGGTGGCTGAGAGAAATATTGGCCACAGACAGGCAGGTACCTTCCCTTGGCCAAGGAAGCAAAGAGAAGAAATCTCACAAGGGGAAAGGCTTCAAGAAGGAATGTGGAAGTGGGACGATGAGGCAGCGCAACAGGGGAGTCACCTACAGAAGACAGACAGGGTGGAGGGGCCCCCAGGGAAGGATGGAGGGCAGACAGCCTGGTGGAAGAGAGCTGGGCAGGACAGCCACAGGCAGGAAAGCCATAGGTGAAGCGAGGTGAAGGGGGAGGACCCAGAGTACGAACAAAGGAATTTGGAGTGCTCAGGGCAGCCTGCAAGGTTCGGCATGGGGAAGGGAAGGTGTGAAAGGGGTGGACAGCAATGGGCAGGAAGGAATGGCTGCTCTTAAAGCCTTGAACTTTGTTGCACAGGTGTGAATCTTGGGCCAGGCTCTTTACTACGGATCCGGCGGGGAAGGGTGGGCTGGGTGGAGGGGATGGGGTTTGGGGTGGGGTTTGGGTATGGGATGAATGGGTGGGGCAGGGTTAGGGGTAGTGGGACTGGGACTGGGGGAGGGGTTGGGGTGGGGTGAAGTGAGCCAAGCTGTAGGCATTGAGAACACCATCTTATTCATCTGAGCTGGTGGACAATTACATATTGAGTGTTGAGGCTAGAGAAGACATCTGAGTCTGGCAAAAGAAGAAAAAACAGAGTAGCTCAGGAAGGGTAAAAGGTTAAGGTAAAGGGCTGGTTTCTGGGAAACAAACAGGATGATGACCACCAAATGGGAAGTCTCTCTGGGGGCACCTGGTCAGTGATATGAAAAGAGGAGGAATGATGAAGGAAAAATGTCAGTAGTAAGGGCCTACGAAAATTAGATTGAGGCCAAAGGTATTAACTGAGTGCCTGGGAGTCATATTAGATGGGTCAGGGCATAAAGGGTGGGGTGTGGAGGTGTCAGAAGCGCAACTCTCTCATGCAGACTGGGCTTTTGGGCACGACGTGTGTTAAGGGGTAAATGGGGAAGACAATGAGGTGGTTCCAAGTGGAGAGTGCCAGGACTGTTGGGCAGGGGGAGGGAAATGCTGGTCTTATGAGTAGGAAGTGTACCTGGAAATACCAAAATACTAAATGCTAGAAATAGGAGAGTAAAGGCCAGGGAGTCAAGGTGGCCATCCACACCAGTGATTCTTATCTGGGGTTGAGGGGTGGGTTTCACCCGAGGGAGGGCTGGGGACATGGACCCCCAGGCAGGCCTATCCAATCATCAGAGGGGTGAGCAGTGTTCAGCTCAGAAAAAGTAAGGGAAAAAAAACAATCTCTAAAAGGAACACAGATAATAGCAAAAGAAGAAACCCAGCCCAAAAGATGCTTCTGATAGGCTTCCTCGGGGTCCTGCATCCTCGGGTGAGAATCACTGGTGGACGCAGGAGGATGGAGAGCCAGGCAGACATGTAGAATGTGAGGGGAAGATGCACGTGCAGCGGGGCTGATGGAGGCATCAGGGTCAAGACTGTTAGGTGTGGAAACACAGCTCCCGACAGACCAGGACAAGGATGACAGCGAGCAAATGGATGTAGCCCAAAAGGCACCGGGACCATGGTGGTGGAGCTGGGATTTCCAGCGCCTCGGTCCGAGACTCGAGGACTCAGGTGGAGGAGTGAGGCCAAGATAGGGGCCCAGTGACACAGAGGAAGTGGGCTGTGCGGGTGAGAGCAGAGAGCAGGGGATCTGTTGTCACGGGGAGGGAAGGTGCAAAGGGAAATGGAGACAGCGTGGAAGGAGAGCGTCTTGAAGACATGGGCCTTAAGGAGGGAGGAGGTGGGAGGAGGGTGGGACTGACAGGAGCACCCAGGAGGAGCGGAGGAGCTGGGTCTCAGGCAGGGCAGGAGAGTTAGGTTGAGACTGGGTGCATTCGTACCGGGGGCACGAGGATGGGCAGAAAGTGGGACACGAATGAGTGACAAAGACAAAACTACTCTGGTGACAGGAAGAAGGCAGGAGATTCAGAGGCAGAGGCTCCCCAGAGTGTTTTTACACAGTGTGAAAGAAAGGAGGAGAAAAGAATCAGGAAGGTTTAGGGGAGTCAGGGTTGTGGGGCCCTGGAAACGACTCATAGCCTGGGCCACTGGGACGTGAGCTTGGACAGCACAGCGTGTGGATTCAGTGCAGTATGTGTGACACAGAGAGGACTGCATCTGGTGGAGCAGTGGGTGCGGGGCCAGGTCAAGAAGGGAGGACACACCTGAGAACACGAATTAGGCCAGTGGCAGAATCACAGGTGGTGCTGAGAGAATGCAGCATGGTGCAGGTGGGACAGTACCGTGCTATGCAGTAGAGGAGGAAAGCAGGAGAAACGACCAACCTGGGCCCAGGAGCTGGGAGCTGGGAGAGCAGAGGGTGAGTTTGCAGCATATGGGAGAGCAGGACAGAGGAGAGGTGTTCCCCAATGGGCAAGAAGAATGAGTTGGAGCAGGTTATGGAGGCCAGCAGCTTACAGAGGTGAGCTTGTTGAGAGGATCAGGGAATGTGTTGCAGCAAGGGAGGCATGTCAAGAGCAAGAGTGTGGGTGTGAACATAGAGAATCCTCCTTTTTGCCCAAAAGGGACAAAGTGTTTGATGCAGGTCATGGAGGAGAAAGCATGGTGTGGGTAAGACACGGAAGGAAGGAAGGAGAGGTGAGATGAGGCCACAGAAACAGGGTGTAGAGGTGTTGGCACCTTGGAAACATTGAGGACCGTGTGTCAATAAAGGGCATGGCGAGACGATGAAAGGCCAGAGGACACAACAGAGAGAGGAAAGCACTGTTCCTTAGAGGCAGAACTGGGAATACAGGATGGTTAGGGGTGAACTGAGACAGCAGATGGACTCAGTACAGCAGGTTGAGGACATGGAAGCTGGCAGTGGTGTCATCAGTGGGGGCAGGGCAGGAAGGGGTCAGAGTTCAGGAAAGATTCCTGAGTCTGTGGATTGACCTGGCGGAGGCAGGGCACGCAGGACTGGATGTTGAAGAGGAGGTGGAGCGTGTCTGGAAGATGAAAGTGGGAGGAAACAGTGGTGCAGGAATTAAGTGTGAACCTTGTGTGGAAAAAGTGAGACATTGGAGTGGAGTAGCCACATGGAGGTGGTGTGATGTGAGTGGGGTCAGGGAAGTTGATGGGAAAAGAAAGAGATTTGTGGTGCAGGAGGGGAAAGAACATCATGAACTTGTGGGGAGCCTAGTGTCCGTACAGGGTCCAATGCAGAAAAGGGGAAGGAGGAAATCAGAGTTCCCCAAATGGGGTTTTATCAGATCTCAGGGAAGTTGGTATCATGCCTCTTATCAAGGCCAACTCATAGGATTACAGTAGGGAGGCAAAATCCCAGGCTTTTCAGAAGTGGATCCTTAGGAAAGGAAAGTAGGGGGAAGGTGCCTAAGTCACTCAGGGTAAATGGAGGAAATGGGGCATCACTGCACATTCAGACAGCACCTGCATGGAACGTACTGGCAGGTAAACCTTGGGGGCTGGGGGCCTGGGGAGGGACTCATGTGTTTTGAGTCTAGTATGTGGGCAGAAAGATACTTGCAAGTGTTAGAGGGAACTAATGGAGAGAAGACAATTCCCAGTGACCACTGAGTCTGAACTTCTGTTGTCAAGGGAGCCTGAGAGGATGGAGGTGTAGCTTGCAACTGAAAATATGCACTACACCACACTTCACTACAGAGGTGCAATGAAGTAGGAAACGGGGGCCTTCAAACACAGGTAGCATCTTAGATTTAGTGGGAGATTAGGTCAGTAGTAAATGGGCACAATGGGCATGCCCAGAGTTTGGATAGGATGAAGGTTTGGGTGCTGATATGGGGGCTTCATTTTTGGAAACTTTTTCCAGAGGGCAGAGAGGAGGAAAGGCAGAACAGGATGGATGGCAGGACCTGTGTAAGAAGAAGGTCTTAAATTTCTAAACAAGGGTATAGTAAAGGTAGTGTGGCCAAGAGGGAAAGAAGAAGTGGTGGATCCAGATAGCTTCAATGGGTACTGCAAGATCAGGCGTGATGAGCAGGGGTGCATGGGCTCACTGGGGCCCTATCCAAGGTAAATGGAAATAATGGAGATGAAGAAAGGAGGAAGAGGAGGAAGTGGCGGGACTGGCTGTAGAGTTTTGTAGGAACTCACTTCATGGAACAAAAAGAGAAAAGAGGAAACAAGGCTGGAGTGGAAGAGGGGAAGGAAAAGGCAGCCTAAGGGAAGGCACTGGCCTGAATCAGTGCAAGATCTGGAGGAGCAACAGAAAACAGTTCTTGAAGAGAAGGTGGGATAGAGAGAGGATGGAAAAGTTTGAGCAGTGAAAGCAGGTCAAAGTAGTGAGCACATCCCTATGGAGAAGAGATGACTGAGTCAGATGAAGCGACAGGCCCTGGGTGGCTGAGAGAAATATTGGCCACAGACAGGCAGGTACCTTCCCTTGGCCAAGGAAGCAAAGAGAAGAAATCTCACAAGGGGAAAGGCTTCAAGAAAGAATGTGGAAGTGGGACGATGAGGCAGCGCAACAGGGGAGTCACCTACAGAAGACAGACAGGGTGGAGGGGCCCCCAGGGAAGGATGGAGGGCAGAAAGCGTGGTGGAAGGGAGCTGGGCAGGACAGCCACAGGCAGGAAAGCCATAGGTGGAGCTTGGTCAAGGGGGAGGTCCCAGAGTAGGAACAAAGGAATTTGGAGTGCTCAGGGCAGCCTGCAAGGTTCGGCATGGGGAAGGGAAAGTGTGAAAGGGGTGGACAGCAATGGGCAGGAAGGAATGGCTGCTCTTAAAGCCTTGAACTTTGTTGCAAAAGTGTGAATCTTGGGCCAGGGTCTTTGCTATGGATGCAGTGGGGAAGGGTGGGTTGGGTGAAGGGGATTGGGTTTGGGATGGGATTTGGGTTGGGATTGACTGGGTTGGAAAGGAGGGAAGGATTGGGAGCAGTGGGGTGTGAGTGGGAGAGGAGGTAGTGAACCAGATGGGGAGAATCAAGCCAAGTTCTGGGTTGGAGGAAACTTTCTTATTTAACTGAGCTGGTGGGTTACATATCTAATGTTGCAGGTGATGAATACAGGCTGGGGTAGCCGTCTAAATCCACCGAAAGAAGTAAATGAAAGTGGTTTCTTGTAGGTCGAAAGGTCAAGGTAAATGGCTGGTTTTTAGGAAACAACTGAGAACTCGGGAAACAAAGGGGGAAGTTTCTGCAGGCCGATCTTGTAAGGGATCTGAAAAAAGGGGTGGGGATTAAGGAAAACTGACAATAGTAAGCACCCATAAGAAACAGGTTGAGGCCGAAGATACTGACACAGTGCCTAAGAGGCCTATCAGGTGGGAGGACAAGAAGTATCGGGTGGGGAGGCATTAAAAGAACAAGCTTCCAATGCAGACTGGTGTTTGGAGTCAGAGGTGCGTTAAAGGGCAAATAGGGAAGGAATGAGGTGGTTCCAAGCAGAGAGTTCCAGGCCTAATGGGGGTGGGGAGACAAAAGATGAGATGTGTTGAGTGGGAAGTTAATTGGCAAGCACTAGAATGCCACCTATGGCAAGCACTAGAATGGTCTAGGTGTGAAATGAGGGAGTAATGTCAGGGAGTCAAGGTGGCCATCCATAGCAGTGATTCTTATCTGCGGTAGGGGGTGAATTTCACGTGGAGGGAGGTCTCTGGACATGGAATCCCACGCAGGGCTATCCAATCATCTGAGGGGTGAGCAGTGTTCAGCTCAGTAAAAGTAAGGGAAAAAAAATAGCAATCTCTAAAAGGAACACAGATAATAGCAAAAGAAGAAACCAAGCCCAAAAGATGCTTCTGATAGGCCGCCTTGGGGTCCTGCATTCTCGGGTGAGAATCACTGGTGGATGCGGGAGGATGGAGAGCTGGGCAGACATGTGGAGTGCGAGGGGAAGATGCACATGCAGTGGGGCTGATGGAGGCATCAGGGTCAAGACTGTCAGGTGTGCGAACACAGTTCCCGAAAGATCAGGACAAAGATGACAGCAAGCAAATGGATGTAGCCGAAAAGGCACCGGGTACCCTGGTGGTGGAACTGGGTTTTCCAATGCCTCGGTCCCAGACTCAAGGTGGAGGAGTGAGGCCTCGAGAAGGGCCTAGTGACAAAGAGGAAGTGGGCTGTGCGGGTGAGGGCAGAGAGCAGGGGATCTGTTGTCACGGGGAGGGAAGGTGCAAAGGGAAATGGAGACAGCGTGGAAGGAGAGCGTCTTGAAGACATGGGCCTTAAGGAGGGAGGAGGTGGGAGGAGGGTGGGACTGACAGGAGCACCCAGGAGGAGCAGAGGAGCTGAGTCTCAGGCAGGGCAGGAGAGTCAGGTTGAGACTGGGTGTGTATGGGGTGGGGGATGAGGATGGGCAGAGAGCGAGACACGAGTGAGTGACAAAGACAAAATTGCTATGGTGATAGGAACAAGGTAGGAGATTCAGAGGCAGAGACTCCCCAGAGTGTTTTTACACAGTGTGAAAGAAAGGAGGAGAAAAGAATCAGGAAGGTTTAGGGGAGTCAGGGTTGTGGGGCCCTGGAAACGACTCATAGCCTGGGCCACTGGGACGTGAGCTTGGACAGCACAGCGTGTGGATTCAGTGCAGTATGTGTGACACAGAGAGGACTGCATCTGGTGGAGCAGTGGGTGCGGGGCCAGGTCAAGAAGGGAGGACACACCTGAGAACACGAATTAGGCCAGTGGCAGAATCACAGGTGGTGCTGAGAGAACGCAGCATGGTGCAGGTGGGACAGTACCGTGCTATGCAGTAGAGGAGGAAAGCAGGAGAAACGACCAACCTGGGCCCAGGAGCTGGGAGCTGGGAGAGCAGAGGGTGAGTTTGCAGCATATGGGAGAGCAGGACAGAGGAGAGGTGTTCCCCAATGGGCAAGAAGAATGAGTTGGAGCAGGTTATGGAGGCCAGCAGCTTACAGAGGTGAGCTTGTTGAGAGGATCAGGGAATGTGTTGCAGCAAGGGAGACACGTCAAGAGCAAGAGTGTGGGTGTGAACGTAGAGAATCCTCCTTTTTGCCCAAAAGGGGCAAAGTGTTTGATGCAGGTCATGGAGGAGAAAGCATGGTGTGGGTAAGACACGGAAGGAAGGAAGGAGAGGTGAGATGAGGCCACAGAAACAGGGTGTAGAGGTGTTGGCACCTTGGAAACATTGAGGACCGTGTGTCAATAAAGGGCATGGCGAGACGATGAAAGGCCAGAGGACACAACAGAGAGAGGAAAGCACTGTTCCTTAGAGGCAGAACTGGGAATACAGGATGGTTAGGGGTGAACTGAGACAGCAGATGGACTCAGTACAGCAGGTTGAGGACATGGAAGCTGGCAGTGGTGTCATCAGTGGGGGCAGGGCAGGAAGGGGTCAGAGTTCAGGAAAGATTCCTGTGGATTGACCTGGCGGAGGCAGGGCACGGAGGACTGGATTTTGAAGATGAAAAGGAGTTTCTGGAAGATGACAGTGGGAGGCAACACTGTGTGTAGACTGTGCAAATTTACGTTGGCATACCGCATGGAATGAGAGAGTCTGGCAGCCATTCTAAGGCAGTTATTGGGATGTAAATTGGATGACGGAAGTTTATGGTAAAAGAAGGGACAGGAGGCAGGTAGGAGGGGAGATAACCTTATGAATTTGTGCAGGGCTTAGCATCAGTAAAAGGGCTGACATGGAATAGGGAAAGGTGAAATGCAGAGTTCCCAAAGTGGGGGCACTGGCAAATCTCAGGGGCAAGTCAGTGGTATGTTCGGTATCATGGCTGAGTGTAGGAGCATTTTAAGGAATTGAAATTAAATCCTAGACGACAAGCGAGTGGGGTAACAACACTTTACCTGTCATGGTAACTACTTCATTGAATAGGAAAACAGAAAAAAAAAGAAACCTTGTAGAGGGTGATGGTAAAGCAACCCCAACTGATATGGAAGGCAGTGTTGGCAATCACTGAAGGTCAGGATTTTGAAAGCAAACAATTAACAATGTAAAATTTGCAAGTGTGGTGGTTGGACATAGGTTACTATGTGTTTAATGCGGTCTCCAGCAAAATTAGCAGAGCCAAAATGAGAAGGAAGTATTACTCTGTTTAACAACATTGAAATTAAGGGGACAGTATACAGTTTAAACCACTTTGGGATTTAGGAATGTCAGAGTTGGTAGGGTGGGTATTGTTGCCCCTTGATCCACAGTATGGAATAATGGCAAAGAGGAAAAGTATATAGAAAGAACTTGTCATTAGGGAATTTGGTGGCTTCCTTAAAGCTCCTTGAGGGAAACACCTGATGAATGCTTAGAGTCAGGAGAATAAACGGTCCCATATAGAGATAGGTTTATGAAGGTCCCATATAGAGATAGGTTTATGAAGAGATAGGTCTGAAGGATGAGCTTCATCAGCAATCCTCAGAACGTCAGTTCTACTAGCTAAGGATGCAGGTAAGTATGGTGGACACCAAGAGAACAGGAAGGAAATGTTTTGAACACTGGAGGTGGGTCATGAGGAAGCTTATACATATTCACATTGTGAATCAATTTCAAGGACAGATGAACAAAGACTGGGCGGTACCAATAGAGCAGGGTTTTGTTTTGTTTTTCCCCTAAGGCAAAAGGCAGAAATGAGTGGGTACACCATGATTAAATTGCATTCTGTAGAGATAGGATCATTTAAGCAAAGTCAGCAACAAAAATTAGAGACATTGAAGATGATGGGGTAGAAAAGGGGTATCAAATAGGTTAGAAAGAGGGCTTGAAAGGAAATGAGGGAAAGTTCAGTGAGTTTGAGGAATGGCAGACTGGGTATGTGACAAATGAGTGGGTAAATAAGCAGATCTCAGACTGAGAATCCTGGCAGATCTTTCAATGGGTTAGACTGCAGGAATATTGATTTTAAAGCCAGACTGAAGCAAATTCTAGTAATAAAGGAAGGGGAAAGGGTGGCTGAATCAAATGTTCTACCAATACTGCTTTTTTTAGTATTTGAGTTAAAATTCAGATTAAATGCTTGGCTTAGAAGAATGCAAAGCTTCACTGAGCCTATTAATATGGATCCCAGTGGGTGAGTGGAGGTGAGTTAAAGTAAAAAACTCTGAGGCAAATCTTACTTAACTGAAGTTGTGTTTTTAAGTACAGAATGCCAAGTTAATATGGTTAATACTGAACAAAAAATAATGGAAGGGCGACTACAGTAGCTTAAGATGGCACTTTAAGGAAGTGTAGGCAGAAAGTCAAGAAATTAAAATAATTATGAATCATTATATGGCAGGCAATATTTCCAATGAAAATCAGAGAAAATAAACTCACATACATGTACTGTTACAGCTGATCTTAGTATGACTATTTTCTATTAAAGACTGTTTTAAAATAAGTTATTAATATTTGTTGAAATGGTTCCAGATAACAAGAAATATGATGCAATAAAACCTGATAAATAAAAGCAATATAAAGATTAGAATGGTTTTGAATAGGTAGTGGAATAAAAAGTTAAGTTGGTAGTTGCATTAAAAAGGTCAAACATGGGGAATAATTGGTAGAATGTTGTGTATATAATATATATTGTTACAATTATTGGGTGCAATAAATATTCAGGGGAAACAGAGCTGCTGAAAGAGAATGAATGCTTAGAAGGAATGTTGCCTTAAAGGCTTTTCTAAAACTTTTTAGGTAAAGGACAAATTCTGGGAGGACGAAAGATAATAAGTAGGACTAGTTACACAGAGACTTAGGATGTCCATAGTCTTTCAAGAAATTGCCCAACCTTTGCGAGAAGGTGTTATGGTAATATATTGATGTTGGGTTAAAGCAAATTTTTTCAGATAGGGTAGATTTTTATACATTTATAAAGTAAAGGGGAGTAGGAAAGATTAAAGATAGATCAAAGAAAGGAATAATTGATGGAACAACTTTCTGGAAGAGATTAGAGGGTATGTGTCTTTTGAACTCTGGAAGACTTGATTTTAGTTAGAGAGGATAAAGGAAGAAAGTGGATAATTCTAGAATTAAACACCAAAAGGTTCTATCTGTCTGGCACCATGTGAAGTAACTTACCTATTATTTCATTTTATTTCATTTCATCCTATAACGGTCCTAAGAGATCAAATAATTTGTCCACGATCACACAGTCAGTATGTAGCAGGGCCAGCATTCAAATCCTCATCTGTCTATCAAACCCATATTCCCTTCTATTATGCTATACTGTTTTCAAGTTGAAGGAAATCAAACCAAGAATTTCTGTTTTTCCACTGATTATAAGGAAAAATATTATTTTTCTGAAATGAGACATATTGATGTTTAAGACCTTGAGGTGATAGGTAAAATTTGGAATATCTGTGATGGGAAAATGCAAAAAGGAAGGAATGGGTAAAAGATACCTATTACCATCTATGCCCTGGTATTTCACTTCTTCCATTGCACAGCATAGACTTTAGATTGGCCACGGATTAAAAATTTGAGAATTGTGACAAAAAACTAAATAGAAAGGAGTTTGTTTTTTAAGTAGGTATATGATGGGTCAAATATAAACTTACTACTAACAAAACTTTAAACAATTCCCTAAATGCCAAACTTTTATAAACAAAAATCAAACAAACCATCAAGCAAAAGAGTCCATAGCCAGCAGACCAAATGTTGAAATCTCTGGGCTAATTTGTAAGATCTATGTTTTAAAACTCCTTAGTGAAGAGGGGCAAGAAAACCTCTCCTCTTTTTCCTCTCTTGGTGGAAATGTCTTCTGTTGTTGGTTTTTTCCTATACTATATGTAATTTCTATATTGTTGTTTTGTGTATTTTGGTATTATAAAATTGTACTTCTTAGATTCCGTTAAGAATACTTTCTGGGGTGTGAGCCACCTGAGTTATTAGTTAGCAAAATGAACCTGGGGAAGTGGGAAGAGCTAGTATTCTCAATTGGCAAGGGACTGATTCTTCAATGGGTTCAGCATTTCACTTCCCTCTGAAATTAAGTGGCAAAGTGATAGCATCCCTTAAAAAACAGGACGTTGGTGAGAGGTAGAATAGCGGGAGGAATTTTGAAACATGGAGGGATGGCTACTGGAAAAGAACTGATGAAGTGCAGAGTCTCCCCAGACAATGGTAGAAACCACAGGACTACATTAAGATTGGGCCCAAATACTAGTTTAGAAAAAGGTAAATAAAACTAGCTTTACTTAAGAGTACAGCCAGCTTAATTACTGGCTAGTGGACATATTTCAGACAAATCTAACTGGAGAGAAAAACAGACCAGGAGAGAAAGCGAAGTTATAAGGAAATGGAACTAGAGAAACCTCACGAAGGGATAAAGGAGGTAATTAAAGGTTAAAGCCAGATAGCCTCGAGCTCAAAGGAGAAATACTGGAGGCCAGATAGGAAAGTGCCTTCCTACTCAGGGGGTTTATGGATCCAGGGTGGCTAAAGAATAGAAGTAGAGTTCCACCCAGGGCCAGAGGGAACAATCTGGGATTCAGACACAGCAGTGGTGCCAACGTGAATCTACCTCGTGCTAGAGTCTGAGTAGCCTGGTCTATCACCCAACACAGATAAGACTGGACAGGGGCTCCCAGGAACCAACATCTAAGAAGGGAGTTTGGAGAGGGGCTAAAAGAAAGCAGGTTAAGCCCCAAATGTAACTGAATGATGACCAGGGATAACTATTTACTAGTGCTTTTATGATTTATTGTAACTCTGTAACTTTCCCAGTATTTGTTAATTTTTTAACTTCTGTTTCTCCTGTACTTACGAGCAGTAAAAGTTGTTCAAAACATAAATGTGATGTGTGTGCTTATTTCTGTGAAAACTGGGTAACAGTTACAAATATTGTGCACTGAACACGAGAAGAGAAGAAATCAAGGAGGAAAATGATAGTGGGGGGAATCAAGTAGAATAAATACTTGACATTCACCTTCCCAAGTCTCCAAATAAGTAAATACTACTATTGGCACTAGTTGGCTGTCTTTTAGGGGCTATTTTTCCACTCTGCAAAGACTGCATATGGGTCAAGCAGGGAATCAAAAGCCCTTCTTAATGTGGACACACATGGTTGGCTAAGCTACTCACTAGGCTGAGACATGCTCTCAGACACCAGCCTTATGCTACAGGACCTTCGAAAATGATGTATTTTAAAATGCCAACAATCTACTACATAACCAAGTTCTATCTAACTAGATAGAAACTTTGAGGAGAAGAGGGTCAAGATTCTTCATAGGAGACCAGGTATATGAACTCTCACAAGTGGTCACATTATTCCAACAGAAAGCTTGAGTTCCTTTTTGTGCTACTGCTATATACACTCAGTTTCTCTTTTAAGATTAAGTGTTCAGCAAATTTTACTCAGAGATTTAGTTTTAAAATTAATATTTCTGCAGCAGTAACCCATTTTATAAATATATATATTCACACACACACAAACACACACACACAAATACTCATTATCATTAAATTCTAGAAAAGCATCACATTCTTAAACTGAGCATTTGAAGAGTTGAGGAGCTCACAAGGAAATGCATTCTGAATCACGTATCTCCTCCCTTCTGAGGGTTAGTACCTGCTGTAGGGTCATCATCAGGCAAACGAACAAGAGTGTAACATATTCCTGGTTGGTTATAAGGAAGGCTGGGGGCTGGGATACAAGACAGCACTTCATAGGAATCTGATGGCTCCATCTGCACTGTCACTTTTTCCAGCAGCTGGTCATTGAGAGTGTTGGTGCAGTCAAACTGAAAAGTCAGTAAATGGAAAAGCTGTGAAGGATAACAAGTTATCCTTCCTACTCATAACCCACTACTCAGCTCTGGAACCCACTATACCTTCTATCTCTACAGAGCAGGGTAGGTCTCCTCCTAAGATTCTTCTTTTGGCAACAGGGAGAGCCTTATTCTTGAGGTCTTTTGTTTATATTATTCATCAGTTTTTTCTCTTTCCTGAGACTGCTGTACCAAACAAGATGGCAGAAGTCTGATGGCTGTCAAATCTAAGTTCTCAGAATAGCCCACTTAATCTACCCTGATGTTAAATGCTGATTTTAGAAAATTGGTTATACTTTATGTTGTCCAACTTCTTCACACATTTCAGTTTTATGTCCTTTAGATTTTAACCATCAAAAGTTACCCATCACATGAAGGGATCTCTATAGCTCTGGTGTTAAGCAAGAAAACCAGAAATTCTGCCAAATTAATTCTCTATAATAGAAACTAGAATTACAGGTAAAGGATATTTGTCTCAAAGCATACCAGTTTATACTAAATCTCTACAGGAGTCAAGGGCATTATCTTACCTGGAACACGATGTGATTGGTAAACATGTGCTTGATACATCGAACAAAATATTCTGTCTCTGCTTCTGTAAGTTGAACAGGCTCAGAAGACTTGAACAAGGGTCCTATATTCAGAAACTCAGGAATGGCAGCCAATTGTTCTATCAAGAAAAAAGAACGTAGGCTATGAAGAAGACAGGGACAAAGACTTTAGTCTGGATGCTTAAAAAATGCTTTAGTTGGCCAGGCGCAGTGGCTCACGCCTGTAATCCCAGCACTTTGGGAGGCCGAGGCAGGCGGATCACGAGGTCAGGAGATCGAGAGCATCCTGGCTAACATGGTGAAACCCCGTCTCTACTAAAAATACAAAAAAATTAGTCAGGCGTGGTGGCGGGCGCCTGTAGTCCCAGCTACTCGGGAGGCTGAGGCAGGAGAATGGCGTGAACCCAGGAGGCAGAGCTTGCAGCGAGCCGTTATCGTGCCACTGCACTCCAGCCTGGGCGACAGAGCGAGACTCTGTCTCAAAAAAAAAAAAAAAAAAATGCTTTAGTTTCCATAGCCTTACTAATAGTTGAACATTCAACTAATATGTCCCCAAGTTTTAGTGAAGTAATCTTTCAAGTAAGTAAGCTTATATATTAATGAAAGCAAAAAGCAAAAAAAAAAAAAGAAAGTAAATACTTATTTTACAATGAGTTCCCTGTTAACCAACGAGATACAGAAAAGAAAAACATTCCCAATTAGCAATTACAAACTGGAAAGTTCATGGACTCCAGGTAGCCTCAGCAACTATACCCTATGGTGTTCAGCCACACAAAGATTTCCTATATTGAGAACTGATCAATTTGAGTAAGACTGGTGGACTTTATTATATTTACAATGCCTAGGGGAAAGATTATTACGTCTAACCATCAAATCATCATACCTTGGAAAATGTCTTGCCTGGAAGGAGCCAACTTCTCTGGCTTAGTAGCCACAAGTGTGATTTCTATAAAGACAGATATGAGCAAGTAAGTGAACTTCTCCCCCTACTATCAAGCTAGCAATGCAGACAGAAAGAGAGGAGAGCGGACATTTCTAGCAGATATATAATGAGCTATTACTAAATCATACTTACAGGTTATCTATCACTTCTGGTGGGGGGACACTCAAATTAAAATGTATTTAGTGAACATATGTTGTGGAATCATAAAGTAAGCCCTAAAAATATAGAATTTGCTTTAAATGGACTGGAATGTACAAAAATTACTCAGAAAAGGAAAAACAATTTATTTTAAAAATCTTCTCATGATCAAAATAGGAAAAATTACTTATATCAACAGAAAAACTGAAAATGTTGAAAATAAGCATAAAATTGTTTCTTCCCAGTTTTGTGTTCTAACCACTAAACATTTATGACTTCTTTTGTTTTTAAGTTTTAAAGTTAGATATTCTTTGGGAATATTTTTTATGATTGTCTCCCATAAATTCTTTTAAGACGAACCTCCAATAACAAAATCAATTAACTTAGAGATTATCAACTTCAGAAAATAAAAATAGGAGGCGACAGCACTATTACTGCTCTGAGATGCACAGTGGCAACTGACTTCAGATACTGTAATGCTTTGCATTAAAAAAAACCCTTCATTTTGGAGTGCATTTCATCTTACTGCTTTTATGTAAAAACCAGTTTTTTTTAAACTCTAATAAAAATATGTCTTAAATCTAAAAGATTTAGAAGGGGTGACAATCGGCTGAGCACGGTGGCTCCCGCCTGTAATCCTAGCACTGTGGGAGGCCGAGGTGGGTGGATCACCTGAGGTCAGGAGTTCAAGACCAACCTGGCCAACATGGTGAAATCCAGTCTCTACTAAAAATAGAAAAATTAGCCAGGTGTGGTGGCGCATGCCTGTAATCCCAGCTACTCGGGAGGCTGAGGAAGGAGACTTGCTTGAACCCGGGAGGTAGAGGTTGCAGTGACTACCTATTGCAGTGACTGGATCGCACCACTGTGCTCCAGCCTGTGCGACGGGAGCGAGACTCCATCTCAAAAAAAAAAAAAAAAAAAAGAGTGACAATTAAATGAGTATTAGAGAAAATATGCTAATATTTTTTAGTTTTGCAAAACTACTTATACATAGAAAAACGAATAGAGTTAACCTGCTTTCTGTTCAAAGACAGGAGCCATAGCAAGAGGAACTGATTTCATGTCAAACGGTTTTTCTGAAGGCTCCAACGTGTACTGGTGTAAGGCTTTTTCCATCCCTGGTACAGAGACCGTCAAACCTGTGAAACATAGAGAAATCTCAGCATTATAACCTCTTGCCAATCCTCGAATCCAAATAGGCCCAGGTTTGTAATATTTATCTAAGCTTTCTGAAGGAAGAGAAAAATATAACCAAAAGCTTTATAACCTAAATATAAAAATAAAGGATATTCTTGAAATTACCTTATAAACTTATAAACTGACTTATTTCATTCAAGGAAACATGGGAGCATAGCATACACATTTTCAACAAAACGTATGTACCTCCCAGAAAAGAAAGCAACTTAGCTATATGGGAACAATGATAGCATAAGAAAATGGGAAAAACGTAAACCCATCCAAGAGGGAGTTCAAGGAGAACCAGGAATAAGTGAGCAACGTTCCTAAAAAATGTAAGGGCCCAATCTATATTCTTATAGACTGTTGCATAGGAATTATCATTACCAAATTAGAAAATATCCTATAAACACAGGTTTCTCTAGAAATGGAAGTGCACTCAAAGACAAAAACCAAGCATTTGCCTAGTGAAGTTAGCTCATATGCAAATCATGAAATATGCTTCCAAGACACCATTTGAGGAACAAAAGTGTACATCCTTGGCTTTCACTGACCATTAAAGATATATGTAGCATTTAGTGCCATCTGCCTCTGCTGCAGCACATTCAGATAGAAGGTAGCTCTGTCTCGTACCTCATCATCAGTATCCATCATACACCTGTCCAGGGGAAACAGAATAGTCATGTCACAGTACCCCAAAGACTTCCAATAGCTCTACTACCAAATCTAAAGGACACAGCTCAGGTCGTCATCTGATACTATCTTTAAAAAAGTGTTCAACAATAGCCAACAGTGGCTCCTAAAGTCTTCACAAATCTTGGGTACTGCTCTGAATTACTAAAGAAATACTGCTACTGTGAATCACAAGCACTACATAAGTAGGCATTAAAATAACGAGGAGCACAAGAACATGAAATAGCAGTCTGGAGTCTTTTCTTCCATCTGTAACTACATGACCCTGTTGAAGACTTAGACTTCTCTGTAATTAGAAAATGGGAGTATTATACTCTCCAAGGATACTAAAAAGATAAATTCAAAATCCAGCCACTGTTATTGCTCAAATGACAATTTGTTTTACGTAAACTAGCCAACCTTTGGCTTGTAATTTATCTGCTTCAATTATAAGATGCAATCACAGTTTGCTAAAGCAAGTCTTTTCCTCATCAAATAGAGAGTCATGAAGACAATGAAAAACTATTATTTTTAACTCTGCATAGTGAATTACCTAACAGTTTTTTTAAGTAAGCCCCTGTTGTACAAATTGAGGCACATGTATTTAAGTCACTTTCTCAAAATCATGTGAGAGAAAGCCAAAATCAAATGTGACATGTACCTAGCAAATAAAACCCTATGGAGAACTAATATTTTAGGGAATGGGGCTGGGAAGAGAAGCTCTATAAATAAGAGTGAGGAGTGATGGAAACATGTAGGCTATTGTGTAAACCAAGGCTAGGGGCTTTCATGAAGTGATCAGTCAATAGCACATCAGATTGATTGAGAGGTATACATAATTACTAAAAAGAGAAAGGAATTGCCATTTGCCCCTGACTTGCTCCAATAGCTCTACTCTTAGGGCTTAGAGTGCATCCGCCCTATGGTAGAATGAGGATTTCACTATTTAACCATATAGAATTCTTATTTTTTTTTTAAAAAAGACATTATTTAACTTACCTCTGTAAGAGTACAAGGATGCTTGGGAGAAGACTCTCATTCTGAGCCCCAAATTTAGCCAAAGCACTCACAGCAGCTATAATGAAGCATACAATTATGGTACATAAATATTGGTTTCTCAGAGTTAACCAATAACCATTTGAAAAAAAATTAGAAAAGCGTCCCCATGTTCAGTGGAGATAAACTCTCTTGTTTTATTGAATGTTTCTTGATCTTATTTCTTTGATACTGTTAAGCATAAATAGAATTCTGCAAGCCCAAGAGAGCTCTGAATAGGAAAATCTTCCAAAAATTGAGGAAAAAGATTCATATAGATTTTCTGTAGGAGCTATATCTCCACCCCACCACAACCCCTTATATATCACACTGATGTCATTAAGCTCTAATCTCAAACAACCAGCCCCAAGCATAAAAAGAAATTCTATTATTAAAATTCCTCTCATTCAACAAAGATTCATTGCTCACCAAACTTTTGTCAGGAATTGTGCTAGGTACTGGGACAGATAAAAGACATGTCCCTGATCTCAAGGAGCTACACTCTAGTGGGAAAGATAGGTATGTAGAGAGAGAATTACAATACATCATAGGTAAGTCCATGGAAGAAATATATCCAGGACGCTATGTGAACACACAGTAAGGAACTAAATCCGAATTGGTGGTGGAAAACTAAGACAAAGAGTTAACACATATTACTTGAGCTAAAATCTGAAGAACAAGTACTGTTAGCCAGAGGAAAAAGGCAGGATAAGAGTATTAGAGGCAGAGAAAATAACAAGTTCGAATGGCCCCTGCCCAGAGAAGAAAGTGTGGTATAGTACCAGACAGTTGGGCAAGGCTGAGCATAGGACCCATGTTGGAGAGCAAGAAGAGACAAGGGAGAGACTGGCAATAAAACAAAATTAGGGTATGGTTTAATCTCAACATTATTATTAAAGGATATTAAATATGAGATAAATTTGTACATTTGAAAGTCCCCCCCGCCTTTTTTTTTTTTTTTTTTTTTTTTTTTTAGCAGAGTGTAAAGAATAGGCTGGATATATGTGAGTCTAGAAGCAGTCATATAGCTAGGGATCTGAAATGGATGACAGCCTCAATCAGCACCACGCAAATAGAAGAGAATGAAGAAATATTAAGGAGACACAATTGAAAGCGCTTTGCTAAAGAACAGATAGGGGCTGTAAGGCAGCAGAACAAGATTCTATCTTGATAACTGAGTGGATGATGAATGTGAGGTTAGTTTGAATTTCAGGTTGAGTTTGAAGTGCTTTAAGTTATTTGGACAAACAAGTTCAGGAAAGAGACATGATTGGAATGTCACAGCCTATTAGCAGAGCTCTGAAAATGATCACCAAGAGGAATGTAGATGTTGAGAAGTCAAAATCTTACAGAGAACTAATATTTTAAGGAATGGTGCTGGAAAGAGGAGCTCTATAAACAAGAGTGAGGAGTGATGGAAACATGTAGGCTATTGTGGAAACCAAGGCTATGGGGTTTCACGAAGTGTTCAGTCAATAGCACATCAAGTGGACTGAGTGTAAACAAAGGTAAGAACATTAAAGTATCTAACTTGATTTTACAACTAGTTTATAAGTAATTTTCAATAAAATTACTTGAGGATTTTTAAGGGAGAGCTACATTATTCTGAGTTAAAGAGAAAAATGGATAATGAATTCATGCAGGCAGCTAATAACGGCTACTTCAAGTTTATCTCCGAGGGGAAGGAAAGTATAGAGTCAGTAGCTAGTGAAAGGCTCATAGACAGTTTACATCTTTAATGGGAGAGATATGGATCTATTCATATGCTAAGGGAAAGAAAGATTAGGGAGGAAAAGTCGCTTAAAAATGTATATAGAGAAACACATAAACAAATTCTACAAACACTCATGCTTACGGCTATAACTGAAAAAATGGATAAGCCATCATAGTATTCCTATCTTACTGAAAGCGAAGGGTTATTTGTCTAATCTAAGGCAAAAATGAGGATGGAAACTGAGTACAAAGAAAGATATCTGGGCCCTAAGCATGCTCTAAAATCCCACCATCCAATAAATCCTGCAACTTCATTTTCCAATTTCATTATCACTCTCTTAAGTATTTCAAAAGATCAGCATTGTCAATATCAGTGTCCCAGTGACTCACCAGCTCTGACAGCCTCATTCTCCAGGACAACCCTATTAAAAATAAAACGGATATATTTGGAGGGGACAGGCGTTCTAGGGCCCTCTTTGCCCAACAAGTGTAGAATCTTAGTAGCCAGAACAGTGTGTTCACAGTCCTCAATGAATTCACAAAGGTGGGCTAGGCCTGCTTCTTTACTCTCAGGGTTCTCTTCCACAATGCTGATTATGCAGTCCACAATGGCCCGCTTGTACTCAAAGCCTCCCTGGCAAAAAAGAAGATAAAACTGCCATTCATTCTAGGGACACATTTTGGAGAAATGCTTACACTCCAAGGTTTATGCTTATAATATTCAAATTTCATTTCCCACCTTTTATGAAAGAAACAAAAGTGTCTTTTCTCCAAGTGGGGAAAGCAAAGCAATGGCATGTTTAGTAATAAGACAGTAACCAGACTTAGTGTACTACTTGAGAGGCATACTGAGATGATAAATCTTAAAACACTATGGTATTTCATGGCAATCCTAAGAATTTAAGACAGCAACTTCCTATGATTAAAAAGTAGTCTACCTACATCATCTCGGAGCATGTTGGAGAGGAAAGTCATCATGACACTGTGCTTTCGAGGGTATTTCTGACAGAGAGCACTAATTGCCTGTACAACCACCACCTGTAGAAAAACAAAAAGAATATTCATTTTTATGACTGTACAACTACCACCTATAAAAAGCAAACACAGAAAAGACATTCATCTTTATAATTATGGCTACTAAACATACTTTCCTATTTACTACAAGCTAAGAAGATCCTGTAGTTGCCTAAAATGACAATAATTGTTCTTCATGGAAGATAACCAAGGAGACCACAAACGAAAATACAAATAAAAGTAAAAATAAAGTTCATTCAACAGATCCCTTCCCTCTGCCTCAGACAAATGATCACATCAAAGATTTTAAAGTGAACCATAAAGATAAAAAGCTTGAACAGACTGACTTCCATAGAAGAATAGAGAAAGCTATCATGGAACTACTTCACAAAATGGTTTCTAGGGGAAATTTTACCACAATTTTAAAGACCAGTGTCAGCCAGGCACGGTGGCTCATGCCTGTAATCCCAGCACTTTGGGAGGCTAAGGTGGGCGGATCACCAAAGGTCAGGAGTTCGAGACCAGCCTGACCAATATGGTGAAATACCGTCTCTACTAAAAAAATACAAATATTAGCCGGGTGTGGTGGCATGGGCCTGCAGTCCCAGCTACTCGGGGAGGCTGAGACATGAGAATTGGTTGAACCTGGGAGGCAGAGGTTGCAGTCAGCTGAGATCGCACCACTGCACTCCAGCCTGGGCGACAGAGAGAGACTCTGTCTCAAAAAATAAATAAAATAAAATAAAATAAAAATAAAGACCAGTGTCAAGATGTGTGAAGAATGTGAGATTTTACCCTGCTTGTGGCTAACAAGTTAACCTGTCACAATTTCATGGATGCTGGTAGAAAACAAGAGACTCCTGGCTCAGCGATGAAAGACAGTTAACTACTCACAGCAGTAGCAGTAGCCAGAGTGTGAGCGTTTTGGGGTGGGTCTCCTGAGCCCCAGTTCCCAAAGTGCAATGCAAAGAGAGCCAGATAATACCTGGTCTTGCAGTAGGCTGCATTACTGAATAAGAACCCTAAGGATGGAACCTGAACATTTTACAGTGGGGAGTAAGTATGCCTGTCCTTTTTTCTGAAGGAAAACATTATTATATTGGACCATAAACATGTTTGCTTTTTGCTCCAGAGGGCTTTTTGCTCTAAATACTATTAGTATTTCCTGGGGCTGCAAGGAAATCTTCCCTTTCCTTTAGAGGGAGACATGATCTCTGTCTTCTAAGGCTAGAAGATGTCTTGTATTATAGAAAGGGAATACAGTTATGGTAGCAGGAAACAGAGGGCAGTTAGCGCCTAACTTGCAAGATGTGCAGAAATGAGAAGAGACTCATGGAGAATTTAGAATTGTCTACCAACAATCGGATAACCCCAAATCCATATATACAGTTTCAGAGCATAGAAAATGAAAGAAAATCTCCATAATGTTTGTATGAAGCAATGATACTTTAGCCTAATAAAGATAGTATATATGTACAGAAATAAAAATTACAGACTAAAATCATTTATAAATACTGATGTAAAAATTCTAAGAAATACATTAGTTAATAGATTCTAACACTACCTTAAAGAAATAATGCACCATGATGAAATGGGGTTTATCAAGAATGTAAAGATGGTTCAGCATTAGAAAATTGATAAAATAACATCACATTCATGAGTCAAAGGATTATATCCAAAATGCTGAAAAGCCTTTGATAAAATCCAACATCCATTCCTAATAAACATTCTTGAAAAAAAAAGGAATAGATGGATATGTCCATAACATAAACATATATACTTCAATCCTAATGCCAGCATATTACTTAATATGGAACCCTGAGAGGCATTCCCATTGAGGTCAGAAGTGATGCAAGGATGCCACTATCTCCACAATTATTTAGCATTATTCTGGAGATATTAGCCAATGCAATTAGATAAGGGAAAACAAAGAAACAAGAATCGGAGAAGACAAAACAAACAAAAATATCTTTATCTTTAGAGGACATGATGCTATATAGGAAAACCCTAGAGAATGAATAATAAAACTACCTCGATAATTCACCAAGGTAGCAGGATATAAAATTAACATGCAAAACCAGTAATATTCATATACATAAATGATAACCAGGTAGAAGATAAAATGGAATAAAAACATTTATAATAGCAATGAAAAAGGTAAGTTATTTAGAAATAAGCATTTTAAAACCATTCAAAACTAATATAAAAATATTTTTTATAAAACATTCTTGAAAGGCATAAAAGCAGATTTGAACAAATTAAAAGACATCCTTGTTCTTAGGATGTTCCAACATCATCAGGATATGTATTCTCCCCTAACTTATGAATTTAATGTGATCCCAACAGAAAATGTCAACAAGGTTTTTTATGAAGCTAGACAACTTAAGCTAGACAACTTGATACTAAAATTCATTAGAAAAATAAACATGTGGCTGGGCATGGTGGCTCATGCCTGTAATTCCAGCACTTTGGGAGGTCGAGGCGGGTGGATCACCTGAGGTCAGGAGCTCGAGAACAGCCTGGCCAACGTGGTGAAACCTCGTCTCCACTAAAGATACAAAAAATTAGCTGGGCATGGTGGCGGGTGCCTGTAATCCCAGCTACTTGGGAGGCTGAGGCAGGAGAATCGCTTGAACCTGGAAGGGGGAGGTTGCAGAGTGAGCAGAGATCACGCTGTTGCACTCCAGCCTGGGCAGCAAGAATGAAACTCCATCTCAAAAAAAAAAAAAAAAAAAAAAAAAAAGAAACATGCAAGAATAGCCAGGAAAACAATGAAAATAAAGAACTATGATGGAGGGCTAAGCATCCTACAAAGCTTCTATATTTAGAACAGAGTGTAGCAGTAGTATATGAATAAACAGACCAATATATAAGTAGAAAAGACACTCCAGAAACAGACTCAAGTACATACGCAACTTTTTTGAGTTTGTATTAACATACAAACTCAAGTACATATAATAAAGATGATGCCTCAAATTATTGGGGCAAAGATGGTCTTAAAAATTTTCTTTCAGCTTTCCCGTCTATAGAAAAAATTAAAATAATTTTTTTTTAGATAAGGTAATGTGGTTTGGATCTGTGCCCCCAACCAAATCTCATGTTGAATTGTAATCGCCAGTGTTGGAGGTGGGGCCTGGTGGGAGGTGACTGGATCATGGGGGCGGATTTCCCTGCTGGTGCTGTTCTTGTGATAGTTAAGTTCTTGTGAGATCTGGTCATTTAAAAGTGTGTGACACTCCTCCGCACCCCCCTTGGTCATGCTCCTGCCATGTAAGACGTCTGCTCCTGTTTTGCCTTCCACTGTGAGTAAAAGCTCCCTGAGGCTGCCCCAGAAGCAGATGCTGCCATTCTTCCTGTTCAGCCTGCAGAACTGTGAGCCAATTAAACCTCTTTTCTTTATAAATTACACAGTCTCAGGTGTTTCTTTATAGTAGTGTGACAACATACTAATACACAAGATCTTGCTCTGTTGCCCAGGACAGAGTGCAATATGATCACAGCTCACTGCAGCCCCAACCTCCCAGGCTCAAGTGATCCTCCCAACTCAGCCGCCCAAGTAACTGGGATTATAGGTGTGCACCACCATGTCTGACTAATTTTTGTATTTTTTTGTAGAGACAGGGTCTCACTATGTTGCCCAGGTTGGTCTTGAACTCCTGGACTCAAGCGATGCCCCTGCCTCGGCCTCCCAAAGTGCTGGGATTAAAGGTGTGAGCTACCACACCTGGCTTTAAATAAAATTTTGGGGGGCAACTAACTGTGTAGTCAATGGAAAAGGATAAGATTGAATCTGTTTATAGCATATATAATAAAAAAATTCAACGGACCAGAGATCTAAATGTAAAATATGAAACTATAAATGTATTAGAAGAGAACATGAGTGAATTACTCTAAAATTTGAAGGGAATATAATTTTTAATTATGACTCAAAGTCAAATAAAAGGTTGGCAAATATGCTACCTAAAAAAAATAACACTTTTGCATGTCAAAAGACATCATAAGAAAAGTCAAAAGACAAATGACAAACCGGGAGAAGATATTCATAACATCTTTCACAGATAAAGAGCTAATATCCTGAATATACAAAAAAATTAAGGAAACAAAAGACTAAAAATCCTAAAGAAAATGGGGAAAATGCAGCCTACCCAACCCATTGCAGCTTCTGCCAACACCAACATAAGACTGCTTGTGTCCCTGTAGGTTGCTCCAACATCACTACTGCCCATCACCCACATCACCCCAGCTGCCAGGGGCCGGAGAACCCACTCACATACTGGGCTCACTGCTCTCAGTATCTCTTTCTAGCAAGCCACCTGGAAGCCCAAAGAGAGCCCTCTAGTACCCACAAACACTGGAGCCAGTGTAAGCTGGGCCTAAAAATAGGCAGACTTGGTGTGCTGCTGCCACTACTGGAGCCCAAAGACTGACTGACTATGTGTCCAGATCCCCAGCTAAACTTCACCACAACCTCAACTAACGCCTGTACCCTAAGTCACTGAGGAATCACAGAGACCACTGACCCTGTGTACTGCTCAAGAGGTCATACAAAGATCCCACTACCACAGGCACTCAAAATCAAAGCCAAGGTATCTTAATAACAAATACACGTCTTTAGGAAAAAACTCACTCCTACAAATGCAATTTGAAAAAACTAGAACAGCAACTGCTACACCAGATGCACAAAACTGTCTGCTTGAATACATGGGTAAAGTTTGTTTTTTAAAAGTCTGGATGCATACCAAGTAGAGAGTAAACAGGGTTAGTTATATTACTTGACTGAGTATAAAAAAAGAATGAAGCAATAAAATGTTTCTACTTTTATTCTTTTAACTGAAATTTATTTATTTTTTTTTAAAAAATCATCTCTGACATACTCTCACCAGTTCTATTCAACCCTGTTCTGGAAGTGCTTTTTTAATTAGGCAAGAAAAACAAAGGAAAGGCATTTGGATTGCATATAAAGAAGTAAAACTGTCTCTATTCACAAATGGCACAATTATTTATACAGATAATCTCAAGGAATATGTATAATGATGACTACAACCAGTAAAAGTACTCAGCAAGGTTACAGGATACCAAGTTAATATGGAGAAGTATTTTTTAAAAGTTTTTCATTAATAGTAAACAATAAAATAAAAATTTTAATAAAATATCAAAAGCATAAAATATTTAGATATAAATTTAACAACAGATTTGCAAGACCTCTAGAGTAAACACTACAAAACACTGCTCAGAGAAATTAAAGAAGATCTAAAGGGAGAGATATACCATATTCATGAAATAGAAAAATAATGTTAAGATGTCAGTTCTCCCCAGATTGATTTATAGATTCAACACAATCCCGGTCATAATCCTAGCAGGCTTGTTTAGTAGAAATTGATAAATTGGTCCTAAATTTCATAGGAAATGCAAAGGAACCAGAATATTAAAAAAGAAAAAGTTGGAAGACCACACTACTTAAGAGGTACCATAATGCTACATTAATCAATATTAATATGGTACTGGTACTGGATTGACAAACAGTTCAGTAACATAATACAAAGCCCAAAAATATTCCTAAAATATATGGGTATTTGCTTTGTAGACAAAGGTGCCAAAGCACTCCAACAGGGAAAAGGAAGTCTTTCCAACAAGTTATGGTGGAATACAGTAGATATAGGTATGGAAAAAATACTGAACTTACCAAACAAACAGTAATTCAAGTTGGATCATTGCCTAAAATGTAAAATCTAAAACCATAAAGCATTTAGCCTAAAGCATGAGAAAATAAGTAGATAAAGGTTTCTTAGGGAACAGTAATAACTATGAAAGAAAAAAATTGATAAATTAGACTTCATAAAAATTTAAAACTTCTGCTTCTCAAATGACACCGTTAAGAAAATAAATAGGCAGCCAACAGACTGGGAGAAAATATGATCATGTTTAAACTCTTACCTTGAACTCATCTGAGATTTCAGACACAAAAGAAGATATCTGCTTCATGAGCCGGTCCACACTGCTCTCACTTCCTGTTTTGAGGAGTGTAGTAATGGCTAAGGTAGCAATGCTTCTGTTTGAGTCTGTGATTAAGTTTTCTAAGTCCAGATTGCAGGCAGTAACAGCAGAGGGGTGCTTCATTGCCACCTTGTGGAAGGGCAAGAAAAAAAATTAAGCAAATTGCTTTTGATAAAGGCCAGAACTTAAATTTTAATTGAGGTAAGTGGCAATCCAAAGAGGACAGGATAAGTTAAAAGTAATTGTTTCAAAAAGAATGGCTCCAGTTAACAAGGTATATCTTTTAATAAATGATCAACGGCCAGAGTATAGCATCGTACTCTCTTTTGTTAGGTTCCTCTAACCTTTCTAACATTACCATTTTAAAAAAATTATAATTGGCCTGTATTTCCTTATAGTACGTGTGTTCATATATGTCTATTCTATTAGATGTTAGGAGTACTGACAACAGGATCTAGCATAGTAGTCAGTGCTCGACAAAGACTGTTAATATCTTATCAGTTAAAAAATACTGCTGCATTTCAAGATGCAAACTCCAGTCAAACTGCATTATCTATGGTTACTACATGGTCTGCCATTCTCCTGCATCCTTGTTTTTGTTGATATTGTCCCACCTCTTTGTCTATCCCAATATTGCTATGGAATCTCTTACCCACAATTTGGAAAATCTGAAAACACTCTGGAAAGCAGAGCATTGGGATGAAAATCCATTTAACAGCAAAACATGACCCAAACTAATGCGAAACTCTTTAATTCTTAATTTATACCACTTGACAAGGATAGTCATATGTTTTGTGCAAAAATATTAATGTTTTTTAATGGTGGGATGCTGCCCCAGGCCCACTGGGGTTAGTAAATAAGAGATAACACCATATAACCTTTCTAAAATTTAACTAAAAGCAAATTCTGAGACACATCTGGCCCCAAGATTAGAGATGAGGGATTGTAGACCTGTATCAACTCTTTAAAAACAATTTAGGCCAGGCCTGGTGGCTCATACCTGCAATCCCAGCACTCTGGGAGGCCGAGGTGGGCAGATCACCTGAGGTCACGAGTTTGAGACCAGCCTGGCCAACATGGCGAAACCCTGTCTCTACTAAAAATACAAAAATTAGCCGGGCGTGGTGGCAGGTGCCTGTGATCCCTGCTATTTGGGAGGCTGAGGCATGAGAATCGCTTGAACCTGGGAGGCGGAGGTTGCAGTGTGCCAAGATCATGCCACTGCACTCTAGCCTGGGAGACAAAGTGAGACTCTGTCTCCAAAAAAAATAAATAAATAAAAAACCATTTAAATTGTTGTTCTATAAAGGTTTCTTCCATGGCTGCTCTAAACTTCTCTTTTCTTTGACTGTTTACACAATTAATTTATAATTATGTATTGCCTATGACAAGTCTTCTATTACATTTAACTTTCATTTACATTTTCTATGCTTATTTAATTTATTCTGTGTTTCTGTATTATATCCTCTAAGTCTATACTGTCTAATAACATAGCCAACAGCAACATGTGACTACCAGGCATTTGAAAGGTGGCTAATCCAAACTGAGTACGCTGTAAACGTAAATATACTGGATGTCAAAAACTTGAGATATGTAAAAATATCTATTACATGTTGAGATGACATATTATATGTATTATGATAAAATATACTATTAAAATTAATTTTACCTTAAAAATTTTAATTTGGTTATTATAAAATTTAATATTACATATGTGATTCACAGTGGGTTTCTACTGGACAGGGCTGCTGTAGACCAGCACTGTGCAAGAGAACTTTCTTCAATGACAGAAATGTTCAAGATCTGCACTGTCCAATAGCCACTGACCACATGTGGCTGTGAGTACAAGAAGTGTGACTCATGTGACTGAGGGTTGAATTTTTTATTTTAATTAATTTAAATTGAAATAGCCACTGGTGGCTAATGGCCACCATATTGGACAGTGTGGCTCTTGAATATAAAATGCTTAGAAGTCAGAAATGAGTTATAATCTTCAGCTAAATAATAATAAAAATAAGCATACCCAAGGCCACAAATACAAGTGAAGTGTTGTAGAGGTGAAGCCCATAAATCACATATACTAACCTTGGAGAGAAAACCAAATGCTTCACATTTAATGTTTCTCAATTAAATACTGATATAAGTCAACAGTTAGCAAAGAAACACCTACCTTGTTCAAGGTCCTCACAGCTGCATATCTCAAGGCTGGCTTAGGAGAACTACAGAAAAGTTGAAGAACTAAAAAATAATAATAATAATATGTAACATTAAGTAATATTACATATACATACCGTGAATACTCCTGGCTTAAGAGAACTATAGAAAAGTTGAAGAAGTAAAATACAGATATAGATACAGTGAATATTACCTATATATGCTGTGAATATTCCTTATCTCATCATATACCATATAGCTAAAAATATAGTACAGATTGAATCACATTCAAAATATGCATAAATTTTATCACAGCATCAAAAATTTACATGAAAAATGTAACATCAAAATAGAAAAAGCACTTTTGGGCGCCTGTAGTCCCAGCTACTCGGGAGGCTGAGGCAGAAGAATGGCGTGAACCCAGGAGGCAGAGCTTGCAGTGAGCTGAGCTATCGTGCCACTGCACTCCTGCCTCAGTGACAGAGCGAGACTCCGTCTCAAAAAAAAAAAAAAAAAAAAAAAAAAAAGCACTTTTGGTCAGTTATAAAAACTTAAACAGGAAACAAAGTTTGCTCTTTTTTAAAAAAAATTAGAATACCCATTAATACCTGAACTAAATGGTAGAAATATTGACAGTTCTGAAAACAAATGGGCTTTTTAAACACCAAGGAAAACTGTAAAATGTTTTCAAAAGTTTCATACGAGGAAACAGAAACTTTAAAAAAAAGCAATAAAGAACTATTATTAATAAACTATGTACACATAAATAAAATTCTTTCAAAAGTTTTATATAGAGAAATAGAAACATTAAAAAAAGTAATAAAGTAAGGAACAACTAAAATAAACTATCTACATATAAGCTATCAGAATGCAAAGGCTATATATAAGAGCTAGTGTTCAAAAAACATTCTTAATACCTATTCTGCAGACCTATGAAACTTAAAGCAAAAACTTAGGAACATAAAAGCCAGCCATCAAATATAAAACAAACCTGAAACAGCAGGTGCCAACTCTCTTGCAGTGCAGTTAGGAAGATGGATGATAGCTGAAGCAGCTTCATAAATAACCATTTCATGTTTATTTCGCAAGCAGCTCTCAATGAAATCAAACAGTGGACTTTCATGGCTGCCAATAAATATTTATAGGCCATTATTTAGATATCAAATAGAGAGGCAATATGCATAGGGATTAAAAGCACAGGCAGATTGGCAGGCACTTCTGGAATGGTGGATGAGGGATTTCTAAAAATTCATTTCATCACGAAGCAATTAGAACACTGGCAAAATTGTCAAAATCAACTTTTGCAGAACTCTAAAAAATTAATCAAAGATTTGCAACAATCCTGAACATCTATTTAAGAAAAGTAGCTGAATCTTAGTAAAAATGGTGAGCTTTCTGGTGTTTTAACCTACTCATTCTCAATTTCCATGCACCTCTTCCCAGTTCCATAGCAGCCTTGGAAACCAGCAGCCTCAGAACCACAGTAACTGTGAATGCCAGCAGCCTAGCTACAAAAGCAGCTCTGGGCCAAAATCTCATCCCCAGAGAACTGTCACTATGTGACCTCTCTGGTGCTCCTAGAAAAGCCCTATTCACAGGCTAATCTTTACTTCACCTGACTCAAGAGCTCATTCAGCATGAAAAGCCCTATGCCCAGGGAGTTTGTCCAAAAAAATCAGTAGTATTTGGTTAATCTTGCAGCTGCCAGAAGCAGCAATTTTAGCAGGGGCAAACAAGAGGCTGGCCAAAAAACTTAAAAGGAAAATTTGGGAAATGAGATGTCCTTAGGGGGCTTTGAAAATTTCTAAAATATTTCCGGGGATACAGAAAGTCATGTGCACGTGCAGGGCTAAGCAAACAGCCACTAAAGACCTGACAGAGCTCCGCTCTCTAACCTTTGCTTGACTCTGAGGCTCTGCACAAAGCAGGAAGTGAAGGCTAAGGCAGAGCTGTGAACTCCCGGGGCATGGAAAGCATGCCCCAACATACACAGCACCCGTTGGAAAATGATGGGAGACATACTGGTTTAAAGCATTTAAGAAAATCTGTCAAATTATTATTTGTGACTCAGCTAATTAAACAAAGACTTCAGTGTCTATACAAGATACAGAATAAAGACTACAGAAATAGTCCAGGAAGGTCACAAACAACAACAAAAACAACAAACCCCAGGGATAGGGAAAGGGAAGGTCTGATTACCAGTGTTGTCACATTATAATATTTAAAATATAATGTTTTTGACAAAATAATTATGAGACACACAAAGAAATACTTAACTATGACCCATCTATGGGGAAAAAAAAAGTAGTCAATAGAATTTATTCCTGAGGAAGCCCAGATGTTGAACTTACTAGGCAAAAACTTTAAGTCAGCTAATATAAATATGTTCAAAGAACTAAAGGAAACTAAAATATTTAATTTAAAGGGAAGTACAACAAGATGTCTTATGAGACTACCAATAAAGTGACAGAAATGATTTTTTTTTAAGAAACCAAATAGAAATTCTAGATTTGTAAAGTGCAATGACTGGAATGAAAAATTCACCAGAAAAAGTTCAATAGCAGACTTGCACAGGCAGATGAAAGAATAAGAAAACTTGTAGATCTACTGAGATAAACCAGCTGATGAAAATAAAAAAAGAAGAAAGAAAAATGAACAGTGCTTTGGAGACCTGTGTAACATGACCAAGGGTACCAACATTTTGGATGATAGGAGTTTTCATAGGAAAAGAGAGACACAAAGGGGAAAAAGAACATAAGAAGAAACCATGGCTGAAAACCTCATAAGTTTGATTTAGAAAAAACTTTAATTTATGTACCCAAGAGGCTCAAAAAGTCTCAAGCAGAATAAATACAAAAATATTCAAATATATACATATCAGAGTGAAACTGTTGAAAGCATAAAAATAGTCATTCTGACTGGTGTGAAATTGTATCTCATTGTGGTTTTGATTTGCATTTCTCTAATGATTAGTGATGTTGACCATTTTTTCATATGCTTGGTACCATCTTGTACCAGTCAGAATAGCTATTATTAAAAAGTCAAAAAATAACAGATGCTGGTGAGGTTGCAGAGAAAAGGGAATGCTTACACACTGCTGTTGGGAATGCAAATTAGTTCAGCCACTGTGGAAAGCAGTTTGGAGATTTCTCAAAGACCTTAGAACTACCATTCAATCCAGCAATCCCATTACTAAATACGAACCCAAAGGAATATGAATTGTTTTTCTTAGGTTTTGATGAGAAGGCGAGGATTAAAGAAAGACTGAGAGAGAGTTGGCGGCTCTACAGCAATGCAGGTTTTATGTCCAGCATAAGACCTGCAGAGGCGGGGCACCAGCTTAATGCCAGGGCCCACCTCTGCTTACAGGCTGGGGCAATTTTAGGCCTGGGAGGGAGGGGTCTGAGGGTTATGGCTTGCTGCCGGGGAGGATGTTGATAAGACGTTCCCATGATGAGGTGGTTTGGCCCTCGTTCTGGCAGGATGTGACAGTGATGTTCCTTGGACTTTTTCCCAGCAGAATGTGATAAGAAAGTCAGGCAGTCGGGCAGGATGTTTCTCACGGCCCAGTCCCCCAAGGAATGTTTCACTTTGATCAAGGTCTGTGAAATGACAAGGGGCTTACAAAATGGTACAGTTTGGACTAACAGTTCTACCATAAAGACACATGCCTTTATATGTTCATTGCACCACTACACACAATAGCAAAGACATGGAATCAACCTAGATACCCAACAACAGTGGACTGGATGAAGAAAACGTAGTACATATACACCATGGAATACTATGCAGCCATAAAAATGAATGAGATTATGTCCATTGCAGCAACATGGATGGAGCTGGAGGCCATTATCCTAAGCAAATTAACACAGGGACAGAAAACCAAATACTGCATGTTTTCACTTATAAGGGAAGCTAAACATTGAGTGCACATGGTCACAAAGAAGGGAACAATAGGCACTGGAGCCTACTTGAGGGTGTAGGGTGGGAGAGGATGAGGATAAAAAAACCACCAACTGGGTGGTACTACGCTCATCACCTGGGTGACAAAATAATCTGTACACCAAACCCCCATGACGTGCAATTTACCTGTGTAACAAACCTGCACATGCACCCCTGAACCTAAAATAAAAGTTGGAAAGAAAAAATAATAAATAAATATATAAACAACAACAAAGAAAGCATAAGATAAAGATAAAATCTTGACAGCAGCAAGAAAAAAACTACTTATCACACTGTACAGGGAAAAAATCAGTATGATTAATGGCTGATTTCTCATCTGAAACAATGGAAGACAGAGATAGTAAAATGTCATATTCAAAGTGCTAAAATGAAAAAACAAGAATTCTATAATCCAACAAAACTATCCTCCAAAACTGAAAGCTAAAAATGACATTCCCAGATAAGCAAAGACTGAGAGAATTCATTGCTAACAGACTTGCTTTGTAAAAATACTAAAAGAATAGACTGAAAGACTGACTGTAGACAGTGACATGAATAATCAGGGAGAAATAAAGAGCATCAGAAAGTGTAAATATATTAATTGATATGAAAGATTCTACAATTTTTCTCATTTCTTAACTACTGTGAAGAACATTAAATTGTGTAAAGCAATAATTGTAACACTACATTGTCGAGTTCTTAACATATACACAGATAACACACATGCCAATAATAGCAAATAGGAGGAGAGAAGGAACAGAACTATATTGGAGCAAAGATTCTAAATTTTACTGAAATTAAGTTAGTATTATCTGAAGTAGACTGTGGTAAATTAAAATGTTTATTATGATTCCTAGAGGAACACCTATGAAAAAACTTTTTTTAAAGTTAAAATATTGATGAAGGTATTAAAATAATATACTAAACATTTTTTAACTGAAAGCAATCAAAGAAGAAGAGAGAAACAAAAAAGACAGGAAATTAACACAGAACACATAGCAAAATCGCAAAGGTAAACCCAACAATAATTATATTACATTTGAATATACTAAATACTCCAACTAAAAGACAAACTGCTAGACAGGTTTAAAAAGCAAGATCCAACTACATGATGTCCAAGAGATACACTTTAGATTCAAAGACACAAATAGGATGAAATTAAAAAGACAGGAAAATGTATGCCATACAAACAGTAAGTGTAAGAGATCATGACGGCTATATTAATAGCAGACAAAATAAGAGTTTAAGACAAAAATGTTATGCAACAAGGATAGACATTACACAATGCTAAAGAGGTGAATGCATCAGGAAGATTTAACAATGATAAACATACTCATACAATAGAACCACAAAATACATAAGGCAAAACTTGACAAAAGGAAAGAGAAATATATAATTTAAAAATAATAGGCCAGGAGCTGTGGCTCACAACTGTAATCCCAGCACTTTGGGAGGCTGAGGCAGGCGGATCACCTGAGGTCAGGAGTTCGAGACCAGCCTGGCCAACATGGCAAAACCCCGTTTCTATTAAAAATACAAAAATTAGCCAGGCATGGTGGCACGTGCCTGTAATCCCTGCTACTCAGGAGGCAGAGGCAGGAGAATTGCTTGAACCTGGGAGGTGGAGGTGGCAGTGAGCTGAGATCGCACCACTGCACTCCAGTCTGGGCGACAATGCGAGACTCTGTCTCAAAATAAACAAATAAAACTAATCGTTGGGGGACAAGATCTCAGCCCTGCTCACCAGCTGCCTGGATATAAACTCGGTGGTATTAGTGGGGCACGGTGGGAGAGAGACTGGCCTTGTTGGCTGTGTGGTAGCTGGGTTAGACCTGTCACTGGCAGCTTTCCCCCACTTTCATGGTAACCTGTATGTTGCAGCAGAAGCACCATAATCCCCCTGGGAACATAACTCCATGGGCCTGAGAACCATACCCCTATCTCCCACACCAGCTGCAAGCAAGCCCCACCCAAGGACAGTCTGAGCTCAGACATGACTAACCCTGCCCCCTGCTGATGGTCTTTCCCTACCTGCCCTGGTAGCTGAAGACAAAAAGCATAATCTCTTGGGAGCTCTATGGCCCCAATCTTCCCTTGAGAAACCCAAATACTTACCCAAGTGACCTCAGAACAAGCTTGTATCCCCCCTATACTACTGCAGCTGATGCTCTCTTGAAAGCGCTACCTACTGGCTGGAGGCCAACCAATTCAAGCCACTGCAGCAACTAATAAAAGAACAACCTTGATCCAAGAAAACAGAAAACAACAGCTAATTCAACCACCTGTAACATCCTGGCTAACCAGAGGTCCAGAGTCAGTATACATGACAACTTCACTGCTAGCACAACCAGCATTTGAGAAAACCAGTGCACTAAACAAAACTACAACCAAGGACCCTCACAGAGTCCTCTTCACTCCCTTCACAACTTCTGGAAATGAAAGACACATTTACACAAATGACAAATACACTGGAAAGTTTCAATAATAGAATCGAACAAGTAGAAGAAAAAAACTTCAGCACTCAAAGACGAGGCTTTCAAATTAACCCAATCCAACAAGGACAAAGAAAAAAGAATCTTAAAAAAACAAAACACAACAAAACAAATGAACAAAGCCTCCAAGAAGTTTGAGATTATGCTAAATGACCAAACCTAAGAATAACTGGTGTTCCCAAGGAAGAAGATAAATCTAAAAGTTTGGAAAACTTATTTGAAGGAATAATCAAGGAAAACTTCCCCGGCCTTGCAAGAGACCTAGACATCCAAATACAAGAAGCTCAAAGAACAGCCGGAAAATTCATCACAAAAAGATCATCACTTATGCATTTAGTTATCAGATTATCTAAAGTCAAGATGAAGGAAAGAATCTTAAGAGCTGTGAGGCACAAGCATCAGGTAAGCTATAAAGGAAAATCTACCAGATTAACAGCAGATTTCTCAGCAGAAACCCTACAAACTAGAAGGGATTGGGGTCCTATCTATAGCCTCCTTAAAAAAAATAATTATCAGCCAAGAATTTTGTATCCAGTGAAACTAAGCTTCATAAATGAAGGAAAGATAAAGTTCTTTTCAGATAAACAGATGCTGAGAGAATTCGCCACCACCAAGCCAGCACTACAGTAACTGTAGAAGGAGTTCTAAATCTTGAAATGAAACCTTGAAATACACCAAAATAGAACCTCCTTGAAGAAAAAAATCTCACAGGGCCTATAAAACAATAACACAATGAAAAATAAAAAACAAGGTATTCAGGCTACAACTAGCATGATGAATAGAATAGTACCTCACTTACACCTCAGTAATAACACTGAATGTAAAAGGGCCAGATGAGGTGACTCACACCTGTAATCCCAGCACTTTGGGAGGCCGAGGCAGGCAGATCACGAGGTCAGGAGTTTGAGACCAGCCTGGCCAACATGGTGACCCCGTCTCTACTAAAAACACAAAAATTAGCTGGGCATGGTGGCGGATGCCTGTAGTCCCAGCTACTCGGGAGGCTGACACAGGAGAATCACTTGAACCTGGGAGACGGACGTTGCGGTGAGCCGAGATCGCGCCATTGCACTCCAGCCTGGGCAACAGGAGCGAAACTCTGTCTCAAAAAAAAGAATCCACCAACCAAGTCCGCTGTCTTAAAGAGACTCATCTAACACATAAGGACTCACATAAACTTAAGGTAAAGGGGTGGAAAAAGGTATTCCATGCAAATGGACACCAAAAGTGAGCAGGAGTAGCTATTATATCAGACAAAACGGACTTTAAAGCAACAATAGTTTAAAAAGCAAAGACGGACATTATATAATGATAAAAGCACTAGTCCAACAGGAATATATCACAATCCTAAATATATATGCACCTAACACTGGAACTCCCAAATTTATAAAACAATTACTACTAGACCTAAGAAATGAGATAGATGGCAACGCAATAATAGTGGGGTACTTCAATACTCCACTGACAGCACGAGACAGGTCATCAAGACAGAAAGTCAACAAAGAAACAATGGACTTAAACTATACCCTACAACACATGGACTTAACAGATATTTACAGAACGTTCTACCCAACAACTGCAGAATATACATTCTATTCATCAGCACATGGAACATTCTCCAAGATAAACCATGTGACAGGCCACAAAACAAGTCTCAATAAATTTAAGAAAATTAAAATTATACCAAGTACGCTCTCAGACCACAGTAGAATAAAACTGGAAATCAACTCCAAAAGGAACCTTGAAAACCAGGCAAATACATGGAAATTAAATAATCTGCTCCTGAATGATTGTCAGGTCATCAATGAAATCAAGATGGAAATTAAAAAATTCTTTGAACTGAACAATAATAGCGTATACAGACCTCTGAGATACAGCAAAAAAGGTGCTAAGAGGAAAGTTCATACTACTAAATGCCTACACCAAAAAGTCTGAAAGAGCATAAATAGATAATATAAGGTCAAACCTCCAGGAACTAGAGAAACAAGAACAAACCAAACCTAAACTCAGCAAGAGAAAAGAAATAACCAAGATCAGAGCACAATTAAGTGAAACTGAAACAACAACAACAAAAATACAAAAGATAAATGAAACAAAAAACTAGTTCTTTGAAGATAAACAAAATTGATAGACCATTAGCAAGATTAACCAAGAAGAAAGAAGATCCAAGTAAGCTCAATTAAAAAGGAATCGGGAGATATTAAAACCAAAATACTACAGAAATACAAAAGATCATTCAAGGCCACTATGAACACCTTTATACACACAAACTAGAAAATCTAGAGGTGATGGATAAATTCCTGGAAATATACAAACCCTCCTAGATCAAACCATGAGGAAACAGAAACTCTGAACAGACCAATAACAAGCAGCAAGACTGAAATGGTAATAAAAAGTTTCCAACCAAAAAAAGTCCAAGACCAGATAAACTCACAGCTGAATTATATCAGACACTCAAAGAATAATTGGTACTAATCTTATTGAAACTATTCCAAAAGATAGAGAAAGAGTGAATCCTCCCTAAATCATTCTAAGAAGCCAGTATAACCCTAATACCAAAACCAGGAAAGGACATAACAAAAAAAGAGAACTACAGACCAATATCCCTGATGAACGCAGACACAGAAATCCTCAACAAAATATAACTAACCAAATTCAACAGCATATCAAAAAGATAATCCACCATGACCAAGTGGGTTTCATACCAGTGATGCAGGGATGGTTTAACATACGCAAGTCAATAAATGTGATACACCACATTAACAGAATTAAAAACAAAAATCACATCATCGTTTCAATGGATGCCAAAAAAGCATTTGACAAAATCCAGCATCCCTTTATGATTAAAACCCTCAGCAAAACTGGCACAGAGGGGATGTGCCTTAAAGTAATAAAAGCCATCTAGGAGAAACCCACAGTCGGCATTATACTGAACAGGAAAAAGTTGAAAGCATTCCCCAAGAACTGGAACAAGACAAGGATGCCCACTTTCATCACTTCTATTCAACATAGTGCTGGAAGTCCTAGCCAGAGCAATCAGACAAGAGAAAGAAATAAAGGACATCCAAATTGGTAAAGAGGAAGTTAAACTGTTGCTGTTCACTGATGATATGACTGTCTACCTAGAAAACCCTAAAAACTCATCCAAAAAGCTCCTAGATCTGATAAATGAATTCAGTAGTTTCAGGTTACAAAATCAATGTACACAAATCAGTAGCACTGCTATACAGCAACAGTGAGCCAGCAGAGAATCAAATCAAGAACTCAACCCCTTTTACAATAGCTGCAATAAAATAAAATACTTAGGAATATATCTAACCAAGGAGGTGAAAGATTTCTACAAGGAAAACTGCAAAACACTGCTGAAAGAAATCATACACAAACAAATGGAAACACCTCCCATGCTCATGGATGAGTAGAATCAATATTGTGAAATGATCACACTGCCAAAAGCAATCTACAAATTCAACATAATTCCCATCAAAATACCACCATCATTCTTCACAGAACCACACACACACAAATCTTAAAATTCATATGGAACCAAAAAAAGAGCCCACATAGCCAAAGCAAGACTAAGCAAAAAGAACAAATCTGGAAGCATCACATTACCTGACTTCAAACTATACTATAAGGCCACAGTCACCAAAACAGCATGGCACTGGTATAAAAATAGGCAAAGAGACCAATGTAACAGAATAGAGAACCCAGAAATAAACCCAACTACTTATAGCCAACTGATCTTCAACAAAGAAAGCAAAACATAAAGTGGGGAAAGGACACCCTATTCAACAAATGATGCTGGGATAACTAGCTAGCCATGCGTAGAAGAATGAAACTGGATCCTCATCTCTCGCCTTATATAAAAATCAACTCAAGATGGATCAAAGACTTAAATCTAAGACCTGAAACCATTAAAATCCTAGAACACTGGAAAAACCCTTCTACACATTTGCTTAGGCAAAGACTTCATGACCAAGAACCCAAAAGCAAATGCGAGAAAAGCAAAGATAAATAGATGGGACTTAATTAAACTAAAAAGCTTCTGTACAGCGAAAGAAATAATCAGCATAGTAAACAGACAACCCACAGAGTGGGAGAAAAGCTTTGCAAATGGTGCATCTGATAAAGGACTGATATCCAGAAACTACAAGGACCTCAAACAAATCAGCAAGAAAAAAACAAATAATCCCATCAAAAAGTGGGTTAAGGACATGAATAGACAATTCTCAAAAGAAGATATACAAATGGCCAACAAACATATGAAAAAAATGCTCAACATCACTAATGATCAGGGAAATGCAAATTAAAACCACAATGTGGCACCACCTTACTCCTGCAAGAATGGCCATAATTAAAAAATAAAAAGATAGATGTTGGTGTGGATATGGTGAAAAGGGAACACTTCTACACTGCTGGTGGGAATGTGAACTAGGACAACCACTGTGGAAAACAGTGTGGAGACTACTTAAAGAACTAAAAAGTAGATCTACCATTATCCAGCAAACCCACTACTGGGTATCTACCCAGAGGAAAAGAAGTCATTATATGAAAAAGGCACTTGCACACGCATGTTTATAGCAGCACAATTCACAATTGCAGAAATATGGAACCAGCCCAAATGCCCATCAATCAATAAGTAAATAAAGAAAATGCGCCCTCTCTCTCTCTATACACAAATGCGTGCACGCACACATATATACACCATGGAATACTACTCAGCCATTAAAAGGAATGAAATAATGGCATTTGCAGCAACCAGGGTGCAGTTGGAGACCATTATTCTAAGTGAAGTAACTCAGGAAAGGAAAACCAAACATCGCATGTTCTCACTTAAAGGTGGGAGCTAAGCTATGAGGACACAAAGGCATAAGAATGATACAATGGATTTTGGGGACTTGGGGGGAAGAGAGGGAGGGGAGTAAGGGATAAAAGACTACACATTGGGTATAGTGTACACTACTTGGGTGATGGGTACACCAAAATCTCAGAAATCACCTCTGAAGAACTTATCCATGTAACCAAACACCGCCTGTTCCCCAAAAGCCTATTGAAATAAAATAAATAAAAATAAAAATAATAGTTGGAGATGTCTAGTCCCACCCAATAACTGATAGAACAACTAAGCATAAAATCATCAAGGATACAGAAGACTTGAACAACATGATCAACCAACTCAAGCTAACTGATTATAGAAAACATTCAACCCAGTAACTGTAAAAATACAAATTCTTTTTCAGTGCTAATCATTTCCAAGAACGAATTAAATACCAAGTCACAAAACAAATCTCAATACATTTAAAATGACAGAAATCATACAAAGTATGTTTTTCAACCAGAACTGAATTAAATTATAAATCAACAACAGAAAAGAAACCAGGCAAATCCTTAAATATTTCAAAATTAAACACCACACTTCCAAGTAACTCAGGGATCAAGAAGAAATCAAATGGTAAATGAGAAAATATTTGAAGTTGAATGAAAATGAAAACACAACAAATCAAAATGTATAGGACTCAACTAAAGCAATGCTTGGAGAAAAATTTATTTTAGAAACCTATATCAAAAACAAAAAAGGGTCTCAAATCAACAACCTAGGCTTCCACATGAAGAAATTAGGAAGAGTAAACTAAGCCTGCAGCAAGCAGAAGAAAGGAAATAATAAATATTAGAGCAGAGGTTAACTGACTAGAACACAGAAAAATAATAATAAAAAAAAAAATCAGTGACACCCAAAGTTGGTTCTTTGAAAAGATCAACAAAATTCACAAACCTTCATCTAAACTAACCAAGAAAAAAAGAGGAAAGACACAAATTACCAAAACCAGGGATGAAAAAGGGAACACATCACTACTGACACTAAAGAAATGAAAAGAATTATGAGAAACTACTATGAACAACTGTATGACAACAAATTAGATAACTTAGATGAAATGGAAAAATTCCTAGAAATACCAAACTACTAAAGATGACTCAAAAAGAAACAGAAAATCTAAATAATTTCTAATGAGTTAGTTATTAAAAATCACACCTCAAAAAAAAAAAACCACAGATCCAGATGGTCTCACCAGTTAATTCTATCAGATATTTAAAATAATAATAATACCAATTCTTCACAACTCTTTCAGAAAATAAATGAGAAAAGAACATTTACTACCCAACTAATTCTATGAAGCTAGTACTACTCAGATAAAAAAGCATGACAAATATTTCACAAGAAAATTACAGTACAATCTCCCTTCTACCAAAAACAAAAATTCTTAACAAATATCAGCAAACTGAATCCAGTAATATGTAAAAAGAATTATATACATAATTAAGTGGCATTAATCACAGGAACGTAAAGGTGGCTTAACACCAGAAAATCACATTATATATTACATTAATAATATAAAGGACAAAAACCACATAAATCATCTTCACAGATGAATAAAAATCCATTGACAAAAATCTAACACACATTAATAATATAAAGGATAAAAACCACATAATTATCTTCATAGATGAACAAAAATCAATTGACAAAATCTAACACCCATGCGTGATTTTTAAAAAACTTTTAATTTTAGGTTCAGGGGTACATGTGAAGGTTTGTTTATAGCTAATGGTACATGTTACATAGGTAAGTTCAACCACAATGGTTGAACTAATTTACACTCCCACCAACAATGTATAAGTGTGTTGATAAAGACATAGAAAACTGAAATTCTCATACATAATAGAAATGGTATGGTTATTTTGGAAAATAGTTTGGCAATTTCTTTAAAAGTTAAACATAAACTCATCATATGACCCAGTTATTCTATTTATAGAAATCTTTGCAAGAAAATGGAAAAATATATGTACACATAAAGCTTTATATATGAATGTTCAGAGCCACATTATTCATAATAGATGAAAATGGGAAAAAAAAACAAGTGCCCATCAATTAATGAAAAAACCAAGTGCCCATCAATTAATGAACAAGTAAACAAAATTTGGTCTAGCCGTACCATGGAAGAGTATTCAGTCATAAAAAGGAATGAAGTACTGATGCATGCTACAACACAGTGAACCTCAAAAATATTATATTAAGTGAAAGAGCATAAAGTTAAAGAAGTGAGGCCAGGTGCAGTGGCTCATGCCTGTAATCCCAGCACTTTGGAAGGCTGAGGCAGATGGATCACCTGAGATCAGGAGTTCACATCACAGGACTCTGCAGACAATCTCTGGTACCAGCTTGGAGCTGGGTAGACTTGCTGGGTGGCTAGACCCAGAAGAGAGACAACAATCACTGCAGTTTGGCTCATAGGAAGCCACGTCCATAGGAAAAGGGGGAGAGTACTACATCCAAGGAACACCCCATGAGACAAAAGAATCAGAACAACAGACTTCTGCCTAGACCTTCCCTCTGACAGAGCCTACCCAAATGAGAAGGAACCAGAAAACCAACTCTGGTAATATGACAAAACAAGGCTCTTTAACACCCCCCACCAAAAAAATCACACTAGTTCACCACCAATGGATCTAAGCCAAGAAGAAATCCTTGATTTACCTGTAAAAGAATTCAGGAGGTTAGGTATTAAGCTAATCAGAGAGGCACCAGAGAAAGGCAAAGCCCAATGCAAGGAAATCCAAAAAATGATACAAGAAGTGAAGGGAGAAATATTCAAGGAAATAGATTGCTTAAAGAAAAAAACAATCAAAAATTCAGGAAGCACTGGACACACTTACAGAAATGCAAAATGCTCTGGAAAGTCTCAGCAATAGAATTGAACAAGTAGAAGAAAGAAATTCAGAGCTCAAAGACAAGGCCTTCAAATTAACCCAATCCAATAAAGACAAGAAAAAGGAATAAGAAAATATGAACAAAGACTCCAAGAAGTCTGGGATTATGTTAAACGACCAAACCTAAGAATAATTGATGTTCCTGAGGAAGAAGAGAAATCTGAAAGTTTGGAAAATGTATTTGGGGGAATAACTAAGGAAAATTTCCCTGGCCTTGCAAGAGACCTAGACATCCAAATACAAGAAGCACAAAGAACACCTGGGAAATTCATTGCAAAAAGATCATCACTTAGGCACACTGTCATCAGGTTATCTAAAGTTAAGACAAAGGAAAGAATCTTAAGAGTTGTGAGACAGATGCACCAGATAACCTATCAAGGAAATCTTATCAGATTAACAGCAGATTTCTCAGCAGAAACCCTACAAGCTAGAAGGGATTGGGTCCTATCTTCAGTCTCCTCAAACAAAACAATTACCAGCCAAGAACTTGGTATCCAGCGAAACTAAGCATCATATATAAAGGAAAGATACAGTCTTTTTCAGACAAACAAATGCTGAGAGAATTTGCCACTACCAAGCCACCACTACAAGGACTACTAAAAGGAGCCCTATATCTTGAAACAAATCCTGGAAACACATCAAAACAGAACCTCTTTAAAGCATAAATCACAAAGGACCTATAAAACAAAAATATAAGTTAAAAAGCAAAAACAAAAAACAAAAAAACCAAAGTACACAGGCAACAAATAGCATGATGAATCCAACAGTACCTCACATCTCAATACTAACACTGAGTATAAATAGCTTAAATGCTCCACTTAAAAGATACAGAACTGCAAAATGGATAACAACTCACCAACCATCTGCCGCCTTCAGGAGACTCACCTAACACATACTCTCATAAAGTACAGGGGTGCCTTTATGAAATACCTCATGCAAATGGACACCAAAAGCAAGGAGGGGTAGCTATTCTTATATCAGACAAAACAAACTTTAAAGCAACAGCAGTTAAAAGAGACAAAGGGGTACATTAGATAATGGTAAAAGCCCTTGTCCAACAGGAAAATATCACAATCCTAAACATATATCCACCCAAAACTTGAGCTCCCAAATTTATAAAACAAGTATTACTAGACCTAAGAAAGGAGATAGATGGCAACACAATAATAGTGGGGGACTTCAATACTCCACTGACAGCACTAGACAGGTCATCAAGACAGAAAGTCAACAAAGAAATAATGGATTTAAACTATACCTTGGAACAAATGGACTTAACAAATATATAGAACATCTTATCCAACAACCACTGAATACACATTCTATTCAACAGCGTATGGAACTTTCTCCAAGACAGGCCATATGATAGGCCATAAAACGAGCCTCAATAAATTTAAGAAAATTGAAATTATATCAAGCACTCTCTGAGACCACAGTTAAATAAAACTGGAAATCAACTCCAAAAGGAACCTTCAAAACCGTGCAAATACATGGAAATTAAATAACCTGCTCCTGAGTAAGCATTGGGTCAATATGAAATCAAGATGGAAATCAAAGAATTCTTCGAACTGAACAATAATGACACAACCTATCAGAACCTCTGGAATACAGCAAAGGCAGTGCTAAGAGGAAAGTTCATAGCCCTACATCAAAAGCTCAAAAGTTCAAAAGCTTAAAAAGTTCAAGTGCCTACATCAAAAAGACTGAAAGAGCACAAACTGACATTATAAGGATACACCTCAAGGAACTAGAAAAACAAGAACAAACCAAACCCAAACCTAAACCTAGCAGAAGAAAGGAAATAACTAAGATCAGAGCAAAACTAAATGAAATTGAAACAAACAAACGAACAAAAAAATACCAAAGGTAAATAAAACAAAAAGCTGGTTCTTCAAAAAGATAAATAAAATTGATAGACCATTAGCAAGATTAACCAAGAAAAGAAGAGAGAAAATCCAAATAACTTCATTAAGAAACGAAACAGAAGATATTACAACTGACACCACTGAAATACAAATGATCATTCAAAGCTACAATGAACATCTTTACACACATAAACTAGAAAACCTGGAAGAAATGAATAAACTGCTGGAAAAATACAACTCTCCTAGCTTAAATTAGGAAGAATTAGATCCCCTGAACAGACCAATAACAAGCAGCAAGACTGAAATGGTAATTTAAAAATTACCAACAAAAAAAAAAGTCCAGGCCTGGTACAGTGGCTCACGCCTGTAATCCCAGCACTTTGGGAGGCTGAGGCGGGCGGATCATGAGTTCAGGAGATTGAGACCATCCTGGCCAACATGGTGAAGCCTTGTCTCTACTAAAATACAAAAAATTAGCCAGGAGTGGTGGCGCACGCCTGTAGTCCCAGCTACTTGGGAGGCTGAGGCAGGGGAATCGCTTGAACCCCCGGGAGGCGGAGGTTGCAGTGAGCCAAGATCGTGCCACTGCACTCCAGACTGGCGACAGAGCGAGACTCCATCTCAAAAAAAACAAAACAAAACAAAACAAAACAAAAAAATAGTCCAGGACCAGACTTTTCACAGAATTCACAGAATTCTACCAAACATTCAAAGAAGAATTGGTACCAATCCTTTTGAAACTATTCCACAAGACAGAGAAAGAAGCAACCCTCCCTAATTCATTCTATGAAGCCAGTATTGCCCTAATACCAAAACCAGGAAAGGACATAACAAAAAAAGAAAACTACACACTGATATCCTTGATGAACACAGATGCTAAAATCCTTAACAAAATACTAGCTAACTGAATCCAACAATATATCAAGGATAATCCACCATGATCAAGTGGGTTTCATACCAGGGATGCAGGGATGGTTTAACATACACAAGTCAATAAATGTGATACATCACATAAACAAAATTAAAAACAAAAATCGCATGATCATCGCAATAGATGCAGAAAAAGCATTTGACAAAATCCAGCATCCCCTTATGATTAAAACTCTCAGCAAAATTGGTATACAAGGGACATACCTCAATGTAACAAAAGCCATCTATGACAAACGCACAGCCAACATAATATTGAATGGGGAAAAGTTGAAAGCATTCCCTCTCAGAACTGAAACAAGATAACGATGCCCACTCTCACCACACCTCTTCAACACAGAAGTTGTAGCCAGAGCAATCAGACAAGGATGCCCAAGAAATAAAGGGCATCCAAATCGATAAAGAAGAAGTCAAACTGTCACTGTTTGCTGACGATATGATCATTTACCTTGAAAATCCTAAAGACTCCTCCAGAAATCTCTTAGAACTGGTAAAAGAATTCAGCAAAGTTTCTGAATACAAGATTAATGTTCACAAATCAGTAGCTCTTCCATACACCAAGAGCAACTAAGCGGAGAATCAAATCGAGAACTCAACCCCTTTTACAATAGCTGCAAAAAAAATAAAATACTTAGAAATATATCTAACCAAGGAGGTGAAAGACCTCTACAAGGAAAACTACAAAACACTGCTGAAACAAATCATACATGACACAAACAAATGGAAACACATCCCATGCTCATGGATGGGTAGAATCAATACTGTGAAAATGACCATACTGCCAAAAGCAATCTACAAATTCAATGCAATCCCCATCAAAACCATCAAAATACCACCATCATTCTTCACAGAATTAGAAAAAAAAATTCTAAAATTCATATGGAACCAAAAAAGAGCCCATAGCCAAAGCAAGACTAAGCGAAAAGAACAAATCTGGAGGCATCACATTACCTGATTTCAAATTATACTACAAGGCCACAGTCACCAAAACAGCATGGTACTGGTATAAAAACAGGCACATAGGCCAATGTAACAGAATAGAGAACCCAGAAATATACCCAAATACTTACAGCCAACTGATCTTTGACAAAGCAAGCAAAACTATAAAGTTGAGAAAGGACACGCTTTTCAACTAATGTTGGGATAACTGGCTAGCCACATGCAGCAGAATGAAACTGGATCCTCATCTCTTACCTTATACAAAAATCAACTCAAGAAGGATTAAGGACTAAAATCTAAGACCTGAAACTATACAAATCCTAGAAGATAACATTGGAAAAACCCTTCTACACATTGGCTTAGGCAAGGATTTAATGATCAAGAACCCAAAAGCAAGTGCAATAAAAACAGAGATTAAATAGTTGGGACTTTATTAAACTAAAGAGCTTTTGCACGGCAAAAGGAATAGTCAGCAGAGTAAAGAGACAACCCCACAGAGTGGGAGAAAATCTTCATAATCTATACATCTGACAAACGACTAATATCCAGAATCTACAACAAACTCTAACAAATCAGTAAGAAAAAAACAATTCCATCAAAAAGTGGGCTAAGGAACTGAACAGACAATTCTCAAAAGAAGATATACAAATGAGCAACGAACATACAAAAAAATGCTCAACATCACTAATGATCAGGGAAATGCAAACCAGAACCACAAAGTGATACCACCTTCCTCCTGCAAGAATGGCCACAATCAAAAAAATCAAAAAAACAGTACATGTTGGCATGGATGCGGTGAACAGGGAATACTTCTACACTGCTGGTGGGAATGTAAACTAGTACAACCACTATAGAAAAACAGTGTGGAGATTCCTTAAAGAACTAAAAGTAGAACTACCATTTGATCCAGCAATCCCACTACGCAGTATCTACTCGAGGAAAAGAAGTCATTATATGAAAAAGATACTTCACACACATGTTTATAGCAGTACAATTTGCAACTGCAAAATCATGGAACCAACCCAAATGCCCATCAATCAACAAGTGGATAAGGAAACTGTGGTATATTTATATGATGGAATACTACTCAGCCATAAAAAATGAATTAATGGCACTCACAACAACCTGGATGAGACTGGAGACTATTATTCTAAGTGAAGTAACTCAGGAATTGAAAACCAAACATTGTATGTTCTCACTTAAATTAGGAGCTAAGCTATGAGGACTCAAAGGCATAAGAATCATACAATGGACTTTGGGGACTTGGGGGAAGAGTGGGAAGCGGGCAAGGGTTAAAGGCTTCAAATATGGTGGAGTGTATACTGCTCAGGTGATGGGTGCACCAACATCTCACAAATCACCACTAAAGAACTTACTTGTGTAACCAAATACCACCTGTACCCCAATAACTTATGGAAAAAAAAATTTTTTTTTGAGACAGAGTCTCGCTGTGTTGCCCAGGCTGGAATGCAGTGGCACTATCTCTGCTCACTGCAAGCTCTGCCTTCCAGGTTCATGCCATTCTCCTGCCTCAGCCTCCCGAGTAGCTGGGACTACAGGCACCCGCCACCACGCTGGGCTAATTTTTTGGATTTTTAGTAGAGACAGGGTTTTACCATGTTAGCCAGGATGGTCTTGATCTCCTGACGTCGTCATCCGCCCACCTCGGCCTCCCAAAGTGCTAGGATTACAGGCGTGAGCCACCGTGCCCAGCCAACTTATGGAAAAATTTTCTAAAAAATAAGTATTTACAGCATCCTAAATGTGAATCTTTTCCTTCCTATCTATAAGTGGCACCAAAAGTAACTTTTTTCAATTCCAATCAACAAACTATGATTGATTAGAACCATAGCTATTAGCCAACACTCTAACAGTAATAAAAAACTCTTGCATTTTAAAAGCAGTTTATAAATTACATATAATTCCTATACTTTAATATTAACCCATCATAAATTCTATTATATTAAAAAATACCATTCAGCTGGGCGTGGTGGCTCACACTTGTAATCCTAGCACTTTAGGAGGCCGAGGCAGGCAGATCGCCTGAGGTCAGGAGTTTGAGAACAGCCTTGCCAGCATGATGAAACCCCGTCTCTACTGAAAATACAAAAATTAGCCAGGCATGGCGGCGCATGCCTGTAATCCCAGCTACCCGGGAGGCTAAGGAAGGAGAATCACTGGAACACGGGAGGTGGAGGCTGCAGTGAGCCAAGATGGCACCACTGCACTCCAGCCTGGGCGATAGAGTGAGACTCCACCTCAAAAAAAAAAAAAAAAAAAGAAAAGAAAAATACTATTCAAGAAACTAACAGAAGGCTCTATTCTTTATAGTCCTAAAATGCTTTCCAATATCCAGCTGGATACTGTTACTACAAAAATCATTCTGTTAATGTTAAATGCAAATGAAAATATAATACTTGCTTTTGAATAAAAATTTTAATTGTACAATATTCACCTTTAAATTTTTAAATTTAAATTCCTCTTTTAAAACTTAGAACATGGATTCCCTATTTAATAAACGGTGCTGGGAAAACTGGCTAGCCATATGTAGAAAGCTGAAACTGGATCCCTTCCTTACACCTTATACAAAAATTAATTCAAGATGGATTAAAGACTTAAACGTTAGACCTAAAACCATAAAAACCCTAGAATAAAACCTAGGCAATACCATTCAGGACATAGGCATGGGCAAGGACTTCATGTCTAAAACACCAAAAGCAATGGCAACAAAAGACAAAATTGACAAATGGGATCTAATTAAACTAAAGAGCTTCTGCACAGCAAAAGAAACCACCATCAGAGTGAATAGGCAACCTACAGAATGGGAGAAAATTTTTGCAACCTACTCATCTGACAAAGGGCTAATATCCAGAATCTACAATGAACTCAAACAAATTTACAAGAAAAAAACAAACAACCCCATCAAAAAGTGGGCGAAGGATATGAACAGACACTTCTCAAAAGAAGACATTTATGCAGCCAAAAAACATATGAAAAAATGCTCATCATCACTGGCCATCAGAGAAATGCAAATCAAAACCACAATGAGATACCATCTCACACCAGTTAGAATGGCGATCATTAGAAAGTCAGGAAACAACAGGTGCTGGAGAGGATGTGGAGAAATAGGAACACTTTTACACTGTTGGTGGGACTGTAAACTACTTCAACCATTGTGGAAGTCAGTGTGGCGATTCCTCAGGGATCTAGAACTAGAAATACCATTTGACCCAGCCATCCCATTACTGGGTATATACCCAAAGGATTATAAATCATGCTGCTATAAAGACACATGCACACGTATGTTTATTGCGGCACTATTCACAATAGCAAAGACTTGGAACCAACCCAAATGTCCAACAATGATAGACTGGATTAAGAAAATGTGGCACATATACACCATGGAATACTATGCAACCATAAAAAATGATGAGTTCATGTCCTTTATAGGGACATGGATGAAGCTGGAAACCATCATTCTCAGCAAAATATCACAAGGACAAAAAACCAAACACCGCATGTTCTTGCTCATAGGTGGGAATTGAACAATGAGAATACATGGACACAGGAAGGGGAACATCACACACTGTGGACTGTTGTGGGGCGGGGGGAGGGGGAAGGGATAGCATTAGGAGATATATCTAATGCTAAATGACGAGTTAATGGGTGCAGCACACCAACATGGCACATGTATACATATGTAACAAACCTACACGTTGTGCACATGTACCTTAAAACTTAAAGTATAATAATAAAAAAAAAGCTTAGAACATGGAGACAGTCCTCTTTGACAATCTTCCCCAATGCAGTCCTCTTCTCCCAGCTCCCTAAAGATAATGACTATAATGAGAATTTGTTATTTATCTTTCCCAATCTTTAAAAAAATATTTACCCCCCGCCACACACATATACACACAAGGAGAAACTATATTCAGTGTGTAGTTTTTTCTTTTACAGAAATGGCACTGGCTGTATATTTACTTCATACAGTTTTTTTTTTCATGAAACAATAATTAATTCCTGATTAAACATTTTATAACATCCCATAATACAACTAAATATTTTGTCCAATCGTTAATTCAAAGGATGTTAAAGACATCTCTCAATATTTTGATATTACAAGTAATACTGGAATTGAAATATCTGTATACGTTTCCTTGTGAAAGTGTACAAGTGTTTCTCTGCAGCAGATATGCAGGGGAGAAACTGCTGGATTCCAAACACTGTACAGGTTTACTTTTTTTTTTTTTAAGAGTTGGGTCTCACTGTGTCACCAAGGCTACAGTTCAGTAGCAATTTACAGGTGTGATCACAGCTCACTGCAACCTTGAAGGCCTTCTGTGATCCTCCCACCTTAGCCTCCCAAGTACCGGGTACTATAGGTGCTCACCACCACACCTGGCTAACTTAAAAAAAAAAATTTAGAGACAGGGTCTTGCTATGTTGGCGGGGCTAGTCTTGAACTCTTGGCCTCATGCAATCCTTCCACTTCAGCCTCTCCAGTAGCTGGAACTACAGGTGTGTGCCACCGCACCTGGCCATGTTTACTTTTTAATAGACACTACCAAATTACCTTACAAAGTATTTCTACCAATTTATACTCTCAGCAATGTGGTACGAGAATACCCATGTTCTAGCCAACACTAGATACTACAAAATATTTTAAATTTGTTCAACCTGATAGATGAAAAAATAATGTCACCTTGTTTTAGTCTGCATTTCTCTAATCAATAGTGAGGTGGTGCTTATTTTTGTTTATTGGCAGGTGCATTTCCTCATCTGGAGCTGCACGTTAATCCCAAATTTCTCCATCGGGATATCTTTCCTACTGATTTGTAAGAGTTCTTTTTATATTTGGATACTAGTCCTCCATGAGTAGCAAATATATGTGTAGCAAATATTTTTCTCCCAGTCTATTTTTGTCTAACTTTATGTGTTTTTTAATCGTAAAAGATGTTAAATTTTTGTTGTAAAAACTATCAATATTTTCTTTTTCCTATCAAAAGATTGTATTTTTCTTATGTTTAGTTTTAACTAGATGAAAATTTGAGGTTCTGTTTATTTAAGCCTTTACCCCATCTATAACCTATTTTTACGAATGTAAGAGTCCAAATTTCTCAAGGTAGTACAAAACTAGAAAATAATATGAACAGATTAAAATTAAACAATATTATAATAATAATGAAGAAAAATCAAGTGATTCTTTCCATAATGGCAGGAAAAGCATGGTAAAATTAAAAACAAATCTATTCATCATAAAAAATCAATAAACTAGGAATAAAAAGAACTTTTATGATTTGATAAGGGGTATCTTTTTTAAAAAATATAGCAAACACGCCAGACTTTTCATCATGCCAAGGGAAGGCTGATATTAAATACTTCCCTAACCGTGAATGCTGACAAAGATTCCTGCCACTGGCATGCCATGTCATATACCTGTAAGATCTGGGTCACAGCCTCTGATTATACCAGGGAAGGGATACTTCCCCTCAAAATTTATGCTAGGTTGTCAAAATTGGGCTTACACCAAAACTATGCCACATTATGCTGCTCTTTATCCCACCTGATCACAACAGTGAGTAGCTGCAGCTTCTGTACTTAATGCAGTTTTAAAACTATAAAGCCCAAGGTTGTAAGCCCTATCTCATAGTATGAAAATGTCATTAGACTTCTATACACTGACATAGAAAGAATGGGCAATGTGGGGACAAGTGCATCTGGTATTACTCCAGGCTCTATAAGTTTTCCTCCAATGAATATTACTCTAGTAGGCTTTGTATGAATTCTGCTTGGCCATTTGTGCTTAATTACATAAAAACTGTCACAGAAAATTGGACATCAGGTCAGGTTTCTACTGCAGTTTTCTGGAAGTAAAGCAAAGGACCAGAGGTGAAAGACTCATTTTGGCATTTTGGCAGCATGCCCAGTCATCAGGATGGCTAATCACTAACTGCAACTGGGAAATAGCCCTAAAGTCCCAATGAATAAAATATCTGGAAAATAAGACTGGCCAGGTTGGAACTCCTTGGTTGTTATTAATGGCCTTGGTGAGAATCTCCTAGGAAGAGGCAAACTCCACTGAAGGGAAGGTTAAGTAATCCCTGATGAAATTATATAGACACACACAGAGAAGTAATGATGCAAAACAAGAGCTGGAAAATACTCTTACAGAAAAGTAAGGGAGGAAGATTTTCTCTAGCATACATCTACACTAACATAAAGAAAGCTATTATAATAAGGTGGAGTGTTGCTGGCACACAAACAGAAATAAAAAGCAGTGGTGAATATGAGTCCAGAAACAGACCAATCCACATAAAGACACCTGATTTATAACAAAGCTAATATTGCACAGTAGTGGGTATAGACACATATTTCAACTAATGGTGCTGAGATGATTGGGTTTTCACATGGAGAAGAAAGAAATTAAATTGCTACCTTATACCATATCCAAAAAAGAAAAAAAAATGAAACAATTCCAGGTAGATTACAAACCTAAAATATGAAAGTTGAAGCTATAATGCTTATGGAAAATAGTACAGAGGACATATTTGTGAATTTGGGGTAAAAAATGTTTCTTAAGCAAGACACCAAACACATTATTTCTAAAGTAAAAGACTGATAAATGTGACTATCTTACACTTACGGAGCTCTGTTCATCAAAAGACACCAAGAAAGGGAAGAGACAAGCTAGAGTATGGGAAAAGCTACTTGCAACACATACAATCAACATCCGACTCACATTTAGAAGACATAAAGAACTCCTAGAAAATCAATGGGAACAAAGCAGAAAACCAAGTTAAAAACTGGGTAAAACTCAAACAAGTATTTCAATAGAAAGGATATCCAAATGGATAGTAAACATAGAAAAAAGTTGTCAAACTCATTAGTAATTAGGAAATTACAAATTAAAATCACAATTATTTGACAAGCACACCAAGACAATTCAATGGAGAACAAATCGTTTTTCATGAAATGGTGCTGAGACAACTGGATAGCCACATGCAAAGAATTAAGTTGAATCTCTATCCCACAGCATACACAAAAATGATCTCAAAATGGATCAAAGACCCAAATGTAAAACGTAAAACTATAATAAACTCTTCGAAGAAAACAGGTGTAAATCTTTGTGACCTTGAATTAGGCAATGGTTTCTTAGGGGTAATACCAAAAGCACAAGCAAACAAAACACAGATAAATTAGACTTTATCAAAATGTAAAACTTCTGTGTTTGAAAGAACACTATATCAAGAAAGTGAAGAGACGACCCAAAGAATTGGAGGAAACATTTATAAATTATGTATCTGATAAGGGTTTAGTATCCAACATATACAAAGAACTAATACAATTCAACAATAAAAGACAACCTAATTTTTTAAATGGGCAAAGATTTTAAATAGGCATCTCTCCAAAGAAGATATGGAGATTGGCAATAAACACATGAAAAGATGTTCAACATCACTGGTCACTAGGGTAATGCAAATCAAAACCACAACTAGATTCACACAACCTCTTTACACCTACTAGGGTGGGTATAATAAAAAAGACAGACAATGACAAGTGTTGGTGAGGATGTGGAGAAATTGGGCTCTCAAACACTGCTGATAAAATGGAAAATGGTGCAGCCCCCTTGGAAAACAGTTTGGCAGGTCCTCAAAAAGCTAGACAGAGAGTTATATTATGACCTAGCAGTTCTGATCCTAGGTATGTACCCCAAAGAACTGAAATGTATTGTCACATAAAAAATTACACATGACCATTTATAGCAGCATTATTCATTAATAGCCAAAAAATGAATACAAGCCAAATGTCCATCAACAGATGAATGGATAAATAAAATATGGTATATTTATACAATGTAATATTATTCAGCCATAAAGAGAAGTACTGATAACTTCTACAATATAAATGAATCTTGAAAACATTATACTAAATGAAAGAAGCCAGAAACAAAAGGCCACATATTGTGTGATTCCATTTATATGAGATGTCCAGAACAGGCAAATCCAGAGACAAAAAAATGGATTTGTATTTTCCAGGGCGAAAGGGAAAAGGAGAATGCAGAGTGACTGTTAATGGGTTGGGTGCTTTCTTTGTGAGGTGATGCAAATGGTCTGGAATTAGTGGTGGTGGTTACATAGTTTTGTGAATATACTAAAAATTAACTATATACTTTTAAAAGGTGAGTTTTATGGTTTATGAGTTACATCTCAAAAGTTATAAGCTGGGAAATTATCAAGGAAATATAAAATAGAATCTAAGTGAACAAAAGCTATAAGCAAAAACAAGGGTGAAATCTTAGAAGAAAATACTAAACGAACAAAACAAGATGCAACTCTCTTGAGTACCCCCACACTCCCTTTTCTTGAGTGTGCACTTTTTGCTTTGAAATAAAATCTCTGTACTTTCACTATTTTCTGACTCATCCTTGAATTCCTTCTCGTGATGGTGTCAAGAATCTGGACACTGGCTGGCGCTGAGGTCCCATCGGCATTTGGGGACCCCCCCTCCAGCCTACCAGTATCATCTTTATGGCCATCCAGCCCAGAGCATCATCAGCCACATTAGAACCACCAGCAGTTGGTAAGTCCCACTGGGGCCCTAATTGGAGTCTTCTCATTCTCTGGAGTTACTGCTACTTTCTTCCATGTTCCTACAGCCTGACTCTCCTCAGCCGTAGGGCCTCTGCTCCCTCCAGCTGGAAAACGCAGTTCGCCCTGACAGTGACAAATGGAGGTGGGAAGGCTTTGACCTACACCTGAGCTCTGAGGTGCCATGGGCCTCCTGGGCAAGAGGCTAATGAGGGTGAGTAGGGTAAAATCCCATGTCCCAGTGGCTGGACAGCTGCCAAGGAGCATTATGACTTATTCCTGGGAAGTCTTCTGTTCTCCCAAGGGACCAGCTGCGCTAAGACACTGACCTTGGTTGGGAACTCTTTTCCCTTTCCCATCTCTATTTAAACCCTGCTTTTGTGGTTTTCTGTTCTCATGCTTCTTCCTCATACTTCACACAAAAGTTTAGTGAACTCTGGACACAGCAAAATAGGTCTGCTGGAATGCCAAATCTAGGCCTATTGTTTTAAGGGGGCCCTTCAAGGTGGCTATTATTTGGCCATGCTGAATTATCTCTACTCCGAAGTTTTACTTGGTAATAAATATTCAGATGGATTTTGGCAGGCTTGCTGCTTTCAAACTAGGTCCACACTCATCCTACTCAACCCTGAAAGCAAAGCCCCAGGGGCCATGGACGCCTGGGCAACACTAGGGCTCCAGGGACACCTGGACACCAAGGCAGCCAGCCAAGGGAACATGGACAACTGTCTCCCCGGCCTGACCATGGAGCTGGTGTCAAGAGCCTGGACACTGGCTGGGGCTGAGGTCCCATTGGCATCTGGGGACTCCACTGCAGTCCACCAGTATCATCTTTATGGCCACCTAGCCCAGAGCATCGGCAGCCACATTAGAACCACAAGCTCATTCACCTGGCATTTTGTAAATGCTGGAACTAGTCCCTCCGAAGAGGAAACTATACTATTCTTTTCTCTTTCAGGTCGTGCCGAGGACAAGTCAAGGCTATGGGTAACTCTCTTTTAGAAAATGGGGTGCAATGGCCAGAGTCTAGGATCCTAAAATGCAATACCATCTTGGAATTAAATCTTTTTTGTAAACATCAGAAGAAGTAGACTGAAGTAGCATATGTATTAATACAAGCCTTCATGGCTCTTTATCAGAACCTTGACCCTCGCGGGAATTGCTGCCTTTGTTATGCTAACAGCCCTTTAGGGGAACCAAATGGGACACCAGATACCCTGCACGATCCCCCTTTTGGGAAATGTACCCCCAGACTCCTGCTAGTCCATCTCCTTACCAACCTTCACACCCTTCTCTACAGAAGAAGCAGAGCCCTGCTGGGGTTGCCCACAGTGCATTTCCTACCTTCTTGACCATTCTAAGTTATGCCCACTTAGGGAGGTGGCCAGTGGGGGTGCTGGGACTATCTGGGTGTGTATACCTTTTTCGATGTCTGATCTAGCCTACTGCAGACAGAGGTTGGGCCAATTTTCAGAGGACCTAACTAAAGTTATGGAGGGGTTTTGGGCTCTCTCACTCTCATCTGAGTTAACCTGGGGACATATTCATATTATCTTGTCCATGTGTTGTACCCCTGAGGAAAAGCAGTGTATCTGGGCACAGGCCCAAGCTTATGCTGACAACTTGTTGGCTTGGGACCCTGAACAATATACTGTAAAGGCCATGTCTGTGCCTAACAGTGGCCCTAACTGGAATTATCAATAGGGCCAGGCTTATCTAAGAAAAAAAAAAATCACGTGATGACTTGTTTAGTGAAAGGAACGAAAAAAATGTACCACTAAGCCTGTGAGCTATGATAAAATAAGGGAAATAACTCAAAGAAAAGATGAAAACCCTGCTGTGTTCCAGGGGAGCCTTGTGAAGGCCCGAAAAATATATATACTAACATTGAACCCAATATTGATGCTGGCCAAATTTTTCTAAGGACACACTTTATTAGTCTATCAGCATCTGACATCAGGAGGAACATGAGGAGGAAAGTGCAGAAATTGGCTTTGGGATCCCAAATGCCTATTACTCACATGTTTCATGTAGCTTTTAGGGTATTCAATAATAGGGATAGGGCTGAAGAGGCTGAAAGGTTACTCAGCATGGCAAACAATGGGACAGACAGCAGGCCCAAATGACACCCAGGGGGATTCTTCGCCCAAGGACCAAACAGCCCTAACAGCAAACCTGTAGGAAATGGTTGCCGCTTCTAGTGTAGGAAGCTGGGACATTAGAGCAAGGGCTGGTTCATGGTATAAGATCTCAAGGATGCTTTTTTTTTTGTATCCCTCTGCACACTGACTCTCAATATTTGTTTGCTTTTGAGTGGACTAATCCTGAAACTATTATTACCCAGCAGTACACCTGCACAGTACTGCCTCAGGGCTTTAGGGATAGCCCTTATTTGTTCAGCAATGCCTTGGCATGAGAATTAAGGGAGCTAGAGGTAGAAAGGGAAGCCGTACTCCAAGATGTGGATGACATCTTTGTATATAGTTCCACTAAAGAGAACTCAGATAAGAATACCATTCAAGTCCTAAACTTCCTGGGAGAAAGAAGATTATCAGGTCTCTCCAACTAAGGCCCAGATTCCTAAAATGGAAATAAAATATCTGGGATACATCCTAAGCCCAGGAAACCGGATCTTGTCTGTCAAACAACAGGAGGCTATCTTAAAGACGAGACCTTCACAAATGAAGAAGCAACTCATAACTTTCCTAGGTATGGCACGATTTGGATCCCAGGATTTCAGCTCATTACTAAGCCACTGCATGAGGCCCTAACTGGGCCAAAGCATCAACTACTTGGAGGGGCTTGCACTGCAATAAACCCCATCTTCTGTTCTTATACTAACAATTCAGTATTAGCTGAACTACAAGTTCAAAAGATTTACCAACAGGCTATCCAGCTAAATAATTTCAGTAACTCTACCATGCAAGCCATCTGGGACCCCATCAAAGGCTACCTACCTAGTGTGACATGGTTCCTACCTTCCCTAGGACTTCTAGTAGCTATCCTCTTATTATTGGTTTTTAGTCCTTGCTTGTTTAACCTCTTTGTAAAGTTATGTCTTCTAGGTTGCAAAAGTTCCACGTCAAAACGATGGTCATGCAAGGATTCCAAGCAATCCCTGCCTCAGATGCAGACTCTTCTGATGACCCACCCTTGGGACCCTTAGAGCAGGCAGCCAGAGGTTTCCATGCTGGTGCCAGGCAGGGCCAATGCCCCTAAATCAGCAGGAAGCAGATATAGAAAACTGTCCTCCTCCCTCATCAACCCTTAAGAATAAGGGATGGAAGTCTCTGAGGGGGATAAAATGAGACAGGAATAATACTGGGTGGTCACCTGAGTATAGAAAACTCCAGGCAGCAGTTTCACATGACTAGAGGCTACGGGCTGGTAAGTCCCTGAAAAACAACATGTGAACAGAGCTGGCTAAGACCAACCAGACCCAATATGGTACTGGATTTGACCTAGATTTCACCTAGGACCTCATTATATGCTCATTAACATACTAAGTCACACACCCATTGGTGCCATGACAGTTCCAAGAACACCCGCATTGGGTATGAGTGGGTGGCACTGCAGTTCAGAGACATCGCCACATTTTCCTAGAGATTTTCATAAATATTCTACCCCTTAGTTAAAGCAACCCATAAAGGTAGCAGCCCCAAACCCCCCTTGTATGGAACTCTCTCTTGAGTATGCCCACACTCCCCTTTCTTGAGTTTGTACATTTCTCTTTGCAGTAAATCTCTATACTTTCACTAGATGAAAAAAAAAAAAGAAGACACAAAATATAACATGATTCTATTGATAGAGCGTTCAAAACAAGGCAAAACTAAACTTTACTGTTTAGGGATGCATACCCAGGAAAAATTTGATATGAAATTAGGATAGTAATTTGCTCTGGGGGTAAATAATCATGATCAAGGAGGATATATAAAGCATTTCTGGGGTACAAAGAAATGTGCTACTTCCTAATACATGTGGTCATTATAAGGGTGTTTCATAGCAACTGTATATATTGGACACACAACTATTATGTTTTATGCAGTTTTCTATAAGTACAGTTTTCAATTTAAAATTTTAGAAAGAATACTGTATATTCTCTCTTAGATGCAGGGTTCTAAATAGGAGGTCAATTTTGTTATCAGTAACATGCAAATCAGTTACAGTCTTACATTTTTATACTTGATTTCTCAGTTTCTGAGACAGTTGTGTTAGTCTCCATGAAGAGATCAAGAGGACTTAGTTTCCTGTATTAAGATTTTGATGTGCATATTTTGAAACTATATATTGTTAATATTAAGCATATACAAGTTCGTTCCTGTTATATTTTTTTAGACCATTACTTTTGTCAAAATACAAAATTCCATTTTGTCATTTTTATTTATTTATTTATTTTTTGAGACAGAGACGCTGTCACCCAGGCTGGAGTGTTGTGGCACAATCTTGGCTCACCGCAACCTCCGCCTCCCAGGTTCAAGAAATTCTCGTGCCTTAGCCTCCCAAGTAGCTGGGACTACAGGAACGTGCCACCACGCCTGGCTAATTTTTTTGTATTTTTAGTAGAGACAGGGTTTTTCCATGTTGCCCAGGCTGGTCTCGAACTCCTGGGCTCAGGCAATCCACTCACCTTGGCCCCTCAAAGTGCTAGGATTACAGGCGTGAGCCACTATGCCTGGCCCATTTTGTCATTTTTAGTGCTCTACACACTGATTCCTATTTTGGCTTATATTAATATTGTTACATGGCATTTTTTATGTGTGTGAGTGTATAGTTGTATATATTTTTTATATATTTATTTTCAATGTTTCCTGTCATTTTGTTTGTGTCTTTTCTAAAGGCATAAAGGTCTCTTGTTTCATTTTGTTTACCCAATCTGAGCCTCTTTTAATATGTAAATTCAATTACATTCATTATGATAAATGTTATATTTTGTGTTCTAGCCAGCCTCCAAGATGGCCCCCCAAAATATCCACTTCTACAATTCCACATCCTTGTGTAGACATTATATACACCAGAGTTTGTCTGTGTGACCAAAGGAATACATGAGAGGTGATGGCCTGTCACTTTTGAGATTCGGTTATAAAACACTGCAACTTCCATATCAGGCTCACTCTCTCAATTCCCTTGCTTTGGGAGAAGCCAGCTGCCATGCTGTGAGAACATTCAGGCAGGAAAAAAGCTCATCATCACTGGTCATTAGAGAAATGCAAATCAAAACCACAATGAGATACCATCTCACGGCACTCAGAATGGCAATCATTAAAAAGTCAGGAAACAACAGATGCTGGAGAGGATGTGGAGAAATAGGAACGCTTTTACACTGTTGGTGGGAGTGTAAATTAGTTCAACCATTGTGGAAGACAGTGTGGCAATTCCTCAAGGATTTAAACCAGAAATACCATTTGACCCAGCAATCCCATTACTGGGTATATACCCAAAGGATTATAAATCATTCTACTATAAAGACACATGCACACGTATGTTTATTGTGGCACTGTTCCCAATAGCAAAGACTTGGAACCAACCCAAATGCCCATCAATGATAGACTGGGTAAAGATAATGTGGCACATATACACCACGTAATACTATGCAGCCATAAAAAAGGATGAGTTCATGTCCTTTGCAGGGACACGGATGAAACTGGAAACCATCATTCTCAACAAACTAACACAAGAACAGAAAACCAAATACCGCACATGTTCTCACTCATAAGTGGGAGTTGAACAATGAGAACCCATGGACACAAGGAGAGGAACATCACACACCGGGGCCTGTCGCTGGTGGGAAGCTAGGGGAGGGATAGCATTAGGAGAAATACCTAATGTAGATGACAGGTTGATGGGTGCAGCAAACCACCATGGCACATGTATACCTATGCAACAAAACTGCACGTTCTACACATTCTGCACATGTACCCCAGAACTTAAAGTATAATAAAAAAAGGAAGGAAGGAAGGAAGGAAGCAAAGAAGGAAGGAAGGAAGGCTCTCAAACTGAGAAACTAAAGCATCTGGCCAACAGCCAGGGAGAAACTGAGGCTTGTCAACAACTATATAAGTAAAATTCTAAGTGGATCCTCCAGGCCCAGATGACTGCAGGCTTGGCCAACGACTTGATTATAAACTCATACGAGGGAGGGACCTTGAATCAAACTGGACAGATTCTCTCAGATCCCTGACCATAGCAACTAGGGAATAGTAAGCATTACTTATAAGCTGTGAATTTTTGGTCCAATATACCACATAGCAAGAGAGAACACATACAGTTACACTTACTTCTACCCGATTTCTTTCCTGTTGTCTATTTGAAGGCTTTACCTCAATCAATTTTTTCCTTATCAATTTTCAATCAACTTTTCCTCACTCCATTTTCTTCGACATTTTGAAAGCTTTACATTCAACTTACATTCTTTATATAATTAAATATTATATTAGCTATATCTATATTACAATAGTTTTATATTATTACCATATTTTCCTCCCATACAAGATGACAACACACATACACAGCATACTTTTACTTCCATCTAATACCACCTTCCTTTTTTTACTTTTTTTGAGACAAAGTCTCACTCTGTTGCCCAGGTTGGAGTATAGTGGCACAGTCTCAGCTCACTGCAACCTCTGCCTCCTGGGTTCAAGCAATTCTCCTGCTCAGCCTCCTGAATAGCTGGGATTACAGGCACACACCACCACACCCAGCTAATTTTTCTATTTTTAGTAGAGACAGGGGTTTCACCATATTGGCCAGGCTGGTCTTGAACTCCTGACCTCAAGTGATCCTCCTACCTTGGCCTCCCAAAGTGCTGGGACTACAGGCATGAGCCACCGCACCCGGCCAACCACTTTCCTTTTTTTTTTAAAGCCTACAGCATCCGGTATTACCAGATAGTCTCGCATCCAAGTACTAACCAGGCCCAACCTTGCTTAGCTTCCAAGATCAGATGAGACCTGGCTTGTTTAAGGTGGTATGGCCATAAACTAATACCACCTTCTACACCATTATTTCTCATGTTGTCATCCTCTGGAATTTTACAGCTTCTAATTAAAAAAAAATTATTTGTAAACATCAATTCAGAATTATCAACTTTTCTACCCCAAATAAGAACCATCCAGCTAAGACACTCCCAAACCCCTGACCTGCAAAAATTATATGGAAAAATAAATATTTACTATCCCTTTAATCTGGTGTTACACATGACAGTATGAAAATCATACGTGAATTACTACAAAATTAATGTGCTCCTACCTCAGAGATAATCACTATACTAACTTTCAATACCACAGGTTAGTTGTGCCTATGTTAAGTCTAAAGTAAACATAAATGGAACTATATAAAATGTATTCATTTGTGTATGACTTCTTGGTGAGATGTATTTATGTGATTGTATTTAACAGTAATTGTTCATTTCCATTATTGTATACTATTTGACTATATGAATATACCACAATTTATTTTTTGATTCTAGCACTGATAGACATTTGGACTGCTTCCACTTTGTGGCAATTTGGGCATGGTGGCTCACGCCTGTAATCCCAGCACTTTGGGAGGCCGAGGCAGGTGGATCACCTGAGGTCAGGAGTTCAAGACCAGCCTGGCAAACATGGTCACACTCTGTCTCTACTAAAAATACAAAAAATTAGCAGGGTGTGGTGGTGCGTGCCTGCAATCCCAGCTACTGGGGAGGCTGAGGCAGGAGAATCACTTGAACCCGGGAGGCAGAGGTTGCAGTGAGCCAAGATGGCACCATTACACTCTGGCCTGGGCAACAGGAGCAAAACTCAGTCTCAAAAAAAAAAAAAAAAATTTGCGGCAATTATGAATAACAGTACTATAGGCATCTTGTACAGTTGATCCTCGAACAACATGGGGTTAACAGTGCCAACCCCATGTAGCTGCAAATTCACATGTAACTTTTGACTCCCCCAAAATATCACTAATAACCTACTATTAATCATCTTGTTGATAACAAAAATAGTTCATTAACACGTTTTATGTTATATGTAATATATATTGTATTCTTACAATAAAGTAAGCTAGAGAAAAGAAAATATTAAGAAAATCGTAAGGAAGAGAAGATATAACTATTCATTAAGTGAAAGTGGATCATCATAAAGGTCTTCATCCTCATCATCTTACATTGAGTAGGCTGGGGTGGAAGGGGAGGTCTTGATGTCTCAAGGGTGGCAGAGGTGGAAGAAAATCCATGTGTAAGTGGACCCATACAGTTCAAACCCATGTTGTTCAAGGATCAACTGTATGTCTTTTAACACACAAATGTATGCATTTCTGTTTGGTTATTTATAAGAAGCCAATTGGGATTGTAATTAGGGGTTTGTGGAATCCATAGGTCAATTTAAGAAGATGTATCTTTACAATATTGAATATTCCATAAATGTTATATACCTCATTTACTTAGGTCATACTTTAATATTGTGTAATTTTCTGTGTAGAGATATACACAAATTTTAGTAGATACATTCCCAAGGATTTGATTTCAATATAATTATAAATTGTACCATCTTTACAAAATTTTATCTTTTTGATGGGCTGCTGGAATAAGAAATACAATGACTTTGGATATCGACCAGCAACACTGGTAAATTTACATATGAGCTCTAATAGATAATGTACAGGTTATTTTGCATTTCCTATATATACAGCCATATTGTCTCCAAATATAGTGTTACGTCCTCCTTTCAAATTTTTAGGTATTTTATTTTCTTCACTTATTGCACAAAGTAAGCCTTCTAGCAAAATACTATTTAAAAAATAAAAATAGCAGGCATTTTTGTCTGTCTCATTCACAATCTCTAGGGGAAAGCTTTTAATAGTCCACCAATAAGTATAAAGTTTAGTGGAGTTTTTTTGTACTGTTGTCAGAATAATCATGTTCCCTTCCAGTCCTGGTGGCAGAGATTTCAATCATGAATTGCCATTAAATTTTATCAACCACTTTTTTCTGCACCCATTAAGGCATTAAGACTCTTCCGTATTTTTAAAATGAGGTATATTATGCTATGTTTTACTGTTAGATCAACCTTATACTACTAGAATAAACCCATACTGGGAAATATTTGGTCATTATTTCTTCATATATCTTTTTTGCTCCATTCTATCACCTTTGCTTCCAGATTCCAATTACATATGTGTTAGGCCACTTGATCTTATCCCACAGTTCTTCGTGGCTCTTTATTTTCTTTAATCTGTTTTCTCTCTGTTCTTCAAATTAGCTACTTTCTCCTGCTCTATCTTCAAATTCACTAACTCTCTTTGACTCTCTCATCAGCCATCTCTAATCTGCTGTTAAGTCCATGCAGCAAATTATCTGATTCAGTTATTGCACTTGCTGGGGCAGAATGGCTCCCCAAAGATGTCTATGTCTTCATTCCCAGAACTGATGAATATGTTACATTACAACATGGCAAAGGAACTGTGCTGATATAATTAAGATTGTCACCTAAATTACCCAGGTAGGTGCAATCTAATCACATGAGCACTTTAAAGCAGATGTGCTGAAAGAGGAGGCAGAAGAAATGTGGCAGAAAGGCAAATCAGAGATTCAAAGTGCAGCTCAACACACCATTTCTGGCTCTGACACGTATGAATCAATATGCAAGGGACTCAAGAGAGGCCTTTAGTTGCTCATTGAAAGCATGAGAAGGAATACAGGCAACCTCTAGAGGCACAGACTAACCTCCAGCTGAAAGCCAGCAAGGAAACAGAGACCTACAACCTACAGTCTCAAGGAAATGAATTTGGCCAACGACTTAAATGAGATTGGAAGTGGATTCTTCCTCAAAGCCTCCAGTAAGCAACAGCACTCCACCAACATCTTCACTTTAGCCCCATGAGGCCTGTGTCAGACTTCTAATCTACAGATCTGAGATAATAAATGGATCTTGTTGTAAGCCATTACATTTAATGGTAATTTGTTATGGCAGCAATAAAAAAAACTAACAGATTTTGGTACCTGTAAGTGAAGTGTTACTGCAACAAATACCTCAAATCGTAGAACTCACTGGAATTAGGCACTGGGTGGAAGCTTGGAAGAATTTTGAGGAGCATGATGGAGGAAGCCTAGTTTTGAAGAGACTTGTAGGAAATCTGATCTTAAGTGATCCACCCACCTCAGCCTCCCAAAGTGCTGGGATGCCTATAGGCCCAGCTACTCAGGAGGCTGAGGCATATGAATGGCTTGAACCCAGGAAGCGGAGGTTGTAGTGAGCTGAGACTGTGCCACTGTACTCCAGCCTGGGCAGCAGAGCAAGACTTTAAAATAAATAAAAGAAAGAAAGAGAGAGAGAGAAAGAGAAAGAAAAAGAAAGAAAGAAAGAGAGAAAGAAAAGAAAGAAAGAGAAAAGAAAGAGAAAGAAGGAAGGAAGAAGGAAGGAAGGAAGGAGAAAGAAAGATCGATCGATCTGGTTTTTAAGGACACTGCTGGTCAGGGCTTATGAACTGCCTACAGAAATCTGGACTTAAAAGATGCTGTAGTGAGGGCTCAGAAGGAAGTGAAAAACACGTTAATGTAAACTTGAGTAAGGTAGATCCTTGTTATTATGTATTGGCAGAGAGCTTAGTGAATTTGTGCCCTGTAGTTATTTGTGAAGCAGAACTTGTAAACGATGAAGTTGGATATTTACTTGAGGAGAATTCCAAAAATGAAGATGTGACCCAGTTTTATCTTGCTGTTTACAGCAAAATGTGAAATGACAAATTTCACCTATGGAGAGCAACTTTGGCCTGTGCCCCTGAGTTCCAGCCTCCCTGCAATCTTCCCTTCCTGACAGCCTATCCTATGAATTTTAGATTTGCTTAGCTGGCCCCCGACTTACATAATCAATAAACAAATCTCTACATATTTATATCCTCCAGGTTCTACTTCTCTGGTTGAATCCTGACAGAGTATTTTTAAGCTCTAGAATTTCTACTTAGCTCTTTTTGTAGTTTCCATTTCCCCTGTTCATTCATAACTATTTTCCATTAAAGTCATGGACAAGGCTGGGTGCCATGGTGCACACCTATAATACCAGCACTTTGGGAGGCTGAGGCAGATTGATTGCTTGAGCTCAGGAGTTTGAGACCAGCCTGGGCAACACTGCGAAACCCCATCTCTACAAAAAGTACAAAAATTAGCCAGGTGTGGTGGTGCATCCCTGTAGTCCCAGCTACTTGGGAGGCTGAGGTGAGAGGATTGCTTGAACGTGGAAGGCAGAGGTTGCAGTGAGCCAGGATCACGCCACTGCAGTCCAGGCTTCACAACAGAGTGAGAGACTCTGTCATAAATAAATAAATAAATAAAGTCATGGACAAATTTATAATAGATGCTACAAAGTTTTTGTTTGCTAATTCCAACGTCTGGATCATATCAGGGTTAGTTTCTATTGATTGCTTTTTCTCTTGGCTACTAGTCACATTTTCCAAATTCTTTGTACTTCTGGTAATTTTTACCATCTATTAAACATTGTAATGATATACTGTAAAGACTCTAGAACTCATGGAGTTTCTTTAGCAAGAAGCTTGGCTGGGATCAAACTCCAAACTTTATTTCCTCCATAGTGAGTTGCAGCTGAATTCTCCATTCAATTCTTTCATCTTACAACTACTGCTTTTGGCAGGTCTCCTAGAGTATTCTCCTGTATATATGTAGTCCAGTTGGTCAGCCAGTGATTTTTGCAGAGTTTAAAATTCATTTTGAGACTCATTCCTTTTATGGCTCCCTCTTTTCCAGGTTTTCCACTCTAAGTTTTCAGTTACTCTTCCAACCTCAAACTGTTTTGACCACTCTGTCCAGAAATACTGTAGCTTTCTGTCATCCTACACTGAGGAATTACAGAATGCCCTCAGGAGAATAGCAAAAAAAACCCACAAATTTCACCCAGTATAGCTTTTGTCTTTCAGGCATCAACTGCTTCCCTCCAGTTTTTGCTTGCTTTTCACCACTCCCCAGTATTTTCATACTGTTGTGGGTTATCTTCATTTTGGGAAGGTATAGCTTTGTACTAATGTCGATTATTATTTGCAGGAGGATTGAGCTGGCCAAGCTACACCATTATTGGAAGGAGGAAGCTCAACCGAATATTTTTAAATATTCCATTTTATCTTCTCTGTTGACATTTAAGATCTATATGTTTTACAAAGATTTTTTTGTTAGTTATAATATTCATCCTCAAGAGATTACAACATTCATCCTTATCACAGTGTATCATCAAATAATATACTACTGCATGAATGATACAAAAACTTTACAAATGTCCATTTTTCTCCCTCATGCCCTTTATACTACTATTTTCATATATTTCACTTCTACATATATATAAGCCCCATAATTTGCTGCTGGTTTTAGTAAAAATTGTATATATTTATAATTTACCTACATATTTACCTTTTAATTTACCTACACATTTACCCTTTCTCTTCTTCTTCATTCCTCCTGAAGATCCAGGCATCCATCTACTATCATTTCTTTTTAGCTGGAAAAACTCCTTTTAGCATCCTTCATGATGCAGGTATGCAGACACAAATCCTTTCAGGTTTTTGTTTTTTCCTGGTCGAAAATGTTTTAATTTCACCTTCATTTGGAAGAATACTTTTAGAGTATAGAACTCCAGATTTTCAGTTATTTGTTTCAACAATTTTAAGATGTCCATTATCCTCTCGTATCCATTTTTCTAATGAGAAGTCAACCATTCTTATTTTTGTTTCCCTGAATCTAATGAATTTAATGTGTCTTTTTTTTTAAAAAAAAAGGCGACTTTCAAGCTTTTCTTTCATTCTTTCTCTTTTGGTTTTCAACTTTTTACTTGTAATATATATGACTAGGTTATGATTAGGTGTGGCTTTTATTTATCCTACTTGAGTGTCACTGGCCATCTTGGATTCATTTTGGGTTTGTTGTTGTTATTTTTTGAGATGGGGATCTCACTCTGTCACCCAGGTTGGAGCGCAGTGGTGTCATCTCAGGTCACTGTAACCTCTGCCTCCCAGCCTCCCATGCTCAACCGATCCTCCCACCTCAGCCTCCTGAGTAGCTGGGACCACAGGCCTGCGTCACCATGCCTGGCTAATTTTTGTATTTTCTTCTGATAGAGATGGGGTTTCGCCATGTTGCCCAGGCTTGTCTTGAACTCCTGAGCTCAAGCGATTCACCTGCCTCAGCCTCCCAAAGTGCTAGGATTACAGCCATGAGCCACCGCACCCAGCCCCTTTCATTCATTTTGGAAAATTCTCATCCATTGATATGGTTTGCCTGTGTCCCCACCCAAATCTCATCTTGAATTTCCACATGTTATGGGAGGGACCAAGTGGGAGGTAATTGAATCATGGGGGCAAGTGTTTCCCATGCTCTTCTCATGATAGTAAGTCTCATGAGATCTGATGGTTTTAAAAATGGGAGTTTCCCTGCACAAGCGCTCTCTCTCTCTTTGCCTGCTGCCATCCATTCAAGACGTGACTTGTTCCTCCTTTACCTTCCACCATGATTGTGAGGCTTCCCCAGCCACGTGGAATTGTAAGTCCATTAAACTTCTTCCTTTTGTAAATTGCCCAGTCTCGGGTATGTCTTTATCAGCAGCATGAAAATGGACTAACATATCCATTATCTCTTCAAAGATTTATTCTATTCCATTCTGTTTCCTTTCCTTCTGAGACTCATTACACAAGTATTAGACTTTTTGATATATTCCCTAGGCTTCAGATGTTCTATTCTTTTATTTTCTTTTCTTATTTTTCTCCCTATGCTTCAGTTTGGACAATTTTTATTGACTTGTCTTTAAGTTCTCTAATCTTTTTTCCACTGTGTCCAATCTGCTATTAAGTGCTTCAAATAAATTTTTATTTTTGATATTGTATTTTTTGGTTCAAGATTTTTTTCTAGTTTCTATTTATCTATTGAATTCCTTACCCATTTACACATTTTGTCCATCTTTTCCACTCTTTAGTGGAAAGATGTAATTTACAAAAGTTACAAAAGTTCACTTTACAAAACCCCTTTGGGTGTTCACTTTAGAGAAGTTGTTTAAAAGTCACTGCCTAGTAATTTCTAAAGTCACTGCCTCCTAATTTCTATATGTGGGTCATCTGTAAGTCAGCTTCTCCTGACTGTTTTTTTTCCTCTTGTTTATGGGTTACATGTCACTGCCTTTGTATTTTTTGATTGTTTGCTAGACACTGCTTATAAAGGTGCAGTAAAGACTGATGTAACTAATACTTATCATTAGAAAAGTGCAGGTCCTTTTTCATTTTTAGCAGCTAATAGTCGATCTGGGTCAGGACTTTGCTGCAGCTTTAATTAAATTCAGCTATCTGCTGTTTACAAATGATCTGAGGAACAGATCAGGTTTCCCCTTTCAGCAGGGCATTAGTAGTAGTGGCAGATTCTAGAGATCTTTCTCTGTGTTACACCTCAGTTTGCCAGGCCACATAAGAAATCTTTGTTTTAGAGCTCAGCCATAAGCCTTCAGGCTGGGGAAGGGGTCTTCTTTGCTCCCTAGATCCATGCCCAGCTTACTATACCTCAAAAGAGCTCTCATTCCTGCCCTTCCCTAGCCTTCGAAAGACTGCTAAAGTATATTTGGTCACATCTTATGTGCCTCAGACTTGTGGAATGATCTTAGGCAAACCACTAAATGCAGTACTTCAACATTCTCTTTTATAAAAATAAAAGGGATAGATAGGATAATTCTTAATGTCCCTGCCAACGTTCATATTTAATTATCTATATATCTTATGATCAATGCATATATTTTTTGTTCAATATCAGTTTGTTAATGTGCTATTAATAATTAAGTACATATACAAGAGCATACAGTAAGGTTAAAAAAAGTGTAACTTGAAATTCCATAATTTTTTTTAAAAATTGAAAAACACTGAGCTCATCTGTAAAGTTAGCACTGCCTCAAAAAAATTCATAAAGGAAATAAACTCTAAGGTATATTAACTTTGCAAATGGAAAATAACCCAGGTTTAGGTGAAGACACTTACCCATCCTCAGTTTCTTTTAGTAAGCGACTGGCAATTCGGATCAGCATGCAGTAAGCAAACTGTGACTTGAGACCAGATTTAGTAAACTTATTCAACATCTTGGAAACAGCAAGTCGATCATTCTTTCTAAGGTGATACAGGACTCCCAGTGCATGGTACTAAAGAACATGAAAAAGAAGGTAGCACATGGATTAGAAAGATGTCAAAATATTTACACAAAAATAGAATTACATGGAACTAGATTAAAGATTTCTTTAAAATACCCAGGTCACATGTACACAAATATTTTTTTCACACTGAACTAAACACAGGCAAGACTGAAAAGATTAAACGTTTCTAATTTACCCCCCAGAAGCTGTCAATTCAGACTGGCAGGTATAAGGGAGGTGACATACAATCTGAAGATGGCTCTAGCAGGCTCAACACTGGCTCACACATCCTCAGTACACACGCTCTCGGGTCCAGGGCTTTACTGGTACTATCTGTCTCTACGAGTGGTTTTACATCATCTGTGGCCACCTTAGTAATTAAAGGATTAATCTCCTAAAGCAGGCTACAAGAGTGTCATCATCTTGACACTTTGTATAAAAACACATGATCAGAGTCAGGAGAACGAGAGTGTTTCCCAAGGGAAAAATGACTACTCTGTTTCCTAATAACTGAATATGCTACCATAGAAGTTATAAACATCAAGAGGGCATAAACGCCCTCTCAAATAAAATGGGGTACTTTACATACAATTTCCAGTGAAGAATTTAATCTTATTCCTCTTAAGAATAACCTAATAAATATCAAAAGAAGCTCTTTTTGACAAAATGGTTTCAAAGTTTCATAAAGTAAAAGCTGCTCCATATGATTTTTATAATGCCTATAATCAAGGCCTCAGAACTTGGAATTATCTTTTTACACAAATTATTTTTCAAATAAAAGACTGCCATGAGCATCTCAATCTACTACTGAATGTAACAATCTTTCCCAAATATTCCTACAAAGGGTCATCTAGCTTCTATGAAACACTTGAAGGGCAGTATTCAAACGGCAGTAATCATAATTAGTGAGATTCCTACTTCAGAATACGTACTAGTAGCTGCTTAATTTGCCTTTAGTTAATGTTTATCTAGGGAATCAATACACTGTCCCTACAATACAGGTTTAAAGAATGCTGATCCTGAGACAAGCTAATGTGATTCAATGACAATACCTGGACCATAATATTATCACTTGACGCAGCTTCTTGGGCTTCATTGATCCAGCGCTTAACCACATCATAGCTTATCTTCATCATGTGCTAAATACAGAAAAAAAATGAGAATAAATAATGCTTGGTCACTAGAAGCTTAGAAACATGAGTTAGTTTTCTTTGAAAATCACAGACATTTCCCAAGAGGAAGAAAACTATGTAGCTCTTGTAAGTCTATTTAGTGTCTTTACTCCTGCAGCAACTGATAAACCAGAAGTATTTTCTCCCATACCTGTTACAAAGGTGAGTATATGTAAGCTGGGAGAGGTGTGTAAAAGGAAGTAATGAAAGAGGAAGAACAGGATGGGGATGGACAGTCAACAGAATGGTGCTTAAATAACGTTATCATAACAAGCTTTACTTCCAGGAAACTCCCCTGGAAGAAAGAGAGTACTAGTATATTCTCTGCTATAAAACTCAGCCGATTATATTCCAGAATCAGGAACTCTTGTATTTAGATGTCTTACACATTCACATATAGGTAACTGACGTTAATCAAATGCAATGTGATAGGTTTTAATGTATAAATTGTGTTCTGCTGAAAAACGGAAAGAAAAATATATTACTGAAAAAAAGACCACTTCCTGGGAGGAAATTCAGAAGTGGGACAGGAAACTTTGGATTGAAGGATACACGTAGACAAAGGGCACCAGAAAAAGCAGAGGACAAAGAGACAAGTAGTAGAAGTCATAAAGGCAGGTCATAAAGAAGATTTTAAATGAAAGAAAAGGGTCCTAGGTTTCTTTCCTGTCCCATACCCCACACTTACCCCTCTTTTATTATGTGTACAACATAACTTTCAGATTTCCAAAACCTTTCAAACATACAAACATTTTATGTTTTTAATTGCTCAATGATCCTATAGATCAGCAATCTCCAACCTTTTTGGCACCAGGGATTGGTTTTATGGAAGACAATTTTCCCATGGACAGAGGGCATGGGGATAGTTTTTGGATGAAACTGTTCCACCTCAGATCATTAGGCATTAGATTCTCATATGAGGCCAGCAACCTAGATCCCTGCATGCGCAGCTCACAATAGGGTTCGAGCTCCTATGAGAATCTAACACTGCTGCTGGTCTGGCAGGAGGCGGAGCTCAGGCAGCAATGCTCACTTGCCTGCCACTCACCACCTGCTGTGCAGCCCAGTTCCTGACAGGTCACAGACCAGTACTGGTCTGAAGCCCTGGGGTGGGGACCCCTGCTCTAGATAAAACACACTTGGATAAAGTAATAGAGGTGTATACATATTTTTAACTGTTTCATTTGTGAGAGAATCGTAGTTATACTTTGTTTTCACAACTCAAAACTGTACCATGCTTAAGAACTAGGAAGCTGCTTGTTCACTTACCAGGGAAGATACCAGTGCTGAACTGGATACACTGGAAACTTTATCCACAATGGCCTGCTTCATGTATCTTTCAATGGCTTGCAACATTGTTCCCTAATAACATTCAAAAAGAAAAAATTGTTAAGGAAAAACATGTTTACGCAAAATTACTCTTATGCTTCAAAATAATTTTCAAAAACCAATCTTATATTTGTTTCTGTGCAAATATTTAGAATGCACCAAAAGGATGATAATATAGTAATAATATCCCAAAGGGCAGAACCCAAACAACGAAGTTGAAGCTTTAAGAAAGAACATTTAAGATTATATATAAAGAAGAATAACTGTTCAACAATGAAATAAACTGTCTCAAAACGGAGAATCTCAGTTTGGAAGAAATACACAAGCAGAGGCTGAACCCATCAGGAAAGTTATAAAGAAATCCCTATATGGAGATGGAGCCTGCTTTTGAAGTTATGAAGATTCCTCTATGTGAAGGGCACATATTATATATAGATCCCAGAGAGTCCTAGAAATCAAACGTAATCCCTGATTATCTGAGATATATAAAGAATTAAATGTGTAGTGTACTACTATAGTGAGCCCTCAACATAAAATCCTCTGGAAATACAGTTCTTTTTAACTTTAACTGGGAAAAAGCACTGGGAAGGTGGTGGCAGAGAAAGATGAGTAAAAAGACTGAGGGCAATATTCAGATGAAAAAAAGAGTTTTATTGCTAGCACTAGCATGGTCAAGTCTCACACTGCTACCAATGTAATGCAAAAAATAAAAAACAATCACAACAGAACAACAGTGCACCAAAAAATATTAAAGCATTTCTATTACTCCTTCTAGGATCCAGATTTATCAGATGTATAATTTGGTCCTGCTCAACCTTTACAACTTAAGAAGGTTACAAACATACACCTAAAATATACCCAAGCATGGGTATATAGCTATTATTCAATTTGCTTGGTAATGCCTGGCCTACCCTTCCTACTCAGAGTTCCCAGAAAGAGACAGCCTAACATACTACATGATCTCATCCCTCCAGATATAATGAACTGGATCAATGTTAAACACCTGACTCAGACACAGGTGGATATAAGCTACTGGCCTATTGCTGACTAATCAGATTCTCTCTCTTAAATGTTTCAGTAAGAGGGCCTGGGTCTAGTACATGATGGATCACCACAGTGAACAGCCTGGCCAACATGGTGAAACCCTGTTTCTACTAAAAATACAAAAATTAGCTGGGCATCGGCCTGGTTTTGGAAAATATTTCATAGGGAAGATCTGGAAATTTATTCCTTTAAAACTCTCCTCAGACAGATTTGAGGATATTGCCTGGGTATTCCTTGCAGTCTTACCATACCCTAGGAAAATCTTCATTTACCCTACTTGGAAGACTTCTTAATATAGGCATATCCAAACTCCAATGTCCCTGACTATCCATTATTTTGAGACACCAAAGCAAATGTCCTAGGAAGTAAGGAGGAAGACTTGTTGTTCTTGGAATAGAAGTGAGTTATGAGAGAAGTCAAAAACGATGGCTCCAAGCTGGTGTAGTGTGAAGGTCATGGATACGGTCCTTGGCTTTGCAGTTCCAGAAGTGGATTTTGTCAGTTCACACAAAGGTATTCATGTTTTTTGTCACATTAAATCAAACTCTTAGGAAGTTATGTGCATAACAGAATGCCAGTGCATTCTTTTATACTTATACCCACCAAGTGAACTGGATTATCGCTCCTGTTGGGGAAATCTTATCTGGGAAGATCAATTATAATCAGAAAGTTACATGAGGAGTGTGGATCTTGAGCATGGCTATTGTCAATGAGCTGATGAGCAGGTGCTCAGTGCCTGGCATATAATAGGAGCTCAGTAATTATGGAATGAATGCACTTCATCTATATCTTCATTATAGATGCTAAAGGGGAAGTTTAAGATTCTGATAGGCCACCCCAACATGTTTTTTGATCAGATAGATCTTTCCTTTTTCCTCAAGTTATACTCTTAAATGGCTATATCATGTAGATATTAAATCCAATAAAATTTCATGTCAGGGAATTATATAATTGCAACAGCTAAGTTTTATCTATCATCTCTGAGCCTAGAAGTTAGGACTGTTCATTTATAAAAGAGATTGGAGATTGCTTTCTTGTGCCCTATAGGAGTAGTGATGGTGGTAGCGGCTGAATGATCTGTATTTCACAATACTGTTTGGTGGCCAAGAGTGTACTGCATACAAAGAATGACACTGGGTGACCTTCAGTGCTGGCGCTTTCCTAGAGGTGGGACACCCTGACTAGGGAAGTGCTGAGCCACCTGTGGGCCAGCCAGCGGTTGTGGACTGTACTGTGGTGAGGAGGAACAATAAATTTCCCCCACTCCTTAGATCCCCCTTAGGACATAATACTTGATATTGCTTTTAAGGATAGACAAAAAGACAAGCCTTTTCAAATTTTAAAATCATTAGGGATGAGTTGCCAAAAAATTTGGATAAGTTTTATCTGGAAGCCAGAAGACATTGTCTCCTGAAGGCTTTTTCTGGCTCTAGGATAAGCTATTGAGATAGAGGAAAAGATGCCAGGCTGAGAAGTTTCATTTAGTATTTTAACAATAATAAAAAAGACATACAAAATCCAAACACTTCTTTTTACAATTCAGATATATATTTTTTTCCAAGTGCAAAATACTCTATGAACTGCATCATTTGCTGTTTATTGTTGATTGTGTAGGAGATGCTTACTATATTGGCAGCAGTGGAAGGCAGATATAAATACAGTATTTTGAGATTTCTTCTGCATTTTAACAAAAAGCCTCCCACATGGCGATGATTATTCTGAAACTTGAGTTCAGCTCACACAGAAGAATAAAGTTTTCAGTTTGTTCAAACTGCTACAAAAAAAAAAAAATTAGCCAGGTGTGGTGGTGGGTACCTGAAATCCCAGCTACTCAGGAGGCTGAGGCAGGAGAATTACTTGAACCCGGGAGGCGGAGGTTGCAGTGAGCCAAGATCATGCCACTGCACTCCAGCCTGGGCGGTGGGGTCTCCCTCTCCCTCTCTTTCCACGGTCTCCCTCTGATGCCCAGCCGAAGCTGGACTGTACTGCTGCCATCTCGGCTCACTGCAACCTCCCTGCCTGATTCTCCTGCCTCAGCCTGCCGAGTGGCGCCGCCACGCCTGACTGGTTTTCGTATTTTTTTGGTGGAGACGGGGTTTCGCTGTGTTGGCCGGGCTGGTCCCCAGCTCCTAACCGCGAGTGATCCGCCAGCCTCGGCCTCCCGAGGTGCCGGGATTGCAGACGGAGTCTCGTTCACTCAGTGCTTGAAAGGAGCTGGGCACATTCCTCAGCCCCGGGCTCAAAACAAACGAGCCCAGTACAAACACATCCCATCCTCCCATCCCACCACATATAGCCATATATCTCTCAAACTTCCTGAGCCCAGTACAAACACCACCAGGAAAGTCTCCGATAAGGAGACAGCCGTTCAAAGTTTTACTGAAAGAGCGGGAACCAAAGAATTCCTTTGTTCCCCTGTAACTTTCAGGCTATAAAATGCAAACACTCGCATTGTTCAGGGCCCTCTTGTATGCTGTGGAATGGAGGGACGAGGTTCGAACTTGTAGTAAAGATCCTTGCCGCTTGGCTTTGACTCTGGACTCTGGTGGTCTTCTTTGGGGAACTAACGGTCTGGGCATAACATGCTCAATGGTGCCCTTAGACATGGGAGACTTTTCATTTTGTTCTGTACTAAGAAAAATTCTTCTGCCTTGGGATCCTGTTGATCTATGACCTTACCCCCAATCCTGTGCTCTCTGAAACATGTGCTGTGTCCACTCAGGGTTAAATGGATTAAGGGCGGTGCACGATGTGCTTTGTTAAACAGATGCTTGAAGGCAGCATGCTCGTTAAGAGTCATCACCACTCCCTAATCTCAAGTACCCAGGGACACAAACACTGCGGAAGGCCGCAGGGTCCTCTGCCTAGGAAAACCAGAGACCTTTGTTCACTTGTTTATCTGCTGACCTTCCGTCCACTATTGTCCTATGACCCTGCCAAATCCCCCTCTGCGAGAAACACCCAAGAATGATCAATAAAAAAATAAAATTAAATTAAATTTAAAAAAAAAAAAGACCTCAAAAAAAAAAAAAAAAAAGAAAAAGAAAAAAAATCTGCTGTTGAATTCTTAAAGCTGCCCAATTTCTTGCCCTGGTATCTACCTATAAGCTTCACCTCAAATTCTGAGATTTGTGTCCTATAATAAAGCTTTTTAAGATAAATTTGAATGGGTTTTTGTTTCCTGCAAGCAATGTACCCTCACTACAACAGTTCAAGGGGGCAAATAAAGAGAGAAAATGGACTAACATAAATAAAGGAAAAAAATCTGAAGAAAAAAGAAAGGCTGGAGCCACAAAAGCCTTTCTGGTGATCATGTTTCTCTTATACTGAAAATTCACCAAGTCAGACTAGGAAATCCTACTAAATCTACATGGCCACCTGCAGATAAACATAGTGTTCCATTTGGTAACTCAGTGAAACAGATAACTTACATCGGTGATCCTGCAGAGAGCTCTGATGGCCGGGCCTCGGTATACATCTTCTTTTCCAGTCATGTCTTTAGTGAGACTAAGAAAAATCAAATTGGTTAACATAAGATCAATTAAAATCTCTCCCATGGAGTTCACCCCTAGCCAGTTTCCAATTGTCCCATAATTATCTTAATGCAGCTACTAATTCAACAAATATTTATGGAGCATATTCTTTGTATATGTGCTAAGACTACTGCGTAGAAAACTGTTCTAATTCAAGAATAAAGCAATGAGCAAAATTAGTAAAAAGCAAAAAGTCCTTTGCCTTCATGGAACTTATCATTCTGGGAGGAAGAAAGATAATCACGTAAACAAAACAACCCTTTCCCCATAATTTTAGATACTGATAATTAGCATAAAAAATAAACTAAGGACAATGGTATAAAGAGTCCTAGTCTGACATACCCCCAAATCCTAAAATCCCATCAGACTAGACATAACTTTTTAAAATAAATTAACAAAAATAATTAACTCATGAGGTATCTCTCTTTGGCATGGCTTTCTAAAATTATCAATGGCTTCAGACCTTTCTGCTGAGCTTCAAAAACAGGCAGAGGTGTGAACTAGCTACAAAATTCCATGTCCATGCTTTAAAGAGGTTTTTAACCTTTTACCCTCCCTTCTTTAGCTCCCCATGCATTTATACTACCGCTATCAATCTCTCCACTTCCTCAACTCCTCTCACATAATCCAAAATGGTCTACAACTCTGACTCCCTCCATTAGGAAACCAAGAGGAAGACGTTTTGACTGATAGTCCTTCATTTCTTTTTCAATTAGGAAAGCAATTTGGCCAGGTGTGGTGGCTCATGTCTGTAATCCCAGCACTTTGGGAGGTCAAGGTGGGAGGATCACTTGAACTAAGGAGTGCAACACCAGCCTGGGAAACATGGCTAAACCCCGTCTCTACAGATAATACAAAAACTAGACTGGTGTTATGGGGTGTGCCTGTAGTCTCAGCTACTTGGGAGGTTGAGGTGGGAGGACCGCTTGAACCCAGGAGGCAGAGGTTGCAGTGAGCTGAGATGGCACCACTGTACTCCAACCTGGGTGACAGAGTGAGACCCTGTCTCAAAAAAAAAAAAAAAAAAAAAAAGACTTTTTTTGGAAGTGTCCTGCACTTAAAAAATTTTGTAGCATGGGCATTTTTCCCTGATGCACTCTTTCTGGCTCTGTCAGATGCAAGCTTGGTTTTCCGGATTTCCAAGAGGATCTATGAACTAGATTCTACTGTCAGCATTGGGGAGCCCTGAACAATACACTCATTCAGTAATTTAAGTGCCAAGGACTATGAATTTTCCTCTGACCATAGCTTTAGTTGAAATCATAGGTTTTCATCATTAGATTTTAAAAATATTCTGTAATTTCAATTTTTACTTATATACTGTCCCAAAAGTTGAGGTTTTCTTTTTATTTTTCCATTTTGACATATCTGGGTACTATCTGTTCATTTTCTTCTCAAAATAAATGTATCACTTGATTGCACTGTAATGACAGAATAAGTCTCTACTATATTTCCACATTCTAGAATTAACAGGTTTTCAGGTGCTGAATGTTGAATAATTTGTAAGTGTTCCATGAATACTTATAAAGGTGACTTTTCTATTATAAAGGTAAGGTTTTCATAAGTATTAATCAATCTGTATCAAGTATATTATTCATATCTTTTTTACCCTTAGGTTTTTCCTTCTTTTTAAAACAAAGGCTGATACTATTTTGTTTCTATTTACATTTTTTGTGATTTTTGGCTTATGTACTTTGGTGTTACATTAATAAATAATTCATGACAGTTCCTCCTCATTTTGGATAAAGTACCTCATTCTTGTCTCATTCAAAACTTTTTGCATTTAATTCAATTTTCTAATTATTAATACCTTCACCCAAGCTTCCTCTCAGTAGTGTTTGCCTTATATGCTTTCACCCCTCCTTTTATATTCAAATTTTGCTTTGCCTTGTTTTATATACATCACAGTATGTAGCATATAGTTAGCTGTATTTTATTTTTAAACTAATCTGTATTTCTTTTAATAGGCAATGTCTGGTGTTAATTCTATGAATTTGTTTTGTGTTACATCTCTATTTTTAGTACTTTCTTTGTTTCCTATAAGGCAGTGTTATCCAACAGAACTTTTTTCAATGACGGAAAATGTTCCATCATTCAATATAGTAGCCACAAGCTAAATGTGTCTAATCAGCACTTGAAATATAGCTAGTGTGACTAATGAACTGAATTTTTAATTTTACAAAAGTTCAATTAATGTTCACTATAACAGCCATATGTATCTAATGGCTATCTTATTGGACAATACAGATGTAAGAGTGTCTTTTGTTTTCCTAAGTGAATGTGTTTTCTCTCTGAAATATGGGAGATTTACATTCTAGTTCTTTTTGTCGCTGCCATAAAACTTTAGATAAAAGAGTTAAGCTATGAAAGCAAAAAAATTAATGCACATAACCTTTCTCCTCTCTCATCTGCCCTCCCGTGTATCTCCAAATTTTTGTTAGTATTATCCTTTTTGTATTATCATGGATTATAACATTTATATTCTATCTTTAATCATAATTTCTATAGTAGTTTAACCCTACTTCTATAATTGAATACATTCAATGCTCACTGGTAATTCATTTCCTGTAGCCCCTCTATTACAGAATTCACTCTTTTGATTTAATATAACTTCAATGCTTAATTTTATTTTTCAAGAAAAGCTCACAGGTGTTATGGTCCCTGAATTCTTTCCAGTGTGGAAGTCTGCTTGTTGTCCCTGTACTTGAATGACAATTCGCTTAGCTGTATTATTCTTGTATCACATGTTCTGTTTCTTAAAACTTTGCAGACACTGTCCCCATTCTTTTCTGACACTGAAAACTGCCATGAATGGCTGAAGTCGGACTTAGTTTTTCTCACTTTTAAATGACTAGCTTTTTCTGCCAGAAGTCTTAAAAATTACTTGTTTCTCTCCACAGTACAAGTTAACCAAGATGCATGTTGGTATCAGTCATTCTGTTACAATTTTTATTGGAATACAGTATGCTATTTTAATATGTAGATTTATTTTAATATGTAGCTATGTTTTTAAAAGTTCTCTTTTTTAATGTTTTATCTATAAATAGGGTTACTACTTCAGCAATGTCAAAAGTTTTGCCCTCTCATCTCTATTAAATTGCTTAAATTTTTTTCTTTTAGTTCAGCATTTCAATGAGTGTTGAGTCAGACACTGTTCCAGACACTTAGGATACTTTAGCAAGCAAAAGACACAAAGACTCCTGCCCTCAACAAGCATATATTCTGACAGGGAACAATCTAGTAAATATTTCAGGCTTTGCAGGCTATATGACTACCCCACAACCGCTTGATTTGGTTGCTGTAACATAAAAGCAGCCATACACAATACATACACAACCCTCTGGCCCATAGAGTAGAGCTGGGTGCCACAGGGACTATTCCCAACCCTTGAAACCTAAAAGTTTACCTGATTAAATTTAAAAATTGTCTGGTGCTAGTGACTCTTTTCTTTCCTCTCATTGTCTCCCTTTCTGAATGGGAATGTATATAATTGTTATTCTGTGCCTGTCCTACCACAGTATTTTAGCAGCACATAACTTGTTTGCTAGTTTCACAGGTCCATAGATAAAGAGGAATTCTGTCTTGGGATGAATCATACCCAGAAACTCACCTATACTGGAGTTAGATGATTAGATTATGAGATTTGGGACTTTTGAGTTATGATATTTAACGAGATTTTAGACCTGAGTTAATGCAATGGGTTTAGATTTCGGAAGATTTTTACAATATGGTGAATGTGTTTTGCATGTAGGATGGATGTAAATCTTTAGGGACCAGACAGAAGCCTGTGGTAAGCTAAATAGCAGCCCCCAAAGACATCAAAGTCCTACTCCCTACATCCTTAAATGCACCTTATATGGCAAAAGGTACTTTGCAGATGTGACTAAGTTAAAGACACTGAGATGGGGAAATTATATTGAATTATTTGGGTGAGTCCTAAATGTAATCGCAAGTGTCCCCATAAGAGCAAGGCAGAGGGAGATTTGACACAGGAAGCATATGTGACAACGAATCAAGAGACTGGAATGATGGGAAGGGGGAGTTAGGATTCGATGAATGCAGGTAGCATATGTGACAATGAATCAAGAGACTGAAATGATGGGAAGGGGGAGTTAGGATTCGAGGAATGCAGATAGCCTCAAGAAGCTAGAAAAGGCAAGAAAACAGATTTTGCCCTAGAGCCTGCAGAAGGAACCTGCTCTGCCTATACTTCTGACATCAAACCAGTGAAACTGATTTTAGACTTCTAGCCTCCAGAACTGTAAAAGAATTTGTGTTGTTTTAAGCCACCAGATTTGTTAAGTTACTAAGTTTGTGGTAACTTGTTCCAGCAGCACTGGGAAATCAATGCACAGGAATGGCACATTTATTCTGTAAATATTTTAGACTTTACAGGTTATATGATCTCCTCACAACTACTCAATTCTGTAGCTGCAGCACAAAGGCAGTTATACACAACACATTAAGAAATAGTGTGGCTGTGTTCCAACAAAACTTTATTTACAGCTGGGCACGGTGCTCACGCCTGTAATCCCAGCATTTTGGGAGGCCAAGGCGGGCGGATCACTTGAGGTCAGGGGTTCAAGACCAGCCTGACCAACGTGGTGAAACCTCGTCTCTACTAAAAATATAAAAAACTGGCCGGATGCAGTGGCTCACACCTGTAATCCCAGCACTTTGGGAGGCCGAAGCAGGTGGATCACAAGGTCAGGAGTTCGCGACCAGCCTGGCCAACATAGTGAAACCCCGTCTCTACTAAAAATACAAAAAATTAGCTGGGTGTGGCAGCGCACACCTGTAATCCCAGCTACTCGGGAGGATGAGGTGGGAGAGTCACTGGAACCCAGGAGATGGAGGTTGCAGTGAGCCAAGATCACGCCACTGTACTCCACCCTGGGAGACAGAGCGAGACTCCATCTCAAAAAAAAAAAAAAAAAAAAGACAACAAAAAACTTCATTTACATGGTTTTGGCCATGTACCATAGCTTGTCAACCCATGTTCTATACCTCTGTCATAGCTTTGGCTGTCCTGACAGCAAAGGCTTGCATAAAGGTAGTTTATTTAGGAAGGTGTTCAGAGGGAGAAGTGAATGACAGGGAAATGAACAGGGAAGGAGGTAAAAACAATATAAAGACCTTTCCTTGAGTGGGTCACTGATGCTGGCAACTGGTTATTTAATGAGCAATCTTCCGAGGAGCCTTATGAAATACATCTCAGAACCACTAACTGTTAGCCCCTGGCTGAATGTTAACCCCAGAGTATTAATTCCGCCATACTTCTGGGGAGTATACATGTGAGCTGCAAGTGAATCTGAGTAGGCAAAAAACACTCAGTGCATACCTGAAGTAAGGCAGTAACAATGCCAGTGAGCTGAGCCCCAAAAGAATTGCTCATGATGCCACAGCTGGAATCAAAGATAAGGCCTGAGACCATGTGAAGTGGCTCAAAAGAGGTGTCCAATACAGTCTACCCTTTCCATCCTTCAAATTTGTTCATGTCCTCCAATAAGTCTAATCTATCATGGAGGCTTCAAGATGGTAGCAATCACTATTTCTACAAAAGACTAAATAAAGGAAGGTGAGTGGAACATAGTTCAATCCTTGCTGCTACAACTAATTCCAAGGCCATAATTGATATTCATCATCTCCTTCCTAAAACCACCCATTCTACATTTCCTTCCCCACTGGCCAGCACTTTACCTGGTTTTGGCTACTTCTCCAATAGTTGACTCAAACCTTTATCCCAAAGGATGTAAGCCCCGTGTTGGGTGCACCCTGATAGAACCACTGATTGTTCTCTACCCCTACTACCACTGTCAGAGGCAAGAAAGCACCAAAATATACTCAAGTGAATACCATGAATTCTAGACAGAGTCCTTTCTGCCACCATTATACAGAAATGATCCTAGCTCCTGATAGGAATCAAGGTCAATGACCTCTATGAGTACGGTAGCACTTTCCTTACCTTCACTAGAATGAAGAATCCAAAGTGACCTAACAGTGATCATCATTCCAAATATGCAAACTGGCTCAGTTTGTGGCCCTGACTTCTCTGACATGGGAGTGTCAGCTGCCTGTGGTTGCCAACGTGTCACTCAGACATATATAATCCTGAAGTGTGGGGTATTTCTGTGCTAAAGATAATCCTCAACCAACAGGAATCAAGAGCCAATGAGTTAAATGCTTCTGTCTTTTCACACCTGAAAAACACTGGCCCCAGGAACCAGGGTCTCTAATTCACATTTGGGGTACAGATGGGATGCTGTCTTAGTCTATTCCATGGGTCTAATTCTGTACTTTCCATTTGTATCAGATTGTATCTGAAAAATGTAGATCAGTCTGACCAAGGTGACCACATTATAGAGTCACCACACAATTTTATTCCACAGTCTGTTAGTCTGTTCATGTGCCAGTACCATGCTGTTTTAATTGTACACGCCTTAGATTTACTGACTAGTAGAGCTAGCTTCCTCTCCCCTCTACCCAATCCCTCACGGTTTTCCTTTTTCAGTGACTTCCCAGCTATTCTTACATTATATTTTCCACGTGAACTTTAGTACCAACCTGCCTAACTCCATAATGTGGTCTGTTGGTATTTTCATTGGGATTCCATTGAATTTATAAATTAGTTTAGGGAGGAATAAAATTTTTATAACATTGAGTTGGCCTATACTACAAGGCTACAGTAACCAAAACAGCATGGTACTGGTACCAGAACAGAGATATAGATCAATGGAACAGAACAGAGCCCTCAGGAATAATGCCGCATATCTACAACTATCTGATCTTTGACAAACCTGAGAAAAACAAGCAATGGGGAAAGGATTCCCTATTTAATAAATGGTGCTGGGAAAACTGGCTAGCCATATGTAGAAAGCTGAAACTGGATCCCTTCCTTACACCTTATACAAAAATTAATTCAAGATGGATTAAAGACTTAAACGTTAGACCTAAAACCATAAAAACCCTAGAAGAAAACCTAGGCAATACCATTCAGGACATAGGCATGGGCAAGGACTTCATGTCTAAAACACCAAAAGCAATGGCAACAAAAGACAAAATTGACAAATGGGATCTAATTAAACTAAAGAGCTTCTGTACAGCAAAAGAAACTACCATCAGAGTGAATAGGCAACCTACAAAATGGGAGAAAATTTTTGCAACCTACTCATCTGACAAAGGGCTAATATCCAGAATCTACAATGAACTCAAACACATTTACAAGAAAAAAACAAACAACCCCATCAAAAAGTGGGCAAAGGACATGAACAGACACTTCTCAAAAGAAGACATTTATGCAGCCAAAAAACACATGAAAAAATGCTCATCATCACTGGCCATCAGAGAAATGCAAATCAAAACCACAATGAGATACCATCTCACACCAGTTAGAATGGCAATCATTAAAAAGTCAGGAAACAACAGGTGCTGGAGAGGATGTGGAGAAATAGGAACACTTTTACACTGTTGGTGGGACTGTAAACTACTTCAACCATTGTGGAAGTCAGTGTGGCGATTCCTCAGGGATCTAGAACTAGAAATACCATTTGACCCAGCCATCCCATTACTGGGTATATACCCAAAGGATTATAAATCATGCTGCTATAAAGACACATGCACACGTATGTTTATTGCGGCACTATTCACAATAGCAAAGACCTGGAACCAACCCAAATGTCCAACAATGATAGACTGGATTAAGAAAATGTGGCACATATACACCATGGAATACTATGCAGCCATAAAAAATGATGAGTTCATGTCCTTTGTAGGGACATGGATGAAATTGGAAATCATCATTCTCAGTAAACTATTGCAAGAACAAAAAACCAAACACCGCATATGCTCACTCATAGGTGGGAATTGAACAATGAGATCACATGGACACAGGAAGGGGAACATCACACTCTGGGGACTGTTGTGGGGTGGGGGGAGCGGGGAGGGATAGCATTGGGAGATATACTTAATGCTAGATGACAAGTTAGTGGGTGCAGCGCACCAGTGTGGCACATGTATACATCTGTAACTAACCTGCACAATGTGCACATGTACCCTAAAACTTAAAGTATAATAATAAAAGAAAACAAAAACAAAAACAAAAAAACAGGCAATAACTCTGGGCATGGTGGTGCATCCTATGGCCCCAGCTACTCAGAAGGCTGAGGTGGGAGGATTGCTTGAGCCAGGAGTTTGAGGACAGCCTGGGCAACATAATGAGACCTTGTCTCAAGGAAAAAAATTGAAAAATAAAACAATTTTTTTTTTTCAAAAAACAAGGTATCTTTATATTTGTTTAAGTATACTTTGAGTATTTCAGGAGTATCTTAGTCTATTTGGGCTGCTATAACAAAATATTACAGACTAGGTTTCTTATAAACAATAAACATTTATTTTTCATAATTCTGGAGTCTAGGAAGTCCCAGATCAAGATACTGGCAAATCTGGTGACTGGCAAGGTCCTGTTTCCTGGTTCAGATGTCATCTCTTCTAGCTGTGTCTTCACATGGTAGAAGAGACTAGCTAGCTCTCTGCAGTCTTTTCATAAGGGCACTAATTCCAATCCCAAGGGCTCCATCCTCATAATCTAATCACCCCCAAAGGCCTCACTTCCCAACACCATGAACTTGGAGGTTAGGAATTCAAAATACATACTTGGGGGGACACAAACATTCAGACAAGAGTACGGGGCTTAATATTTTTTCTAAGTTTTGTACATTTATTGTCAAATGTATTCCTAAGTGTTTAATCTTTTTGGTTGCTGTTGTAAATGGGGTTCTGTCTATCTACTATTATGTCCTCTATGTGCTGTTTCTATGAAGACTATTGATTTTTTTTACTTTTTTATTTCAATAGTTTTAGGGGTACAGGTGGTTTTTGGTTACATAGGTAAGTTCTTCAGTGGTGATTTCTGAGATTTTAGTGCACCCATCACCCAAGCAGTAAACACGGTACCCAATATGTAGTCTTTTATCCCTTACCCCCTCCTAACCTTCCCCTCTTCCAAGCCCCAAAGTCCATTATGTCATTCTTTTGCCTTTGTGTCCTTGTAGCTTAGCTCCCACCTGTAAGTTAAACATATGATACTTGGTTTTCCATTCAAGTTATTTGACTTAGAATAATGGCCTCCAGTTCCATCCAAGTTGCTGCAAAAGACATTCTTTTGTTCCTTTTTATGGCTGTATTCCATGGTGTATATACACACCACATTTTCTTTATCTACTTGTTGACTGATGGGCACTTAGGTTGGTTCCACGTCTTTGCAATTGTGAACTGTGCTGTTATAAACATGCATGGGCACGTGTCTTTTTCATATAATGACTTCTTTTCCTTCGAGTAGATACCCAGTAGTGGGATTGCTGGGTCGAATGGCAGTTCTATTTTTAATTCTTTAAAGAATCTCTATACTGTTTTCCATAGTGGTTGTACTAATTTACATTCCCATCAGCAGTGTAACAATGTTCCCTTTTTATCACATCTATGCCAACATCTATTGTTTTTTGACTTTTTAATTATGGCCATTCTGGCAGAAATAAAGTGGTATCTCATTGTGGTTTTAATTTGCTTTTCCCAGATGATTAGTGATGTTGGGCATTTTTTCATATGCTTGTTGGCTGTCTGTATATCTTCTTTTGAGAAGAAGACTATTGATTATTATATATGAATTTTATATCCTGCCGTCCCACTAAATTATGAAGTTCATTTTATTACTGATTATCTGGGGTTCCTAGGTATTCAATCACATCATCTAAAAACAGATAGCTTTACTTCTTTGTTAACTCATTCTTATGTTTCAACTTGGTTTCTTTTGCCTAACTGCATTGCTAAATACCTCCAGCACAATGTTGAATAGCAGTGAAGATAATGAATATCCTTGCTGTGGTTCCTGATCTTAGTGGAAATGCCTCTAGTGTTTCCCCATTAAAAAAAAAAAAGGGATCATTTTTGACAACCTGTATTTGCCTAAAAAATTATCCATTAAATCTAGGTTTCAAATTTATTTCAAAGACTACAAATTTGTCTTTTGATTTTTACATTTCTTCTGTTTCTCCCTTGTCATTTATTTTGCATATTTATGCTTTCTCCTTTTTTTTTTTTTTAACCAACTTAGCTTACGGGTTTATTTATATTGTTAATTTTTTCAAAAATAGGATTTTGATTTAATAATTAGATATGTTTTTCTATTTTTTCTCATTCATTTCTGTTTTTATCTATACTAATTCCTATCATGTGCTTTCTTTTGAATTATTTTGTTGTTCCTTACCAGTTTTTTTGAGCCAAGAATTTAATTCACTTTTTATTCCTTCCTTTTCATTGATAAAAGGTATTTACTGCAATGAGTTTTTCTTTGATCACTCCTTTAATTCACCATATAGATTTATTAATTTATTTTTAACTGACACATAATTGTATATACTGATGGGGTACACAGTGATGTTTCGATACATAGAATGCATAGTTATCACATTAGGGTAATTAGCACATCAATCTCCTCAAACATTTATCATTTCTTTTACTGGGAACATTCAAAATCCTCTCTGAGCTATTTGAAAATACATAATAAATAACTGTTAACTACAGTCATCTTGCAGTGCTATATAGTCTATAGATTCTGATATGTAGTTACGTAGTGATTTGCCTTTTTTCCCCCAAATTCAGCATGACCATAAATCACAAATGACATCTCCAACCAGAAACATTCCAACCATAAAATAAACCCCTCCCTGACCAGAGACATGCCAGCCCCGAGACAACTTCCCCTCCGGCTGGAGAGATATCAGCCTCCCGAGTGCCTGCCACCACACCCGGCTAATTTTTTTTTTTTTTTTTTTTGTATTTTTTAGTAGAGACGGGGTTTCACTTTGTTAGCCAGGCTGGTCTCGAATGCCTGACCTCATGATCCACCCAACTCGGCCTCCCGAAGTGCTGGGATTACAGGCGTGAGCCACCATGCCTGGCTAATAAATACTCTTAGTCTATAAGAGAGAGTGCTCCTGAACGAAATCGGCCAGAAGCCCCTCTCATGTTTATTCTCCAAAATAAACCTATCGTTGACTGTTGAGCTGCTTTTCATGTTTCTTTCCTCTTTCTTTAACTCTTACACTTAGACCTTGAAGGACCCTAAATATCCACCTTTCCTTCCTTTTCCCATTGACACCTGACCGCCAAAAGGCACTTCTTTTTTCCTTTTTGCCTTTTTTCTCCTGGAGAAGTGTATGTTTGGAACACTGTCCCTTTATGTTGTGCTGGTCCTTTTAAATTACACTTGCCCTTTTATGTTGAGTATTTCTCTTTAAATTGTATGTCTAGCCTCTGAGACAGGGTCGCTCTGTTGCCAAGGCTGGAGTGCAGTAGCACGATACTGGCTCATGGCAAACCTCCACCTCCCAGGCTCAAGCAATTCTCTCATCTCAGCCTCCTGAGTAGCTGGGACCACAAGCATGCCCACCATGCCCATGTAATTTACGTATTTTCCTTGTTTGGTAGAGATGAGGTTTCACCATGTTGCCCAGGCTTTTCTATTGTGCTTAAATCTTTAAATCAAGTACACTTTGAAATCCGTTTCCTATAGTAAATGCTCTTATCTTCCCCACTAACTTTTTAGTATTTTCTGAATTACAACTGTGGAGTCCTAATCAGGGAAAAGAAGTCAGGCTGGCAGGACCAAGGAAAAGAAAAAAGAGAACGCAGATAAGCTGTAAGTCGGCCTTTCTTCATGGTCTAGGACACATAGCCCTCCTGCACAAATAATTCACAATCTTCCTATGCCCAACTTATCACTAGACCATCAGCTAATAGAAAAATGCAAGTTAGCTAACTGCAACCTTGGCATTATCAGTACTGCACAAAGCCCTCTTCAGCACAGCAAGAGCACCATCCTATAAAACCCCCGGCAAGCCTTTGTCTCCCCAAAGTCAGCTCCACTCTTGCTGACTGGGCCATTGCACCCTAGCAACATGTTTCCACTTTTTTAAAGAATCTGTCTTTCTTTACCTACACCCGTCTTGGTCAATTCTTTTCACCGTCTTCATGACACCAGCCCCAGATAGTCACTACCCACAGCAACAACTTTAATCTTTCTAGTTGTTGTTCCTGCCTGGTGGTTGCTAACCTCCCTCTTCTATCTATCTACAACTTTAGTGGTTGGCCACTGCTTGCCCCAAAGACTTTGGGGATGTGGGGGTGGGGGGTGCGGTTCGGGGGGCAGGGTGCGGTTCAGGGGAGGGATGAGGAATTACCATAGTGGCATTTGTCAGTTTTTCTTTTTACTCAAAGTGGTTTCATACTTTTCAGTATTCTCTGAATTGAAATAACTCTGAGGGTGTAGTTTTACCAAGAACAACTGTAGTTGTAAAATTGTTTCTTATCATTTAGGGAGATTTTGAGTCATTGATTAGTATACAGCCTTCATTGTCTTCAACTAACTACAAGTCCATATATGTCATTCAACTCGTGTGTTTAGACAATCCATTATTAATATAATTACTGATTATGACTGCATTGAAATCTGTGGTCTTGTTAGTTTGTTTTCTGTTTTTGTTGTTGTTGTTGTTTTGCAGGAGACTACAGTTTTATTATTCCTCAAATCAGTCTGTGGTCTGGCTAGTTTTATATTTGTTCCATCTGGTCTTTGTTTCTCTGCCCATCTCCTCTACCTCCGCCCCCTTTCTGCCTGAGTTTGGGTTAACTGAACACTTTTTTCCTTTAATAACTTTGGTACCAACTATTTTTATTATTCCATTTTACTTCCTTTACTAGTTTATTGTTTATACTTCTTTAAATTTTTTTTAGTTGTTGCCCCAGGGTTTATAATTTATATCTTTACTTAATAACTAAGAGTATCACTTCGTGGCTAGAATAAGAACCTCTCAAGGGTATATTCCCAATACTTTCCTTCTATTCTTTGTGTAATTGTTCTAACATATTTTACTTTTATATATGCTTTAAACACATTACACTACTATTTTTTGTTTTAGACATACAGCTATTGTCCAGAATAATTTTTCAAAAGGAAAAAAGTGAATGTGATTTTGCCTTGGCTTGTTTCCAGTGTTCTTTTTGTGTAGCTTCAAGTTTCTGCTTGGTATCATATTCCTTCTATCTGAAGAATGTCCTTTAACATTTCTTGCAGAGTAAGACAGCTACCAATAAATTATCAGTTTTTGTTGTGTAAGAAAGTCTTTAGGCTGGGCACAGTGGCTCATCCCAGTAATCCCAGCACTTTGGGAGGCTGAGGCAGGAGGATCACTTGATGCCAGAAGTTCAAGACCAGTCTGAGCACCGTAATGAGACCTCTCTCTACAAAAACAAAAATAAAAAATTAGTCAGGCATAGTAGTGTTCGCCTGTAGTCCTAGCTACTCGGGAGGCTGAGATAGGAAGACTGCTTGAGCACAGGAGTCATGCCACTGCACTCCAGCCTGGACAACAGAGCAAGATGCTGTCTCATAAATTAGTAAGTCTTTACTTTTCTATCACCTTTTAAAGATATTCTCACTGGGTATAAAATTATCAGTTGACACAACATTGTCTTCTAGCTTGCATGTTTTCTGAAAAAAACAGTCTACTATAATCTGTTTCTATCTGTATAATGTTTTGTCCTTTTTTTGGGGGGGGTACCTTTAAAATTTTCTTTTTAAATTTTCTTTTTGGCAGTTTCACTGATATGCCTAGAGGTATGTGTATGTGTCCCATGTGGTGTTCTTTGAGCTTTCTGGACACGCATTTTGTTGTCTGTAATTAATTTTGGAAAAAAAATGGCCATTATTACCTCAAATGCTTTCTCTCTCCTTTCTCCTTCTGGAATTTTATTATTATTATCATTTTTTTTTTTTTTTTTGAGACAGAGTTTCACTCTGTCATACAGGCTGGAATGCAGTGATGTGATCTCGGCTCACTGCAACCTCTGCCTCCCGGGTTCAAGCAATTCTCCTGCCTCAGCCTCCCGAGTAGCTGGGACTACAGGCACATGCCACCATGCCTGGCTAATTTTTTGTATCTTTAATAGAGAGGGGGTTTTGCCAAGTTGGCCAGGCTGGTCTCAAACTCCTGACCTCAGGTGATCCACCCACCTCGGCCTCCCAAAGTGCTGGGATTACAAGTTTACGCCACCACGCCTAGCCCTTCTCCTGGAATTCTACATATGCTAGTCTGTTTGATACTCTCTCAGCTCTTGGAATTCTTTTTTAGGAATTCTTCTTGTGTGTCAGTTTAGGCATTTTTATAGACCTATCTTCAGGTACATTTATTCTTTCTTTGGCTGTGTTAAGTCTACGAATGAATCTGAAAGCAATCTTCATCTCTGCTACTGTTTTTAATTACTAGCATTTTGTTTCTTTCTTTCCTTTCCTTTTTTTTTTTTTCAGACAGAGTTTCGCTCTTGTCGCCCAGGCTGTAGTGCAATGGCGCAATCTCGGCTCACTGCAACCTCTGCCTCCCGGGTTCAAGTGATTCTCTCGCCTCAGCCTCCCAAGTAGTGGGATTACAGACACGCGCCACCACGCCTAATTTTTGTATTTTTAGTAGAGATGGGGTTTCACCATGTTGGCCAGGATGGTCTCGATCTCTTGACTTCATGATCCACCTGCCTTGGCCTCCCAAAGTGCTGGGATTACAGGTTTGAGCCACCGCACCCAGCCCCTATTTAGGTCTTATTTAATTTCTATCACCAATGTTTTGTAGTTTTTGGTCTACATATCTTATACATCTTTCATCAGATTTACCCCAAAGTATTTCATATTTTGATGCTACTGTAAACAGGATTAATTGCAACTTACAACTGCTCTTGGCAAGTATATACAACATAATTGATTTTTGCATATTGATCTTGTATTCTGCAGATTTGCTAAGCTCACTAATTACTTCCTATAGCTTTTGTTGGATTCCACAAATTTTCTACATAGACAATGTCATCAGCAAACAAAGAGTCTCAGTTTTCTTGTTCAGATTGTAATTTTTCTGTATACTTGCTCTATGTTTTTGAGAGATGAGTACTGAAATTTCCAGCTTTAATTGTGGATCTGTTGATTTCTCCTTTCAATTCTACCAATTTTTGTTTCAAGCACTGTGAAACTCTGTTATTAGCTCCATAAACAATATTACTTTGTCCTCTTGGTAAGTTGACCCCTTTATCCCTAGTAATATTATTTATTCTGGAGTCTACATTATCTGAAGACATAGAGCTTCTTGTGATTACAGTTAGCATGGTATACCTTGCTTCATCTTTTTACTTCTAATCTATTTGTTTCTTTATATTTAAGGTATGTTTTTATAGGCAGCATAAAGTTGGATTTGGCTTTTTTAACAAATCCAATCTGAGCTGGGCACAGTGGCTAATGCCTGTAGTTCCAACTACTTGGGAGGACCGCTTGAGCCCAGGGGTTTAAGGATGCAGTGAGCTATGATCATGTCACTGCACTGAGTGACGCCATCTCTTAAAAAAAATCCAATCTAGCCATCTTTGCCTTTTAATTGAAGTGTTTAGAATACGTGCCTTTAATGTAATTATTGATGTGGTTGGGTTGGAGTCTGTCATCTTGCTATTTCTTTTCCATTCATCTCATCTGGTTTTTGTTCCCTTTTCTTTTTCTTTTCTTTTTTTTTTTTTTTTTTTTGAGATGGAGACTTGCTCTGTCACCCAGGCTGGAGTGCAGTGGCATCATCTGGGCTCACTGCAACCTCCGCCTCCCAGGTTCAAATGATTCTCCAAGTAACTGGGATTAAAGGCACGTGCCATCACATCTGGCTAATTTTTGTATTCTTAGTAGAGATGGGGTTTCGCCATGTTGGCCAGGCTGGTCTCCAACTCCTGACCTCAGGCGATCCACCTGCCTCGGTCTCCCAGTGTGCTGGGATTACAGGTGTGAGCCACTGCACCTGGCCTGAATTTTGTTCCCTTTTCTTTTCCTCCCCAACCTTCTTTTGGGTGGAATATATGTTATGATTCTATTTAACTCTTTCATTGGCTTATTAGCTATAATTCTGCATTGTTATTTTAGTGGTGGCTTTATACAGTAAATCTTTAACCTATTAGATTTTCTTCAAGTGCTAAAACACTTCATAAAGAGGATACAAACTTTATAGTAATAAAGTACCATTTTTCTTCTTTGCCTCATGCTATTTTTGTCACAGATTTTATTTTTACATATGTTATAAACTCCATACTAAATTAAGACTTTTCTTTAAGCAGTCAATTAACTTTTAAAATTACTTAAACAAGGAAATTTTCTTGTTTATCTACTCAGCTTAACATTTCCAGTATTCTTCATTTCTTTGCATAGATCCATATCTTCATTATCATTTTCATCCTGGTGAAAAAATCCCCTTTATAATTACATGTGACTCTGTCAGAAATAAATTCTTTCAGCTTTTTTTAAGTCTGAAATTGCCTTTTTATCACCTTCACTTTTGAAAGTTATTTTCACTGGAAATCGAATTCTGGATTGACAGTTGTTTTCAGCTGTTGTTGTTTTCTTTAAGTACTATCCATATGTTGTTTTGGTGGGATCAATCTAGTGTCATCTCCCTTCAGCCTGAAAAAACTTCATTTACTATAATATTTACTGTAGAGCAGGTCTGCTGGTGACAAATACCTTTCAGTTTACCTACATCTGAGGAAGTCTTTATTTCACCTTCATTCCTGGAAGATATTTTCAGTGGATATGGTATTCTGAGTCATCACTTCCTTTCTTTCAGCACTTTAAAGTTGGTGTTCCACTGTTTTTAGACTTCCAGATTTTCTGATGAGAAACCCACAGTGATGTGTATATGTAATGAATCATGTTCCTCTTGGTGCTTTCAACAGTTTTCCTCATCTTTGGTGTTCAGCAGTTTCATTAAGTGACTGAGAGCAGAGTCCTTTGAATTTACCTTGTCTAAGTTTCACTTAGTTTCTTGAGTCTGTAAATTTATCTTTCTCCAAATTTGTAAGTTTTCAGTCATTATTTTCTCAAATTTTTTTTTCGCACCAATACCTTTCTCCTCTTCTTCAGGGACTTCAATGACACGAATGTTAGGCCCTTTGATACAGTCTCACAGGCCAATGAGGCTGTTCATTTTTGTTTTCTTTTTTCTCTCTCTCTTTTCAGTTGGGATTTATTTCTACTGGTTTATCTTTAAATTCACTAACCTGTTCCTCTGACATCTCCATTCTGCTACTGAGATGAACCAATGATTTTTTTTATTATTATTATACTTCAAGTTCTGGGATACATGTGCGGAACATGCAGGTTTGTTTCACAGGTATACATGTGCCATGGTGGTTTGCTGCACCCATCAACCTGTCATCTACATTAGGTACTTCTCCTAATGATATCCCTCCTCTAGCCCCCCACCCCGAGACAGGCCCCGGTGTGTGATGTTCCTCTCCCTGTGTCCATGTGTTCTCACTGTTCAACTCCTACCTATGAGTGAGAACATGCAGTGTTTGGTTTTCTGTTCCTGTGTTAGTTTGCTGAGAATGATGGTTTCCAGCTTTATCCATGTCCCTGCAAAGGACATGAACTCATCCTTTTTTATGGCTGCATAGTATTACATGGTATATATGTGCCACATTTTCTTTATCCAATCTATCATTGACGGGCATTTGGGCTGGTTCCAAGTGTTTGCTATTGTGAACAGTGCTGCAATAAACATACATGTGCATGTGTCTTTATAGCAGAATGATTTATAATCCTTTGGATATATACCCAGTAATGCGATTACTGGCTCTAAAGGTATTTCTGGTTCTAGATCCTTGAGGAATCACCACACTGTCTTCCACAATGGTTGAACTAATTTACACTCCCACCAACAGTGTAAAAGCATTCCTATTTCTCCACATCCTCTCCAGCATCTGTTGTTTCCTGACTTTTTAATGATCGCCACTCTAACTGGCATGAGATGGTATCTCATTGTGGTTTTGATTTGCATTTCTCTAATGACCAGTGATGATGAGCTTTATTTCATAATCTCTTCTTTTGAGAAGTGTCTGTTCATATCCTTCACCCACTTTTTGAGGGGGTGGTTTTTTTCTTGCAAATTTAAGTTCTTGGTAGACTCTAGATATCAGCCCCTTGTCAGATGGATAGACTGCAAAAATTTTCTCCCATTCTGTAGGTTGCCTGTTCACTCTGATGATAGTTTCTTTCGCTGTGCAGAAGCTCTTTAGTTTAATTAGATCCCATTTGTCTATTTTGGCTTTTGTTGCCATTGCTTTTGGTGTTTTAGTCATGAAGTCTTTGCCCATGCCTATGTCCTGAGTGGTATTACCGAGGTTTTCTTCTAGGGTTTTTTATGGTTTTAGGTCTTACATTTAAGTCTTTAATCCATTTTGAGTTAATTTTTGTATAAGGTGTAAGAAAGAGGTCCAGTTTGAGTTTTCTGCATATAGCTAGCCAGTTTTCCCAACATCATTTATTAAATAGGGAATCCTTTCCCCATTGCTTGTTTTTGTCAGGTTTGTCAAAGATCAGATGGTTGTAAATGTGTGGTGTTATTTCTGAGGCCTCTGTTCTTTTCCGTTGGTCTATGTATCTGTTTTGATACCAGTACCATGCTGTTTTGGTTACTGTATCCTTGTAGTATAGTTTGAAGCCAGGTAGCGTGATGCCTCCAGCTTTGTTCTTTTTGCTTAGGATTGTCTTGGCTATGTGGGATCTTTTTTGGTTCCATATGAAATTTAAAGTAGTTTTTTTCTAATTATGTGAAGAAAGCCAATGGGAGCTTAATGGGGATAGCACTGATTCTACACATTACTTTGGGCAGTATGGCCATTTTCACAGTATTGATTCTTCCTATCCATGAGCATGGAATGTTTTTCCGTTTGTTTGTGTCCTCTCTTATTTCCTTGAGAAGTAGTTTGTAGTTCTCCTTGAAGAGGTCCTTCCCATCCCTTATAAGTTGAATTGCTAGGTATTTTATTCTTTGTAGCAATTGTGAATGGGAGTTCACTCATGATTTGGCTCTCTGTTTGTCTATTATTGATATATAGGAATGCCTGTGATTTTTTGCACACTGATTTTGTACCCTGAGATTTCGCTGAAGTTGCTTATCAGCTTAAGGAGATTTCAGGCTGAGATGACGGGGTTTTCTAAATATACAATCATGTCATCTGCAAACAGAGACAATCTGACTTCCTCCTATCTGAATACCTTTATTGCTTTCTCTTGCTTAATAGCCCTAGCCAGAACTTCCAATAATATGTTGAATAGGAGTGGTGAGAGAGGGCATCCTTGTCTTGTGCCTGTTTTCAAAGGGAATGCTGCCAGCTTTTGCCCATTCAGTATGATATTGGCTGTGGGTTTGTCATAAATAGCTCTTATTATTTTGAGATACGTTCCATCAACACCTAGTTTTTTGAGAATTTTTAGCATGAAGGAGTGTTTAATTTTATCAAAGGCCTTTTCTGCATCTATTGAGATAATCATGTGGTTTTTGTCATTGGCTCTGTTTATGTGATGGATTACATTTATTGATTTGTGTATGCTGAACCAGCCTTGCCTCCCAGGGATGAAGCCAACTTGATCATACTAGACAAGCTTTTTGATGTGCTGCTGGATTCGGTTTGCCAGTATTTTATTGAGGATTTTTGCATCGATGTTCATCAGGGTTATTGGCCTGAAATTTTCTTTTTTTGTTGTGTCTCTGCCAGGTTTTGGTATCAGGATGATGCCGGCCTCATAAAATGAGTTAGGGAGGAGTCCCTCTTTTTCTATTGTTTGGAATAGTTTCAGAAGGAATAGTACCAGCTGCTTTTTGTACCTCTGGTAGAATTCGGCTGTGAACCTGTCTGGTCCTGGGCTTTTTTTGGTTGGTAGGCTATTAATTACTGCCACAATTTCAGAACTTGTTATTGGTCTATTCAGGGATTCAACTTCTTCCTGATTTAGTCTCGGGAGGGTGTGTGTGTCCAGGAATTTATCCATTTCTTCTAGGTTTTCTAGTTTATTTGCATAGAGGTGTTTATAGTATTCTGTTATGGTAGTTTGTATTTCTGTGGGATCAGTGGTGATATCTCTTTTATCATTTTTTATTGTGTCTATTTGATTCTTCTCTCTTTTCTTCTTTATTAGTCTGGCTAGCAGTCCATTTATTTTGCTAATCTTTTCAAAAAACCAGCTCCTGGATTCATTGATTTTTTGAAGGATTTTTTATGTCTCTATCTCCTTCAGTTCTGCTCTGCTCTTAGTTATTTCTTGTCTTCTGCTAGCTTTTGAATTTGTTTGCTCTAGCTTCTCTAGTTCTTTTAATTGTGATATTGGGGTGTAGATTTTAGATCTTTCCTGCTTTCTCCTGTGGGCATTTAGTGCTATAAATTTCCCTCTAAACACTGCTTTAGCTGTGTCCCAGAGATTATGTTACGTTGTGTCTTTGATCTGATTGGTTTCAAAGAACTTATTTATTTCTGCCTTAATTTCGTTATTTACCCAGTAGTCATTCAGGGGCAGGTTGTTCAGTTTCCATGTAGTTGTATGGTTTGAGTAAGTTTCTTAATCCTGAATTCTAATTGGATTGCACTGTGGTCTGAGCAACTGTTTCTTATGATTTCTGTTTTGCATTTGCTGAGGAGTGTTTTACTTCCAATTATGTGGTCAATTTTAGAATACATCCAACGTGGTGTGGAGAAGAATGTATATTCCGTTGATTTGAGGTGGAGAGTTCTGTAGATTTCTATTAGGTCTACTTGATCCAGAGCTGAGTTCAAGTCCTGAATATCCTTGTTAATTTTCTGTCTCATTGGTCTGTCTAATACTGACAGTGGGGTGTTAAAAGACTCCCACTATTATTGTGTGGGAGTCTAGGTCTCTTTATAGGTCTCTAAGAACTTGCTTTATGAATCTGGGTGCTCCTGCATTGGGTGTATTTATATTTCATATATTTAGGATAGTTAGCTCTTCTTGTTGCATTGATCCCTTTACCATTATGTAATGCCCTTCTTTGTCTCTTTTGATCTTTGTTGGTTTAAAGTCTGTTTTATCAGAGACTAGGATTGCAACCCCTGTTTTTTTTTTTTTTTTTTTTTTTGCTTTCATTTGCTTGGTAAATATTCTTCCATCCCTTTATTTTAAGCCTATGTGTGTCTCTGCATGTGAGATCAGTCTCCTGAATACAGTACACCAATGGATCTTGACTCCTTATCCAATTTGCCAGTCTGTGTCTTTCCACTGGGGCATTTAGCCAGTTTACATTTAAGGTTGATATTGTTATACGTGAATCTGATCCTTTCATTACGATGCTAGCTGGCTATTTTGCCCATTAGTTGATGCAGTTTCTTCATAGTGTCAATGGTCTTTACCATTTGGTATGTTTTTGCAGTAGCTGATACTTGTTTTTCCTTTCCATATTTAGTGCTCCCTTCAGGAGCTCTTGAAAGGCAGGCCTGGTGGTGACATAATCTCTCAGGATTTGCTTCTCTGTAAAGGATTTTATTTCTCCTTCACTTATGAAGGTTAGTTTGTCTGGATATAAAATTCCGGGTTGAAAATTCTTTTCTTTAAGAATGTTGAATATTGGCCCCCACTCTCTTCTGGCTTGTAGGGTTTCTGCAGAGAGATCCGCTGTTAGTCTGATGGGCTTCCCTTTGTGAGTAACCCAACCTTTCTCTCTGGCTGCCCTTAACATTTTTTCCTTCATTTCAATGTTGGTGAATCTGACAATTATGTGTTGTGGGGTTGCTCTTCTCGAGGAGTATCTTTGTGATATTCTCTGTATTTCCTGAATTTGAATGTTGGCCTGTCTCGCTAGGTTGGGGAAGTTCTTCTGGATATCCTGAAGAGTGTTTTCCAACTTGGTTCCATTCTCCCCATTACTTTCAGGTACGCCAATCAAACGTACGTTTGGTCTTTTGACATAATCCCATATTTCTTGGAGGCTTTTTTCATTCCTTTTCATTCTTTCTTCTCTAATCTTGTCTTCACACTTTATTTCATTAGATTTATCTTCAATCTCTGATACCCTTTCTTCCACTTGATCAATTTGGCTATTGATACTTGTGTATGCTTCACGATGTTCTCGTGCTGTGTTTTTCAGCTACATCAGGTTATTTATTTTCTTTCTAAGCTGGTTATTCTAGTTAGCAATTCCTCTAACCTTTTTCCAAGGTTCTTAGCTTCCTTGCATTGGGTTAGAACATGCTCCGTTAGCTCTGAGGAGTTTGTTATTACCCACCCTCTGAAGCCTACTTCTGCCAATTCGTCAAACTCATTATCTGTCCAGTTTTGTTCCCTTGTTGGCAAGGAGTTGTGATCCTTTGGAAGAGAAGAGGCATTCTGCTTTTTGGAATCTTCAGCCTTTTTGCACTGGTTTTTCCTCAGCTTTGTGGATTTATCTATCTTTGGTCTTTGATGTTGGTGACCTTCCGATGGGGTTTCTGTGTGGACGTCCTTTTTGTTGATGTTGATGCTATTCCTTTCTGTTTGTTAGTTTTCCTTCTAACAGTCAGGACCCTCTGCTGCAGGTCTGCTGGAATTTGCTGGAGGTCCACTCCAGACCCTGTTTGTCTGGGTATCACCAGCAGAGGCCACAGAACAGCAAAGATTGCCGCCTGTTCCTTCCTCTGGAAGCTTTGTCCCAGAGGGGCTCCTGCCAGATGCCAGCTGGAGCTCTCCTGTATGAGGTGTCTGTTGACCCCTGCTGGGAGGTATCTCCCAGTCAGGAGGCACAGGGGTCAGGGACCCACTTGAGGAGGTAGTCTGACCCTTAGGAGAGCTTGAGCACTGTTCTGGGAGATCTGCTGTCCTCTTCAGAGCCGGCAGGCAGGAACGTTCAAGTCTACTGAAACTGCGCCCACAGCCGCCCCTTCCCCCAGGTGCTCTGTCCCAGGGAGATGGGAGTTTTATCCATAAGCCCCTAACTGGGGCTGCTGCCTTTCTTTCAGAGATGCCCTGCCCAGAGAGGAGGAATCTAGAGAGGCAGTCTGGCTACAGAGGCTTTGCCGAGCTGCAGTGGGTTCCGCCCAGTTCAAACTTCTGGGCACCTTTGTTTATACTGTGAGGGGAAAACCACCTACTCAAGCCTCAGTAATGGCAGACACCCCTCCCCTCACACCAAGCTCAAGTATCCCAGGTCGACTTCAGACTGCTGTGCTGGCAGCAAGAATTTCAAGCCAGTGGATCTTAGCTTGCTGGGCTCCGTGGGGGTGGGATCCACTGAGCTAGACCACTTGGCTCCCTGGCTTCAGCTCCCTTTCCAGAAGAGTGAACAGTTCTGTCTCGCTGGCATTCCAGGCGCCACTGAGGTATGAAAAAAAAAAACTCCTGCAGCTAGCTCGGTGTCTGCCCAAACGGCCGCCCAGTTTTGTCCTTGAAACCCAGGGCCCTGGTGGTGTAGGCACCAGAGGGAATCTCCTGGTCTGCAGGTTTGAAGACCATGGGAAAAGCGTAGTATCTGGGCTGGAGTGCACCATTCCTCAAGGTACAGTCCCTTATAGCTTCCCTTGGCTAGGGGAGGGAGTTCCCCAACCCCTTGCACTTCCCTGGTGAGGCAATGCCCCACCCTGCTTCAACTTGCCCTCCAGGGGCTGCACCCACTGTCTAACCAGTCCCAGTGAGATGAGCCGGGTACCTCGGTTGGAAATGCAGAAATCACCCGCCTTCCACATTGATCTCGCTGGGAGCTGGAGACCAGAGCTGTTCCTATTTGGCCATCTTGCCAGCCACACCTCCACGTCTGAGCCAATGAATCTTTTTACTTTACATATTATAGTCTGTCATTTCTAGAATTTTCATTTGGTTTTGTATATATAGTTCACTGCTGAGAATTCCTCTTTCCATTGATTTCAAGAGTGTCTGCCTTTATAGTACATGGTTGCAGTAGCTGCTTTAAAGTATTTAAGAATCCCTACAACTGGGTCATTTTGGGGGTATCTATTGATTATCTTTTCCCTTGAAAATTTCCAAGTTTTTTCCAATCAATAGATACCAACCCCAAAATGACACACTTGTAGAGATTAACATTGGTTCAATGGAACCAATTTCCTTTCCTGGTTGACTGGTTTTGGATTGTATCCTGGATATTTTGATTATGTCATGAGACTCTGGATCCTGTTAAAAGCCTCTGGGGACTATTGACTTTTTTGTTTTAGCAAGGAATCAACCCAGTTAGTTTCAGATTACAAGTTCTGCCTGGCCTTCTGTGCATATTGGTTCCAATGTCAGTTTATACTTCAAAGCTTTTGCTATGCTTCTTTAGGAATAGTCCATACGTGTAGTGCTTTGGTAAGTTATCCATTCCTCCACGTCTTTCCTCATGTCTTTTTTCCCATACCATCTGGCAGTCAAAGACACCTTTCCCAGGTCGTCAGCCAGAAATATGGGGTTCTCTCAAGAGTTTCAGCTCCCTGTACTATGCAAGTGGGCCCACCTTCATGATGAAGAGGTAAGAAAAGATAGAAAGAAAAAATAATAATGTGGCTTTTCCCCCACTCTTCACCCAACAGCCGTCCCTTTTCTCAGTGGTAGGTTTCTTCTCAGGGTTTTAAGTGCTCACAACATTGCTGTCGTATCCTAGTAAAGTTGTTCCACAACTAGGGCTGACCTCAGGACGGGAAAGAAAACAAGAAAAACACAAACAAACAAACAAACAAGGATTCTCCCCCAGCTCTCCAGCCTGCAGTCACCGCCAATTTTTTTTTTTTTTTTTTTTTTTTTGTAAACTGTGCTCAGGCCAGAGAGATGGACTTCTTTCTCAGTCTCTATTGACCACACCTACTATATAGTTCCCTGATTCAGACTGCCCTTGGGTCAAACTCAAGGTATAAAGATGAAAATTAACCATGAAACTCACTGTTGCTATACTGGTCATTCATTAAGTAATTAAGTATTGTTTTCTCTCCCTAATTCACCTACTATATTTACTATTTGGAGGCTTCAGGTAATTGTTTTTGTTTTTTTGTCCAGGGTTGTTGTTATTTTTTATTATTATTATTATTATTATTATTTGTAATCACTGGGAAAGATGGGCTCCAGTAGCTTTATTTCATCTTGGCTAGAATTAGAAGTCTCCTGGCTTTCCCTTTTATTCGCTGTTGTTCATTTCACTAGGCTTTAGAGAAGGAAGTTTTATGACCTGGCATCACTTCATCATCTTTCCTGAAAAGTCTGCCCCAATTTCATTTTAAAATAAAATAAGTGTTAATCCAAATAAATCAGGAAAGTTGGCTTGCAAACTGGGCAGGAAAAAGAGAAGGGAAGTAGGAGACAGAAAGGTTTCTCAACACACATTAACACACCTTTCTCCACTTCTGCCTGTGTGAGTGCTTTCCTGAGGTAGAGAGGGAAATAAATAATCCTTCTGATTCCAACTCCCTTGCTTGAAGAGAGAAAATGGATTATCTTTTAACTCATGCAACACTTTTATTGCATGTCTAATAATACAAAGCACTTTTCCAGGTATTGATGATACAAAGTTATATGTGTTTCTTTCTCTCAAAGAATTAATAATTCAGAGGGCAGAAAAACTATGCAAATAATTATAGTACAATATATTAAAATACCAGAACAGAGGTTAAAAAAAAAAAATGAAGTGTTAGAACAACCGAGGCTGGGGGTAGTGGCTCTCACCTGTAATTCCAGCACTTTGGGAGGCTGAGATGAGAGGACTGCTTGAGGTCAGGAGTTCAAGACCAAACTAATCAACATAGCAAGACCCTATCTCTCAAAAAAAAAAAAAAAGAACAACAGAGAAGACAATGACTAATCTGTCAAGAAAGAAGAAGAAGGAAGTCAGTACCTATAATGACATGTATTTGAGCTATGTGGAAAAGGAAACAGAATAATTCCAGGCACAGGGAGAAGCATGTACAAATATAAAGGGTATCAAAGAGCATGATGAGTTTGGGAAAGAACTACAGCACTGATATGAACCCTAGGGAATACCAATATTTAGATGACAGGCAGAAGAAAACCAGCCACTTCTGAGCTATCATAGGATAAAATGGAGAAATCAAAGAGGAGAGGAAATCCAGGACTATGGTTTCTGAAAGCCAAAGATGGTACAACTCCAGGAAGTATTTAACCATGTTAAAACTGGGAGAGAGGTCAGGTAAAATGTGGACAGAAAATTAACTTTTAAAATTAACTAAGTAAGAAGTTACTGGAAATCTTTGAGAGGAGTTTCACTACAGTGGTGGTTAAGTCATAATAGTATCTCATTTTCTTGTTCTAAACCATTTCCTGGCAGTAAATCTTCAGAAGTAATTATTCAGGAACAGCTGCACCATTCAAATAGAAAAGCTGTTTCAGGCTTGTGTATTTCTTACCAAGTGGATTAACTTAGCATTTAGTTTCCTTAGGAAGCACAAAGTATTTTTCTCCCCCTACCCGAATCCACACATTATCGCCACAATTGATTTCAAAACTGCCTAGCTGATAAGTTTCTACAACCCATTTATTTCTTCCTAAACCATGGTCTTTGAATTTTTCATTTGATTTTCTGAAACCAGGACGTAACTCATCACATACTGATGCCCACTCCCCAGAGTACTTCCTAATGTGAGTGATGGATCATTCCTCAGGACTCAATTCCAGAATTCTCAATTCTGTCAATTCTCAATTCCTCAATTCTCAATTCCTCAATTCCTCAATTCTCTCAGGACTCAATTTCAGACTTTCACTGGGTGGGTGCCATCACATAAGGGTATGCCTTCTTGTAATGAGTAGAACAGTATAATCAGGTTGTCAATATACATTTAGTTAGTTAAGACACTAACTACATCTTTTTTTTTTCACCGAGCTGTAATTTATACAAAAAAATGGACAACTTAAATATTATGTTAAATCAGTTTTGGCAATTGTGATCATCTATGTAACCTCCATCCAAAATAAAAATACTGAACATTTCCATCACCCCAGAAAGTTCCCTCATGCCCATTTCCAATCAATTTCCTCTAACCCAGCAGACTTCTGACTTCTATCACCACAGATGAGTTTGGGGGCTGTTCTTGGAGTTTATACGAAGAGAATCATCCAGCATATATTGTTTTGTGTCTGTTTTCTTTCCAACATAAATGTTTTAGAAGTTTATCCATGTTGTTGCCTGAATCAGCAATTTTTTCCTTTTATTGCTGAGTAATAGTCTATTGCATGAATATACCACAATTTGTTCCTTCTTCTTTGATGAGCATTTGGGATGTTTCCAGTTTAGGGCTATCATAAATACGAGGGGACTTCAAAAAATCTGTGGAAAAATGGAATTAAAAAATAAACCTAACGGCTGAGCACAGTAGCTCACGCCTGTAAGCCCAGCACTTTGGGAGGCCAAGACAGGCAGATCACTTGAGGTCAGGAGTTTGAGACCAGCCCAGCCAACATGGTGAAACCGCATCTCTACTAAAAATACAAAAATTAGCTGGGCGTGGTGGCACACAGCTGTAATCCCAGCTACTTGGAAGGCTTAAGCCTGGGAGGCGGAGGCTGCAGTGAGCCAAGCGCACACCATTCCACTCCAGCCTGTGTGACAGAACAAGACTCTGTCTCAAAACAAAAACAAAAACCATAGGCTGGGGGCGGTGGCTCCCAGCACTTTGGGAGGCCGAGGCGGGCGGATCATGAGGTCAGGAGATCGAGACCATCCTGGCTAATATGGTGAAACCCCGTCTCTACTAAAAATACAAATATCAGCCAGGCGTGGTGGCAGGCACCTGTAGTCCCAGCTATTCGGGAGGCTGAGGCAGTAGGATGGCATGAACCCGCGAGGCGGAGCTTGCAGTGAGCCAAGATCGCGCCACTGCACTCCAGCCTGGGCGACAGAGCGAGACTGTGTCTCAAAAAAAAAAAAAAAAACCACAAAAACTATAAATTTTATTTATTGACATAGCTCCATCAAGTTCAAGACACATTTTAAAGTGATGATACCAGTCACTTAGTCCATCCCTAAACAATTGAAGTTGCTGGGAATGTAAGCATGTCAATGCAGTCATTTTTACATTATTATTATTTTTTTAAGGAGCCAGGAGTAGATAACTTTGTTTATATGGGGATTAAGATAGTTGCTCTAATGTTGGTTTGAGAACTTCAACTCCAACGTTCAGGGTTCTCTTTAACTTGAGTTAAACTCAAGGCCAAGCTTGTAAATTAAGCTGCCTTAAAGAAAAAAGAAGCACTGCAGATAAAAGAAGGGAAAGGGAAAAATAAACACAGACTTTTAAGAATGAGTAACAAGCTACGCATCGTGGTTTACGCCTGTGATCCCAGCACTTTGGGAGGCCAAGGCATATCAGAGGATCCTCTGAGGCCAGGAGTTCAAGACCAGATAGGCAACATAACAAGACCCCATCTCTATTTAAAAAACACACACACACAAATTAACTGGAGGTGGTGATACACACCTGTAGTCCTGGCTACTCAGGAGGCTGAGGTGGGAGGATCACTTGAGCCCAGAAGTTGGAGGTTGCAGTGATCTGTGATCACACCACTGCACTCCAGCCTGGGTGACAGAGAGAGACGCTATCTCAGAAAAATAAAAGAAATGAGCAGCAGTGCAAAGATCATTGGGAAATTCTTAGCCAAAACCAACTTTGGCAGTTTGGTTAGAGGAAAAAGTCTCTCTCTGATTCTATTACTTAGAATCTATTAATTAGAGAATGAATCCCTAAATAGGTTTCATTTATTCTTGGTATCTGTTTTAAAACAAAAAACTCCACAATCTTGGACTCATGTCAATCTAATAATCATTTTGGGGGTGGAAAGGGCTACTTTGTCCCAGGCCCACAGCTACTTTTAGGATAAGTTCTCTTTTCAGAAAGAGAAACACTAGGTATGACTAGTATCCCTTTTGCATCTAATCACTTTGTGGGATGGCAGATGGTTCTAGGTTAGGAGTTCCCAAGCTCTAGTCTACTTTGAACACTCTTCAGACCATAGTAGAAAGTTAGCCCTTTTCTAGGAACAAAGTGGGTACCTAGGAACAAATTCAGGTATGTCCGGTGAAGATACGGCTGCTCAAATCAATTCAAATAGCAACTAAAAATGACAACCAAGGTTGTCACATAGTGATCAAGATGCTCCATCTACCATTTAAGTAGATGTAAAAGTTCACTTTCATGCAGTTGGTATAGTCCTTTGGCGAGAGTTAAAGGGGGATAAATAGTGTCTTCCATACTGAACAGGCCTGTTAAGTGAATACCTTGGAAGCTATTTCCTTGGAAGCTGACTTTTGCTTTCCTTTTACTTCAGTTAGTATCAGGAACTCATTGCCTTGTTGGCGCCAGATATTTCCCAATTCTGTCTTCAGAAGAGTCTGCTATTAAGAAATGCTGGCCGGGCGCAGTGGCTCACGCCTGTAATCCCAGCATTTTGGGAGGCCGAGGCGGGCAGATCACCTGAGGTCACAAGTTCGAGACCAACCTGGCCAATATGGTGAAACCCCTTCTCTACTAAAAATACAAAAATTAGCCGGGTGTGGTGGCAGGTGCCTGTAATCCCAGCTACTCAGGAGGCTGAGGCAGGAGACTCACTTGAACCCAGGAGGCGGAGATTGCAGTGAGATGAGATCGCACCATTGCACTCCAGCCTGGGGGACAAGAGCGAGACTTCATCTCAAAAACAAAAAAAAAAAAAAGAAAAGAAATGCTTAAGCATCCATTTTTTCAGGTGACTGGAAAAAGCAGGAAAATTAGTATTCACAGTAAGAAAATATGGTCCTCATGCTTCCACGTATTCAGAGAGTACCCCCTTTCCAGAATGAGCTACTCGGCTGTGTGAGAAAGGCCCTTGTTCATCCAGCTTTGGCAAAGAGATATTACCTGGGGAGCCACAAAATACTCCTTCACGACGCAATGGGAGTTTTGTAGTAATTCTTCAGCACCGTTGCCTTCTACTACATTGTTAGATCTCAGGTATAGACATCTGCCCTCCAGGACCGACTCCATGGGCTCCACCCGTCGGTGTCCATGGGGTGGAGCCCATGGGCGAAGATGATGTCTTTCTCCAGCCGGACCACTGCCTCGCGACTGCCAAAGTCCACAGGCACTAGAGGCTCCAGGGGCTCAATCACCTCAATCATGATCCGGCCACTACCTTGGAGGTGAAGCCCTGGCGCCCACCCAGCCACATCGCCCACACTCACCCATTTTTCCATTATTAACTGAAGAAAAATGGATGCCCTTTAGAGATTTTTTCCAAGATTAGGAAGCAAAAGAAAGAAGCCAGATAAGAACTCTAAGGTGGATGCCTACGGACACACTTGCAAAATTGCCCTTGTTTGATGAGACAAATGAACAGACACACTGTCATGGTGGAGAAGGACTCTCTGGTGAAGCTTTCCCAAGCGTTTTTCTACTAAAGCTTTGGCCAACTTTCTCTAAATACTCTCATAATAAGCTATTATCATTACTTGGCCCTCCAGAAAGTGAACAAGCAAAATCCCTCAAGCATCTCCAAAAACTGTTGCCATGACTTCTGTTTTTGACAGGTCCACTTTTGCTTTGACTGGACCACTTCTACCTCTTGGTAGCTATTGCTTTGATCATACTTTGTCTTCAGGATTGGACTGCTAGCCACATTTCTTCTCCCATTACAATTCCTCAAGGAAATGTCTCAGGATCTTGATCTCACTTGTTCAAAACTTCCACTTAAAGCTCTGCTCTTGCCTGCAGCCCATCTAGATGCGATAGTTTTGACATCCATTAAATAGTTTCCTCAACTTTAATTTTATCAGTCAGAATTGGGTAAGGCTGAACCAAATGAGGTGTCTATATATCGGCTGTTGCTGCTGTTAATCATCAGTTTTATAAATTGATGTAGATGGTCTGCTGCTGAAGATGAAGGACTTCATGGTTAACATTGTCTCATCCCTTCTTAATACAACTTATCCATTTGTAAACTGCTGATTTCTTTGGGTCACTATTGCCATGCTTTTTTGTAACACATCAATAATTTCACCATTCTTCTACCCAAAGTTCACCATAAATGTAATGTTTGTTCTTGTTTCAATTTTAGAAAAATTGATGTTGCTCTGAAATGGATTATTTTCAAACGGATGTATTAGTGTCTCAAGCTAGATACTGTTCGGACATGTTATTAACAAGTTAGTCATGAGTTTATATTTTAGTGCAAAAAAATTTTGAACTCTGATATGGTTTGGCTCTGTCGTCTCCACCGAAATCTCATCTCGAATTGCAATCCCCACGTGTTGAGGGAGGTAGGTGATTGGATCATGGGGGCAGTTTCTCCCATGCTGTTTTTGTGATAGTGAGTGAGTTCTCATGAGATCTGATAGTTTTATAAACGGCAGTTTTTGCTGTGCTTTCACTCTTTTCTCTCTCTTGCCACCATGTAAGATGTGCCTGCTTCCCCTTCTGCCATGATTGTAAGTTTCCTGAGGCCTCCCCAGCCACGTGGAACTGTGAGTCAATTACACCCCTTTCCTTTATAAATTACCCAGTCTCGGATAGTGTGTGTGTGTGTGTATGTGTACATATATATATATATATATATATATATATATATATATATATATATATATATATTTTTTTTTTTTTTTTTAATGATGGAGTCTCGCTCTGTCACCCAGGCTGGAGTGCAGTGGTGTGATCCTGGCTCACTGCAATCTCTGCCTCCCAGGTTCAAGCGACTCTCCTGTCACAGCTTCCTGAGTAGCTGAGAGTACAGGCGTGTGCCACCACATCAAGCTAATTTTTGTATTTTTATATGGGGTTTCCCCATGTTGGCCAGGCTGGTCTCGAACTCCTGACCTAAAGTGATCCGCCCCACCTCAGCCACCCAAAGTGCTGGGATTACAGGTGTGAGGCACTGTGCCCGGCCTCAGGTAGTATCTTTATAGCAGTATGAAAATGGACTAATACAAACTCCATGGATATTTTTTCATAACACACATTTCCCACAAACTTTTTGAAGAACCCTCATAAGGCTGTTATGACATTCTTGTACAGTCTTTTTTGTGGCCATATATGTATTCATTTTCCTTGAGTAAATACCTAGAAGGGGTATTACTGGTCACAGGGCAGGTATATAATTAACTTTATAAGAAACTGCCAAAACTTTTCTAAGGTGGTTGTATCATTCTACATTCCTATCTACAGTGTATGGGAGTTTCAATTGTTCCAAATGTTCCGTATTGGAATAGGCTTTTTTATTTTGGTATTGTCAAGCTTTTTTGTTTTAACCATTCTAGTGGGTATGCTGTACCTCATTAAGATTTTTTTTTTTTTTTTTTCGAGACGAAGTCTCACTCGGTTGCCCAGGCTGGAGTGCAGTGGCATGATCTCGGCTCACCACAACCTCTGCCTCCCGGGTTCAAGCAATTCTCCTGCCTCAGCCTCCTGAGTAGCTGGGACTACAGGTGCCTGCCACCACGCCCAGCTAATTTTTTGTATTTTTAGTAGAGATAGGGTTTCACCGTGTTAGCTAGGACGGTCTCGATCTCCTGACCTCGTGATCCACCCACCTCGGCCTCCCAAAGTGCTGGGATTACACGCGTGAGCCACCGTGCCCAGCCTATCTCACTAAGATTTTAATTTGCATTTCCCTGATGACTAATACTGTTGAGAACATTGTGCTTATTGGCCATTTGCATATATTCTTTTGTGAAGTATGTGCCTTCAGATTTTTTTAATCTCCATGGTTTCTTGCCAAGCCAACAAATTTTCTATGCATACAGAAAGGTCATCTATAATACTAGTTTTCTATTCCTGCTGTAACAAATTACCACAATTAGTGGCTTAAAACAACATGAATTTATTATTTTCAGTTCTGTAGATTAGAAGTCCAACGTAAGTCTCACTGGGCTAAAATCACTGTGTCATTAGGGCTATGTCCATTTCACAAGCAAAATACATTCATTCACCCCCTTCCAAGATCCCCCCAAAGTCTCAACACACTGCAGCATCAATTCAAAGTCCAAAATCTCATCTAAATTTCATGGACTCAAAAATCTCAATCTTATTATCAAAATCTAAATTTGGTATGGGTGAGACTCTTGGTATAATCCATCCTGAGGCAAAATTCCTCTCCATCTTCAGACCTACGGAATTAGAAAAGAAATCCCCTGCTCCCAAAATACAAGGACAGGACTACCATAGGATATAGTTACAGATATTCCCATTCAAAATGAAAGAAAGTGAAAGGGAAGACATCATTGGTCCCAAGCAATTTTGAAATCCAGTTAGGCAACCTGGAATAGGTCTCTGCACGGGCAGAATTCTGTAAAGTTCTCAGTTCCACCCTATAGGACTGCCCTTTTGCCCTCAGAGTCTTCCTTCCTTTTTCATAAAGGGTAACCAGCATGTATTTAAAGCTGAGTAGTTTCATCGGCTTGCTTCCTGCCTGTAGAATCTGGGGCTCTGATAGCCTTCTTTCACTTCATCCTCTCATTTCTTTTCTAATTCCACAGGTCCACAGATGAAGAGGAATTTTGCCTCCTCTTTGAGTCTTTCACTTCATCCTCTCATTTCTTTTCTAATTCCATAGGTCCACAGATGAAGAGGAATTTTGCCTCCTCTTTGAGTCTTTCACTTCATCCTCTCTCTCTCCCTCTGAGTGCTGCTGACGTAGAATTCTCAAAACCTTGTGGGTCTACCGTATAAGTACAGAGACTCACTCCATTAGACAAGAGGCTTCTCCACAGATCTTGCCTAGATAATCCCATCTCTATTTCTGGCTTCTACTTAGATGCTAAGGGAATCTATGAGTCACACCCCTTGATCTCTTCAGTGTTTTGTGTGAGTGAATGCTCTGACCTTTTCATCTTTCTGAGGTTTCAGCAAAAGGTTGTGCAGTGACTCCTTTGGCTTTTTCTTTAGAGCACATTTTCCTGACAGTGAAACTCCTGACTTTAGCACCCTTTGCCACTTGGGTAGACTAAGAATTTCCAAAATCATCAAGCCCTGGTTCCTTTTTGTTTAACAGGTCTCTTCTTGATTTATTTCTCTACTTTCAATTTTACTATTAGTGGCAAAAAGAAACTAGGCCATAACTTCAACACTTTGCTTGGAAATCTCTTCAGTTAAACATCCAAGTTCACTGTTTGTAAGTCCTCCTTTCCACGTAATTGCAGTACACAAGCCTGCTGAGCTTTCTGCCACTATAACAGGGATCCCTTTTCCTCTAATTCCCAACATTTTCCTCTGAGCCAGCACCTTTAATGCATTTCCACCATCTGTTCACAATGATTTAGGTATTCTCTAAGATGATAAATGTTTTCTCTATCCTGCTCCTCACTTTTTTCTAAGTCTAATAGAGTCATTAACATCCATATTTCTATTGTCATGGCAATCTAGGCGTTTTCTATCTTGCACCTCAAAATTCTTCCAGATGTGCTCACTGCATAATTCCAAAGCTACTTCCACATTTTTAGGTATTTGTTACAGCAGCACCCCACTTCCAGGTACCAAAATCTGCATTAGTCTTCTATTGCTGCTGTAACAAAGTACCACAAACTTAGAGGAAAATACAACATTCATTTCTTTATCTTACAGTTATAGAAGTTAGAAGTCCAACACTGGTCTCACTGGGCTAAAATCAAGATATCGGTAGGGCTACAGTCCTTTCCGGAGGCTAGAAGGGTGAATCCTTGCTTTTTCCAGTTTCTAGAGGTTACCACATTCCTTGACTCATGGCCCTCTTTCCCCATCTCCAAATCCAGCAACACTGCATCTCTGACCTTGTTTCCATCATCACATCTCTTACTGACACCTCTTCTGCATCCCACTTCCATTTTTAAGAAGTGTAGTCCTTAAAGGGCCCACCTGAATGATCCAAAATAATCTCCCTATCTGCTGTTTAGCAATCTTAATTCCCTTTTGCCATGTAATGTACATATTCACAGGTCCTAGGAATTGGGACGTGGACATCTCTGGGTCACTATTATCCTGCCTACCACAACTACTAATCACTTAAAATGAACTATTAATAGAAATACACCATAATTCAAGGCAGCCTAGCAAAACTCGGAGGCAAGTATTGACAGCTAAAAGAAACAAACAAAAAACTCTCAGTCAATGACTAATTTACTTTAAAATTTTCAAAATATTAGTGAATCTAGCAATCTAACTGAAGGTTTTCTGGTTTTTTTTGTTCGTTTGTTTTTTTACTTGTGGTAGACACCATTAGTTAACTAATCTGACATCCATTTTCAACCCCTTCTCCCTTTTCTGTCCCTAATACTTGGGCTATAAAATACTAAATACTCATTTTCCTGGCTTCCTAAGGATAGTCATATAACACAGTTGTGCCAAGTGAAATCTAAAAATTGCCTTGGGAAAAGATATTGCATTCCTGATGAAAGAGGCAGATGGTGTGGCCTTCCCTGGCTTCCTTCCCAGTACCCCTCTAGCCTTGAATGTGGTACATTGCCAGTAATTTGGGCATCTATTTTGCAATAATGGAGAATGTCCAAAGAACTCAAGAGACACTACCCTGGCACTGCTGAATGACTGAGCCAACACCAGCTACTCTAAGCCTCTAGACTTACGATTATATGAGAAAAAATAAACTCCCATCTTGTTTATGTCACTGTTTACATCCGCTTTTCTGTTATTTTCTGCTGAAAGCTTTCCTAATTGAAAACTACATTCCATACTACTACTGGTTAAACACAAGCACCCTCCTCTAAACATTTATTATGTTATACAAAACCAGATTCACTTCAATGAGTTATAGTAATTAAAAAGGCAACTATTTTAAAAATAATGTTCATTACACACTTAGAACTATAAATTATATATACTTATTCTAGGACATTTGCAAATTATAAAAAGTTTAAAAGAAAATAAATATCAGCCACAATCCCAACCATCCAGAGATAAGTCTGTGTAACTTCTATCCATATTTTTTATATATATACATAAAATGTTTTTTTTTCCTGAGACTGAGTCTCGCTCTGTCACCCAGGCTGGAGTGCAGTGGCACGATCTCGGCTCACCACAATCTCCACCTCCCAGGCTCCAGCGATTCTCCCGCCTCAGCCTCCCAAGTAGCTGGAATTACAGGAGCGTGCTACCAATGCCTGGCTAATTTTTTTGTATTTTTAGTAGAGACGGGGTTTCACCATGTTGGCCAGGTTGGTCTTGTCCTGACCTCAGATGATCCACCTGCGTCGGCCTCCCAAAGTGCTGGGATTACAGGTGTGAGCCACCACGTCTGGCACATAAAATGTTCTTTAAAGTGAGACTATATGGAATACGTAGATTGACTCCAACCCCCATTTAGCACTTTATGAAGACTTAATTATATCAGATGTTTCAAAAATATCTCTAAATTTTAAAATATTTTATAATATGATGATATGGTTAATTAAATAATTTTATCAATGGTAGACACGTAAGTTGTCCTTTTTTCTACTGTAAATGGTGTTGCAACAAACATCAATATATATAAGTTTTTCTGTGTTATGTCTGATTATTTTCCAAGGATAGTTCCACAGATGTGGCCTTACTAGGTCAAAGGGATAAAGCCTTTCAATTATTCAACAAATGTTGCTAAATTACTTTCTAGAAAAATTGAATCAATTTATTACTCTGTCTCCTTTGTACAAGAGTATGTCTCCCTTACACAAGTACTGAATGCTGCCTTTTTGCTTTTTTGCCATTTTGATGAGTAAAAAATATTATACCTCATTCTTGAATTTTTAATTTATGTTTTTTGGTTACTAGTGAGAACGACTATCTAAAGATATTTAGATCCTTTATATTGGTTATTTGATGAATTATCACTTGTTTCTTTTTAAAAGTTCTTTATATATTACAGATGCTAGCCTTTGATGTATTTGTTGTAAATATTTTATTTCAGTGCACATTATCTTTTACTTTTTAGTTTTATCCATTTTTATGAAAATTTTGATGCACTCAAATCTATCAGTATTATCTTTTGTAACTTCTTCCTTTGCTTTATCAGATAAGGATGGCTTTCACATGATGAAAACTTCATTTTAGAAAAGAATGCTTTAAGATATTATATTCTTTTAAATTCCTATTGGCTTTCTTATGGTCAAAAAATGAAATCAACAGAAAGCAAACAGCAAATATATAAGTATCTCATCCTAGATTTTGACCATTTACATACCTGCTTGTGACAATTATCACATCCTCAGAGATGGTAGCCATTTCTTTGATGGTAAGGTAGCACATTCTCCTCAATGTTTGCTGAAAAATCATTTATAAAAGGTAACAGATTATTCATTAGGAAATGGTTTTTTAAATTATTTGAAGTGAGGACCCCAAGTAGATATATATTTTAGAAAGATATTCTTTAAAAGAGTCTCATCTACCAAAAAAAAAATTAATATCTGGGTGAGAAACTATTCAGAATACTAATATTTCCTAAACACAACTGATGCATCGACACAATAGGTAAAAACTTAAAAACTCAATTATATGGATCTTTCTACTGAGAGATACAAACTTAGACTATGATAGCTTGAGTCCAAAGACAAAGGTTTTTTGTTTTGTCTTGTTTTGTTTTTTTGAGACGGAGTTACGCTCTGCTCTGTTGCCTAGGCTGGAGTGCAATGGCGCAATCATGGCTCACCACAACCTCCGTGTCCAGGGTTCAAGCAATTCTCCTGCCTCAGCCTCCCGGGTAGCTGGAATTACAGGCACTCACCACCACACCTGGCTAATTTTTGTATTTTTAGTAGAGATGGCGTACAGTGTTAATTAAAGGCTCGTTCCTGGAAAATGTGCAAACTCTGCACTTTCCTCAGTTCAGTGTATACCAATGTTTCCTCCTGAACCCTAAATGAGATTTCTAGATGAATACCTGGATCCAAGTAAGTACTAAGCTAACAATGCTCCACCTACTCTCCCCGACTCAACTGGATCTCTGATTTATTCATACACTATGGATAAATGGGCAGCAGCCAGACACCAGGTTCCTCTAGTCTGTCCAGCCTCATCCCTTACTAAGTAACCTCAAATTTCTTTTAAGTAGAGAAACCCAAATACATCAGACGCAGCTCCAGAGTCCAAGCTATGGAGAAAACCTTGATACTACTGAACCCATTAAGGAAAGAAAAGAGAGTGAGGATCCTCGTGGTGATTAAACACAGAAAAAAAACACACACAGAAAGCCAGTATAGGCACACACATGGGGCAGATCAAAGCTACTATGAGAAGAAAACAAAAAATAAGAATCAAAATTTCAGGAACACCCCACCCCAATTTAAAGAAAAAAAAAGTTCTGTGAGAAGCAGAAGAAAACTAGAGATACAAAAAAAAATTTCATTAAAACACAAAAAATGGGGGCTCAACATTATTAGTCATCAGGGAAATGAAAATTACTTATCCAACGAAAAATTAAAACCACATTTCAGAAACTACCTCACACCCACCAAAATGGTGAAAATTCAAAAGACAAACAACACAAAATGTTGGCAAAAAATGTGCTCTTAACCACTAAAACATACTGCATAAACAAATACACAGAAATGCTGAATAAAATCAGAACAAAAATTTTAAATGTGTAGCCAAGGACAAAATAAAGAGAAATTCACAGATGCTAGAAATGAACACAACCAAACATTCACAGCCACAGAAGGATCTTACTGGCATGGAATACAGTATCTAACATCTACCAAAATGAGGTTCTAAAAGGTATATTCTTCAAGCACAAGGAAAATCATTCCAGAGTAACTCAGAAATAGAGCAAGGAATGAAGAGTTTTTAAAAAGTGCTAAAGACAGGAGTAAGTCACAATGAGCAAACAAGACTCACAAGAAAATGATGGCATAGAATATATTAATGTAAATGTGTACGTGTGTATGTATATATACACATACGTATGTTGATATACTCATATACGTATAAGGAATCAGAGTATCCTAAGACTCTCGAATTTCCCATGAGTAGGGAAAACACAAAGATGAGTATTCGATTTTGATAAGTCAAAAACCCACTGCAATTCTGAGTATAAACAATAAAAAAACTTCGAAAGTATTACCCCACAGGTTGCTGATGCTCTGTTTATTTCTAATCTGTCTTTTTTTTCCTCTCTGCTTTATTTTGGACTTCTACTGCAGTCTTCAATGACCCTCGGTTTTTTTTGTTTGTTTGTCCTACATCTCTAATTTGCTATTAACCCCATGCAGTGTAGTTTTCATTTTATATATTTCTTTTCTTTTTTTTTAATTTTTGGGAAGTGTATTTGGATCTCTTTGTATCTCTCCTATTTTATGCTTTATTCTTGTTATGCCTTCCTTTACACCTTAAGCATATAGATCATGTTAATAGTTGTTTTAATGACATCATCTGCTCATTCCATCACCTTCACCATTTCTGGGTTTGTGTCTGCTGATCCATTTTTCTCCTGTTTATAGATAATATTTCCTGTTTATTTGCATATCTGATAATTTATTAGATGCTGCACATTGTGAAGTTTATTATTTTGGTGTATGATCTTAAATAGTATTGAACTCTATTCTGTCGTGAGGGAAGGTTAACCAGGACTAGTTTGTTTGTTTGTTTGTTTGTTTTTCACTTTGAGGCTTACTTACAGGCTTTTTAAAGTTTTAGTGTAAGGTTATAGTATATTCCCATTACTTAGGTAATAATTACTTATGAATGGTTTCCTTTTGAGAACTATACCAGATGTCTTATGCAATAGAAGGTCTTTCCACTCTCACTGGTGGGAATACAAACTATTCTGAGTTCTGTGTTTTTCGGATTCTTTCCTTAGCTTTGAGTAGCTTCCTTTTTTACACACACAGATCAGTTTTTACTTAACCAAAGACTCCAGGGATAGTCCTCAACAGATCATGGAATCCCTCCCTCTCCTCCTTCCTTCTCTCCCCGCCCCTCTTTTTTCTCTCCAGCTCCTTCTTCTTTGGTATTCTGCTTCACAAATTCGAGCTTTCTTGGCTCCCAACCTCCATTCGTTTTCTCAACTCTGAGAGAGAACTAGGCCTGTAATCTGTTTCTGGGCCATGATCTAGTACAATCCTAGGGCTGACCTAGTTTCCCTTCTTCAGATCACAGTCCTGGGATGCCTATTATCCAATATCTGAAAACTGTTATGTCATAAATTTTGTTTGATTTTCTAGGTATTTATAGTAGCAGGGTAAATCCAGCCCATTTACTTTATCATGGCTGTAAACAAAACAGAAAAATGTTCTTACTATCAAAATAAATGGCAATTTATCTAGTTATTCTTTTATTATTAATTTCCAACACTATCCCATTGTAAATAAAGAACACAGTCTATATGATTTCAATCCTTTGAAATTTGTTGTGTCTTGCTTTATGGCTCAATATACAATCGACTTTTTGTAAATGATCTTTGTGCTCTTCATTTACATTTAATGTGGATAATGATATATTTGGGTCTATATCTACCAGGTCATTATAAGATTTATGTTTGTCCTGTTTGATCTATGTTTCTCTTCCTCTTTTTTTCCCCTTCTTTTGGTTTGATTTTTTAGCTTTTTTTTTCTTTTTGCACAATTAGTTTGGAAGAGAAAAATAATTAATTTTTAAAAAATCAATGAAACAGAAAGCTGGTTCTATGACAAGATCAATAAAGTTTATAAATCCCTAGACAAGCTTCCTAGGAATAAAAGAGAGAAAATACAATTTACCAATATCAGAATGAAGGAAGAGACACCACTAAGGATTCTGCAGACATTAAAAGAATGGAGGAATATTATGAAGAGCTTTATGCCAAGTTCAACAATTTAACTGAAATTCCTTGAAAGATACAAACTACCAGAGTACACTCAAGAAGACAAATAACCTGAATGGCATCATATGTACATTTTTTTAATGAAGTTAATTAACCCCAAAAAGCCTTCCCACTAAGAAGACAGCTGCAATAGTGAACTCTAACAAACATTTAAGGAGATCACAAGAAAAAGGTCAATATATAAAACTTCATTTAATTCTAGAGACTACCAATAAACAATACAAATACAAAAGCATCAAAACATACTATCTACTTTAGGGGTAAATTTCACAAAATATGTGCCAGACTTGTACACTGAAAACTATAAAATACTGCAGACAGAAGTTAGAGAGACTTGAATAAAGGGATATATACCATGTTTGTGAAGCAGAAAACTCAATAGTGCTACAATGTCCATTCTTCTAAAATTGCTCTTTAGATTTAATGCAAGCCCCACCAAAGTTCCAGCAGGATTTTTATATCTATATAAAAAGATTATATTATATATAATATAACCTTGTCTATTTCTAGATATCTACATATTTCTATATTATCTATATATAATATAGATATTTAAAATCCATATGGAAATGCAAAGGGCCCAAAAGAACCAAAACAATTTTGAAAAATAGAAAAGATTTGCACTATAAAACTTACTATAGATTTTAAACCTATAGTTAATCAAGACAGCACAGAGCTAAAGTAAGAACAGACATATAGGTCAATGAGACAAAATAATGTTCCAATGTGCCAATGTAACTCAATCATCTTCATCATCTCCTCCCCCTCCTCCCCTTTCTCCTTCCATATGGATATTCAATTGTTCCAGAACCATGTGTTGAGAAAATGAAGAAAGAAGAAAAGGAAGAGGCAGTGGATGGAGGAAGAGAAAAGAGGTGAAAAGAAACCAACCATTACTTTATACCATATACAAAAATTAATATGAAATGGATCATAAGGTAATTGATATAAAACTACAAACACCCAGAAAAAAAGCACAGGAGAAAATCGTTCTCCCCTTCGGTTAAGGAAAGATTTCTATGATATGACATAAAAAGCATCACCTGCAACAGAAAAAAATTTGATAAACTGGACTTCATCAAAATTTAAAACTTCTGCCCTTTGAAAGACTTTAACAAAATAAAAACATAAGACACATACTGAGAGACAATATTTGTGAAACATATCTGATAAAGGATTTGTATCCAGAATGCATAAAGACCTCTTAAAACTCAATAATAAGAAAATAAACAATCCAATTTTTTTAATGGGCAAAAGATATTAACAAATCCTTCACCAACAGAAGATATACGGAAGGTAAAAATACAAATGAAAAGATGTTTGAGATCATCAGTCATTAGAAAAATGCAAATTTAAGCCACAAAGGGATACCATTATACACCTATCAGAATAGCTAAAATTAAAAACAAAAATAAAAATGACAATACAAAGTGCTGGCCAGAATGCAGAGCAAACTGCTGCTCTCATACAGTGATGGCGGGAATGATTACAAATATTTTAGAAAAATGGGTTGGTAGTTTCTTACAAAGTTAAACATACCACACCTACATATGGCCCAGCAATCCCACTCCCACGCATTTATCCAAAAGAAATAAAAATGTATGTTCATCCAAAAATCAAAACATGAATGTTTATAGCAATGTTGTTTATAATCACCAAAAACTGGTAACAAGCCAAATATCCTTCAACTGGCAAACAGATAAACAGAGGTACATCCATTCAATGGAATACGACGACAAAATAGAAATAAACTACTGATACAAACAATAATATGGATGAATCTCACATGCATTATGCTAAGTAACTGAAAAGAAACTCAAAAAAGGCTTCATATAGTATCATATCATTCATATGACTTCCTGGAAAAGGCAAATTTATAAGGACAGAAAGGAGATAGATTGCCAGGGGCTGAGGGAGGCAAGGAGAAATAGATGATAAAGAGACACGAGGGAACTTTTTGAGGAGATGGAAATGTTCTAAACCTCAATTGTGGTGGTGATAACACCACTGTATGTGTTTGTCAAAGCTCATAGAATGATACCCTAAAAAGGATGAATTTTACTGCATGTAAAACTACACTTAAAAAAAAAAAAAAATAGTCCAGTAAATGAAAAGGCAAGCCACAGACTGGGAGGAAATATTTACAAAACATCTGTCTGATAAAGGACTTCTATCCAGAATATATAAAGAAACTTATAACTCAATAAGATGACAACCTGATTTTTTTTTTTTTTGACACGGAGTCTTGCACTGTTACCTGGGCTGGAGTGCAGTGGCACGATCTCAGCTCACTGCAATCTCCGCCTCCTGGGTTCAAGTGATTCTCCCGCCTCAGCCTCCCAAGTAGCTGGGATTACAGGTGCCTGCCAGCACACCCAGCTAATTTTTTGTATTTTTAGTAGAGACAGGGTTTCACTATGTTGACCAGGCTGGTCTAAAACTCCTGACCTCATGATCTGCCCACCTCAGCCTCCCAAAGTGCTGAGATTACAGGCGTGAGCCACCAGGCCCAGCCGACAACCTGATTTTTTTAAGTGGTAACAAATTTTAACAGACACTTCATCAAAGCAGATATACAGATGGCAAATAAGTACATGAAAATATGCTTAGGCCGGGCGCAGTAGCTTACGCCTGCAATCCCAGCACTTTGGGAGGCTGAGACGGGCGGATCACAAGGTCAGCAGATCGAGACCATCCTGGCTAACACAGTGAAACCCCGTCTCTACTGAAAATACAAAAAATTATCCAGGTGTGGTGGCAGGTGCCTGTAGTCCCAGCTACTCAGGAGGCTGAGGCAGGAGAACGGCGTGAACCCGGGAGGCAAAGGTTGCAGTGAGCCGAGATCATGCCATTGCACTCCAGCCCGGGTGACAGAGCAAGACTCCGTCTCAAAAAAAAAACCAACAAACAAGCATTATCTAGAAATTCCACTTGTAGGTATCTACTCCAGAAAAAGTCTCACTGTGTACATAAACATTATGTGCAGTATCATTTGTAATAGGTAAAATGTGGGAACAACTTATATCTACCAATGGGAGAATGGATAAATAGAATTACTGTATATTCACATACTGGAATTCCATATAGTAGTGAAAGTAAATAAAGTAGAAGTACATGTCACAAGCCAGTAAATCTTAAAAATGTATTAATTATAAACACTGCAGGCCGGGCGTGGTGGCTCAGGCCTATAATCCCAGTACTTTGGGAGGCCAAGGCGGACAGATAAAGAGGTCAGGAAATTGAGACCATCCTGGCCAACATGATGAAACCCTGTCTCTACTAAAAATACAAAAATTAGCCAGGCATGGTGGCACGTGCCCACAGTCCCAGCTACTCCAGAGGCTGAGGCAGGAGAATCGCTCAAACCCGGGAGGCGGAGGCTGCAGTGAGCCAAGATTGCGCCACTGCACTTCAGCCTGGGCGACAACTCAAAAACAACAACAACAACATTGCAAAATAATAAGATGATGTTATTTTTATATTTTAAGACACACAAAAATGCAAAGTATTGATTACAGATGTAAACTATGTAATCCTCATATATTAATATAAACAAGGATAGAAGAATACCAACTTCAAGACAGTAATTACCTTCTGGTAAACGAATGCTCGTAACGGAAGGAGCTACACATATTTCTGGCAAAATCTCTCTCTTTGCCCCAAAACAATCACTCCCTCAATTCCGTATTTTTGCCTAAGGAATCATTAAAACTAATCACATCATGCTGTACATGGCTACTTACCTCAGTCACTACAAAAAGCCTAAAATATTCTGGTCATTATTCATAACCTGCAGACTTATTCCTTGCATCTGGGTACAGCACCTCGTCTGACTCCATTTTCCACCCTTCTAATCAACGCCATTATATTCTCTGACACTTTCATCAGCAAAATCCCCTATATTCTCAAACTCTTCTCTGAATGTTCCCATCTTTTTCTCTAACTGAAACCTGGCTCTCTCCCAGGGATCCTCCTGCAACCCTCTGAAATAGCAGCTGTTTTCTCTCCCATAACCCTCATACCACCAGGCCTACAGGTGGGGAAGCTTATGCCTTTATACTATGTCACCTGCTACCATTGCTGGTTGTCCATTAAACCCCAGGTCACTTCCCTTATTTTTAAAAAATACCAGTACCTTGTTCACTGTCTCTCCAATGCAATCCCAGTAATAGTATTGGTGATTTTAATATCCATACAGATGGTATCTCTAAACCTCTGACCTCTTCATTCCTCGACCTCCTCTTCTCCAATGATGCCATCCTCCCTACAATGATCACCCACTGCCACAGCCTATCAGTAACAGCATCCCTTTCTAATTTCATTCCCAAGCACTCACACTCCTGACTCCAAACTTCTTTCACTCTCTCTTGACCTACAATCCACTGGTTCTACCAACTTTTTGCTGTCCCTGTCAGCCCGTTCTTGCTTCCCTCCTAACCGAAGATTCCACAGTCGATGTTCCAACCACTCAACTTTTTTGCTTCTCCCTCTGTTCACTAACCTGGCAAAACTTCAATCCTGATTAAATCCTATCTCTAAGCCTTCAGTGCTTTAACCTGCAGGCTGTAGCTGGAGAAAAACATGCACCATGCTACTTGGTAATACTTTAAATTCATAAGCACTAACTTCAACAGGCTATTAGTCCTATCGAACAATCCTACATTTCCCTAATCCATTTCCTAGAAGACAATTTCATATCTTCTTTTCTTAGTATAAACCTCTGTCCTACAGGCTTCAAAAGTTTGTCCTCATCCTGTTTCTTTCTTACTCTGCTTCCTTTTCTCCACTACATGTCCAGCTTTTCTTCCCAACTGCCAGCCCTCTGAGTAACAGCAGCCTTGGGAAGACACCTGGCTGCAAAAACAAAGCCACAAAAGAGGCAATAGCCTTCCATGACTTATGTAACAGCCTCCCTCTGAACCCTACTCCAGCAGCTCAACCTGCCTAGTTTTCTAGTCTAATTCCTCTAATAAACACCTAATTCCACAATACTCATAGTGGTTCTGTTTCCCTGTCTGAACCCTGAATTTCTGCTACAGGAAGTGGTTAAAAGAAGACCTTAAAGATATGAACCTGAAGTTGCTTCTCTGATTTGATTGAAGGTATTAATGACCAGTTTCCAACGGTAAAGGGGCTACTAGTAGTCCATGGCATGCAGTGGCAAAATATTTAAAATCATCATCTGCAGACAAGGACCTACAGAAGACAAAGCTTTGGGTAACTAAGTAGTTGATGCCATAGAAGATTTTAGTAAAAATAAGTTGTATAATGGGTTAATTAGTTGTTTCTAGGTACACTGGAGAATTCTTTTCTCAGGAAAAGAAAATGATGAGCTCGGAGTTTTAAAATCACTACTCAAATCTGGGTAAGGGGGCCAGAAATCTGTAACTGTCTTCATAGAAAGCCTTATATCATGTGGCTACAGGGCTGAGACTTCTACAAAGTATATCCTGCAGGTGGCTCAGTTACAACGCAAATTCAATTCACACTCTTGCAGGACATCTTACGTTAAAGTTAGGACCTTGACTGGCAAGGAATGGGGCCCTGAAAAGTAGACTGAAGATATACGGACAGACTCTAATGAAGCCAAGTACCCCGAACTCCTAAATTCTGTGACATCTTTTGCTAGTAGAAGCGTCAGTCCTTTATCCCATATGTGAGGAAATTAGTCTTCCTTTGCCTGTAGAGTATATAATGGCCTCCCCTGAAACAGCTGCATTACAGGGGACTGCTGATCTTCCTGAAGATCTACTCCTAAAACCTCTCATTATTTAGATCCATAACAAGACTCAAATCTCAAGAGGTTCTGGGGGTTGACACAAAATGTGACATGTGATGATATGCAATACATACCAAAAAACTGCAAGATTTGGCCAATTTATGTTAATGGAAAGCTGGAAAATACATATCCCAGAATTACCTTCCCTGTATGGTTCTGCCTTAGAGCTAGGCAAAAGAAAAATGTACACAACACTTAGAAGACAGACAAAAAGCAGCAGCCGTATGTTCTGAAGGTCAGGGTGGCCTAAGGTAATGAGAGGCAGATTTAGTTTGTACTCATTTTTCTTTTCCCTTATTCCACTTCTTTTTCCTTATTCTATTCCTTATTCCCCTTCCCCACTCCACATCCAGCTCTTCTTCTCAACTGCCAGCACTGCTGACTAACAGCAATCCCAGGCCCACCGGAAACTTGACTAAGAACTGACAAATGTGGTAGCTATGTGCACTGACTTCTCTATCAGTCCACCTTCACAGTGTCATGCCAGAAGCTAGGTATTAACAGTCTTTATGACTTCACGGGTAGATCTGCAGGGAAAAGTTTTACACTGCATACTTTAATTCTTCCATTTTCACGTCTTATAATGAACATTTATAAGTTTTATAAGCAGTTAAATAATTTAAAACATTTCAAGCAATGCTCCCTAATTTAGAACACTCTTAGTTCCCTGGGGAAAATAAATAAAAGGAGGTTTTTCATCGTAAAAAAAATTTAAAAAGACTTACATCATTAGATTGAAACAATCGCGTCATTGCAAAGAAGGCTTCTGTAGCTTCCGTTGTTCCAAAGTGTTCACCCTAAGTAGAATTTAAAACAATTTTTAAATTTAAAAAAAATATATTCATATATATGTACATATACACACACAGGATTTTCTATTTCTGCAAAAATCCTTTAGAACTCAAGAAAAAAGAATCTCTTTGTAAACATTCTGCCTCTGCAATTTTTCCGGCTTTCAATGTATAAACTCACATAGCCATTTATCCCCCCTTATTTAAAATAATTCAGTATCGCATACCATGCTTAAAAGTTCTGGCATAGCGATCTCTAACATTTTAGTAGAAAGTATTTGAAATTTTCCTGAAGTATTGTAGTTTACAAGGAGGCAGAAAATTATAGCACTCACAATAGGACATTATTATTACACTGCCTAAGAGCAGAGATCATATCTATAATGCCCAGCACAATGCCTAACATGTCATGGGAGCATAATAAATATTAAAATATAAGGAACTATCTATTCAGAATCTCAGCAAAATGGCAAGAAGGGGACCAACCAAAAGGGCAGGAACCAGATTCATCATATTAAAAAACTAGGCTTAAGGGGCTGCTATGTAGCTCAATATTGGTTCAAGCCCCTAAAAACATGCTTTGGATCAGAGCTTCAAATGCTTTAATGAGCATGACAATTCATCCTGGGATCTTGCCAAAATGCAGATTCTGATTCAGTGGCTCTGGGGTAAAGCCTGAGATTTTGCATTTCTTTTCTTTTCTTTTTTTTTTTTTTTGAGACAGAGTCTCACCCTGTTGCTCAGGTTGGAGTGCAATGGCGCAATCTTGGCTCACTGCAACCTCCACCTCCTGGGTTCAAGTGATTCTCCTGCCTCAGCCTCCCAAGTAGCTGTGATTACAGGTGTGCACCACCACGCCCAACTAATTTTTTGTTATCTTTAGTAGAGACGGGGTTTCACCATGTTGGCCAGGCTGGTCTTGAATTCCTGACCTCGTGATCCACCTGCCTCAGCCTCCCAAAGTGCTGAGATTACAGGCTTGAGCCACTGCACCTGGCCTGAGATTTGGCATTTCTAACAAGTGATTCTAACAAGTGATGCAAATGCTGCTGATCTGGGAACTACATTTTCTGAGCAGTGGAAAAAGTGTTAGATAACGTATTTCAAAACATGTCAAATCATAGATTACCTCAAATATTATCATTTCAATATTTAATGTCTTCACTAAAAGCAATCCTATATAATACATTACACTCAATCACTTTTCAGAGCTTCAGATTCCACATAAAATATAACTAGTCTTCAATCTATTTGCCATAGGTATAAAAATAAATTTTGGTGAAAAATACTGACAGTTTAGGATGAAAGACAAAGTACAATAAGTTTATACTTACTTAAATCAGTGTATCCAGCCTGCTCATCAGCAAGAGATTTATCTCTCTTTCTTTCACAACTATTTACTGAATACCCAGAAGTCTGTGTGCTTTTTAGTTATACAGGAAAACCTTACATCCTACTTTTTTACTTGAAACTCAGAAAACACATGGATATGTCAACTCTCATAGAAATTCAAAAGTATCTTTCTATAAAGCTCTACCAAGTTCTAGGCAAAGAGATAAAATTTATGTTCCCAAACCTGTTTATATAGTTAATTGTGTTTATGCTGTGCTTGGTAATTTCCTTATCAAGATAATTAAATGTTTCAACATGAGTTGCCTCATTGAAGAGGTAATGACCAACATAAAAATACATGTTACTCTCAATCAACTTTGACTATTCAAAACTTTTGTTTATACAATGGATTTGGCCAACTTGGACACAATGCGTGCTATGAAAAGTTAAACCCAATTGACTATGCTTTAAATGTTTCTCATATGCTGACACAGAGGGATTATGTTGTTTGTGAACAGATATATTTTATTTAAAACTATGTGTTTGACGATCGGGCACAGTAGCTCATACCTGTAATCCCAGGACTTTGGGAAGCTGAGGTGGGCGGATCACCTAAGGTCAGGAGTTTGAGACCCACCTGGCCAATATGGTGAAATCCCGTCTCTACTAAAAATATAAAAATTAGCCAGGCGTGGTGGTGCCTGCCTGTAATCCCACCTACTCAGGAGGCTAAAGTAGGAGAATTGCTTGAACCAGGGAGGTGGAGGTTGTAGTGAGCTAAGATTGCGCCACTGCACTCCAGCCTGGTAACAGAGCGAGACTCCATCTCAAAAAATAAAAAAAACTATGTGCTTGTTGCTTAGTCTTCATTTGTAAACAAGAAAACTTTATTAAATCTCTGAATGAGGTCTTCAGTCACAAAACAAAGTAAAGATAATATATTCTCTTAGAATTCAAATTGGAAACCATGGTTATCTTAGCACCATATGTAAACCACCTGAGGTATATGGTATATATGTATGTTTTGTGTGTCCGTCTGTATGTGTATAGACATATATAGTCAGCCCTCCATAACCATGAGTTCTGAATCTGTGGATTCAACCAGGCTCGGATTGAAAATATTCAAGGAAAAAAAAACTGTGTTTGTACTGAACACGTACAGATGGTTTTTTGTCATTATTCCCTAAACAATACAGCACAACTATTTACGCAGCACTAACATTGCATCAGGTATTGTAATCTAGAGATTATAGTCTAGGTATTATAATCACAGAGACGACTTATATATGGGAGGATATGTGTAGGTTATATGCAAATACTACACCATTTGTATGAGGGACTCGAGCATCTATGGACTTTAGTATCCAATGGAGGTCCTGGAACCAATTCCCCACTGATACTGAGGGAATATGAATCCATGAAACAAAATCATATTTTCTAAGGCCCTAGACATTTCATGAGTTTTTTTTAAGTCTGGGGCAAAAAAAAAAAAGAAAAAGAAAAGGAAAATTAATAACAATAGCAGGAAGCAGAATCTACATTTCATGAGTGCAAATATTTTTGCTGGTTTGTCTGCTATATCCCCAACACCTAAAACAGTGCAGAGCACACAGCAGCTACGCAATAAATATTTGCTGAATGACGGAAGGAAAACTATTCCTGAATGCTTACTGTATGTTCAGTACTATTCTCAGTGCTTTACACTAATTATCTCATTTAGTCATTACAACTCTGTAACAGGTATTATCATAATCCCCACGTACAGAAAAGGACATCAAGGCACATAAAATGGTTAAGCTACTGCCCAGAATTATTCTGCTAGTAATGGTAGGATAGGGATAATAAATATTAAATCTGAATATTAACAATCAAAGCTTTGAAACATCATTATTACACACACAAAAAAGAAAATATCTGGAATTTGCCTGATCTTGCACTGTATTTTCAGAAAAACATGAAGATCTCCAAATACATGTAAACAACATGTTCTGACTAGTACTCATTAAATTGAAACCAAAGGATTTATTGAGAATCTACTATGCGCATCACTGGTTTAGGATCTCATGAATAAAAAGGAAGTACAGGTTAAACATCTCTAATCTCAAAATCCAAAATCTGAAATGCTCCAAAATCAGAAACTTTTTGAGTGCCAATATAACACTCAGTGGAGACACTCATCAGAGCATTCTGGATTTCAGATACTCAGATTAGCAATAGTCAGTGAGTATGTATTCTGCAAATATTCCAAAATCCAAAAAAATCTGAAATCCAAAACACTTCTGGTTCCGAGCATTGCAAAGAAGGTATACTCAACCTGTATACGTCATAGTCCTCGTACTCAAGTTTTACATATTATTTTGTTAACCAAACGTTGTATATGTTAAAATTAAGTGAAATTAAAATAAATAAATATACTTTCCAGAAAGTATTTCACTGAATCTTCAGTATTTCTATTCCAGGACACACTTATCTGAGGAAAATAAAAATAATATACCTGGTTCAGTAAGTAAAGAATCTTTGTAAGAATATGCAAACATCTTCTTGGATTGATTGGAGTTTCATTGAATATACGAGCCTACGAAAAAACATAAAAAACATTGCTACTTTTCTACCTTTTCTATCACAGATTATAGCAAATCAACTTTAATACAGACTATTTTTAATCACGGTATCCAAAGAACATTGTCTATAGTTCTCAATTTACTAAGGTATCTGATAAATTATTACATGTGGCCTTGATTTTCCATCCTATACTTTCTAACTCATTCCCTTAGGTTGACTACTTCAACTTTATGGGCTATACCAGTTAAATAAGGATCACAATACTTATCTATATCATACTAACACAATGAGATTAATACAGATAACTGATTTCAATAACCTTGCACTAAACACCTGTTCTTACATTTAAAATTCCCAACCTGTGACAGTCTTCATGTCTTTGCATTTCTGTAAGCTCCAAATTCTCCTGTGACAAGTAACCCCTCTTTCTTTTCCCTCAAATCTATATTCCCTAAACTCTGTTACGTTTCTTGTTTTGGATGTCGTGATCACAGTAGCCCAGGGATTCTCTGCCCACCACTCTAAAACAGAATAGAAAGGGCACAAGATACTTCCCAGTCATACCTCCTGTAAAACAGCACTCTTCTCCAGATGCTGGAAAGGATTGGAGCCACTACCTATTTATAAAACAAACAAAAAAAATGTCCTGAATAGCTGTTCTACACAAACTTATATACTTTCCAGAGAAGGGTACTGAATGCTTGGGAAGTGAACACTTGGATGGCACAGTGATAATCATGGCTAATACGCATACGAACTGAATGAAATCATTTTGATCCCGGCTCTATCACTGCCATACTCGAAGAGCTGAGACTTCTCTTTTGCAGCAACCCTCTCCAAAATGAGTGTCTTCTTTCCCTGCCCTCTTTTTCCATGAATGTTAAAAATGTGTCATTTCCACAACAACGAAGATTAATGAGATTGTAGTAGGGTGCTTTTGATTTCCTTAGGTAAGCACTATTTTATGTGTTTCTAACACTTAAGGAGAGGCAGAAACGAAGTTTCCCAGAGAATCATGCAGGCGTAAAGGTGCAAGAGGCCATGGAGGTTGACTAACCCAACCCCCTCTCACACTGTGGGAGATGCTGCCAAACACTGAGAATTTTTTTCTTTTTGAGGATGCTTGGCATCTTCCCCATTTGCTCTGGACCAAAGACGGGCATCAAGACGCAGGTCACTTCTGGACGCCTGAGCACTCAACGAGCTGTGTCCCACGGGACAGTCTTGCCCCCGGGGACCCGGACAGAGCCGGTGCCCCCAGGAAAACGATAAGGTACCAGGCACCTGAACGTTCCTCCACACACACCCTGTGCCGTCGACCCCAGCCCCGGGAACAGGGTGCTCCCACTCGGGGTCCGACCCTACCAGCACCCCTGGACGCGGAGACGCGCGCACGCCCTCGGCCCCCGCCGGAGGCCCGCGCGCAGGGGCGGAGGCGGCTCGGAGGGACTGCGCCGCAAGAGGGGCGGGAACGGGGCGCGCGCGGGCGCCGGGGCGGGAGCGCGCGGCCCGAAGGGAGGCTCCGGCGCCCGGGGGAGGGGCTACGGGCAGGCCCCCGGCGGCCGCGAGGAGAGGGGAGGGGCCGGCTCCAGCTCCGGCCCCCTGGAACGGCGGCGCCCACGCCCCCAGCCCCGCCGGCCTGAAAGCAGGTGGCGGCGGGCGGGGGAAGGGGCGTCCCGCGGCTGAGGATGGGCCTCGGAAGCCCCGCGCGTACCAGACTCCTCGTCCTTCTTGTCGAATTTTTTAATCATCTTGGACGACTTCCCAGCGCCCAGACCCACCGCAACCGTCCCAGGCGCCGCAGCCGGCGAGCGGAAGAGGCTGCAGGAAGGCCGGCCCCGCGCTCTCACGCCGGTTGGGCCGCCGCGCCGTCACTCGGGGCCAAGGCCCGCCCTCCCCGGCCGCCCTCGGCCCCCGGGACGGAGTCACGCCCCCTCCTCCTCTCGCGGCCCGCCGGAGGCTTCGGCTCGACCCTCCCGGCTTGCGACCCGGGAGCCCACGGCCGCAGCAGCAGGAATGTGGCTTTATTTGGGTGGCGACTTCTGCGGACCCCTCAGTCTCAGGAGAGCGAGGCGGGAGGACTGAGGGGTCTGTGTTCACCCGATGACCGTGGCCTTTTTGATAATCCACTGCGGGGCCCTCCCGTTGCGGAAGGCGCTCTCCCCGGGCGCGGTTCTGGTGGGCATGTCTTCCAAGAGCGATGCGAGTGTCAGTGGTTCCCGAATCACTTTGGAAATCGGCCTTTCACTCGCTGACTTCTTGGAAGCTACGACAAAGCACAGGCACCCTGGTGAATGTGGCTTTTCAGAAGTACTCGAAGGATGCTTAATGTGAGACGTAAAGGAGACCCACTTGGAGGGACCAGAGGCTGGTCTTTAGAGGGTAGATTTTGGACCGTGTAATACCATTCCCAACCTATTTTATAATTTTTGGATTCCTTCATTTCATCAAAACCCAGTGGAAAACTCATTGCCAGTTTAGAGTCTGCCTTGTTCAAGCCTATTTCTTTCAATGATTCCATCTGAAACCATATTGACACTTAAGAAACTCACTAAATTAACGTGCATTCCTTCCTAACTCATGTTCCTCTTTTTCTCAGAGTGTATGCTGGCTTTCTGTTCTCTTGTCTAAGAGTGTGGCTAAGAAACTTTGTCTGCCTTTGGCTTCACTGGCATAACTTGTTTAGAAATGTAAATTGGGTCTATACTCAACAGGATCGTGCCCCTGCAAAATTAGAGAAATTCTAACCTAGATTACATTCTACATCCTAGAGAAATTCTTTCCCTGAAATACAGATTTAAGATGAACTGTTGATATCCTACATATGGTATCATTTAAGATTTAACTCCGACTTGACTAAATGTACTATTAACTACTATGTTTGCTTTATATGGCTTGTAAAGGTCAAGTCATACTTTGTAGGTGGAGTTTTCCTTGAAGGAAATAGAAGTCTGCACTCATTTATTCTGGGGGTGAAAATAAACAGGCTTTGGGGAAGGAAACATCCTCTTCCTCTTCCTTGGCCCAAGGGTATTGGGAACCTAGGCAGAGACAGTGTAGATAATAGGCCCAGAGGTTCTCAAGATGGGTAATGCCCTGGAGACCTGCTGAGAAGTAGAAGGACCTGAGTTCAGATTTGGGGCTGACCGTAAGACTAGCCCCTTGTAAAGCAAGATCGATCATTCTCTGCTGTTCTTCAGCTTTTCTGTATATCTATGAAGTTTTGTTTAATACCACAGGTTGTTTTTAGCTGTGCAGTATTTACGGAGTTAAGAGCATCAGTAGGTGGAAATGGGATGGGGTGTGGTGGCAAATAGGTATAGCAGGAGCAGAGAAGCCTGAAGAAGCCAGTTAAGGGATGGTATAATATGACCCCAGGCCTCCGGTATCAGGACTATTTGGACTGAGGATGGCTGGCAGACGGGTTGAGCAATCACTGCAATGGCTTTGTGGGACAGGCAAGGATACCTTAGGGAGTCTCAGGAATTGTTTGAGGAGAGAAACCCAGTAGGAGAAATGGACCTTATCTTAAAACCATGAGCTGGTGAAGTCTGAGGACCCACCAATTATATATATCTAATACACAAATGTGTACTCAGTGCCCTGAAATTCTTCATTGGGTCCAAACTGCCTACTGGATAAAACCCAAACCTTTATTTAAATAATATTTAAGGCATTGTGGTATTTTTGATTTGTTGTTATTGTTGTTTGTTTGTTTTTCAGACAGGGTCTCACTCTGTTACCCAGGCTGGAGTGCAATGGCATAATCACAGCTAACTGCAACCTTCAACTCCTAGGTTCAAGCAATCCTCCTTCCTCAAGCCCCCCAAGTAGCTCAGACTACAGGTGCATGCCGCCACACCCTGTTAAATTTTTTTAAATTATTTTTTGTAGAGACAGGATCTCACTATGTTGCCCAGGCTAGTGTCAAGCCCCTGGCCTCCAGCAATCCTCCTGCCCCAGCCTCCCAAACTGCTAGGATTACAGACACACCCAGCCTGTCAAGGCCTTTTATGATCTGTTTCATCTCTTTCACATATTGAAAGTGATATTGTTGGTGCTTGGTAAGTGTCAAACACTTAGTAGGAACCCTTGAAATACTGTTAAATAAATGATAATATGTGAGGAGGATTCTCATTGTACCCTCTGCCATACAACCTTATTCCAAGCCCCTTCTACCCCATTCCCTACCCCAATCCCAGAGACTTTTGTACCTCTAAGACTCACAGACTTATCCTTTGGCCCTTTTAGAGCAGTTTTTTCTCAAAGTATAATATGCATACCACTGGGTGGTTCTAGGTGGTAACATAGATAAACATTTTAAAATTTCATTGTTATAAATTTGATTTAAGTGTTTCAGAAAAGCATATAATTTGTACATCAAAACCGTGATATCAATGATATAGTATTAATTAGGACAAGATTTTTTAAAAATCCTTTTAAAAAATGCTAAGTAAATTAACAGCAAATAATACATCAATATGGCAAAAACTATTAAAGTGCTGGGTGATATAGCTTAGTAAACACTGCTAGAGCTTTCTTGAAATTTGAGGATTTAAACAGGGTCCAGAGCTTTGCACTTTTTGAGCCTCTATTTGTTGTTAACTTCCATGCTATAGGGAAAAATAGTCTCCAGGACTACCACGAGAGAAGCCAGTTTGCCACATCTATAATCCTCATGGATTATATCTCCAGCCCAAATCTCAGTCCAGTAAGCCTTTGCTTTGAAAGAGAGGAGCTTACCATCTTTCCTCATACCTCTCTCATGGACTGGAGCAAAGGTGAGCTGAGGGTACATTTTCTTCTGTGTCCTCAAAGCGTAGACTTTTGAATACTTCCCTTCGCTCTTGAAATCATTGTCAGTGGAAAACCTTAACAGAGAAAGTTCTTTGTTTAGTACATCCTAGGGCAGGGGGATTCATGGAACCATTCACTTTATTTTATTTTATTTTATTTTATGTATTTATTTTGAGACACAAGTCTTGTTCTGTCACCCAAGCTGGAGTGCAGTGGCATGATCTTGGTTCACTGCAACCTCTGCCTCCCAGGTTCAAGCGATTCTCCTGCCTCAGCCTCCCAAGTAGCTGGGATTACAGGCACTTGCCACCACGCCTGGCTAATTTTTGTATTTTTAGTAGAGACGGTTTTCACCATGTTGGCCAGGCTGGTCTCGAACTCCTGAGCTCAAGTGATCTGCCCACCTTGGCCTCCCGAAGTGCTGGGATTACAGGCATGAGACACCGCACCCGGCCCCACCATTCACTTTAAAGTTGGCTACATTCTCAGAGAAGACAAGACAATGATAGGAGGCTGTTGATTGGTGCCAAGTAGGAATATTGTTCCATGACAAGGGATGCTTCTGAACTTAATACTGTAAACCTTTGGAGGAACTCCAGAATCTCTTCTGTCCTCTCTAAACTACAGATAGGCTGCTCTTGTAAGTAGTTTCACATAAAACCTCTTTTGTCTAATGTGTTCTCATAGCACATGGTTCCTGTGATATAGCGCCTAACTTGTACTGAGGGTACTTTTTTTTTTTTTCCTGTTTCTTCAAAGCACAGACCTTGGAATATTTCCCCTCAATCTTGAAACCATTGCCAGTGCAAAACCTTAGTTTTGCATGACTGTTTCTCTTTGATTCATGTATCAATGAGGTTAGGGTCATGTAGGGAAAGTCGTGTCTTACTATCTTTGTACGACCAAAGAGTATGTCATTAAATTGTATGGCAAAGAACCAGAAACATGAATAGGGAAAAGATAGGAAAGAAAGCAAGTACAAGAAGAAGCAAGATTTCACCTAAACCATCGTTCTCGCTTGGATGTGGGATCGTCCGACAGTATCAAAGGGAAGATTGGTTTCAGCTTAGATCTTAACTTTTTTTTCTGAGGCATGCGGGGCAGCCAGAGGTTCTCAGTGGGTTTGTGCTGATGATGACTTTCCTGTAGGGAAACGAGGGAAGAAGAGTGAGGGAGTAAGCTGAGTCCCTTGGGATTTTAAGTTTGGACCAAGTTCCTGGACTAAGTTCCAATTCCCCTACAATGATGCAACAAAACCTGTCAGAGGGGGAAGTGGGAACTCAGAAACCAGAATCAGAGGAAGCTGTTCCCTGGGAGGGAAAACACTCTTTTCATTGCCAGATTACTTGTCCAAAACCTGTTCAGTTTCCTAAGTAATTGATTAAATTTGCCTACTGGCCCTTGGAAGTGAATGGCAGAGAAAGTTACCCAGTTTGGGGAAGGATTCAACCAGTGAAGTCCTTGGGAAAGTAAGCATTTGGCAATAAATTGGGAAATAGATCCATGGGACTTTACCTTCCTTTCTTGGAGATGGCTGCCTCATCCACATTCCATTCTCCTTAATGAGAAGGCCATGGAATGGAATGTTGTGAAGTAATAATTATACCATTACAAAAGGTCATAGAATCAAAGTCTTTCAGAAGGAATCTTAAGTCATCCAGTCTGTTTGTCTGACCCTCCTAGTCCCTCCATAATCTCACTATCAAGTGCTCAATCTTTCTTTACCTAAAAAAAAAAAAAGATTTCACCTTTGATCAGCCAATAGATATCTCCCTGTAACTTTTACCCTATAGTCCAGAAGGAACAAATCTAGTCCTTCTTCCATAGAGTCCTTAAACATTTTGAAGGAATTCATCACATTCCTCCTAAGCTCTGTCTCTTCCAGGCTAAACATTGCCAATGTCTTGAACTTTTTTTCATATGACATGGCGTTGGGTTCCTTTTTCTTTTTTAAATCTCATTTGAGAAAGCTACAGTTCATATTCTAACTAATGTGTGGCAATCTGAAATGAAAACAATATGCCAGGTGTAGTAACTCCATGGCATATCCCCTGGCCCCATGGAAGTGTCTATTCAAAAGTCAACCAGGTACGGTGGCTGATGCCTGTAATCCCAGCGCTTTGGGAGGCCAAAGTGATGGATCATTTGAGGTCAGGAGTTCGAGACCAGCCTGACCAACATGGTGAAACCCCGTCTCTACTAAAAATACAAAAAAATTAGCTGGGCGTGGTGGCGCGTGCCTATATTCCCAGCTACTTGGGAGACTGAGGCAGGAGAATCGCTTGAACCTGGGAGTCAGAGGTTGCAGTGAGCCGAGATCACACCACTGCATTCCAGCTTGGGCAACAGAGTGAGACTCCATCTCAGTAAAACAACAACAACAACAACAAAAAGTCATCAATTCTGAGAACCTTCTTCTTTTCTTCTTTTTTTTTCTTTTGAGATAGAGTCTCGCTCTGTCACCCAGACCTGGAGTGCTATGGTGTGATCTCAGCTCACTGCAACATCTGCCTCCTGCATTCTAGTGGTTCTCCTGCCTCAGCCTCCCGAGTAGCTAGGATTACAGGTGCGTGTCACCACGCCCAGCTAATTTTTGTATTTTAGTAGAAACGGGGTTTCACCATGTTGGCCAGACTGGTCTCGAACTCCTGACCTCGTGATCCACCCGCCTTGGCCTCCCAAAGCTCTGGGATTACAGGCATGAGCCACCGTGCCCAGCAGAGCCTTCTTAACTACACTATCTAACATTGCCACTCACATCCATCACATTCCATCTCCTTATCCTACTTTGTCATGGCATTTATCACATTACATTATCTGTGTGATCATTTGTTTATGGTCTAAGTCACTAGAATTAAGCTTCATTAGAGCAAAGACTGGGTCTTAGTCATTAATATATCCCTAGCACCCGTAATAGTGGCTGGCACATAGTAGATGTTCAATAAATATTTGTTGAATGAATAAATGACCAAACTAATTAATTAACATATTGAGCTTTTGCTATCAGAATCTTAAAGACTTTTTGTCTTTAATACTTGCTGCTTCTGAACCATGTCTTTTCAATTCTGAATTTATTCTCTTTAAGCTCTTGTATTAGGATGGTGCAAAAGTAATTGCAGTTTTGCAATTATAATGGCAAAAACTGCACTTACTTTTGCGTCAACCTAATAATTTTAAGGGAAAGAAATCCATTTGAGTTATCTTAAATAATAGGTGTTTTACTGTAAGAGCACATGTGCCTAATAACTAAGATATAGATAACTATCCAGCCATAAGAAAAGCAAAACCCTAGGAGAGCTGGACCTCATATCAGAAAAACAGTAATTGAAAAGTTATTTGGAATCCAAGACAGCACTAGTGAAGGACCACTGTCTTAATGCAAACATATCACTCACATGTTTCTCCTACTTTCTTCCTATCTGCTTCCTTCTTCTCCCTCTACCTTGTTCACTCCTCACCTTTACTCCATAAATATGTGTGTGTATATATATATTTATATATATGGGTTTTTTTCTACCTATAGCTTCTGCTTATTTACTTCTACTTCCTACTTCCCTGTAACTTCAGCCTTCCCATACTCTACTTCATGGCCTCTTCACTACCTTTCTTCCTCATGGTTTGAGTCTTTTTTTTTTTTTTCGTCGGGGGGAAGGGGATGGAATCTCACTCTGTTGCCTGGGCTGGACTGCAGTGGCACAGTCTCCACTCACTGCAACCTCCACCTCCCAAGTTCAAGCAATTCTCCTGTGTTAGCCTCCCGAGTAGCTAGCACTACAGGCATGTGCCACCACGCCCAGCTAATTTTTTGTATTTTTAGTAGATACAGGGTTTCACCACGTTAGCCAGGATGGTCTCAATCTCCTGACCTCGTGATCTGCCCGCCTCGGCCTCCCAAAGTGCTGGGCTTACAGGCGTGAGCCACCGCGCCAGGCCGGTTTGAGTCTTCTAGCCTTACTCTATGTGTCCTTTTAGCTTTCATTCCTACTGCTTCAATCTTTTCATTTCTCAATTCAGAGACCTGGAAACAAGAATCTGATTAGCTCAGGGATTCTGGGTGTTGGTAGTTTGGTTGGTTTTTGTTTTGATTTGTTTTTTGTTTGTTTTGGTTTTAGGGTACCAATCCACATCACAGGTCACTACCCAGCCCATGAATTTTGCTTTGTTGGGTCTGATATCCTCCTCTGGTCTCAACTAGGAGTGGGGACACGGTCCTGTTGTACAAAATAGAATTTCTCAGGATATTCCCTTACTCAGGAGACTGTGGTAGGGTCAGTTTCACTTAGAAGGGGCTGTTAGTATGACAATCACTGTAATAGATATATCTAGTACATTCCACAACTTGCCTACTAGAACTCACAGTCTTTTTGGACGCATGCCTGGGCATAACAAAGAATGCTTTTCTTGTATATGATTCTAGGTTTACAAAAGATTATCACATTTGTCCAGCAAGGGAAGGAAAGGATGCTGCATGAATATTAAAGAGGCATTGTAGATATCACACGTTTCAATCTTCTTGGGCTTGTTCCAGTCCGATAGCCCCATAAAATTACCATGGTGCCAGTCTTTGAGCCTTAACTCTATCCATTAGTACAATTTAACTGGTACCACAATTTGCTCATCAATATGATTAGATTCTGCACCTGAACTGGAGGGTTCACAAAGTGTGCAGGCTGTTGGAAGAAAGCTCTTCCCACACCCAGTTTACATGATAGCTTTGTATTTCCTTCTGCACATTAAGCAGGGCAATCCTGGCCTGGCATTTATCCCTTTCTCAATGTGTGGTCCACCCACTGCCATGAGAAACTACCAGTGAGCTTACCTTCAAAGGGCACAAATTCTGAGACCCAAGAGACCACATGCAGTAAATTCATTAACTCCTTTGTTAGTACATGCCATTGGATATTAGCATTTTATCTTCCACTTGAAGGAGAATCTCTCACTGTCATCCATCTAGCAACTATGGAAACACTAACTCCAAATTCACCACATTTTATTATAAGGGTCTCACTTGGGTAATCCCATGCCCAGCATAAAATTTCTACTAGAATCCTTTGTTTGCACTTTCACTTAACTCATTTATTTAATTTGTTCTTGTTAGATTAGACCCGCTCTTGAGGCTATCATGACCTTTTTTAGATTTTGATTCTTTTTTTTTTTTTGAGACTGAGTCTCCCTCTGTCGCCCAGGCTGGAGTGCAGTGGCGCGATCTCGGCTCACTGTGAGCTCCGCCTCCCACGTTCACACCATTTTCCTGCCTCAGCCTCCGGAGTAGCTGGGACTACAGGCGCCCGCTACCACGCCCGGCTAATTTTTTGTATTTTTAGTAGAGACGGGGTTTCACCGGGTTAGCCAGGATGGTCTCAATCTCCTGACCTCGTGATCCACCTGCCTCGGCCTCTCAAAGTGCTGGGATTACAGGCGTGAGCCACCGCTCCCGGCCAGATTTTGATTCTTAAATATCTCATAATTAAATTTTCTCTACTTCCTCCGCTAATGATTTAGTTCAAGTCTTCAGTATCTCTCACCTTGACTATTTTAGTAACATTATAACTTATCTTTCTGGGTTTTGTCTCTTCCACAACTACTAATGCACCTTTCTTCAACCTCCAAAACAGTCTTCCTAAAATGCAAATTTGATTACATCCTTTTGTCTCCTGCCATTTACTCTATTTGCTTTTTCTTTTTTTGAGATAAGAGTCTCGCCCTGTTGCCCATGCTGGAATGCAGTAGCGCTATCTTGGCTCACTGCAACCTCCCCCTCCCAGGTTCAAGCGATTCTCCTCCCTCAGCCTCCTGAGTAGCTGGGACTACAGGCATGCACCACCACGCATGGCTAATTTTTGTATTTTTAGGAGAGATGGGGTTTCACCATGTTGGCCAAGCTGGTGTCAAACTCCTTATCTCAAGTGATCTGCCCGCCTCAGCCTCCCAAAGTGCTGGGATTACAGGCGTGAGCCACCGCGCCTAGCCCTGCCATTTACTCTCTTACATCTTCCTGAATGCACCTCATTTTCCCATGTCTTCATGCTTTTGCTCTTTCCTCTGATTTGATATTTTCCTGTTCTTTTGTCATGGGTCACTTCCCTACTCACTCCCTTTTTCCCAACAGAAATACTGTATTCTACATTACTTCTGTATTTTGTATATTCTTCTATTACTTTAACATACCTCATTTATTGATCTTTCTCCTATTAGATTCCAAGTTCCTTTAAGACAGAAACTGTCCTGTAATCATCTTTATATTCTGGTTTTTAGCTTACTGTATCCTCAGCAATTGCTTGTTGAATGGAATTTGAATTTCTTTAGTCTATAAAGGAGTTTCAAAGGTTTGGCTACTGTGTAGGCCAGGCGCGGTGGCTCACGCCTGTAATCCCAGCACTTTGGGAGGCCAAGGCGGGTGGATCACAAGGTCAGAAGATCGAGACCATCCTGGCTAACACGGTGAAACCCCGTCTCTACTAAAAAATACAAAAAATTAGCCGGGCGTGGTGGCGGGCACCTGTAGTCCCAGCTGCTCGGGAGGCTGAGGCAGGATAATGGCGTGAACCCGGGAGGCGAAGCTTGCAGTGAGCCGAGATCGTGCCACTGCACTCCAGCCTGAGCGACAGAACGAGACTCCATCTCAAAAAAAAAAAAAAAAAAAAAAAGGTTTGGCTACTGTGATGGCAAATTCCCTCTTCTGAAACTGGAAAGTAATGTGTACTAAAGCATCATTCTTTACTCCTTTCCCATTTAGATATTCATCCGTGTTTTTATTCCTCATTTCCTGACTCATCTTTTACTACTTTATTCTCAACTAGAAAGTCAGTGGCTAGTCTACCCTTTGTTAGTTACAAGTTAAATATCTTTGGCCAAAGAAGAACACTTTCCAATGAAGACCCCATTTTCTCCCTGCAATGAAGTTTCAGCACAAGCTTATTGAATTCTGATTCCCAGGTTCTCCAGATGCTGTTTTGTGAAGCATAGGATCAGGAATAAGAAGGAAGAGATAGACCAAGTGCAGTGGCTCACACCTATAATCCCAGCACTTTGGGAGGCCGAGGCTGGAGAATCACTTGAGGCCATGAGTTCGAGACTAGCCTGGGCAACATAGTGAGACCCCCGTCTCTACCAAAATAATAAAAAAAGTTTAGTCGGGCATGGTGGTGCACACCTGTAGCCCCAGCTACTCAGAAGGCTGAGATGGGAAGATTGTTTGAGCCCAAGAGGTCGAGGCTGCAGTGAGCCATGATTGTGCCACTGCAGTCCAGCCTGGGTAACAGAGTGAGACCCTATCTCAAATAAACAAACAAAAAAATTAAGAGGTTTTCTGAGCACTATTCTCCATGTTAAGTTAACTTCCTTCTCAATGCTAACTCCTAATTCTTCAGGGTTCACATTTTGGGTGCCAGGAGACTTCTGCTTACCATGACCTTGAGCAGTAACTCCTTGGAAAAATATTTTGATGCACTCTCCTTGTCTTGCTGGGTGATTGAGCAGGGAGGTGGGTTGTTGGTCATAATCAGTAATGTCTTATCCTGGTCATACTGTGTTACTTTTAACATGAAGCTGGTGGTTTTCCTGTTTTGAGCCAGGAATTTCTGCAGGGCAGTGGCCTTCAAAGGCTTATAGTACTGGGCCTGAACAGACAGAAAGATTTCCAGAGAGAAAAAGAGATTAGGCCAAGAGCAGGTTAACAAATTGGTTGGCTAATACTTAGCCTCTGTGGGGTAAGCACAGAAGCTGGACAGACTTGCTGCAAAATCTGTAGGGTTTTTTGGTTTTGTTTTTGTTGTTTTTGAGACGGAGTCTCACTCTGGTGCCCAGGCTGGAGCACAGTGGCATGATCATGACTCACTGCAACCTAGACCTCCCGGGCTCAAGTGATTCTCCCACCTTGGCCTCCTAAGTAGCTGGGATTACAGGCACATGCCACCCTGTCCAGCTGATTTTTGTGGGTTTTTCTGTTTTTGTTTTGTAGAGATGGAGTTTTGCCATGTTGCCCAGGCTGGTTTCAAACTCCTGGGCTCAAGCAATGCACCCGTCTCAGCCTCCCAAAGTATGGAGATTACAGAAGTGAGTTATCACACACAGCCCTAAAATGTGTTTATCAGAAACTGTCTGAAGCTCTCAGTCCCTCTCTTCCCTTGGGGCATTCCCCTGGAAATACACTAAGGGGCTGGGGCAATGTGATGGAAAGGTTTCCATGGTAAAAGGAGTCAGGTAACTTAATTCTTCCAATATAATGGGACAAGCAGAGAAGTTTCTACATGGCTAAACCTAATTGGCCTTGTCTCTACAACTCTCTCTAAGGTACGGGGGAAAGCTACCAGGGACCAAATCTTGCTGAAGGAATTCTTCAGAAGTTGGCACAGCCAAGTGCAACACCTTCCCATATTTACATCTTCCACGTAATGTTCCATATTTACGTCAACATTTCTCAGGCACAACCACATTGACATGCACTCACAAGCACAATGTTAAAAAAGGAAAAGCAGGCCAGGTGCGGTGGCTCACGCCTGTAATCCCAGCACTTTGGGAGGCCGAGGCGGGTGGATCACGAGGTCAGGAGATTGAGACCATCCTGGCTAACACGGTGAAACCCCGTCTCTACTAAATATACAAAAAATTATCCAGGCGTAGTGGCGGGCGCCTATATTCCCAGCTACTCGGGAGGCTGAGGCAGGAGAATAGCATGAACCCAGGGGGCAGAGCTTGCAGTGAGCTGAGATCGCACCACTGCACTCCAGCCTGGGCAACAGAGCGAGACTCCATCTCAGAAAAAAAAAAAAAAAAGTAAAAGCAGCCACAAAAGATAGCATGTCACTTAAGGTGTGGGTGAGGAAGGGACAGTCCCACTAAATTTGCCTTTCTCTCAATAGGAGAAAGGCAGAGGGTTGGGGGGAAGGAAGTGAAAGGGAGAAAATGGATTACAAATATATTTTTTTCCTGATCATAAATGTTTCCTCAACTTAAAAAAAATCAGCTGTGGGGACCCACTTTCTTCCCAGTTCTCATCTCCCACTTTGCCACCCCAATCCTCAGCACTGCCTCTGGCATCATAACCTAGAGGCAGCTCTGCCTGCCTGTCCTAAGAGTACACACAGTCACGGAAGCTGGGGACACTTGGAGGCATTAGGGACACTTGCAGTGAGCATCTGCACCACTGCTGAAACTTCCTCTTAGAGATCTTGGGGGAATGCTTTTTCTACCTACCAAATTTGGATGGACTGTGTAATGCCGAAGGTTCTGTAGAACAAATTTTGATTGCCCGACTGCATCAAAAATCTAAAGAGGATAATCAAAGTTAGTGGTTTGAAGTTGCACCTATCCTAAACAGTATTCCATTCCTTACCTCACCTTAGTCTCACTGGAGAACTGGTCTCTAACTTACACTAAGTAAGTTAGAGAAGTACAGTGTGCTTCAGATTTTGTACTCTAGGTTTCTGGAACAAGGGCCCCAGCAAGGAGACCTGGATTCTAAGACCTCTTGACCGTGACACTTGTCAGTGGAAATGGGGCCAGCCTTATGAAATGTCAGGGAAGGCCGTTAGGAGGGGAAGTAGACAAGGGCAGCATCAGTTCAGATTGCGACAAATCTTTCCAAGGAGTCACTTCTTTCTTATGCCTTTTCCATAGCTATAGGAGTGAAATGAGGTGAAAATCAACATGCAGGACAAATCTTTAAGGAGAAAAGCAAGTTTCAAAAGGGCATTAACCTAAAAGTTGTGGGTGCAAGGGAGCCCTAGGGTCAACTCTGCCAATTGAGCTGGGAGCCGACCTACTCACAGAGAAAGGAAGAAGAGCAGTGCATGTTGCAATTTTGAACATCTCTGCAGTATGAGATTCTTCCAGAAATGTTGCAAAAAATAATTGAATTTTGGTAACACTTGTGTCTACCACTTTGCTTTATTTTTATTTTTATTTTTTTTTGCTGGTGGGTAGTCCTGGATGTTAGTGGATTATTTGAGTGTCATATCTGATAGTAGAGGAGCTGAGCCTTTTCCATTCCCTTTCTGCTGACCTAGTGTTCTTGCTTCTCCTCTTGCATAGCCCTGCCTAAGGATGAATCAAGGAGATAGGAACACAAGGAGATAAAAGCTCTGAATTATCTTCTTCTGGCTTGGCATAGTCCGAAATTGGAAAAAAAGAAGAGTGCATCATTATCCTGTGTTCGGATCAGCATTTCTTTTTTCTTTTCTTTTTTTCTTTTTTCTTTTAAATACAGGGTCTCACTGTGTCCCCCAGGCTGGAGGGCATTGGTGCAATCATAGGTCCCTGTAACCTTGAACTCCTGGGCTCAAGTGATCTTCCCTCCTCAGCCTCCCGAGTACCTGGGTCTACAGGCATGTGCCACCATGCCCAGCTATTATTATTATTTATTAATTTTTCTTTTTTTTGCTACTGAGTCTCGCTCTGTTGCCCAGGCTGAAGTGCAATGGCATGATCTTGGCTCACTGCAACCTCTGCCTCCCGGGTTCAAGCAATTCTCCTGCCTCAGCCTCCTGAGTAGCTGGGATTACAGGCTCCCACCACCGCGCCCGGCTAATTTTTGTATTTTTAGTAGAGATGGGGTTTCGCCGTATTGGCCAGGCTGGTTTTGAACTCCTGACCTCCAGTGATCCGCCCGCCTTGGCCTCCCAAAGTGCTGGGATTACAGGCGTGAGCTACCATGCCTGGCCTATTTTTTATTTTTTGTAGAGATGAGGGTCTCACTGTGTTGACTTCTTGGGCTCAAGTGATCCTCCTACCTTGGCCTCCCAAAGTGCTGGGATTACAGGTATGAGCCACCACGCCCAGCCTGGCTCAGCATTTCTAAAGATTGCTATACCTCCCCCATCAGGAGGCAGTATGCTAAGGTGGGTGCCTTACCCACCTTACAGAGGAAAGGCAACATGCACTGAAAAGTTAATAAAGCAAGAGAGCTAATGGAGAAGAGGGAAGCAGTCAGAATGGGACAGAACTACGAGTTAAGAGGAGGCCCTGCTATGCTCCAGGAAGAAAAGGCCAGAAGTTGGCAATTCATGGCAGTTGGAGAAGGAGCAGGAAGAAGCATAGCAAAGCCACTCCACAAATTCCTTTAGAGAGGGTGGGATGAACTATGAGATGGTGGAATGGATCCAAAGACTCAATCATTTAATTTTTACCACCTTATGGAAAACTAAAGTTCATTTGTTGAAAACAGAAATACGAAAAACCTGCTTCACAACTATGAAATGTATGACATATTTAGAATCATAGAAGTTAGGAAAAACTTATTTGGGAGAAAGATATGAAGACGTTTTCTCTTACAGGTTTTTTTAAAAAAAAATAATTTTAGGGGGAAATTCCCTGGTGAAAATGTTTTTACTCCTGAAGTTTTTTGAAGTATTGCATATCTGTTCCAAATTAGTCTCTAGCAGTTGACTAAACCCACAAGATTGTCCAAATTGGAATGTGTTTTTAGTTTTGTTATGTTGAATTTCACTATCTGTGGCTGATTAAATTAAAGTTGGCCTGGAAAATTCACTTGAATGTGGTAAACATGGGAAAACAACCAAGATACCCAGTGGAGTTTTGCTACAAGAGGTAGTTGTAAAGTCTGCGTAAGTTAGGGTTTGACACGCTCTTACTCCCTAAGATAGGTTTCTGCTTCCTGGGTTTTATGTCCTGATTTGTTGCTGATGTGTCCTGTTCCTTCTTTTTCTGTGCTCTATTTCTCTTCAATAACATTTGACAAGTTAACCTTGTTTTCCATATACATTTTTACTCCTTTTTGCTTTTCAGTAGGGAAGTTTGTGATATCCAGCTTATTAAGTACACTAAGCAGCTCCAAAGAAAAATTAAACATTGAACACTTACTAACACTCCTTACCTCTTTGCTATTGACAACCATTCCTTTCTCACGTTTAGCTGAGCTATTTTCTGAAGTCTTTGATTTGCCATTTTGAAACCTGAAAAAGAGGCAGAACATCTGGTTGCACTTTCTGGCTCAGAGGCCTGGACTTCTGCATATTGTCAGTCTCCCTCAACAAAGTTTGGAAGCCTAACTCAGACAAGTCCAATTTAGGTGATCACATCAGTAATTGACTAAGTAGCAAAAAAATCAGACTCATTATCCAGCCTGCATGCTAGGGAAAAGCAAGACTTCAGTTTGGAGAGTTAAACAAGCGGGACCTTTGGATGACTCAGTGACATCCATTGAGTTGGTTTCTTCTAAAATAAGGATTTTAGACCATTCACAGAAGTGCTCTAACAACTGCTTAAGGAAATTATTTTGGGAAGTTAGATCCTCACAATACCCTTAAAAACCTCCTACTATTTTGAATACTTACCTGCCTATTCTTCTTCCACATGGAAATTGCCCTGTTTTTGCCAGTGATTGGCCAATGATTAGCCAATGAATCTGTGAGAAGGAATATAGTTAATAGAACCTCACAACTAAGTTTCCAATTCTTGTTGACCTTGCTTGGATTACTGGCTCTCATGTCTTCCTAACCACATCTCTGAAGACTTCTCTTCTTAGAACTAGGGTAGTAAAAATAATCAACAATGGCAAATATTTCTGTACTCTACTCTCTTACCCTCACCCTAATACCAATTCTCTTTGCAGAAAATAGGGTGAAGCAGCTTCTATTCTTTGCTATTCTTTTTAAACCCATTTGCTGCCAGAACATAATGTAAAATGCTCCTCAGTAAGATTTGGTTAATGATTAAGATAAATGGCCTGCTTCTTCCTTGGAGATAGTTCCATTGGGGGGTTAAATTATCTCAAAGTAAGAAGAATTATGCAACTATCTCAACTAGACCTCTCTCCTTTAAAAATGAGGATAGCAGAATAAGGACCACAGTAAAAGTAGAAATAGCCACGCTATGTAGTTTGTAGGTCAACTGGCTACAGCGTGCTACAAATAATCCCCAAATCCATGATTCAATCCCATTCAAGCATAGCTACCTTCCATCTGTTGCTGGCCACCAGTTGCACCATTAACTCAGGTCAGAGGTCTTAAAAACGGTCCCAATAGAGTAGGTGACCCATGATGGAGAGACCAAAATTCATCCCAACTTAACATCTTAAAGTTTGTGCCCTTTCATTAAGTTATCTAATAATTAGTAATACAGTATAATATTTATTGTAGCACTTTTCAAAATGATTCTTTGATACCTAAAAGGAAGCACAGAATCCCGGATACTCTTCTTCAGGGCCAATTTAAGGCATAGAACTATATGAAAAGCGCTTCTTTAGCCCAACAGCGTCCATCTGGAACAAGCTGGTGCTTTCTTTTTGACAAAAGCTCCTCTAGTTGTTGCATGAAATACAGACCAAGATCTGGTTTTTGATCCAGGGACAATCAGTCAATTAAAATATGTTTAATGAGAGTCTACTCTGTGACCAGCACCATTCAACGTGCTGTGGGCTATGCAGTAAGTTAATATAAAGTGGTATTTATAACTTAGTTGGGCAAACAAGACTACATACTTGGTTTGTCTCTTTTGGCTCATTGCTGTTGACTGCTAGTTGGCCAACCCAAGGCAGGTATTCACCCAAGGCCAAATTCAGGTCTCTGAATAGTCCACGTGCTGCAGGGGTTCAATTCAATCCAAATATTCTTTCCTTAGCACACAGTGTGTACTCACGCCCCATGCTTGAGCCTGTATGGGAAACAAGAAAAGACTGATAGGTGCTATTGTAGATGTAGAAAATGCACAAGACATGATGATGCTTGCTCTTAGAAGTTAAGTTTATTTCACAAACGGGGGAGGTGGGAGAAAGCGATTATCCAATGTAAAACAATAGTGACAAATACATGCTAATATATTAGGTAAGTCACTTTATCTCTTGGGGTCTCAATTTCCTTATCTGCAAAACGGAAAGTATTAACTAAATGATTTAAAGGTGACATTCTAATTCCATGATAGTGATGAGATTTAACTATAAAAAGATCTGAAATAAAATTAATTCACATATGTCCATAGAAGGCTAAAGGTGGAGAAGCAGCCATCTTTCAATTTTCTTCTCCTGTCAACAAAGCCATGCTCATTCATAGATTAGGCCTGAGAAGCTGGGAAAAGTGTGTGTATATATTGGGAATGGGAGGATTGCTATACTTTTTGATATAGACAATTAGAAATGGAAGATACAAGCTGATAAGGTAGAACCAACCATTTAGAGAAAAGAAAGGTCAGTGAGCCTTGGGATGTTTCCTAAAGGATGTGGAGCTTGAGCAGAACCTCTCAGGATGGTGTATGAAGTAGTCTCATTGGAAGATTATTTGTCGTTGTTAAGTAGGAAGAAATAAAAGCAGGTAGGTAGAATGGAGTCACATTATAGGGGCCTTGACAATTAAGTAGAACTTTGAAAAGACCTACATCAGCCCAAATTCCTATGAAGCCCACAGGTTTAGTGGAAAGCCCATAGACAAGGGTTTATGTCTAACTTGATTGTCTAGACAAACCCTAAAGATGATTTCTAGAGTTTATGACAAGACTGAGCTAAACCCTTAAAGTTCCCTTCTAGGGAAATAGAGTAATAAGCGTTTCACCCTTTTCTCACCTTTAATTTTTCTGGAATTGTAAGTCCAGTTCATGTATATGGTGAAACTAAAATAAAAATGAGCTGTCAAATTGGGCAGTATAAGTCTTGGGTTGCTAGTCTGCAGGCCAGGCTGAAAAACAAATCACACAAACACTAAAACTACATTCAAAATAAGAATGTAAAAACCTGGTGTACACTACCTTTAAGAACATCAGGAAATCATAGTTTGGTGAAGAAGGCAAAATCTTTGGCATGGGAACTTTCCATTTTGAAAATATCGTAATTATTCTTTTCTGGATTCTGGAGGAGACAGAGGGAGTTTGTGATGAACAGGCAATCTAGAATGCTGAGGTGTTCTGTGTTGGAGGCAGAGAATGAAAATGCCAAAACTTAAAGGCATATTTAAACAAAATCTGCCAATCTCTTATTTTGCCAGCCTATGACTTCTCTACACACACACACACACCTTCACCATCTCTTAATCTACCTCTACCTAAGCCAATGTTTTCACTGCATTCTTCAAATACAGTGAGCATTTTTTCTTATTCCCCATACTTAAAATGCTGTCCCCAGTCTCTTCAGCCATTTGAATCTTCTCCTTCTCCTTCTCCTTCTCCTTCTTCTGACGGAGCCTCACACTGTCACAAGGCTGGAGTGCAGTGGCACAGTCTCAGTTCACTGCAACCTCTGTCTCCCTGGTTCAAGTGATTTTCCTACCTCAGCCTCCAGAGTAGCTGGGACTACAGGCGCCTGCCACTATGCCCAGCTAATTTTTGTATTTTTAGTAGAGACGGGGTTTCACCATGTTGGCCAGGATGGTCTCGATCTCTTGACCTTGTGATCCACCCACCTCAGCCTCCCAAAGTGCTGGGATTACAGGCGTGAGCCACCATGCCCAGCCCTGAATCTTCTTTCTTTATGTTACTACTCAGGTCATTCCTTTAAAGAGAAGATTTTCTAGATTAATGCAATCCCAAACTCTAGACTATAGTCACTGGGTTTTGTGCATGTCATTGTATAGTGTCTTGTAGTTCTGTTTTCACTTTTCTCATGTGCGGGTCTTGTCTGCCTCTTAAGCTGTGAGTCCCTTAAAAGTGGAAATGTAAATTTTAAACATATTTGTGCCCCCCTCCCAGTGCTTTGTATCTTATGCATTCAAAACTAGTGTTTGCTTATTTCAATATATTTGCTGAACATTTATGACATATTAGACACTCTCCTAGGTGATGAGAACAAAGCATAAATCAGATGTAATTCTTGAGCTCCTTTAGGAGCTCACAGTTTAGCCAGGAAGAGAGACAAAGAAACGGTTGATTGCAACAGAGTAGAATGCCAAATTAGATCTAAATTTAGGGTACTATGGAAGCAATGAGGAAGGGGAATTAACCCATACTGAGAAGAGACTGGGAGAGATTTGGAACTACCGCCTAAACTGAGCTGGGGAAGATGAGTGTGAATTAACCAGGTGATGAGAGAACAGACATTTGAGAAAGAGGGAGAAGCACAGGCAAAAACATGAGAATACAACAAAGCCTGGCTTAGTTAGGGGAATTGAAAATACTGTAATTGCAGTATGCCAGGAACATAAGATTTAGGGGAAGGGTAGTGAGAGGTGAGACTAGAGAGGAAGACAGGATCCAAATCCTAAAATGAACTATTTGATAGGAAGTTTGTGGGTTATTCTGAGTAATGAAGAGCTATCAAGAGATTTAAAATGAGGTATAATCTCCTTATTGAACAATATATATTTTAGAAATACGAAAATAGTGACATGTGAACTATAGATTGGAAAGACAGAAGAACTATAGATTAGAAAGATGCAAAGAGGTCCTTGAGAAGTCTATGACAGTGCTGAGGAGGGGTTGAGAAATTATAAGGGTCTATAGCCATCACCAATTAGTGCCATTCACTCCTGCATCCTAGCCCTGGATGATTGATTCAAAGGTGGCCAATCAGGTTATACTAAGAATTTGAAAGTTTGCTAATGACCCACAGAGCTGAAAGATGATTGCACCTGAGCCACCTCATGTGGTATCCCAGGCTGGAAGACTCTGAGCTCTGAGCTCTACCTGCTGAGGGCCCCGGAGCTGCCCCAGATCTAGTCCTTCTTAAAGCAAGACTACACAATTTTCCCTTCAGTTCTGTGAGCTTTCCTAATATTCTTTCAAATAAATCCTTTATTTTCTTAGGGTTCATTTCTGCAGTTTATGACCAAAAAAAAAGCAGGGCTTTTTGGGCTCTGAAGCAGGGTGTCCAATCTTTTGGCTTCCCTGGGCCACGTTGGAAGAATTGTATTGGACCACACATAAAATACTCTAATGCTAACAATAGCTGATGAGCTAAAACAAATCACACAAAAAAAACTCATAATGTTTTAAGAAAGTTTTTGAATTTGTGTTGGGCTGCATTCAAAGCCATCCTGGGCCACATGTGGCCCATGGGCCATGGGTTGGACAAGCTTGCTCTAAAGCAAGGTAGTGGCAGTGAAGAGGGTTAAAAAAGGATATATGAAAGATGTTAGGAGGGTAGAATTAATAGAACTTGGTAACTAGTTGAATACATGAGATAAGGAATATAATCACATTTTTAGCTTGGTTACCTGAGTTAATGGAGGTGCAAGTTACCAAATTAGAGAACAAAGGGAATGGAGCAAGTTTGGGGGATAAATGATGAATTTTGTTTCTGGTCAGTTGAGTATGAGGCAGAGGTGAGGATGTTGTCTAGTAAGTAGTTTAAAATATGGGTCTGGAGCTCAGGAGAGACAGGTTTGGTACTATAGATTGAATGTTTATGTCCTCTGCCTCCCTAAATTCATATGTTGATACTGAGTCCCTAATTATGAGGGTATTAGGATGTGGAGCCTTTGTGGGGGCAATTAGTGCACTTATAGAAGTGGCTTCAAAAGCACATCTTTACTCCTTCTGCCATGTGAGGACACAACAAAAAGCCGGTCCTCACCAGATACTGAATGTGCCAGCACCTTGATTTTGGACTTCCCGGCCTCTGGAACTGTGAGAAATAAATTCCTGTTGTTTATAATCCACCCAGTTTATGGTATTTTGTTATAGCAGCCTGAACAGACTAAGCCATTTGGGTAGAATTATGCATTTGGAAGTCAGCCTCAAGTATTATGTGCTAATTGAAGCCATTGGACTAGATGAGATCAAGTAGGAAAAATGGTGGACTAACAAGAGACTAAAGCATAGAACCATGCCCCAGACTATGTAAACACCCAAAAAAGAGCATCATAAATGAATTTTGTAAAGAACATGGAAAAGGAGTGGCCAGAGATTGAAAGAGAACTAGGAGGAAGTGGCCACAGATGGGATGATATCATTGGAAGGGATGCTATTATGAAAAAGGAAACAAATTTTTTAGCTTCAAGCAGCAAGTTTTGAAGGTATAGAAAAAGATTAAAACTTGCAAAAATGACCAAAAGCTTAATAAGCAATCCAATGCTGCCATTTATAAGGCAGATAAATCTAGACTGAAAAAAACCTACAAGGCTTGAGTTCATGGAAATGCCAGGATTTGCTTGAAGAAACAGAGACCATCTGGTAAAAGAGAATGTGAATCCCCATTGGTAGTCTTCTTTTTTCAGAGATACAGGGGCTGCATTGATCAAAACCCAGGGCGATCCTCCCTGCCTACTACTCCTTGGGTGTTGATCAGTGACAGGGCCTAAGAACAGCTCCTCCTTATCCCTTCACCTACATAACTTTCCACATTCAGATGGAGACTTCACACCCCAGGTAACAGCTGGGCAGGGAGGACAGGGTGCTGGGGTGGCACAGTGCATTCTGAGAGATGTGACCTCACGAGCAAAGAGCAGGAGGAAGGGCACAAGATGGGAGGAACTGTTTTTTTGAACAGTTTTGTCCTCTTTTCTCATTTCTAACTGTTTATAAAATAGAAATGGCTACCTTTATGGAAGTATTGGCATGGAAAGTAAGAAAGTGTGGAAAGAAGCATCTACCCTTCATGAAAAACGGTAGTGGCACAGAATGCTGAGCAAGGGTAGTTTGCCCCATTTTTGTCTTCTTTCATTCTTTCTTTCTCTTTCTTTCTTTCTTGCCTTCCTTCCTTCCTTCTTTCTTTCCTTTCTTTCTTTCTTTCTTTCTTTCTTTCTTTCTTTCTTTCTTTCTTTCTTTCCTTCTCTCTCTCTCTCTCTCTCTTTCTTTCTGTCTTTCTTTCTTGCATTTTGAGACAGGGTCTCATTCTGTTACCCAGGCTGAAGTGCAGTGGCATCATCATAGGTCACTGCAGCTTCAAACTCCTGGGCTCAGGCACCCACCCACCTCAGCCTCCTGAGTAGCTGGGACTAAAGGCCTGCACCACCATGCCCAGCATTTTTTTTTTTTAAAGAGACATGGTCTCACTATGTTGCCCAGGCTGGTCTTGAAATCCTGGCCTCAAACAATCTTCCTCTCTCAGCCTCCCAAAGTGCTGGGATTACAGGCATGAGCTACTATACCTAGCCACTCTTCCTTCCTTCTTTCCTTTCTCTCCTTCCTTCCTTCCTTTCTTTCCTTCCTTCTTTCTTTCTTTTCTTTTCTTTTTTTTTTTTGATGAAGTCTTGCTGTGCCATCCAGGCTGGAGTGCAGTGGCATGATCTCGGCTCACTGCAAGCTCCACCTCCTGGGTTCACACCATTCTCCTGTCTCAGCCTCCCAAGTAGCTGGGACTACAGGCACCCGCTGCCATGCCTGGCTAATTTTTTGTATTTTTTTAGTAGAGATGGGGTTTCACCGTGTTAGCCAGGATGGTCTCGATCTCCTGACCTCGTGATCTGCCCTCCTTGGCCTCCCAAAGTCCTGGTATTATAGGCGTCAGCCACTGTGCCCGGCCCACTCTTTCTTTCTTAAACAGCTGCTGGTGACACATGAAGCTCTTGCTTTCTTGAGGAGAGGCCTATCATTTATCAGTGGCTGGGTAAATCTTTCCAGTTCAGGAGGATGTGTTAGGAAGCCCAATTTATGTTCAGGCCCCAGCCAGTCTCCAAACCAACTTCTAGCAGAAAGCTTATATTTTGAACTTACCAGATTTTTGCATGTGTTTACTAACTGCTTCACAACCGGTAAGGGAAAGAGATGTAATTGGCACCTCAAATATTACTTTGGCACCAACCTAAATCAACATCCTGACTACAGTGAATGCTACAACTGTTATTTTACATAGTCTACATAGACTCAGATACCAGAGAATACATAAGTAGGAATTTGAGAAAGTTATCTCCCCAGCAAAGCAAAAAATGAAAGCCAGATAGAAACTGGGGACTGCGCAGGGAGGTTTGCCTAGCAACCTGCCCTCCATCTCTGGTAAGAAAGCAGGACCAGAGTTTATAAATTCATTAATCTCATGTATTGACCAACACCAAGACTCAACAAAGCTAGCATTATTCAGAGATGAATGAATGGAAAATGATTTTTAGGGCTAATGCATTTTATGAGGAGTAGAATACAGCAGCAGCAATAGCTGCTCTGGCAAGAATAGGGAGCTAAGAAGCTGCCAGAAGTGGAGGAATACAGAGAAGAGCAGGAGGCTGGGAATCTGGGAATTAGGAATCAAGGCCATCAAATTTTTCTGTAGATTTGTCTGTTAAAAATGTGGGGAAATCTACTTACGAAAGTGGAAGCTGTCTCTCCACTCAGTACTTACATTCAGTTTAGCACTGGAGTGTCAGGAAAATGGGGACCAAAGGAGAAACAAAAATGGGTGGGGGGGAAATGAGGTTTTAAATATACAAGATGGACAGCAAGGGATAGAAGGTGGTCTCAGGAAAAACTCTGGGACTGAAGATGCCCAACATGGCAAATTTCTGAATGTTTCCAACATGGCGGGATGATACATGAAGGAGCAGTGGATATGCATCCCCCTTCAGACATTCTCTGCAGACAGCAGTGAGAAATCCCATGTCTTCTCCTCCTCTTTTTTTTTAACTTTTATTTTAAGTTCAGGGGTGCATGTGCAGGATGTGCAGGCTTGTTACATAGGTAAACATGTGTCATGGGGGTTTGTTGTACAGATTATTTCATCACCCAGATATTAAGCCTAGTATCCATTAGTTATTTTTCCTGATCCTCTCCCTTCTCCCACCTTCCACCCTCTGATAGGCCCCAGTGTGTGTTGTTTCCCTCTGTGTGTCCATGTGTTTTCATCATTTAGCTCCCACTCATAAGTGAGAACATGCTGTTTTTGGTTTCCTGTTTCTGTGTTAGTTTCCTAAGGATAATGGCCTCCAGCCTCATCTATTTCCCTGCAAAGGACATGATCCCATTCTTTTTCATGACTACATAATATTCCATGGTGTATATGTACCACATTTTCTTTATCCAGTCTATCACTGATGGGCATTTAGGTGGATTCCATGTCTTTGCTATTATGAATAGTGCCGCAATGAACATGTATGTGCATGTGTCTTTATAATAGAACAATTTATATTCCTTTGGGTATATACCTGGTAATGACATTGCTGGATCAAATGGTATTTCTGTCTTTAGGTCTTTGAGGACAGTGTATAAGCATTCCTTTTTCTCCACAATCTTGCCAGAATCTGTTATTTTGTGACTTTTTAGTAATAACCATTCTGACTGGTGTGAGATGATATCTCATTGTGGTTTTAATTTGCATTTCTCTAATGCTAAGTGATGTTGAATTTAGTAAACAGACAACCTACAGAATGGGAGAAAATTTTTGCAAACTGAAAATTATGCATCTGACAAAGGCATAATACCCAGAATCTATAAGGAACTTAATATACAAGAAAAAACAAACAATCCCATTAGCTGGGCATGGTGGTGCGTGCCTGTAATCTCAGCTACTCGGGAGGCTGAGGCAGGAGAATCGCTTGAACCAGGGAGTCGGAGGCTGTGAGCCGAGACTGCGCCAGTGCACTCCAGCCTGGCAACAGAGCAACAGAGCGAGATTCCATCTCAAAAAAAAAAAAAAGGGTGGACAAAGGACATGAACAGACACTTCACAAAAGAAAACATACACATGGCCAACAATCATATGAAAAAAAAAGTAGCAAATTCTTAGCTTTTAAGTTCAAGTATCAAGGACTCAATTGTAAGACAGACTGATTTAGGAAAATAGATATGATCAATTCAGATGCCTCTGTCTAACAAAGAAGACAGTTTGTTAGTATTACAGGTTTCTACCCTGATAGGGGAGATGTAGTGTCACAAGTGAGTCACAACTGAATGTCATAATTGAGTCTACCCACAAAAGGTGGATCCCGGCAACTACCACTAATTTATTGGCATCTTGAAGCTTCTCCCCAACCTCATACTTTTTCTTTAAATTTTTTATCTTTAATTCTTGTGGGTACATAGTAGGCATATGTATTTATGAAGTACATGAAATGTTTTGATACAGGCATGCAAAGCATAGTAAGTAATCACATCATGGGGAATGGGGTATCCACCCCCTCAAGCACTTATCCTTTGTGTTACAAAGAATCTAATTATATTATTAGTTATTTAAAAATGTATAATTATGTTATTAGTGACTATAGTCACCCTGTTGTGCTAGCAAACAGAAGGTCTTATTCATTCTTTCTAACGTTTTTGTACCCATCATCCTCACATTTTTAAAATTTTCTTGGTCCTTCTAGTTTTTCCAAATAACTCCAGACTCTGCATGGTGTGATAGCCAGCAATAACAATACAGGATCATACATAATTGTACTACCCTGTATATCTCCCCATATATTAAAATTTCACACCAAGCTATACATTGAATTATAACACTGGCCAAAACTTTAAACACATCAATATCAGTAGAGTTAGGGTGATGGGGATTAGGGGTGAGAAGGAAGCTCTTCAGGAAGTCTCTTCTGTCTCACTCTCCCACTTTGCTTTCTCTCAAGAAGGAAATTCTTATCACTATTTGGGCTCTGGTTCTTTGGGGGAAGTCTGTATATATTAAAAGTTCATATAAATCGGTTTGGCTTGCTCCTCTATTCAGGCTCTTGGCCTCCACTCTCTTCATTCTCCTTTCTTGCATGTGTCAGCCCAATCAAAAATTCAGGTTTGAATTCAGAGTGGAGATGGGCCCACTGGACTCTGTACTTTTTGTGAGTAGCCTCCGCTGACAGCTATTCACCTGCTGTCTCTCAGCTTTAAGCCCCCCATTCTAATCTCCACTCTGAGATGCAAACTACATTTCCCACAGCCTCTGGCCAATGCACTTCCTGTTAGGTTCTGGCAAAAGGAGAGGCTAGTGGGAGATTGGAGGGTAAAAGGAATAAAAAAATCCTCCTGGTTTTCTAGTTCTTATCAGCATCTCTGTGACAAAGGCAGTTGGCCCATCTGTAGTATTCCTCAGTATTTTAATTTTAGATATTGATAAATGGTCTTTGTTGTCAGTTTGCTTTTTTTTTTGGAGATGGAGTCTTGCTCTGTCGCCCAGGCTGGAGTGCAGTGGCTTGATCTTGGCTCACTGCAGCCTCTGTCTCCTGGGTTCAAGCAATCCTCCTGCCTCAGCCTCCTGAGTAGCTGGGATTACAGATGTGTGCCACCATGCCCCACTAACTTTTGTATTTGTAGCAGAGACGGGATTTCACCATGTTAGCCAGGCTGGTCTTGAACTCCTGATCTCAGGTGATCCGCCCACCTCAGCCGCCCAGAGTGCTGGGATTACAGGCATGAGCCACCAGGCCCGGCCTATTATGTTTTATTGTTTTTAAAGCCCTTAGATTTACCCCTCATATATTTGTTTATTTATTATTCATCTCCGTCATGAGATGTACCCTCTAATGAGGCAAGGACCTTGGTTCCTTACTATACCCCCAGTGGCTGAAGCAGTAGTACTTGACACAAGGTAGACACTCAGCAAATATCTGCTGATTGAATGAGTGATTGAAAACTCAGCTGAAAGGTTCCATGTACACTACGTGAGATTTTTGGTTTTGATTTATCAGTTCTGGTCATTGTTGGTGGTACTTGATAGCCATCCCAAATTTTCTTACTTGTTATCCTGTTCTGAAAGAAGACATACTAGATCCAAGGAAAAATCAGATTGAATCAATATCATTTATATGGTGTATCCACAGCCTCTCTGAGGCATTTCCCTACCTACTCACCCTCTGCTCTGTGCTCTCAACGTGGCCCTGACATGTCCATTATTGATGACCCAATCACACTTGTTACCACGATAGCAATGTAACGAAGGCTAGTTGAAGAGAAAGAGGATTCTTCTCGAAACAAAACAAAACAAAAAAAACAGTCCCATCCCAAAGATAGAAAAATCACTTCAGGGAGCCTGCATCTGCTGTGCCTTTGCTTATGGAGTCAGGCTTGCCCAGAAACGGTGGAAGGGCTTTGATCAGCAGTCAAGGCCAACCTATCTTTCAGACGAACAGAAAATGATGACTTGAGAAGGATAGCTTTAGAGATGACAGAAAACAGACTGGGGATATATCATCACATGAATGAAGAGAGAATGATAATTGGGGAAGACGGAAGACATGAGATCAGAAACGTTAAAACTAGTCATAGAAGAGAAAAAGATGGGTGTCCCTTTAATTTAAATCTGGACCTAACTGCCTCTACATTTGGGGGTGAGGCTAGAAATGGGTTGCAGACATGTTTTTAATGATAGAGGACCTGGGAAAATGCCTGGGTCCCAAGAGATTTAATGGAAGAGGAATGAAATGATATTAGGGAGCAATTTGGAATTATACCCCAAGAGGGAGCCTAGATCCAGGAAATTATTGAAAGTCGCCCTCTGATGGTGACAGATAGAAAGTCCTTAACAAGAACAATTGGGGGACATTCCTTTGATGATAGGGACAACTCCCCAAGATGGTTACAGAAAACTTAGGTTTAAGAAAAGAAGGCCAGAAACATGATTGGGGAGTACTTTAGGTATTATTTTTTCTTTTTCTTTTTCTTTCTTTTTTTTTTTGTTTTTTTTTGAGATGGATCCTCACTCTGTCACCCAGGCTGGAGTGCAGTGGTGCAATTTCGGCTCACCTCAACCTCCGTCTCTTGGGTTCAAGTGATTCTCCTGCCTCAGCCTCCTGAGTAGCTGGGACTACAGGTGCATGCCACCCGCCTGACTAATTTTTGTATTTTTAGTAGAGATGAGGTTTCACCATGTTGGCTAGGATGGCCTCGATATCCTGACCTTGTGATCCACCCACCTCGGGCTCCCAAAGTGCTGGGATTACAGGTGTGAGCCACTGAGCCCGGCCCTAGGTATTCTCTTGTGGGTTTCAAGGTGATGTGGTTTTTGTAGGTGGGAAAGCATGACTAGCACATGCCACGAGGGGCACATTCAGGTAATGTACAAGGCTAGGTCTCTAAGGAAATGCGATACACCAGCATGGGCCAGACAGAAACACAACAGAATAGGTGTAGGGCATTATAGGCAAACTCTGACCCAGGTCTCCCATTTTCACCTGAAATTAACTTTATAAAAATTGCATTTTGGGCCGGGTGTGGTGGCTCACGCCTGTAATCCCAGCACTTTGGGAGGCCGAGATGGGTGGATCACTTGAGATCAGGAGTTCGAGACTAGCCTGGTCAACATGGAGAAACCCTGTCTCTACTAAAAATACAAAAATTAGCTGGGTGTGGTGGCGTACACCTGTGATCTCAGCTACTCGGGAGGCTGACGCAGGAAAATTGCTTGAACCTGGGAGGCGGAGATTGCAGTGAGCCGAGATGGCACCACTGCACTCCAGCCTGGGCAACAAGAGCGAGACTCCATCTCAAAAAAAAAAAAAATTGCATTTTGAAATTTTAAAGGCAGTTCCTAAAAGAATGTGCAAATATATCCCACAGAAAGTCTTGCTTTCTTGCTTGTTAGTATTGTGAATGTTTTCTTGCCTTTTTTTTTTTGACAGAGTCTTGCACTGTTTCCCAGGCTGGAGTGCAGCGGCACGATCTCACTGCAACCTCTGCCTCCCAGGTTCAAGCGATTGTCTTGACTCAGTCTCCTGAGTAGCTGGGATTACAGGCGCCCACCACCAGGCCCAGCTAATTTTTTTTGTATTTTTGTAGAGTCGGAGTTTCACTACATTGGCCAGGCTGGTCTCAAACTCCTGACCTCATGATCCACTGCCTGGGCCTCCCAAAGTGCTGGGATTACAGGCACGAGCCACCGCACCCAGCCTTTCTTGCTTTTAGATACTAATTTTATAGGCTGGGCATGGTGGCTTATGCCTGTATTCCCAGCACTTTAGGAGGCCGAGGTGGGTGGATTACTTAAGGCCAGGAGTTCAAGACCAGCCTGGCCAACATGGTGAAACCCTGTCTCTACTAAAAAAATAAAAACAAAAATAAAAAAATTGGCCAGGCATGGTGGCGCGCGCCTGTAGTCCCAGCTACTTGGGAGGGTGAGGCAGGAGAATTGGTCGAACCTGGGAAGTGGAGGTTGCAGTGAGCCAAGATCACGCCACTACACTCCATCCTGGGTGACATAGTGAGACTCCATCTCAAAAAACAATATGAATTTTATAGATATATATTTCTCAATACAATATTTTTCATCCACTATTTGTCTAAGAAGAGTTTATGTTCATGGCCTTAAAACTCAATACCACTTTAAAAACGTGCCTTTTAAAGATGTGCAAGTAATCATTTGATTTACGTTCCAAATACAATTAGCAGAGTGTGGAAATCATATGTAGTCATTTTATAAAGCACAAGTATTGACAAAGGGTCATATGAGTTTCAGATGTTGCTGGTATTGAGAGGCCAAAGTATTGCATCAAACCAACTGTTTGTTAACATTTATATTCATTGTTTTTCATCAGAAAGCAACTCTAAAGCATTTTCCTCTCTAACATGAAAATGTGTTAATGATATACGGACACTTAAGTTATGTTTTAGGAACTTGACTGGGGGACTTTTGTTGACATGTAACCCATTATAATAATTTCCATTTAAAATTATAGGAAGTACACCCTCACTTAGCATTTTTATATGTAACATCTGGTTTTCAGGAAAGTATTATTGACTTAAATGGGAGATGCCTGAACATTTATAATTTTCAAACAAATAGAAATGAATTTTAAAAATTGATGTAGCATAAGTTAAAAAAGAATAAGAATAAAAACAAAAACAAAAGCATGTTAAATTGAAGACACAAAATAAGATGGTAAAAATTAAAAGTTCAAATAAATTAATAACCATATTAAACATAAATGGAGTAAGTTCACCTAAGAGAAAGACATTCTCAGGGTGGATTTTAAAAATATGGCCATGTACTATTTGCCTACATATATCAAAACTATAGTAACACATAATGGCTGAAAAAGGTAGTCCTAGGAGTTTTTTCTCATTCTTTATGTCCTCTTTAAAAAAATTCCTTCACCGCTATCTACTTTGCCTCCTGTGCTACCATATCTCTATGTTACAGGTGACGTCCAAGAGCCTCCTACCAAACAAGAGGGCCAATAATAGCAGGTTGGAGATGTCCAAGTAAATCTAGGAGGTATTGGGTTACTTTGGCTGGGATTAAAAAATACCAGAAACCATTCGCTTTCATCTGGCAGGGACAACAATACATCTTTACCATTTTGCGGCAAGTGTGTCAGATATTTGCCCATTATTTTTCTGTACTCTGCACTATGATACTGTGACTAGACACTGCAAACTTCACGTTCCAGAGCCCCTTGCTAGCTAGCTTCTGCCAATTGGAGGCACTTCCAAAAACCATAAAGTGGAGGAGGTAAGAAGTAGTGTCTTCCAGTTTCCAGTTCGAGTTTGCTTACTCTCCAGCTACAGCAGACAGCTATGATTTGATTCCAGCCTTCAGCTTGTTATTCCCAGTAATAATCTCACTATGCCCCATCAAGATACTAGTAGCAGCCAAGCCCATCATTCACTTTTATCCATTTGGCCATAGCCCCTTGAGTGGTGCAGCCTACACTCCCTCAGCAGTCTAAGCACTAGAAGTAAAGTATCCTCTTCTGTATGTTCTGGTAATATCACTTCTTCCATTTTGTTCCCCCAGGTCTAAGGTGCTACCTTCAAAAGAGATTAATCTGTGGGTTGCCTCAACCTCTCATTTTTGCTTGTTTGGTGTTCCAATCCCTGCGTAATGAATTCCCTTTATTAAATACCCTTTGTTTGAAATATCTAGTGTGGTTTACGCTCTTATGATTAGACTCTGACTGATAGAAGAACCTTGATCCTCTCACCGTTCCAAAGAAAATTATGCTGGTCCACTACAGAGAGGGCTAAGAGGGCTAAGAAAGCAGGGAATATCCTAAAAGCTTTGGTAAAACTCATGAATGTCAGGAAGAAGAAAATCTGAGGGCTTTTACATTAATGCATCTTCTAGAGGGTCCAGTTTAGGAGTATACAGGTTATCTCCTCCTCAGTGGACTGGCCTGCCTTACAGTAAGAAAAATGTACAATTTTTGGTGGCAACCAATGGCACATTTGGGTGTGTTACACTGACAAATCCAATAGGTGACTTTGAAAAACTGACAAATTTTAGTGGGACTTAGAGCAAGAAAAGTTTCTTCAGCTGGTTCAGGCTGCAAGCAAGCAGTTCTGTCACTTGGCTCTTATGATTCAGTAGATCCAATGATGCAAAAAGATCAGGATGACGAAACCAGCCCACGTGACTCCTCAGTAGGTAGGATCACATTAGTGACCTGCAGCGTTCTGTGGAAAAAGCCACACCCTGTGGGCAACTAAATATTCTCCTTATGAACCTCATGTTATATTTTGGGGGAATATATGTCTAAAAAATAAAAATGCTGGGTCATAAGATATATTTGTTTAGTATAATTTGTCTGAGAAATGTCAAATTGCTGCCTGTAATCTCAGCACTTTGGGAGGCCAAGGCTGGCAGATCACCTGAGGTCAGGAGTTGGAGACCAACCTGACCAACATGGCAAAACCCCATCTCTACTAAAAATACAAAAATTAGCCGGGTGTGGTGGCTTGCACCTGTAGTCCCAGCTACTTGTGAGGCTGAGGCAGGAGAATTGCTTGAACCTGGGAGGCAGAGGTTGCAGTGAGCCAACAGAGTGCCACTGCACTCCAGCCTGGGCGACAGAGTGAGACTTTGTCTCAAAAAGAAAGAAAGAAAGAAATGCCAAATTGCACTCCACAATGGCTGCCTCTTTTAAATATCTGCTTTGAAGGATTGCCCTTGGGCTACTGGAGCCACTTATCCCAGAGAATAGGAAGTGTCTGGGAGATTGGGTACCCCCAGTACATCTGTAGTCAATGGACCACTGCAGTATAAAGATGAAAGCCCAGCTCCTTTGCCTTAGACTCATTCAGGCTGAGGCATAATTTCCTCTCCAGAACTCCCTTATAGGATCAGATTAAGGCTAGGACTCTGTCTGAAATACAATACATCTTTCTTTAGTTTCTTCTATTTTTCTGTCCTTCACCCCCAACTTCCTTACCAGTTTATGCTGGGATGACTTTCTTAATAAGTTATTTGAAAATAAATCTATGTCTCAAGATTGGCTTTTGGCAAACATGAGCTAAGTCACATTGCCCCATCCACGCTTAGTATCATTCAACTTTCTAATTCTTCCCTATTTCACTGTTGTTTCAATTTGCATTTCTTTGATTATTAATGAGTTTAAACATTTCTTCATATTTATCAACTTTTGGTTCCTTATTTAAATGCTGATTCATATCTTTTGCCTATTATTTTAATGAAGTTGCTGACATTTTCCTGTGAATTTGCAAGATTTTGTTGTATATTCTAGATATCAACCCATAGTCAGCTTTAAATGGTATGAATAATTTTCTTTAATTCTATTAGCTGTCCATTAATTTTTTCCCTGGATAGAAAGCTTTTGTGTGTGTGTGTGCCTCCACCAAGATTTTTTAAATTAACTATTTTAAATTCAGTGACATTTAGTTCATTTGCAGCGTTGTGCAACCACCACATCTATCTAGTTTCGAAACATTTTCTTCACTCTAAAGTAAAACCTTTCACACATTAAACAGTTTCTCCTCTTTCTCTCTAACCCCCCAGTACCTGGCAGCCACCAATCTGTGTTCTATCTTTATGAATTTATCTATTCTGGATATTTCATACAAATGGAATCATACAATATGTGATCTTTGGTGTCTGGCTTCTTTCACTTAGCTAATGTTTTAGAGGTTCATCCATGTTATAGCATGTATTAGTTACGGTACTTCATCTTTTTTTTAATCACTGAAAAATATGCTTATGAATATACCGCAATTTGTTTATCCACTCTTCCATTGATAGACATTTGGGCTGTTTCCACCTTTTGACTATTATCAATAGTGCTGTTATGAACATGTGTGTACACGTACTTATTTGAGTGCCTGTTTTTATTATTTGCAGCATATACTGCTAGCATTTACCTAGGAGTGTAAATGCTAGATCATATGGCTAACCATTTTACATTCCCACTAGCAATGTATCAGGTTCCAATTTCTCCACATCCTTGCAAACATTTATTTTCTGGTGTTTTTTTTTTTGTTGTTGTTGTTTTTGTTTTTGTTTTTGTTTTTCACTTGTAGTCATCCCAGTGGGTGTGAAGTATTACCTCGGTGTTGGAAAGCTTTTTTGATGTAAATAGGTTAATTAATGTTTTGACTTATGGTTGTGTTTTCTAAGTCTTGTTTAAAAGTCTGTCTGTGCTCCTAGCATATAAAAGTTTTCTCTGTTTTTTGCTTCTATTGACATATTTTTTCACATTTAAGTCTAACCTGTTTAGAATCTCCCTTCGTATTTGATGTTAATTAAGGATCTAGTTTGCATTTCTCAACAAAATGATGATATTAGGTAATAATCTGGTTACTATTGCTCCACATAGCCAATTTCATCAACACCATGTACTGAAAAAACATTTAATTTGTCAATGGATTTTTCATGCCTTCTTTAATATATGTTAAATTCTGATACATAAGTGGTTGTTTCTAAATTATTCTATTCCACTGGTCTGTTAGTTCTTGATCTCAAACCTGCTAAAATCACATGTTAATTCTGTTAATATCAGGCAGGGCAAATTTCACTATACTCTTCTTTTTTTTTAAGGTTTAATGTTTTTAAAGTTGACTTTTATTCACATTTAAGCATCAGTTTTTAGAACATGTGGAAAAAGTATTGAAAACATAAGAATATCTAATAAAAATGAAAAAAAACAAAAAAGAGTAAGTTTATCATCTTCCTTGAAAGGTTCAGCTGTAATTAATTTTGAGTTGGATTACATTAAAATTATATATTAATTTAGAAAAAATATTATTATAAAATTGTACCATACAAAAGCATAATTTTTTTCTATTTAGATCTTTTTCATATTCTTTATTAAAGTTTTCTTCAAAATAAGTTTGTACCATCAAGTTTCACCATTTAAGAGCAAAAAATTTTTTTAGATATATTTTATATCCTTTATTGGAGTTTTAAATTTTTCTTCATAGACATCATATGCATTTGGGATCAAATTTATTTCTAGCTATTTTATGGGTTTTGTTGCTAATGTGAATAGTGTTTTATGTTTATTACATCTTCTACGTGGTTTTTACTGGTTTAGTTCTAACAGTTTGAACTAAAACTTGAATCTGTTGGTTTTTCTAGTTCAATGGTCATATCATTTACAGATAAAGAGAGTTTTTATCTCTTCCCTTCCACTCCCTTTGGCCACTTCTATCTTTTTTCTTTTCTTATAAATTTGTCTAGGACCTTGAGTATAAACAACAGCAGAGATGGGGACATCCTTGTCTTGCTCCTGATTTAAAGTTTTTCCATTAATTATGTTTGCCATTGGTTTTTGATATAAAACTTTATCAAGTTGAAGAAAATTTAAAATTATAAATAAGCCTTGAAACATAATATTTTTGCTGCCTACTACTACTTACTACTAGTGTAAATTCTTTTTCTGCATTTTTTCTTTAATCAATCCATGAGGTAAATTTTGTTGATGGATTTTCTTGTATATACTTCAACATATCAGATTTTATATTATACCTCAATATCTCAATTTCTGAGAAAAATTTTAATTGATTGTGATGTATTATTTTAAATTTCTCTATTAGATTCAAGGAGCTATTTTTAATTTTATTTAAATTTATGTTTATAAATGAAATGAGCCTATACTTTACCCACCCTTTTTAAAAAATGACCTCATAAAATTAGGTTTCATATGCAGGACAGAAATTAACTGTTCTTTGAAATTTTGGTAGAAATAAGCCATGAATAACATGTGGATTTGTGGGTTTAGGAGGAGAGGGCAAAGCATGGTCATTTTTAAGTGTGTAACATTTATTCATCTCTTCAAGGTTTCTATTTCTTCTGCTGCTAATATTGACTTTTATATATTTCTAGGAATTAATAAATGCACAAACCATTTATAATACTTCAAAAAACTTTTATGTCTCTAGTTATTTTCCCCTTTTTTGTTCTGTATCTTTTATGTATTTTTTTTCTTTTTTTTTTTTGAGACAGAGTTTCACTTTTGTTGCCCAAACTGGAGTGCAGTGGCAGTGGTCTCGGCTCACTGCAACCTCTGCCTCCCAGGTTCAAGCGATTCTTCTGCCTCAGCCTCCCAAGTAGCTGGGATTGCAGGCGTGCACCACCACACCTGGCTAATTTTTTGTATTTTTAGTAGAGATGAGGTTTCACCATGTTGGCCAGGCTGGTCTTGAACTCCTGACCTCAGGTGATCCACCCACCTCAGCCTCCCAAAGTGCTGGGATTACAGGTGTGAGCCACTGCTTCTGGCCTCTTTCACATCTTTTTATCTGCATTGTTCTTGCCGCAGATTTATGTAATTAATGCTTTCAAATAAGCAGCTTTTGGTTTTGTCTTCTAACTCATTGATTTCTGACCCTGTCTTTACTATTTTTTCCCTTCTTATTTTTTGGGTTTACTCTATCACTCTTATGTCAACTTCTTGAATTTTCTTCTTAGCTTATGTATTTTTTTTCCCTACTATCCACCTCCAAGAGAAATCACTATTCCTGACTTCAAACAGCATAGATTAGTTTTGTCTGGTTTTGTATTTTATATAAACAGTGTCATAAAGTATGTATTCTTTTGTGTCTGGTTTGTTTTGCTCAACCTTATGTTTGGGAAAATCATTCATATTTTGTATATAGTTGTATGCCCTCCATTGACATTGCTTTAGAGTATTCTATTGCGAGAATATCGCACAACCTATTTATCCATTCTACTGTTGATTAGGCATTTAGATAGTTTCTAGTCTGAAACACTTACAGAATGTGCTGCTATGAACATTCTAATTCAAGTTCTTTTTGGGAACACATGTACTCATTTCTATTGGCTATATATCCAAGAGGGGGAATTCCTGGTAATGTATATGTTAGGCTTTAGTGAATACTGCCAAACAATTTTCCTTAGTGGTTGCACCATTTATACTCTCATCATTGTGGACGAGAGTTCCCGTTGCTCCACATTTTGGTGTTTTCTGCCTGTTTCATGTTAGTTATTCTGGTGAGTTTGTAGTAGCATCTGGTTGTGTTTATTGGCATTTCCTTGATAACTAATGAAATTGACCAACTTTTTTCGTTTGTTTTTTTCTTGCCCACATTGATGAAACTACTTTGGCTCGCACCTGCTTCTTCTCAAGGAATTCCCAATGAACAGTTGACTAAGAAGGGGAAATTGACCCTTGTTTATAGATGGCTCTTCATAATGGCACTAGCCAGAAATAGAATGTAGTGGCATTGTAACCCCTATCAGAGATAATCGTGAAAGAAAATGGAGTAGGAAAATACTCCCATGGGGTAGGACTTGAAGCATTACGGCCCATTGTCTTATTGTCTACTGTTTGTTGAAGGTGAGATGATCTGGCATAAGACTCCTTACTGATTTATGAACAGATACGTGAGGAGAGGATTCATACTGATTTATAGTTAGAGCTTAATGATTTGGCCACATAACCAGGGACTGACGAGGCATCAGATTAGAGGACAGATGACAATGAGATTTAGGAAACAGATTTTGAAAATTTCTCCTGTCTTTAAAGCCTTTTCTTGACCCCACTTCCCCTTCTAGCTGCATCCCCATTTTCTCTCCTTCCCTTTATAACAACCTTCCTTGAAAGGTTTGTCTGCACTTACTATCTCCAATATTTCTCCTTCCATTTTTTAGGCCCACTTCAAGCCATCTGACATCCTTAACACTCAATTAAAACTGTTCTTACAAATGTTGCTTGCATTGCTTCTTCCAAAAGTCATTTTGGATTAAAGTCTTATTTAACTTCTACTGGTTTTACCATGTATTCCATTATCCAGAATTAGCTGGGTGAAAAGGCCTTCTGAAGACTCAGTTTTGGTGACAGCTGACTGACAACACTTGCAAGATTGCGAGATTGTAATCCTGATGAGCCGGGTATGTGGTCTGAACCAGAACTTACATATGGTGCTGTTTTTCCCAAAACCAGAATGCATGGGTCAGGATAAATGTTGGAGTGCTATTCTCAGATCACTCTTATTTAAAGCTTTTTTAAAAAAAAAAAATTTAAGAGACAGGGTCTCCTTCTGTTATCCAGGCTAGAGTACAGTGGCATAATGATAACTCAGTGCAGCCTCAGACACCTGGGCTCGAGCGATCCTCCCATCTCAGCCTCCCAAGTAGCTATGACTGCTACAGGTGTGCATCACCATGCCCAGCCAATTTTTAAATTTTTGGAGATATAGAGTCTCATTATGTTCCCCAGGCTGTTCTCAAACTTCTGAGCTCAAGTGATCCTCCCACCTTGGCTGCTGGGATTATGGGCATGAGCCACCATGCCCGGCCTGTTTAAAGCTCTTAATACCAAAGGAAGGAATGCCTCCACCGGGAGGTCTACAATGGTGCCATTGAACTGGAAGCTGATCCACCTCCTGGACATTTTGGACACTGCTCTGCACGCCACTAGGAAAACAGGCTAGAAACGAGATTATGACATTGGCTGGTGCGCCTTTGATTCTTGATAAGGTTGCTACTGTACTAACTGGGCAAGAATGTAGGGAGGGGTATGAATGTAATCCAAGGGTCTCAGGAGAGAGAGGAGATAAATATCTGAATGTCTAATGTAATTATCTTAGAGAAAAATCTCAACTGTTACGTATAAAATGAAATATTTTTCCTAGTGACTGCTATTGTCTGTTTTCTTTTGAAACTCCCTTTTCTAGCAATTCAATAATTTTCAGTAACTTTCAACTATTAGAATGGTCATTTTCAGTTTTTACAACTTCTTGCTGTTAATTTCACAACTTAAACCTCATATGTAATTTTTTTTTCAAGAGTCTTGCTCTGTTGCCCAGGCTGGAATGCAGTGGCATGACCTCAGCTCATTGCAAGCTCTGCCTCCTGGGTTCATGCCATTCTCCTGTCTCAGCCTCCCGAGTAGCTAGGACTACAGGTGCCCACCACCATGTCTGGCTAATTTTTTTTTATTTTTATTTTTTTAATAGAGACGAGGTTTCACCATGTTAGCCAGGACGGTCTCGATCTCATGACCTTGTGATCTGCCCACCTCAGTCTCCCAAAGTGCTGGGATTACAGGCGTAATTTTAAGGTCTCCCCCAGTAAGCCCCTTATTCACCCTAGTTTTTATTGGCTTAGAGTCTGGCTCTCACTCATCTCCTCTGGCACATACCCTTCTGATGATGGAGTGGAGAAGAGGGATAGCAAAGGTAAAAACCTTCTTATGGGATTGCCCACGGAGAGATTAAGGTCATCTCTTTGGCTCATTGTCTATGGGCATGGTGTGGACAAAGTGCTAGTTTCAACAGGCTCCGCAGTAGACTCACTCACAAGCAATTCTCCCCCTTGGCTAACTTTCACTTGGGGGCCTCATGTTCCATTTCCCTTATGTGTGTACATCTTTGCCCCACTGTGGCAGTCTCAGCAAGACTGTGGCTCCTGGCCAGGCATGATGGCTCACAACTGTAATCCCAACACGTTGGAAAGCCATGGTGGAGGAATAGCTTGAGCCGGGAGTTCAAGACCAGTCTGGGCAACATAGTAAGACCCCATATCTACAAAAAAATTTAAAAATTAGCTGGGCACAGTGGTGCATGCCTATACTCCCAGCTACTTGGGAGCCTGAGGTGGGAGGATCACTAAGCCCATGAATTTGAGGCTGCAGTGAACTATGAAGGCACCCCACTGCCTGGGTGACAGACAGAGATCCTGTGGCCCCCATTGCCATTCACCCTCTGCAACTAATTCTTGGGTACCCAGGCTTTTGGAGAACCCACATACCGTTTCTCCCAGAAACCGGGAACTTGGTGAGGGAGTCATCTCGGCTGTCTGTCGTCTTTGTTAGCCTTGCCGCATAATTTCTTCTCCATAATTTTCTCCTGATCTCAAAGCACAGGGGCAGGTCCCCCAGTTGTCCTTTGGCTAAGAAGACCTTCCCTTGGAGTGCCAACTGCCAGCATCCCTTACAGGGCATTGGTAGGAATCTTCAGGAAAATCACTCTGTCAGGAATTACTGTGTTAACAATCAGTCTTTCTCTTTTTGGTCAAGAGGCAGTCTCCCAAATTAATTGAAACCTGTTAAGTCTCAGTTTATGAGAAAATAATAAATGCAATCTCTCTTTAAAAACAGGGCTGGCCAGGCACGGTGGCTCACACCTGTAATCCCTGCACTTTGGGAGGCCGAGGCGGGTGGATCACGAGGTCAGGAGTTTGAGGCCATCCTGGCTAACACGGTGAAACCCCGCCTCTACTAAAAATACAAAAAGTAGCTGGGCGTGGTGGTGGGTGCCTGTAGTCCCAGCTACTTGGGAGGCTGAGGCAGGAGAATCGCTTGAACCCGGGAGGCGGAGGTTGCAGTGAACCGAGATTGTGCCATTGCACTCCAGCCTGGTGACAGAGTGAGACTCCATCTCAAATAAATAAATAAATAATAAAAATAAATAAAAATAAAAATAAAAAAATAAAAACAGGGCCAAATGGCCAGGTCTGGGATCATATAGGCATGTGCTCCTCCCTGATGAGCCTGAGTTGGAATCTCTTGGCTCACTGTCTACTGACACGCAGCTCAATGTCATTCTGTTATGCTTTAGCCTTGTTGTGAAGCCTTTTTCCTGTTTGGCTTTTGGAAGCATAGACAACCTGGAAATCTCAACTGTACACCTCTGGGGAACAAGCCCAACTCTGGAAAACAATCCAGGAAGGCACTTTAGCATCTGGCTTTATTTTATGCCAAGACTCAAAGTGATGTGTTATGCCTGAAAAATTATTTAACCCAATCCCAACACATTATTCTGCTTAAATCAACACCTGACAGGTAACAGAAGGGCTTCATTTCTATTTTTTCCCTAGTGATTTCACTGTAGGGACGTTGCTTATGCCCTGGCCCGAATGACTAATTTCAAACCTGTTCCCTCTATCTTCTGTACCAAGCATTTACAATTGGACACCTGGAACTGACTTCTCCAAAATGATTTACTGCATTCTAAATTAGATGGGATGCCAAGCAACAAAATCTTTGAAATGCAGCATCCCTTAACCTGCTGTTCATGACCTGGTGCAATGCCTCCAGACACTGCCTCGCAGGTAACTTTCTGAGGTCTCTCTCTGAGCCCACTAAGGGTTACCCAATATCTTTCAGGCTAGCCTAGTTTAGAGAGTCTCATCCCCACAAATAAGAGCATGGCTGGATATTTGTCAACTGGGACCCATCAGTCTGTCTCAGGATTGCAATAAGACTCTGGGGAACTTACAAAAGTCTGTGGGTGAGTGCTCTCTTTCTGGCTAAGTCTATTTTGATCTGATGGAAGTCTCTTTTCTTTTTTTCTTTTATTTATTTATTTAGACAGGGTCTTGCTATGTCGCCTGGGCTGGAGTACAGTGGGAAGTGGCACATTCATGCCTCACTAGAGCCTCAACGTCCCAGGCTCAAGCAACCGTCCCACCTCAGCCTCCCTAGTAGTTGGGACTACAGGCATGCACTACCACACCTGGCTAGTTTTTTGTAGAGATGGGGTTTTGCCATGTTGCCCAGGCTGGTCTTAAACTCCCGGACTCAAGTGATCTCCCTACCTCGGCCTCCCAAAGTACATGGATTATAGGCATGAGCCACCACACCCAGCCAGAAATGTTTTAATAAGGGTTCTGTTATTACTATTAATCTCTTATTCTTAATTTTGAAGATTGCCCAGTACAATTGGAGATAGTGATGGTATACAGATATTGATGTAACTTGCCTCTGTTAAAAAATTTTTTTTGGCTCTGTTAAAATTTTAAAGTTGATTACTCTCAAATGATTCAGGAATAAAAGTGTATGTTTGTGTATATAAATTATATTTGTGTTTATGTATATACACACATACGCACACATGCTACATACAGAAAGAAAGAGATGGATAAAGCAAATATGGTAAATGCTTAAAATTTGGGAATCATTGTGAAAGGTATGTGGGAATTCTGTGTATTATTACTGCAATGTCTGTGTCAGTCTAAAATTATGTCAAAATGAAAAGTTCAAAAATATACAAATACACAATGTATGATCAAGAAATTTTAAAAACACATCCCTAGTATTAGCAGTGATTATTGCTAGAATATGGGTTCACATTATTTTCTCCTTTCGGTTTATCTATATTTATAAATGTTCTACAGTGGAAATGTATTGCTTTTTCTCAGTACTAAAGACAAAGGAGCATAACAATTGTGTTACGATTGGTAAAAGGCAATATTTTTCAAAGTTGATCTTGTTGGCATGCTAACCATGTGATAGTTACTGCTCTTCTTGGGAATGTAACTTAGACATAGGGTTCTGAAATGTGTGGTCTAGAGCTCCTGTTTTGAGTGTATAGAAAACATTTTGTTCTGTGATCAAAACAAGTTAAAAAAAAAAAAGACCACTGTCATTCCTTCACCTCCAGCCTTCCACAATTATTGATATTTTGCTGGCTGTCTTCTTATACTTCTCCAGATCCACTTACCACCTTCCTCTCCTCTTCTTCCTCAGAAGTCTGACCTAGTCAAATGCTCTCTTGTTCTCTGGCTTTCATGGGGTTTGGCCAATGGTGAACAAGTAGTAAAAGATCCATGGGAGGGAGGAGACTGAGATCTGGGTAATTTTTTTCTTGATTCCACCCTTGCAGTCTTCCTATAGTTGGCTTTATCCCTTAACTGAGGAACATTGCACCTGTCAGGCGACCCTCTCCACGCAGCTCTCTCCTTCAAGTTAAGAATGGTAATGACACTCCAAGTTACTAGCTGTAGGATACAGAACTATCCCTTGCTTAATCTCTGCTCACATCTTTGAAGATAGTGCCTTTATTAAACTCTCCTCCATTGACTCAGTTTGAGTGGGAAGGTGATTCTGGATGTGATTAACGTTTGAATTGGTAGAGTGAATAAAGCAGTTTGCCCTCTGCAACTTGGGTGGGCCTCATCCAATCAGCTGAAGGCCTGAATAGAATTAAAACGCTGACTCTCCTGCAAGTGCAAGGGAACTCCTGCAGCCTGACTGCTTTCAAGCTGGGATATCCATGTTGTTCCTGCCTTCAGACTTTGGGTTTCAAAACTGCCAGCCTTCAGACTGGAACCATACCATTGGCTCTTCTGGGTTTTCAGCTTGCAACCACAGATCTTAGGACTTGTCAGTTTCCATAATGGTAAACCAATTCCTTATGATAAATCTCTTTCTGTGCACACACACACACACACGTGTGCCCTATTGGCTCCTATTAGTTCCTTTTTCTCTGGAGAACCAGGACTAATATACTGGCCCTAGAAGACTCTTTCTCTGGGTTCAATACTGATTTTCCCTCCCAGACAGTGCCTGCCCTTCATACCATCAGAGTTGTGAAGTTTCATTTCATTACATGCCATGATGTCTGTACCTTCCCTCTAGTAACCAGGATTTCATTTCCCTGCTGCCTATATTCAGCGTTAGGCCAGTAGCAAGGGTACCCAGTGAACTTCTCGTTGACCCCTCTAGCATCCAGCATTGTTCATGGTCTAAGGGTTTGCTCAGTCACACCAGCTTCCTGGCCCACTGGGTGGTGCCTCTTGTCCACACTGTGGAGACCCATCTGGCTACCTGCTTTTTGGCTTGGTTTCTTCCAGCATTCTTCTGCACATCAATCCACGTCAAAGGGGGAATTTGAGCTCTGTTTTTGTAACTCCTGCCTGTCACTGTGCCCCCTCAGATTCTGAAGCTAAGTAACCTCCAAACCTTGCTGGTAAGAGCGTTCATAACTTTCACTGTCAAAAACGCCAATGCCTAGTCACCTTTTGCGTGCACTGATTGGCCTAAAGAATTTTACTTTTTCCCCTTGCTTTTTTTTTTTTTTGAGATGGAGTCTCGCTCTGTCACCCAGGTTGGAGTGCAGTGGCATGATCTCGGCTCACTACAACCTCTGCCCCTCTAGGTTCAAGCAATTCTACTACCTCAGCCTCCCAAGTAGCTGGGATTACAGGCGTCCGCCACCATGCCTGGCTAATTTTGTATTTTTAGTAGAGACAGGTTTCACCATGGTGGCCAGGCTGGTCTCCAACTCCTGACCTCAGGTGATCCTCCCACCTTGGCTTCCCAAAGTGGTGAGAGTACAGGCATGAGCCACCGCGCTGGGCCTCCCCTTGCATTTTTTTTTTTTTTTTTTGAGATGGAGTCTCGCTTTTGTTGCCCAGGCTGGAGTGCAGTGGCGCAATCTTGGCTCACTGCAACCTCTGCCTTCCCGCCGAGTTCAAGCGATTCTTCTGCCTCAGCTCCCATCCCCTTGCATTCCTTTTTTTTTTTTTTTTTTTTTTTGAGACAGAGTTTCGCTCTTGTTGCCCAGGCTGGAGTGCAATGGTGCAATCTCGGCTCACCGCAACCTCTGCCTCCTGGGTTCCAGCGATTCTCCTGCCTCAGACTCCTGAGTAGCTGGGATTACAGGCATGCGCATCATGCCCAGCTAATTTTGTATTTTTAGTAGAGACAAGGTCTCCATGTTGGTCGGGCTGGTCTCGAACTCCCAACCTCAGGTGATCTGCTCGTCTCGGACTCCCAAAGCGCTGGGATTACACGCATGAGCCACCGTGCCCGGCCACATTCTTACAGAGAAAGTATCTTCAAGAGAAATAATGTTTCTTACAAACCTTAACGAGTCAAAGATCATCGTGTGTCAATCAGCAATTAGAAAGTAATAAATCTCAGCTCTAAGAGTCTGAAATATGGCCCCCAAAGCAGGAGGTTCTTACTAAAGGTCAAGGCAGCACTGACTGGCTGTCAGAGGCAGGGACAGCTACTTACAATTTAAGATTAGCAAGCCCCTAAAAATAAGGAAAGTATTTTCTCTTCCTTCCCATCCTCCTGTTCCTTATTTGTTTAGGAGAGTGTGGGTAGGGAAAAGATAATGTTGTCTGATATTTGTAGCAATGATTGGTATGTGCAATTTCAAACAGAGGCCAGATGCTAATGTTTGTAATAACCAAATAGCAGGCATGTCACCTGTTTGATTTGCCAATTTTAATAAGTACTGTGCTTTAATTTGTAAGGGTAATTTGAGTAATTATAAATATGTAAAAATAGACTCATTAAACATTCTGGGGAATCAAAGGGCTGAATCTCTGCCCCTACTTATTTATGATATATTCATATTTTTTCGATGGGTCAGTAGTTTACTATGATATATGGGAGCCTAAAGCTTGGGGGGTAGACACTCCCGTTTTCCAACTGGTAGACACTAGTCTACCCCCCAAGCTTTAAAAGTAAACAACTACTTCAGGATGGCACATGCCACTGAAAGGTCAGTAGGACGCTATGGCAGATTCTCTCAATTTTCTACCAAAAATATATATCCTCCCTTTATTCTCTGCAAAGCAAACCTCAGTTTTCTACAGGGAGGCATCAGGATATGGACCACAATGAGATTAAGTTCATGACAACAATCCTTTAAGCATTTTCCCATACTTTCTTGCAGCTAGAGTTGGTTATGTGAACCAGTACTGGCCCTTGAGAAGTGAAAGAAAATGCCACTCATCACTTGGAATGGGTAGGAACAATTCTGGAAAGCTTTTGCTTTCTGAGTAAAATGGAGAGATGCCAGTGGTTCCAGCTTACTTTCTTTCTATTTTTTCTTTTTTGAGATGGGGTCTTGCTATGTTGCCCAGGCTTGTCTCAAACTCCTGGGCCCAAGTGACCCTCCCACCCCAGCTTCCCAAGTATCTGGGATTACTTGTGCACTGTGGCTCAAATTATACCTTACCTTTCTTCCTGCTTTAAACATGAGTAAGATGCCTAGAGCTGGCCCTATTGTTCTGTGGCCACGATATGGCAGACTAAGAGATGCTGAACCTGCCAGTATAGAGTGAACTGAACAAATCACAGCAGCACTTTCCTCCAAATTTCTTGTTATATAAGAAAAATAAAACTCTATTTGTTAAGTTACTGTAGGGTTTTCTGTTGCTTCCAGCCAAAGCAATTGTACCTAATACAGGTGCTTTAGCAGAATTAAAGGATTTCAACATATGTATCTTTCTCACTAGGGAGACAGAAGCTTCTAATATCTTCTCCCCCTAGGATCCAGATCCTACGTTGGCTCTGTGAGATGGCCAAGGACACTCTAAATACTAATAGGACCTAGACAGGGGACTACATTCTCTCTTTTATGAAGGTCAAACAGTTTTAAGTATAAAATGCTAGCATACAATAATAATCACACTCCACTTTCCAACTGGGACATAAAAAGACTGGCCTCTATCCTTAGAACCCAATTTATTTTTTAATTTAATTTAATTTCATTTCATTTAATTTAATTTTTTTTTGTTGAGACAAAGTCTTTCTCTGTCACCCAGGCTGGAGTACAGTGGTGTGATCTTGGCTCACTGCAACCTCTGCCTCCCAGGTTCAAGCGATTCTCCTGCCTCAGCCTCCTGAGGAGCTGTGTCTACTGATGTGCCCTACCATGGCAAGCTAATTTTTTGTATTTTTAGTAGAGACAGGGTTTCACCATGTTGGCCAGGCTGTTCTCGAACTCCTGACCTCAGGTGATCCACCGACCTTGGCCTCCCAAAGTGCTGGGATTAGAGACATAAGCCACCATGCTTGGCCCTTAGTACCCAATTTAAATTTGCCTGGAGTTCCAAGTTGAGGACCATGGAAAATCTGTATGGGACTAAGGATGCTGGATTCTCCCTTCCCCTACAGCAACCACTCCTAGTAAAATTTGATCTATGATCCGTGCTAAGAGTGCCCTGGGGACAGGTGCATTAGGGTGGTGCCTCTCAGAGAGGCAGTTAGTACAGCAGCATAGTCTGGGCACATACTCAGTAGCTTGGTGGTCCAGAAAGAAGAGAACAACTTTTGCCCTAGGTGACCACAGTAACTGCAACCTCATCCTGCAGTTATTTGTTTAACAAATCTAAGGAAGGTAGAGAAAGTCTTCAATAAGGTTTTCTGGGCTTCTTGGAGCCAAACTGCCCAACCAATGGTACTAAATGGAACTAAGGCATGATTTTCCTTTACTCTCATATAGTATATTTTCCTAAGTATACTCAAGGGATTAAGGGGACCTGCATAAAATTAAGATGTGAGATGGAAATCTGAATGACTGAGGACTGTGAGTCCAGTATTCTGGGCAATATCAGGAGAGTTGACCTACTGCTCCCAAGTCAGTAAGTGTCTTGTACCTTGTGTCTCCAGCAAAGTATAAAGAGGAGATGCTGAGGCCCTTTAATCTTACACATCTACACAACCCACTGTGAGGGGCTAAGGAGGTATCTCATAAATATCCCTTGGAGGCTGAGGCAGGAGGATTGCTTGAGCCCAGGAGGTTGAGGGTGCAGGAATCCGTGATTGTAACACTGCACTCCAGCCTGGGTGACAGAGCGATACTCTCTTTTCTCTCCCTGTCACTCTCTCTCTGTCTCTCTTTCTGTCTCTCTCTCTCTCTATATATATTTTTCTATCTATCATCTATCTATCTATCTATCTATCTATCTATCTATCTATCTATCTATCTATCTATTTGATATCTGAATAGATATATATGCCTTGAGATTATCACTATGCCCTTGTGTCAATGATCTAAAACCCATTAAGCTAACTATAATGTGTGAAAAGTGTTTTGCTTTATCTATACAAATACCTGGGAAGATGGGAGGGTAGATTTTCTGGGACTTTAGAGCAAAAATCATCTTTGTACCACAGGAACTACATCAGGATAGGCCATGCTGTGAGCACAACCACAGTGGGCCTGTGGCCAGGGTTGAATACACGTCCTGGGCATCCTGAGCAACAAGTCAAGGTCACCTGTGGCAGGACACTAATGTCACTGCAATGGAGTAAAAGAGCCAGCCTGTCTCAGTCACTCCAGTTATAAAGGAGATCAAAATGCTCCAATCACACTTGAAAATGGTGCCGGGAAAAGAGATCATGAGATATTAGCATTCTAAAGAGAATGGTGTATATGATCTGGAAATCAGAACTTAACACCTCAGAACTCTTGGTAGATGTTTTCTTTCTACTGTCCAACCTGGAAATTTCTCAGGAAAGATGAATGGCCCATCAAGGGTTTGAGACTAGAAATTGAGTGACTTAGGGGCCACTGTAACACACAGCAGGCCTTTATGGAGAAGAAATCTGAATCTCCCTCAAGTAAACAGGCATAAATAAATCATTGGAGCAAATGGAATGTTTGTTGTGTTGGGGGCAGCCAATTTATTGCTCAAAGAAATAGTACAATGTTACTTTTTTGTTTTGGCACAATTCTTGTGTTCTATATTACCGGACATGACTTTTTACCAATAAATATAATACGTGGTTGCAATTATAGGAATAACACATGTAATGTATGAATTAATTGTGTGTTAGTGGAAGAAAAAACAAAACTGAAAAGAAGCAATAACATTAAGGTGAAGAATGTGTCTCTTTTTGACATTGCTGGCATAAAGCAGTAACCCCACTCTCAGGAGTATACCTGGTAGGAAGAAACCCTTGAGATATGGATAGGGATCCCTAGGAAAATCCCTCTTTGTTGTGCTCCTTACCCTTTAGGCAACTATTACCTTGTAATAATATTTTGTTTTGTTACAGTGTAATAGTTAAACAACTGAGGTAGAAATGGTATGTTTCAATTGTAAGATTCAATTAGTGATTTACTTTAAGAGTATCAGCGGGTCATTCCACCATATTTCTTTTCTTTTTTTTTTTTTTTTTTGAGACAAAGTCTCACTCTCACCCAGGCTAGAGTGCAGTAGCATGATCTTGGCTCACAGCAACCTCCACCTCCCAGGTTCAAGAGATTCTCCTGCCTCAGCCTCCTAAGTAGCTGGGATTACAGGTGCGTGCTATGATACGCAGCTTAATTTTTATATTTTTAGTAGAGATGGGGTTTCATCATGTTGGCCAGGCTGGTCTCAAACTCTCGACCTCAATGATCCACCCGCCTCAGCCTCCCAAAGTTCTGGGATTACAGGCATGAGCCACCATGTCTGGCTTCCCCCATATTTCTTAAAAATTTTATCTCCTGGCTTACCTTTACTCTTGCCATTACTACCCCTGCCTTAAGCTTGGTGAATGTCCCATGCATATAGATGACCCTGACATCTCAATTTTTTTTTTTTTTTTTTGAGATGGAGTCTTGCTCTGTTGCCCAGGCTGGAGTGCAGTGGCACAATCTCGGCCCATTGCAACCTCCACCTCCCGGGTTCAAGTGATTTTCCTGCCTCAGCCTCCTGAGTAGCCAGGATTACAGGTGCGTGCCACCATGTCCAGCTAATTTTTTGTATTTTTAGTACAGACGGGGTTTCACCATGTTAGCCAGGATGGTCTCAATCTCCTGACTTCACAATCCGCCCACCTCGGCCTCCCAAAGTGCTGGGATTACAGGCATGAGCCACCGTGCCTGACCAACCTCTCAATTCTTGACCTCCTATCCCACAAGGATCTTCTCCACCTCACCTTAACTATTCACTTCCATGGCCATTGCTTAGATTTTATCATTACATATAGGTGTGACCCCTGCATAATCTCAGTGCTATGATTCCCATTGTCTGATCACTTTCTCCTATCTTTCCAGTTTACTGTCTAACCCCAACAAACCTTTGGCATCCTATACTCAAAATACATACAATATTTATTTACAAAAATTACATCAGGTAATACAGAGGGCAAATATGTGCCAAAGACAAAAAGAACATTTTTAGAGCCATAAAAAGAACATTTTAAGCCATTTCCTGAAGCAATAAACTGGCTTCCATAAAAAACACACACACCATTCCATTTGTACCAATTTATTTTCCATTATTCTTCCCCACCTTGCTGTTCTCATTCCTCTCCATATCCAGTTTAAAGCCCATGGTCTCTTATTGTAAGTACTCCCATTCACATAACTTTGATTCCCTTGCCCCCTCTCACTTTTTGGTCAAACTAAAACTTTGGGTAACTCAACTTCTCCACCCAATCTGTGTCTAAACCCACACAGCTGAATGAGGCTGATAAGCGTGCACAGACACAGACTGACTAATCTCACATTAAATTCACAATTGCTAGCGTCAAGTGAATTATTAATGCTGCCTGGGAATCACACATAGTTCATTACTCCCCCCCTCTCCTAAATGACTCACACATTTTCCTTTCTCCTCAAACCCCCAATTAGTTCATGTCTCATTCACAAGCTCAGTTGATGACCTTATTTTCTAATTCACTGAGAAATATTACACAATCAAGAAAGAACTTCCACAGTCTCCCATCACTGCATCCACCCACTTACCTGTGTCTTTAATCTCATATTATGCCTCTCCGACTGCTTCACAGATGGAATGTCCGTGCTCCTAGCTAAAATCAATCCCTCTGCTTGTGCATTAGATCCATTGCGCTTGCTGCCTTAAGGATATTGTTCCTGCAATTCTCCCCCTCTTTTTCTTGCATTAATAATTTTTACTCCCTCTTGGATCATTTTTATTAGCAAATAAACAGGCTGCTTTCCTTCCCATCTTAAAAAAAAAGACAGAGTAAAAGCAATCATTTCTCTTGACCCTGTTTTTCCCTGCCAACTTCTACTCTATTTCTTTGCTCCCATTTGCAGGAAAATGTCTCAGAATAGTGCCCTGTACTCATGGTCTACAGTTTCTTTCCTCTTACACTTTTTTTTTTTTTTTAACAGAGTTTCGCTCTTGTCGCTCAGGCTGAAGTGCAGTGGCACAATCTCAGCTCACTGCGACCTCCACCTCCTGGGTTCAAGCAATTCTCCTGCCTCAGCCTCCCGAGTAGCTGGGATTACAGGTGCCCGCCACCACACCCAACTTTGTATTTTTAGTAGAGAAGGGGTTTCACCACGTTGGCCAGACTGGTCTTGAATTCCTGACCTCAGGTAATTCACCCTCCTGGCCTCCCAAAGTGCTGGGATTACAGGTGTGAGCCACCGCACCTGGTCCTCTAATGGTTTCTTAAACCCACTGCAGCTGGGGTTTTAGCTCCTGCCACTCCATCACAATTACTCTGCTCAAGGCTGCTGATGACTGCCTCCTGGCTAGAGCCAACAGTCAGATTCCCAGCCTTCCTCCTACTTGACATAGCATGAGCATTTCACAAAGTGGACCACTCCATTTTTGGGTGCACTTTCTTTACTAGGCTTCGAAGACACCACACTCTTGGCTTCCTTCCTACCTCACTGGTCATGCCTTCTTCACCTCCTTGGCTGGTTCCTCCTCCTTCCCTTGGAGTGCCCCAGGGATCAGTCTTAGCCTTTTTTCCCTTCACCCTCTACACCCTCTTGTTGATCTCATTTGGACTTACAGCTTTAAATAACATCTATATGCTGATAACTCCCAAATTTTTCTCTCTAGCCCAGACTTCTTTCCGAAACACCAGATGTATCTATTTTACTGCTTCATCAAAATTTCCAAGGGATGTCTAATTTTTATTTCAAACTCGACAGTCCAAAACAGAATGCTTTTTCTTCCACTACAAATCTGCCCCACTTCTAGCCTTCCTCATCTTAGTTGATGGAAACTCCATCCTCCCAGCTGCTCAGGCAAAAGACTTTTGAGTCACTGTGACTCTTCTCTGTCTCTCACTCCCCATGGTCAATCCTTTAGGAAAATCTACTGGCTTTTCCTTTAAAATATATCAGAATCTACCATCACTGTGGTCCAAGCCACCATCATCTCTGATCTAGATTAATGAAATTACCTCCTAACACATCTCCCTGCTAAAACCCTCAAACATAGAAGTCAGAATGATCCTTTGAAACACAAGGTGGATCATACTATGTTTCTGTTCAAGATCCTCAATGGCTTTCTAGTTTACCCATAGGAAAAGTCATTACAGTGACATATAAGGCACACATGGTCTGGCACCTTCCCCTCCTTCTGACCATAACTCTGCTCCAGTCCTGCTAGTTCCTTTACTGTTTCTTGACCTCATCACCTAGGGTTGCTTCTTTAGCTGTGCCCTCTGCCTGGAACACTTTTCCTCCAGATATCTGCTGGCTAACTTCCTCAACTCCTTCAAGTCTTTGTTCACGTCTCATTTGCACAATGAAGCCTATTCAGATCACACTGTTTATGACCTCACCTTAACCCCTACTCTCACTTAGCGCTGTTGATCCCACTCAGTCTGCTCTACTTTTCATTAATTCCATATCTTCTATTATCTAATGCTGATTTATTTTTTATTTTCTATATTCTTTCTGCTGGAATATAAAATCATAAGGGCAGGGATCTTTATTTTATTCACTTCAATGTCCCAAGTGCCTACAACAGTGTCTGCCATATTTTAGTGCTCAATCAGTCCTTGTGGAATTGTATTTTGTAGCCCATGAAAGCCTGGTGCTTTTTGTTGTTTTTGTTTTGTTTCATTAAAGATAAAAGCCATGACTACACACGACCCCAGAAGGAAAGCCTCTAGCTAGCACCGCCTCTGGATGCACTTCAGTCCAGTCCATTGCTGACCCCTGCTGGAACTCAGCGACCAAGTTGCTGTCTGTCCCTTGACTGGATGAGTGGACCTGGAACTCCTTGGGGACCGGCAGGGTGACAAGAGGCTGCTGATATCCTCTTTGCCACCTACTTGTTCCATACCCTGTTTGTAAGAGTCTATCTGTAGTCCTACCTCTCCCTGGGGATTTTTCTAATTCTAGGGGTCTGCAGAAGACAGATTAAAGCTTTCTTTTGTTTTATTTATACTTGGTAACTGTCTTCTCTTATAAAGACCGAATAAGAGGGGGAAAAAATAAAATAAAAAATCCTGCTCTGGGTTCCACTTTCAGAATTAAGAACTTAATCTTTAACCAGACTAAAACTTGACATGAAGTAGAGAATCTGTTTTGAAAATATTAATGGGATTTCTTTTCTTATTCTCTTCCATATAATGACTCCCTTCTCAACCAGAGGCATCCTTTTTCACCAGAGAGCATTATGGTTGTTACAGCAGGAATGCAAAGGTACATGGGACTTGAATTCAGCTTTTGAAGCCCATAATTAAATAACAGTCTTGAAAGCTTTTTTGAGAAAATAAGCTCAAAATTCCAAAACCTCTTAAATATTAAGAGCAAAAAATGTAGCCTGGACATCAGGTTTTACTCTAATCTGTAGGTAGAACACACTTCGGGTATGATGGTGGGAAGTTGCCATCTACCAAGGGAGAAAGTAAAGTGCTCTTCCAGTTGAAAGAGCCAAGGACAGGGGGCAGGTTTGAGGGGTTGAGACTAACTGATGCTTGGATCCCTGGGAAGGAACCCCTCAGTCCCTTCAGTCCTTGGGCCTTGGCCCAGAATGGGAAGATGGGCATGACATCAGGAACCCCAGATAAGTTGAAGGAGAATCTGGAACTTCTGGCCTGTCCTTCACTTGTACTCCATGTTCACTGCGACACTGGGGCAGTATAGTGCCATTCAAGAGGTAGTTCTTACATGGTTGAGAGGTATCTAGGCAGATGGACCTGAGTTTGCACCCCAGTTCCCTGTGGCCTTGGTGTGGAATGCAGGACAACCAGAATATTTTTTATGCCTTGGAAAGAGCATGCAGGAGTGCTGAGAAAACCCAAGGTCCAGAAGTCTGCATTGGGGATGAGAAAGCTACATCCAGCAGAGACCTCCAGTAAGAGGTATAGCAGGACTCCAGACTCCAGACTCCAGCAGTGAGTGTCAGAAAGGCATCAAAAACAGCAGACAGGACCTGTTGCAATTCACTGGGCACAAGCACAATATTCCCAGAGACCCCTAAAATAGCCACACAGCATAGAAAATGAGTGAGGATCCAGAGAACAGCAGAGGACACAGCCATGAGACTGCTTCCCTTTCTGCTGTTCTATGTAAGCTCCCAATATTCAGCAACCATGGTAGGAAGAAGGGGACAGTTTGAGCTTTGAATTGACTGAATATTTATATCCAAAACACTGAATTAAATTGAATGGGAATATTTTAAACTGAAGAAGACTAACTGAAATATAACTAAATTACCTTAATTGACAAGTTTAAATTTTTCACCTGTCATTAACAGGAGTGGGAGCTTCCTAATAAGACACAAGCAGCAATAGATAATAAAAAATGCTACATTTTTTTCTTTCAAGTTGAATCGTAAATGTTTGTATGTTTTGACCATTTTGCTTTTCTTGCCCTTTACTAAACTAGAATATTTTGACAGGTGAACTAGGATTCTGGGTCAAGCTCTGGATTATCAAGAGCTATTGTGGAAAAATAAGAGACAGAGTATTCTGGAGTGGAGTGTGTGAGATTTTTCTTTGAGAATTCAAATTGGGCTCATTTCCTGTGTGGTTTGTGTTGACACTCCCCTAACTCTATCCCTCCAATGAGCTTAAGAAAATGGGAATGAGTCTCTGAATTCCTAGTGAGGGATAAGGGGCAAAAGAAACTCCCTGTCCAAGTCCTAGAATAGGCATGAGAGGGCCTGAGCTGACACTCCTATATACGGGCACAAAGGTTCTTATCGATTTGGATTCTTAGTGTACTATGATTTTTCTCAATATAAAATTATCTACCTTTGCTGCACTCAAGTTTTGTGCTTGGAATTGTATTTTGACTCTGATATTAATTTTGTCACACCTTCTTGCTTTTATTAACACTTAACATTTGTTTGGTATATCATTTCCAAACCTAGGATTTTCTTTTTTCTTTCTTTCTTTTTTTTTTGACAGGATCTCACTCTGTTGCCCAGGGTGGAATACAGTGATGTAATCACAACTCACTGCAGCCTCAACCTCCTGGGCTCAAGCAATCCTCTCACCTCAGCCTCCTGCATAGCTGGGACTATAGGCATGCACCACCATGTCCAGCTAATTTTTTTTTTTTTGTAGAGACAAGGGCTTGCTATGTTACCCAGGCTGGTCTTGAGCTTTTGTCTCAAGCGATTCTCTCACCTTGGCCTCCCAAATTGCTGGGACTGTAAGTGTGAGTCATTGCACCTGGCCTGCTTTTGCTTTTTTAACCAACATTATTTTGTTTCTGTCCTTTGAAATACTTTAAAATGTCAATCTTGTTAACTTATACAAGCAATACATGAAGGTATTCTGCTTTTAAAAAAAGTCAAAGTAGGCTGGGCACAGAGGCTAATGCCTGTAATTCACCACTTCTGAAGGCTGAGGCAGGAGGATCGCTTGAAGCCAAGAGTTCGAGACCAGCCTAGGCAACAAAGCAAGACCCCCCCGCCTTCATTTCTACCAAAAAAAGTAATAAAATAAAGAATAAAAGCTTTATATATAAGGCTAGAGAGCCCCTAACCAACACTTTCAATCCTTGTCTTTTCTTTAATTGCCTATTACTATACTTTGACAACTTTTTTGGTTCTTGTCTCTTGAATTTTTGATCCTTTATATATTCCAGACATTGATCTTATGCCTGATAAATATTTTTCTCAGAATGTAGCTTGATATTTAATTGTGTTTAGGCTTTTAAAAGTAAAACATTTAAAAGTTTTGATGCAGTCAAATCTTTTTCCTTCAATTTTTATTTTTAAAATTTTGTGTCCTAAACAAGATGATCTTCCTTATTTAATGATGATAGAGGGATTTTCCAGTATTTTTTACCAATTTTTTTATAGCTTAAACATGTTTAGGTCTTTACCATCTGTAATTTATTATTATGAAAGGTTTGAGAAAGAAAGTAATGCTGTGTATTGTTTTGTTTTCTTCATGAAGAGGCAATTGTCTCAATAGCATGTATCAAGTAGCCTATCTTTTCCCTGATTACATGAATGCCAACTCTCTTGTCCACTGGACTGTATTTACAGGTTTATTTCTGAACTCTTTATCCAATTCCACTTATCTCCTGTCTATTCCTGCATTATACCACACTGCCTTAATTACTGTAACTTTGTCATATTTTGATATCTGGTAAAGCAATTTTCCCTTCCTTTCCCTTATGTTCTTCTGTAATATTTCCTTTAAAAAGCTCGATGAAAAATCACTGTGGGGTTTTGAATGGAACTGCATTACCGATACAGATTAATTTGAGGACAGAACTGACATTTTTATAGTATTGAGTTTTACCATCCACAGACACTATTTCTTTCCACTTAGTCCTCTTTTCTTTTCTTTTTCTTTTCTTTTCTTTCTTTCTTTCTTTCTTTCTTTCTTTCTTTCTTTCTTTCTTTCTTTCTCTCTCTCTCTCTCTCTCTCCCCCCCCCCCCTTTCTCTCTCTCTCTCTCTTTTTTTTTTTTGATGGAGTTTCGCTCTTGTTGCCCAGGCTGGAGTGCAATGGCGTGATCTCAGCTCACCGCAACCTCCGCCTCCCGGGTTCAAGCGATTCTCCTGCCTCAGCCTCCCGAGTAGCTGGGATTACAGGCATGCACCACCACACCTGGCTAATTTTGTATTTTCAGTAGAGATGGGGTTTCTCCAATTTGGTCAGGCTGGTCTCAAAAGTCCTATTTTCTTTTATGTCATTCAGTAAAAGTTTTATAGTCTTCTTCATAGATGTTCTTTATATTATTTGTTGCTACCAAATATGGAATCACTTAGTCTATTACATTTTCTGATTGATGATTACTGGCACATAAAAAAGTAATTGATTTTCTTCTTTATTACATTAATGTAGTTAATTATGTTTATAGATATTGTTGAATTAATCTTGCATTCCTCAGATAAACTTCACACGATTATCTTGCATTATTCTTGTCATGCATTACTGAATTTTACTTAGGATTTGTGGACCTGTCTTTATAGATAAAATTGGTGTATTTTTTTTTCTTGTCTTTTAACTTGCCTTGTTTTGGTATCAAGGTTAGCTTGACAACATAAAAGAAATTAGTTAATTTTCTATCCTTTTCTATGCTTTAGAGTGCTTTATAAAAATAGAAATTATCTTTTTCTTGAAGGCTTAGAAAAGTTGCCAATGCAATTGCCGAGACCTAGTGCCTTTTGGGAGATACAAGTTTGACTACCACTTCAATTTCAGATTTTCTACATCTTCTTAAAACTATTTTGAAATTTTATATTTTTCTTATAAAATTATCCATATAGTTTTCAATTCTTGATATAAAGTTGTTTGTATTATTCTAATTTTAAAAATCAGTGTTATGATTTTATGTCCTTTTTTATTCCTGATAACTTTTTGTGCCTTCTATTTTATTTTATTTTATTTTTGAGACAGGGCCTCACTCTGTTGCCCAGGCTGAAGTGCAGTGACACAATCACAGTGCAGCCTCGGCCTCCCCGGCTCAAGCAATTCTTCAGCTTCAGCCTCCTGAGTAGCTGGGACTACATGTGCATACCACGCACTCAGCTAATTTTTTTTTTTTTTTTGGCAGAGACAGGGCTTTGCCATGCTTCTTGAACTCCTGGGCTCAAATGATCCTCCCACCTTGGCCTCCAAAGTTTTGGAATTACAGGCGTGAGCCACTGCACCCGACCCTGACTTCTCTTTTTAAGAAATTTATATTTGCCAAAGAAACCTACTGTTATTCACCTTTTAAAAGAGTTTTGCTCAAAGCTACCTATTTTTTCTTGTTTCATTAATTTCTGCTTTATTAATGATAATATTTTTCATTCTTTTTTTATTATCACCCCTCCAGAATTGGTTTCAGATTTTTTTTTCCTAATCACTCCCCGTTCCCCACATCCCTATGAAATCTTAAACCACACATATAGTGTATATCTATTTATGTAGTATGCTCTTTTGGAGGCCACAACCATTGTAATATTTAAATGTTTTCCTTTTCTTCTGGAGTTGAAAGCTGAGTTCATTCACCTTCATTCAACCTTTCTCTTTTTTGAATAAAATATTTAAGGCTATAAATTACATTTCTTCCCCTAGTGTTTTTTGCTTGCTATATAGTGCTTTTTGTTTTCATTCAGCTCCAAATTTCTGCAATTTCCCCTTCTGTCTGACTTACGTAGAGGCTTCCTTTTAAGGATTTCTCAATTTATGGATTTTTAATGATATTTTTGTTGTATTTTTATGTGATTACCTGCCTGAAGTTTGTCTAGACTTTCTTTGTATCTTACCATGTGGCCGATAGGAATGCTTGCAATCTTTCAACATTTAAGTTTGATTTTTACAGTAGGCTTTTGGCAGATACCTTTTATCAACTTAAGAAATTATCTTTTGTTACTAGTTTACTAAGGTATTTTTAAATTAAATCACAAATTGTTGAGTTTTAACAATGAAACTATTGAGATGGTTATGCCTTTTTGCTTCCTAATTTCTATTAATTTGATCAATAACTTTGATATATTTCATGTGTCTCATCTTCCTACACTTTCTAAAGACTTACATCTTTCTGTACGTTCTCCAAGCAACCATCTATATTCCCACTGACAATGGTAATATCACTGAAACTAAGCTAAAAATACTTGGAAGTATTGTTTACATTTTCTGTAATCATCTACTATACCTATCTCAGTGATAGGGATGATTTCCCAGTGCTTTCTCTGCAAATTTAAACAGGTACCTCTCAATATTTTCTTGGGCCTGAGATCCTGAGTGAAGACAGACATTCATGTAAAGCTTGCGTCCATTCTTTTGTTAGATCTCTTAGGGTTCTAATCACCCCCTCTAACCTACTAATAATTAAAATGCCACTCTCCTTTATAATTCCATGTTTAAGATTGTTGGCTACTGGTCTTTCTTATTTTTCTTTTCACATCATCAATACTGTTCTCTGAAAACACAACCTTTCTTCTAAATAAATCCTTCTCTTCTTTCAGCTTAATCAAACCATCGTCCTTTCTTCAGTTTTCACCCTTGTACTGCTTCTATTTTGATTTCAAGATTTAAATATATATATTTGAAACAAATATGGCTCCCATTTTATTTCCTGAATAGACCCTGATTCCTAGGGAGAGAAGGATTCAGGCAAAAGCCTTTTTAATACCTTTCCTGCCTTCGGGATTATGGTATACAATGCTTTTCTCTTCCTCAAACCCCTATATAACAAAAACTTCCATTCCTCTTTATGTATTTGTAACAAAATCCACCATTTCTCTGTGGTTGAACACACAAGAAATTCAGCTGAGGCCTTGAAATTCCACTGTCAGGGCTTATATAGTAAACACACCTGGCACCAACTTGGAATATAAATAGAAGGTGATTCTGGATATCCCATATGAATTAAAGGATTTGGAGCCTCCCACTGGCCTCTCCTTAGCCCTATTAAAGGGTGCATTTCAAATCCAGATAATGGGGAAACTGATCTGATTCCAACCTGATACTTCCCAGAATAATCTAAGAGCTAGAATGTCCCTAACCTGTGCTCTTACATATACATGGAACTTATGCCACTGACCTTAGAATCCTCAACTGCAATTCTGGCTGAGCATAAAGGCAGCACAAATTGATCTATTGAATAGTGCCTTCCCTTTCTGCAGTGATCCTGTCTCAGTTACATCTATGTGAATCAAAATCAGCCACAGTGTTCTGTACAGCTCACTTTTGCCAAAGTCTATGCTCAGTGACTCTAAAAAATTAGTGGCTTGTGTGAGGACACTTGCGATCATAGGCTGCTAAGATTTGAAACGACTAAAGAACTGAAAGGCTGAAGATCATTAAAGCATTAAAGCCCTGTACTCTGGCATTACAGACATCCAATCTCCACACATCTTATTTTGATTCCCTAATTCCAGGTGAAGTGCCTATTTCTCAAGATTTAACAGGCAAGGCACATCTCAATGTGGTGGGGCTTAAGGGAGAAAATTAATTCTACCTCTTTCCCCTCTATGTTATCAGCCAAATGAATAATAGATACAAGAATCAGACTAATGAGGGTCAAAATATCAGTACAGTCATCCCTCAGTATACACTGGGGATTGGTTCCAGGATCCCTGCGTATACCAAAATCCACGCACACCCAAGCCCAATTGGCCCTGTGAAACCCATGTATATGAAGAGTTTCATACTCTATTCGCATGTGACTTTTTGTATATGTGTAGAGAACAGCATATGAGCAGGCTCTGCATCCCACAAATACTCTATTTTTGAACTGTGTTTGGTTGAAAAAAATCTGCACATAAGTGGACTTGTGCAGTTCAAACTCATGTTGCTCAAGGGTCAACTGTTACTTTGCTGATTACGCTGTATCATGGTCAAAACTGAGCTTTCTAATACACTGTCTCCCCTACTCCTCCTAATTCCTGGTCTTGGATCTGGACTACCCAAAGAAAAACATACAGTGGAAATACTTACCTGGATAGCAGCAAGGAACAGAGCTGCCCCAAAAGTAGGAAGAGAGAGAGGTGTTCTTCCAACCTGCCTCTAGAAGGCAGGTCTGGGGCTCAGCAGGTGTGTTTACCCTATGGAAGCAGGATCTGAGTGAAGTGCATGCACACTGCAGGCAGGGAGGTGCAAAAGAGAGAACTTAAGAGTGTGTGTGTACAATGACCCCCCCCCCCCATGTCTCCATCAGAGAATACAATCATTTCTCCTTTGGGGAGAAGTGTGTAGAGGTAGAGATGGGGGTCAAAAATGATATTCCAGAATGGTTCCCTGCTTGGAGAAGAACAGGGAAATAGGGACAAATGACATATTCTTGCCTCCATGGGTGGGGACAAAGCCTGTATTCTTCACATCCTCCCAGCAGAAGCAGGGGATTCAACTCCCTCACAACCAAGGTCTGACCTAGAACTCATTCCCAGCCTCCAACCCATATTTAAGGAAGAGGTCTATGAATAGTTTCTGCTACTAGGTCATTCCTACATCCGAACTGTGGATGGCAGGGATGGGGCAATGGCTCAGAGGTTCAGTCTGACCCCAACCAACCCCCATATGTACTCACTCATTGAGTGAGTACATCTGATTAACAAAAAGAAACCAAAGAAACACCAATAAAATTAGGAAGCCTTTTTCATGGCATTTCACTAACCACTCCTTGAGAACTCTCTGGTTGCTGGAGTGAAAAAGGTAACAACAATACTCAGACTAAGAAAGACCTACCTAAAAACCTTTATCTGGCTACTCCCATGTATGTGCTGAGTATCTCCTTCCCCACCACCTCAAGACCTGGGAGGAGTCAGTTTTACCAATGAAAGACATGTCACATTGAGATTGTCAGAGGCCATCCCCAGATAAAAGTCCCCAGTGTACAAGAACCCAAATAAGGACACTATTTGGGAGCTTGAGAATCAAAAGTTATTTATCAACAGGTGATTGGAAAAGCCAAGCTTTCTTGAAACCAATTTCAGAATGGTTAGTGGAAATTCCTGTTAGCTTCTTTGGTCCACTTACCCAATGGCAGATCTTCAACTGAAAAGGACAAAGAGGAAACAGTAGTCTTCAATAGGACCCCCAGTGCCCTAGCTATCCAGCCCTAGCTGAAGAGACAAACAGAGCAAAGAGAAGACTCCTTCCACTACCAAAAATCACTTTCACACTGGGGGGACTTCTCCTCCCACATGTAACTCAACAGCCCCACCTTCCCTGCTTAGCCTTCATTAGGAAATACTGAACCTCTTCAGGGTCATAGGCCATACTCCTTTGGTCCTTTCTAAGGACCCCTCCCCCACTTAGTGTAGGAGCACTTAGTATAGTCCCAATGCCATGTTTGTATCATTCACTCTCTTGAGGATGCTGGAATGCCCAGGACCAGAAAAAGAAGGGAATTCACACTGAAAATTAACCTAGCAGGTCCAAAGAGAAAGTCTCTCCTAGGATGCCAAAAAGTCATTCTCACTTTATGTCCACATGGTGTGAAGGGAGGGAACGTAACCAGTTAAGAAAAGGGCTTTTGGGTCAAACACAATAGGCAAAGGGTTCAATCAACATGTGAAGGTACATAAAAGCAATACAGAATAGGGAGCGAGGGAGGGACTAAGATCCCAGAGAGGAGGAAGAGATGGGGTAATCAAGTGTGAGGGAAAGAGTCACTTAGCAGGCCAGACACCTAAGTTCTAGTCATGGCTCTTCCCAGCAACCCAGCATATGACTTTGAGCTTATCTAGTCTTCAGTATCCTCATCTGCAAAATAGGGGAAAGCAGTTTGTTTAACCAGATGCCCGTTAGGGTCCTATGAGATTACAGCATCTTCCCCAAGTGTCAGTGATGGACTATTGCAAAATATTCAGGAGGGGGCCAGAGGGGATCTCCCAGGGCAGGAAATGCCTTTCAGCCTCATCTCTAAAGAAAGGGTCACATATATACACATTCATACATACACAAGCAGAGTGGTCAGTGATTTCATCCACAGCAGCAGAGACACATATAGAAAAAACAAATACTGTTGATGTCTGATTCCTTCTTATCGGGAGAGGGGCCCTGAGGATATAACTTGGAGGGACTATATGGTCAGAGGAGAAAGTTCCTCCTATTTGATAATAGCTATCACCTTGCTACTCCTTCCTCAAATCCAAGGCAGCCAGCTCCTTGGAAGAAACCAGTCTGTTACCCTTCCCTCTCCCATCTACCAACTCACCTGTTTCAGAAACGAAAATCTGCAGACTCTGAGGGAAATAACCCCCTAGTTAGCCATTAGGAAATTAACAGAATCTACCACTCCTGAGATTACATAAGGTGGGGCAGCTGTGTCCACACGCCTCTATTTCCCTGAAAGTTATCAATGGTTATGAGCGGTCTTGTTTCGGGCCCCGCCCAACCTTAAGGTCGCTTGAGTTTTCTCTCTGAGTGAAGGGGGAACTAGTCTGGACCACCCTTTTCTTGCTGGTGCCTTTACGGTTGTTTTCAAATGGTTTAACCAATCTCAGCGTGAGAGTGAGCCAGGAAGTTACCATCCTCAAGTAGGAATCCAAATGGGGAGAAGGGCTACGACGCAAGCGCAGGGTTCCAAATCATGCAACAGGACCTGCAAACAGACTCACACCCCAGACATCAAGAAGCATCTCCCAGCCACACATCTACATGGAGCTTATGTGGCCTCTCCTAGCAGAGGTAGCTGGGGCAATTGGGGGAGTGGAGGGCATAAGCCTCCCATCAACCTGGGATCCCTATTTAAAAGATGCTAAAAATAAATTAGTAAACATTGCTGTTTACAGAAATAGAAATCATTTCTGTTTCCAAAGGCCTCTCACCATCCCAGTCCTGGACATTTCCAAGACTGCCACCCCTGACACCCTCTCCAAGGTCCGCCCTGGTGGATGGGTGAGACACCAGAGTCCTTTGAGACTGGGAGCTCCTCAGGCATCTGAGAATTCCAGTTTCACATCCCTGGTTCCAGGGAGGGGAGAATTTTCAGTACTCTGGAGAGTACGGGAGTTCATCCCTTCTTATCAGTTCCTGGGGGCTGTCTTGAGGCAACCCCCACTTTTAGGATGATATACACGTTGCAAGAATTCCCGCTATTTTCCGGCCCCCAGTACCTCCCCAGAGTCCACATGTCTGCCTGGACCCACCCTCAGAGCAGAGGAACCAGTCTGTGCCTTGGTGTAATGACTCTGGGAAAGAAGGATGGGCAGAGAGAAAGCAGGGACAACGGCCTGGGGGATCATCCTTGAGGGTAAGACTGACAGCAATGACTGTCCTACAGGCAGGTGGTGAAGCTGGGCGCCGGGCCGGGACCGGAGCCGGAGGCGGAGCTTTCCACCTCGCTGGTGAGTGGCGGGTCGATGCGGGGAGTTCGACGACGTCCCCGGTACTCGATCATATCTGGATGATAGGTTGGGTGGCGGCGAGCATGCTTGGTCAGGTGGTCGCTCCGGGAGAACTGCTTGGGGCAGAGGGGGCAGGAGAAGCGCTTCTCGCCCGTGTGCGTCCTGTAGTGGCGGGCCAGCTCGTCGGAACGCGTAAACTTCTTGTCGCAGTCGAGCCAGTCGCAGGAGAAAGGGCGCTCACCCGTGTGGGTGCGCTGGTGGGACTTGAGGTGCGACGACTTGTAATAGGCTTTGGTGCAGCCCGGGAAGGGGCATTGGTGGCGCTTGGCAGCAGGTGTGACAGGCCTCCTCCGGGGCACCTGATCCGCGGCGGGGGCGGGGCCTGCCCCTAGGGCCCCTCCAGAGAACCCACCAGAGGCTGCTGGTGCGCCCGGGGCAGCAGGCGCGCTCGGGACGGCGGGCGCATCGGAGGAGCTCTCGGGAGCGCAGACCGCCGCGGCGCCGGAGGCGGGAGCCAGCTCGGAGCACGGGGTCTGGACGGAGCACGGGATCGGGTCGGAGAAGCCGGACGAGGCGCGTGGAGCTTCCCCCGAGTTCTCCCAGGAGCCCTCGCCAGAGCTGCCGCGCAAGTCCGCCCAGACGCTTGCAGCCAGCAGGTGGGGCGCGGCGCCGCCCGCGCCGGGGCTGGGGGCGGGGACCTGCGGCAGCGGGGGGACCGACGCGGGCCCCGGTGGCCCCGGACCCGGCAGAGCGGACTCCGGCGGCGCCGCACCCACCTCCGAGCCTGCGGCTCCACCCGCGCCCTCGGGGTCCGGCGGGCGGCGGTGAACCACGGCGCCCGCGGACATGGACACCAGGCACTCGGCGGCGAAGTAGTCCAGGCACGCCACGGCGGCCGACATGCTGGGACCGCCCGGCCGCCGGCGAGCGCCGTCCGAACGCGGCCGGCCGCGGGCGAGGGAGTTCCCGGGAGCGTCCGTCCCGCAGCCTCGGAGCGAGAAGCAGGAGGCCGGGTGCTCGCCGCCTGCCGCCTGCTGCCGCCGCCGCCGCCGCAGCCGCCGCTGCCGCCGCCGCCCGCGCGGAGCCCGCCCCGCCTGACGCGCCCCTGACGCACCGGAGCCCGCGGGGGCGGCAGAGACCCGCCCCGGCCCGCAGGACACCCCCTCGGAACGCGCGGCCCCCCGGCTAAGTCATGTTTAACAGCCTCAGAAATTATCTTGTCTCCGCGTTCTTTCTTCTGCCGGCGAGCCAGGTAATGGTAACAGAGCGAAACTCCCCGGTCGGAACTTCTGGGAGGCAGCAGCCTCGCCCCCCCCCTCCCCGCAGCCCGCACCCGCCGCCCGCTGGTCCGTCGCCAGCTGGGTGTCCCGCGGAGTCCCAGAAAGTTTTTTTTTTTAAGGAAAAAAATGGCTAATACCTGACATGTCTTTCGGTTCATAATTGCGATTGTTAGCGAAGTGGTCTGGAATTCCATTTCACTCCCCGTTCGCCGCTCTCAGACTAAATTGCAAATATCCCCAAGTCTGTAGCAAAAAAAGTTTTCTCATTGAGCAGGTCAACTGTGAACCCGGGGCCGGGAGCAGTTCCCTAAATAGATCCGCTACGTAGCCATTAATTAATAGCATCTCGAACCAGAAACAGTTTTAACCTTGGAAAAGCAAAGAATCCTCTCCCGGTTGAAATTGAAACTTAAAATCCTTTGAGTAAAGATTTAACTATTCAGCCAACGAAAGAAAAATGCATGTTTAAACTGCATTAACCTGTCACTGGCATCCAAACAAATTTAAACGCTGAGATATAAATTATAGTCTAGCGGCGAGATAAACACATTAAAATGGACTCCCACCATTTTAATAATAGAAAGTCACGTTTCCAATTAGGCATTATCTTGTAATTTGCTTTTGACGAAAGTTAAATGTAAGAAATTGCAGCACATGATATAGAGTGCTCATATGGTGTTTTGTGATTGTGGAGGTTTGCCTTTTTTATAATCAAATGCATGTACGGTTTCTTTTACGTGTCTTCATTGCTTTCATTTTTTCCCTCGTTTTTCTTTTTAAAAATGTAAAACCACATAGAAAAACAAACAGGATAATTTCTAAAAATAGTCATATCTTAGTTTTTGATGTATATAAGCTTTTATATGAGTGAATTGTGTGCATTTTATTTGTAGTTCTTCAGTACTTTTTCTTTTGAAAATTAATACGTATGTATCAAGAATAACATACGTTCGTGTATTTACTGCCTAGGGTAATCAAATGTGAAATTTTTGTTATAGTTGTTTGATGTTTTTATTTATATTTAACATTACAGATAGAGTTGAATGTCACTTTATTTCCCTCCCCAGTTCCATTCACCTTTCTCCCCCTTCACTTTTCTAGGTAATTAGTATTATAAAGTGGCTATTTAATCTGCATTTGTTTTGATACCCGTATTACTTAATTATACATGTAAATATATGTATATCTCCATGCTTATTTCTTAAAATTTTTAAGTAAATGGTTCACTAGTATACGTATCATTTTGCAACTTCTTTCCCTCAATATGATTTTGACAGCTATCCAGGTTGACACCTATAGAATCTACTTTATTCATTTCAGCAGTTTTTAAATAATATTGTCAGTGTTATTATTTTTAAGGCGATTCCATTGCAAAACAGTTAATTTTTCTGAAGTTCCTCTAGACGATTAACTCTTCATTAATCTACACATTAAAATCTATCAGATAGAATAATTTACTAGCTGTTTTATTATTTAGAAAAAATGTGAAGATATTTAAAATGCAGAGAGAACATTACAAGCACCCATATACCTGTCTCATATAATGAATATGTTAACATTTTGTTATATCTCCCTCAGATCTATTAAGTATTCAACATTTCTGATAAAATTGAAGGTCCCTTTGTACTGCCCCCAATACCATTCTCCACCCTTTTCCCCAAAGGCAAACACTAACATGAATTTGGTATGTAACTTTCCAGTCTGGGTTTTACAATTTAACTGGATGTGAACCTATAAAATGCAGAATATTGGTTTATATGATTTTTTTAAATGTACAAACATAGTATTAGGCTGTGCATATTATTCTTGGACTTGTTTTTTTCCTTCATGGTATGTTTTTATTTTTTCTCTTCGTGTTGATAAATATAGATCCAATTCATTCATTTTAATTGCTATAGTGTGGATCCATGCATACAAATGTGTCCTGTTTATTCATTCCCCTATTGATGAATATTAAACTGCTGCCAATATTTTGGTACTACTTGTACATGTTTCCTTTGCACATATGTGAGAATTTCTCTATGTGTCTACCTAGATGGGGAATTGCCGGGCTCCACACACATTTTCAGTTTTGCGAGAGACTGCCAAATGCTTCAATTTGCACACCCATCAGAAGTGTGTGACAGTTCACGTTTCCCTCACATGATCTTCAACACTTTCTAGATTAAGATTTTTATTATTCCTGCCAATTTGATTATTTTAAAAAGCAGTATCTTGTTGTCTTATTTGAATTTCCCTCACTGCTAGCGAAGTTAAGCATTTTTTCCCCATATGTTTGTTGGTTATTGAGGTTTCCAAGTCTGTGATTTGTTTTTTCACAGTCTTCATTTTTTTTCAGTAGATCGTGTATGTTTTATCTTTTTTCCTCCTGATTTGTAGGAATTCATGCGTGTAAACATTAAATATATTGTCTCAGTCTGTGGCTTGTCTTTTAACTGCTTTTGATGTCTTTTGTACTATAGACAATTTAAAATGTACTCATATTCATTGATCTCTTTCTTTATAGTGTCATTTGTGGATTATTAAAGAAACCTCTCCATACCTGATGCATAAAGGTAGCCTCTTATGTCTTCTTCCTTAATGTTTTAAAGTTTTGCTTTCCACACATGAGATTGATCTATCTGGGACTTATTTTTTTTGAATGGTGTAAAGTAGGAATTTAATAATTTTACTCCTCCCTTTTCCCCCAACCCCCATATGGAAGGCATGTGGTAACCCGATTTACTGAACAGTCCTTCGTGTCCCTATTAATGTGTAATGCCACCGTGATTGTAAATTAAATTTCTGTGTATTCATGGATGTGGTTCTAGTTTGTCCTTTTCCACTGATCAAACCAAATTTGAGCCAATACCACAGTCTTAATTACCATGGCGTTGTAAATCTTGATGTGCAGAAGGACATATCCTCTCTTTGTTCATTTAAAAAATTGTTAGGTAATGTACACATCATTTTGCAACTTGCTTTTCTCCCTCAATGTGATTTTGAGAGCTACTCATGTTGATTCCTGTAGAATCTGCTTTATTAATTTCATGAATGTATAGACTATTTTTGGACTTCTATTCTTCTATACTAACTTTAGCATTAGTTCGTCAAGTTGCATTGAAAAACTCTTGGTATTTTGCTTAGTTAAATTTATAGGTTAAAATTGGGGAGCTATGACAACTTCATAAAATTGAGCCAACTAGTACATGAATATTATTCTGATTTTTAAATGTCTTTCAATAACATTTTATAATTTGTTTATAAAAGTATTGTACCTCTTTGTTAGACTTACTCCTATTGTACCTTACAGCTTTTGCTGCTATTATAAGTGAGATCTCTTTTCTATTAAATGTTTAAATTGGTCATTGCTGCTACTGTCATTGGTAGAGATCCTGTAGATTTCGGAATAACCTGAAAAGTGTGTTAGATAATGCTGGCAAACATGCTGAACTTATTAGTTAAATAGTTTATTTGTAGATTCTCTTGTGTTTTCATGTAAATGATAATATTATCTATAAATAACACCCCTAATACATTTTCCCCTTTCTTATCTCCTTGCATGGGCTGGGACCTTCAATATAACATCAGATAGTTAAGGGTGAGTACAAGCATTGTTTTCCTATTTTTATCTGATTGAAAATGTTTCTCATGTGTCATAATTATGATATTTGTTGTAAGTCTTTGGTGGAAACCCTTTATCAGTTTCCTTCTATCCCATTTATGCTTAAAGTAGGAATATTGTTAAACCATGAAATGAATATTGAAATGTTATTAAATGCTTTTTCTAAAAACATTGAGATGATTACAGGTTTTATCTTTGCTGTGTGAAAGTGACAGGTCACATTGATAGATATTTCTAATGTGAACCTACCCTTGCATTCCTGAGTTAAACCCTGCTTTGCCTTGATGTACTGTTACTTATTAATACAGTGCTTCATGTATTTTATTTTAGCATCGATGTTCATAAGTGACATTGGTTTAAAACTTTCCTTTCTTGCACTTTGTGCAAGAAGGAAAATGCATTTGGAAATTTCCTTCTTTTTCTATATTCTGTGACAGTTTGGATGAGATAGGTATGATTTGTTCCTTGACTATTTGGTAAATCTCATCTGTGAAACTATCATATTTTGAAAATTCAATTTAATTTCTTTAATGATTGTTGGTTACTTTGGGGTTTCTATTTCTTCAATTTTGATCATTCACTTTTTTCTGCCTAAAAAATTAGATACTACATTTAAACCTTTAAAATGTTGGTATATGGTTCATGGTATTCTCTTTACACATTCTTTATGGTGTCTGTAGTTATACCCTATTTTTCATTATTGATATCATATATTTGTGAATTCTCTATTTTTTCTTTTTTGTCTTAACCAAGATTTGTCTGTATATTTAGACAAACTTATAGAGGTTTGTCTGTAGTCTTTACAAATAGGCAGCTTTTGTTGATCATATATCTGTTTCTTTTAAAATGTATATATTTGTTTAATTTATATATTTATTTTTATTAATCCCTCACTTACATTTTCATTGAGTTTAACGTATTATTCCTTAGCACCTTAAGTGCTTTTCAAGTTAAATACCTATCAATTCATTAGCAGTGTTTCTTATTTTCTAATATATAATTAAGGGCTATAAATTTCCCTTAAAGAGAAATTTCCCTTGCTTTATCTGTATCCCGCAAGTTTTAAAAATAGTGCTTTTATTGCCATTCAGTGCTAAATACTTTATAATTCCACTGTGATTTCTTAAATATGAAATTTTTGGAAGGGTGCTGTCCCCAGATTTCCCTGGCATTGTATCACTTGAACTATTCTGTAACCAGTGCTCCTTGTGTAACCTCTCAGGAACTGGGTCTGGAAGTATAGTTGGGGATTATTCGAAAAGGAAACTAGAATAAGGGTAATTTTTTAATGCAGCATATACTGTGGCCTTGAAGTAAATGTTACCAAAATGTTATCTCTCCCAAGCCCATTCAGAAGCTTGCAGGAACAATATCAAAGAGATGTTCCTGAAGGCCTTGAACAGCTGACTGGTCCATTCTTTTGGTCACAAGTAGTTCAGGGCATGTACATAGTAGGTGTTACATAAATATGGTAGAATAAATGAATAGGAATATACAAGCTGACAGATTAGTATTACTATTCATTTATGATTATTAATCCCAAACAGACATTAAACATTCCTAGAAATACTGCACACCAGTTTGCATCTATTGCCAGTCTCCTTCCTGCCTTTTGGCAAAAGCTAGTCTATTCTAGTTCTAGCTCCATTATCTCTTGCTTTCTCAAGATTCACAATCTATAACATACCTTCTCTCTCTCCAACATCATCTGTTTTTTCTTCTGTACAGAATAATTTGAATCAACATTCAATAATGGATTAATACCTTCAGTTAAAAAATATCCCTCTCTCTCTCTCAACTCTCCTTTGTCTTCTAGCTACTGCCACATAGTTAGGTTGCCCATGAAAGCCAAATTTCTGAAGTGCCGAGTATATTCTGTCACCAATTCCTTACCCCCATGGATTATTAAGTTTGCTTCAATATCGAGCCCTCACTTTGCTACAGAAATTCTTGTCAGGATCAACATTGATGCACCACACAATGTAAACGTCCTTAACACTACTGAACTGTACATTTAAAAATAGTTAAAGTGAGAAATTTTATATTATACATACTTTAATTTTCAAAGCTTTCTTTTCTCAAAAGGAGAAAAAAATTAACATCGACCCCCTTGTTGCTAAATTCAATCCTCAAATAACTAGAACTCTCAGAGCAGTTGAGCAATCCTTGAAATATTCTCATCTTTTGGCTTCTGTGATATTACATTCTTTTGGGCTTTCTTCATCTTTCTAACTGTTCCTTAACAGTTTAAGTCTTAATTACTCATTCCACCTCTTTACCTAATCTCTAAAATTTAAAATTCTGCAGAACTCTATCCTAGGTCTCCTTCTCTCAATTCTACCCACTCTCTCTAGGTAATTTTAAACATTTTCCATGGTTTAAGTACACCTGTATCCCAAGAACTTATAAATTTTATACTCTTTAGCCCAGATCTCTTTTCCAGAGATGTCAGAGAGTCTTAACTACTTGACAGCTCCCCAGCCTTCCTGGAATGTCTCATTGATATTTCAAACAATAGATTAAAAAGTCAAATTCTACCCCAAATCTACTCTTACTGTGTTCTTCCCTGTCTCAGTACACAGCACTTTCATCCATTCCTGCTCCTTAAACCAGGAAACTGGGGTCATTCTTGACACTTCCCTCTCCATCCGCCCCAACATTTAATTAACCTTCAAGTTTGGTTGTTCTGCTTTCAAAATGTGTCTTGACCATCTCTTTTCTCATGCCAGTACCGTAATCCAAATCAACGTCAGCTTTTGATCAAACTATCATAATACTGGGTTCCCTTAACTAGTTCCTCTACTTCACTTTTGCTCCATTCCAATGTCTTCCCCGTATAGTTGCTACATGGTGAAGTCACAGTTAAGACAAATTCGAAACAGCGGACAATGATCTGGCTCCTATTTACCTTTCTACCTGACCTCTTACTCACTCACTGTATTCCAGCTTACATTGGCCTTTGAAAACGCTAATTCCTCGAATGCTCAAACTGTAAAATCTTCGCATATGCTGCTCCTTAAACCTAAACTGCTCTTGCCTTCACTTTTTGCCTGAATAATTCCTGTGTATCATTCATCCATTTTCACTTCCTCTGAGAATCCTGACACCCACAATCTAAACTGTATCCCTTCTTTTACACAGGCATTCATTGATTTAACAAATATTTAGTGGATATTCTACTAAATATTACTAAATATTTACTGTTCTTCACCTCGCATAGTTTTAGGCACTGGTGATAGAGCAGTGAACAAAGCAGTTTCTGCCCTCATGGAGCTTACATCCTAGTGAGAGAGCCTGATAACAAGCGAGTAAGTAAATTCATAGTATTTCAGATATTCAGGGACAGATGCTGTGGAGAACAGTAAAACAGGGGCAGTGAGATAGCATGTTCTGAAAGGGGATATTTTGTGTACAGGGTTAGGCAAGACCGTTCTGATGAGGTGAACTGAAGGGAGTAGTCTTAAGAAATCTAAGAGAAAAATAGGAAGTGTGAAAGTTTTGAAGCAGAAGCATGTGGGGTGCTGGGCAGCTTAGAGGCTTGCACTGGTTTTCTACAGCTGCTGTAACAAATTACCATAAACTTAGTGGCCTAAAACACAAAAATTCCATTTCTCACAGTTCTTTAGTTCAGAAGTCCAAAATCAGTCTCACTGACTAAAATCAAGAGATCACCAGGACTGCATTCTTTGCAGATACTGGGTGAGAATTCGTTTCCTTGCCCTTTTCTAGCTTCTAGAAGCAGCTGTCTCTTGGACCCCTTCCTCCCTCTGTAAAGGCAGCAATGATGGGTGGAGTCGTTCTCTGATTTGCATAAATCCGATCTACTCTTCACCTTCTTATTTCTGCTTATAAGAACCCTTCTGATTGCATTGGTCCCACTTGAATCCAGTATAATCTCCCCATCTCAAGTTCAGCTAATTAGTAACTTCTATTCCATCTGAGTTCTGGGTATTAGGATCTGGACATCTGTGGGGAACTATTATTCTGCCTAGCACAGGGTTGAAGCAGACTAAAGGAAGGGAAGAATGAGTTCAGGGACTGGGCTGAGTGGGAGGCAGGTCATGTAGGGCCTTGTAAACAATGTGGACAGGGAGATGGGAAGTCTTAAGGAGGATTGATTCACCTTGGTTGCTGTGTGGCTAGTAGACTCAATGGCAAACAAGAGTGGAAGCAGGAGAGCAGTTAATATGCCACTGCAGAATTCCAAGACAAAGATGATGGTGGTTTAGACCAGTGAAGGTGGTGAGGTGTGGTCAGATCCGGGATGTTGTTTGGAGCTAGAGTGAGGGATATCTGCTAAGGTGTTGGACGCAGGGTATAAGAGAATGTGAGGATTCACGAATGACTGCAAGGATTTCAGCCCAGTAACTGGAAGAATATACTTTCTATTTTGAGATGGGGACGGCTTTAGAAGAAGCAGGATATAGGAGGTGGAAATTGGGAGTTTGCTTTTGGACACTTGGAGATAGGGAAGCTGAGTTGGCTCTTGGATCTGAGTCAGATGCTGCTTTTTTTTTTTTTTTTTTTTTTGAGACAGAGTCTCACCATGTTGCCCAGGCTGGTCTTCAGCTCCTGGGCTCAAGCGATCCTCCTGCCTCAGCCTCCTGAGTAGCCAGGATAGTCTGATGTTTTTATAGTTCAATGAAGTCCAGCTACATCCCTGACTGGGCAACAGGATAAAAGGGATTTTTTAAAGCTATGTGTTTTTATACGTATGTTTCTGGAGAACAGGAATTCTAACTCTTAGTAGAGTTTTTCAAAATGCCATGTATAATTGTTTGTTTAATAGTTTTTTATTATAATGATCACAAGATGTTATCTAAATATAATTAAAACCGATTGTTTTGTGTCAAACTATAAAAACAAAGATTTATATTTTAGGAAATCTAATCATTTAATATCTAATTTTTTTAAGTTCAATTTCCATTCTTGATAAAACCTCTATGTTCTTAGCTGTCAGGTTTCTGTTAGATCCGCTGAACTTCTTTCCTGTGACATTCACGCTCATGTTAATTTACAAGTCTAAATGAACTATATGTGACCTTATGAAAAACAGATGAGCTTTTCTTTGGTGAATTTCAAACACTTTTTCAGTGCCTGTAGTGTTGTGGGCACATAGAAGGTAAAGGCACATAGCAAATAATTGGAAAATATTTTTATATAATGAGACTGAGAGCAAAGGTCCAACTGAGATGTTTATATGAGACAGAAAAAAAAGTGGGTGGTGTTAAGATTCTGCAGTATGATAGCTCAATAGTTCAGCAGTATGTGTGGTGACTTTGGAGTCTAACAAGCCAGATTCACATCTCAGCATGAGACATAGGACCCTCTCCTTTCCCATGAAGGGAATAGAAATTGGCGCAACAGTTTGATGATAACCTGTCAAGATGATGGTGTTCATACATACCCTGTAACTTAGAACTTTTATACCTTACTTATGTGCCATAGAGAAATTTTTGTACTTGACCCTAGGAGACTTCTACAAATACGTTCAGAGCACCATTTGCTGCAAATTTTTGAAGTAACTTATTCATTAAAATGTAAGGCAATACTACACAGTAGTAAAAATAAGCAGTGAGGCGACATATCAAAGGCCTGTCTCTTAAAAAAAGAAAAATAAATATCATAGCCAGGTGTGGCAGCCTGAGCCTGTAGTTCCAATTACTTGGGATACTTGAGCCCAAGAGTTCGAGGTTACAGTGAGCTATGGTGGTGCCACTGCACTCCAGCCTGGAGACACGGCAAGACCTCATCTCTAAATAAATAGATAGATAGATGTATAGATTAGATTAGATTAGATAGATAGACCAAAACTAGTTAGATCATGGATAATGCTTTCTGCTTAGTAAATAGAATGAAAAAAATCTAAGATTTTAGAAGACTGTGTCAAATATGATGTCTTTTACACAACGTAAATACTTGATCGTAATTACTATATCAACACGTTATAATTGTTAATAGTACAGACTCTGCAGCCAGACTGCCACATTCTGCTTCCATCACTCACCAACTACATGACCTTGATAGAGTTACTTTGCTTCATTCATAAAAGGGAATGAGAGTAGCACCTACTTTATTTGGGTTGTACTAATTAGTTAATACATGTAATATGATTAGACCACACATAGGCGTATAGTAAGCACTGTATTTATTATTATGTATTGTTATCCACATATTATTCATATATGTCCATAATATACCCATACATTAAAAGTAGAATACATTAGCAGGTGTGATAAATACCAAATTTAGAGCAGTAAGTGTCTCTGGTACGGGAGGAAAGGGAATGGAGTTTCAACAGATTCTTTTGTTATTTGTTTATTTTTTAAAAAATCTGAAGCAAATTAGGTAAATGAGATTTGTCAATATGAGCCTAGGTACAGTGCTGTTTGCCATATTATTCTCTGTACTTTTCTGTGTGTGTGAATTTTTTTTTTTTAAATCGCAGAACAGAGCCAGAATATTAGACACACAAAACATACCTGCCAAATAAGTGAGTGGACTGGGGATGCAGCCCTTGGAATGTCTGGCTGGACTCCCCCTTTATTCTGCCTTCCAGAATAAAGGCGAGCAGGGGGCATCTTGGCCATTAGGAGGGACACTCCTCTCCACCCATGTGGATGCAGTGGAGCCAGGCTTTCAAGGTTCTGAGGGAAAATTATTTTGAACTTAGAATTCTATACCCGGGTGAACCCATCATTCAGTGTGAGAGCAAAATGAAAACACTTTCAGAAGTTTTCAGGTTCAGGAAATTTACCACTCAAGCACCCTCTCCGGAACAATAACTAAACATCATATTCTGGAGAGAAAAAATGAATCAAAGAGGAAGGCACAAGGGACAGGGAACCTAGTGACAAAACACAGCATAATTTAAAATAATCATTGATTGTGGGGAGGGGGAGAGAGAGAGGGAGGGAGGGAAAGAGAGAAATAACAACCATCTGACATTCTGGAATTAAAATCCCTAATGGTCTTTACATGGGAGGTAGCAAGAGGGCAAAGGAAAAAAGTAGAGGCGTGAAAAGGTTACTGACTTGTTCAGAGAGAAGCTAGTCATGTTGAGTAATTGAAGATGTTGATTTTATCAAGTAATTTTAAATATGTGCTACAAAATGAAAGAGTAACCACTGGAAAATTGAAATAAGATACCTAATTTCCTAGCTATTAAAAGAAAACATTAAATAAGGAAAATGTCATCAGTTCAAGAAAAGCAAGAGGAGAAAAGGAGAAACAATAACAGATTATGGTAAATAGAAAACACAAAATAAGATGCAGGAGTTAGTCCAAAGTGTCAGTAATCACAAAGTGAATTAACCAACCAAATGAAAAGATAGAGCCCCTCAGACTGAGTTTAAAAAATAGAGAAGGGAGGGTAGAGAATTCAAAACCCTAAAAAGCTATATGCTGTTTATCTAAAACAAATGACCCAGGAATTTAAAATTGAACAACAAAAGCAGATGTATTATGAAAATGTCAACAAAGCAAACCAAATTAACATTTCAAGTAGAAAAAAACATAAGGATAAAGAAGATTCTAATAACATTATGAGAAACTTTATATACTCAGTTTAAATGTACGTGGAATATTTACAAAGAAAATTTCAATAGATCCTATAAAGTAGAAATTATACAACCTACACAGTGACCACATGCATAAAATTATTATTTAACAACAAGAAGACAGTAAAAAACAACAAACAGAAAAAGCACTATCCGCTTGAAAATGAGAAGGCACACTTCTAATTAACTTGGATTACAAAAGAATTAAAATTGAAATTACAAACTACTTAGAAATGAACAAATGAGCACACTACATTCCAAGATTTGTGCGTACTGCCAAAGTGGTACAAATGGAAAGATTTGCAGCCTTGAGTGCTTGTAGAAAACAGAAATTGTGAAAATAAACAAGCTAAGCTCATGACTCAAGAGTTAAAGAACAGGAAAAATAAGCCCAAAGAAATAAAAGTAGAAATAAATTGGCCGGGCATGGTGGCTCATGCCTGTAATCCCAGCAGTTTGGGAGGCTGAGGGAGGAGGATCACCTGAGGTCAGGAGTTTGAGACCAGCTTGGCCAACATGGTGAAACCCTGTCTCTACTAAAAATACAAAAATTAGCGAGGTGTGGTGGCAGGCGCCTGTAATCCCTGCTAGGGAGGCTGAGGCAGGAGAATCGCTTAAACCTGGGAGGCAGAGATTGCAGTGAGCCAAGACCATGTCATTGCACTCCAGCCTGGGCGACAAGTGCGAAATTCCATTTCAAAAAACCAAAACAAAAATAGTAGAAATAAATGAAATTTTAAAAACCCCAAGTGGGCTTCATTAATAAAACCATTTACTATTTATTTGGCAAGACCAATAAAATAGATGAATGCTTGGTGAATCAGATTAAGAAAAAAAAGAAGATATACTTAATATAAGGATCAAGAAATGTGGAAAAAGCCAAATATTACTGTGTACAACTTTAAATAAATATAATTAAAATTAAGATAAAATGTTTGATCGATAAATGCACAAATTACCAAAGTTGGTTCAGTAAGGAGCAAAGCTCCATGGACCATTACATAAAAATAAATGGAAAAATAATTAAAGGTATACTTAAAACAAAACAAAACACCAGATCCAAGTAGTTTCGCCAACTGGAGCTACCAAAGCTAAAAACAGGTATTTCCCATGTTATATAATGGTCATAGTCCATAAAACAGATTGAACAATTTTTCAATTCGTAAGAGGTTTTTTTTTAATACCCTAGTTCTGAAATCAGATAAAGATAGGATCCAAATAAAAAGAGACTAATTCTCACAAACATAGTACAAAATTTCTAAATCTGGAAGTGTATTTTAAAAATAGTGCATCATGCCCAAGTTGAGTTTTTTCCAGGAGAAGAATGGTATTTGGATGGTGAAAGTGTATTAATAGAATTCATTGTATTCTCTGAAGAGAAAATATATAATAGGCACCCCAAAAAGCAGTTGATAAGATCTAGCACACATTCCTGGTTTTAAAAAATGATCTTAGTAAAGAAGTCATAGAAGAAAGCATCTTATATTTGAAAAGGGGTTTCCAGCGGAAATCTACAACAAACATAATGCTTAACCATGAAATACTTGAAACATTCCCATTAAAATTAGGAACAATACAAGGGTAGCCTTTACTAGTACCACTTAGCATTAAAGTAGACATCCCATTCAGTACAACAATGGGGAAAAAGCCAAGAAAGAAGATGAATACATATTGGAAAGTAATATACAAAACTGTAACTTTTTGCAGATGCACATTTCCATGTACCTAGAAAAATCCAAGGAAAATGTCAGAAAAACTTGAGAGCTAGTAAGATTGTGGTAGGGTGACTGTATAAAGATCTTGGTGAAGAAAAGTATACAGCTGAATTAAAGTTCTCATATAAAGATCTGAATACATGGTGAAACACACTGTTTCTTAACAGAAAAACTCAATGCTATAAAAGACAATTATTACAAAACATTTATAAATTTAAGACTGTTTCATTCAACACAGCAGCAGGTTTCTGTATAAAATTTGGCAAAATAATTCATCCGGATGAGAAAAAAATAGGAGGAGTAACATTTTTCTAGCAGGTATTAAAGCATATCATAAAGCTTTAGTAATTGATTCAGTGTGGTATTGTCATAGAAATAGACCAGTAAATTGATGGAAGAAAGAGGTGATTTAGAAACAGCCATTTATATGTGAGAGTTCAGTATATGATAAAGGTGACATTTCAAATGAGTGGGGGAAATGATAGACAATTTATTAAAGAGTGTTCAACAGTTAGTTAATCATTTTGGGGAAAATAAAAATCACTCCCACAGCCGGGCATGGTGGCTTACGCCTGTAATCCCAGGACTTTAAGAGGCCGAGGTGGGTGGATCACGAGGTCAGGAGATTGAGACCATCCTAGCTAACACAGTGAAACCCCGTCTCTACTAAAAGCACAAAAAAATTAGCCGGGCGTGGTGGCGGGTGCCTGTAGTCCCAGCTACTCAGGAGGCTGAGGCAGGAGAATGGTGTGAACCCGGGAGGTGGAGCTTGCAGTGAGCCAAGATTGTGCCACTGCACTCCAGCCTGGGCGGCAGAGCAAGACTCCGTCTCAAAACAAAAATTAAAAAAAAAAAAAACCACTCCCCAAGTATAAAAATTAAACTCTAGGTGGATTAGGGAGGTAAGCATAAAAATCAAATTTAAAGCACTGGAATAATCTCAATAGATGTAGAGTAAATATTTAACAAAATTAAAGATTCCTTCATGATTAAAAAACTCTTAGAAAATTAGGAGTAGAAAGGAATGTCCTTAATTTTATAAATGACATCTACAGAAAAACCTACATTGTACTTAACAGTGAAAAATGGAATGATTTTCACCTAAGATTGGAAATAAGCTAAGGATGTTCACTCTCTCGCTTCAATTCTCAGATATTATTGTCTATTAAGAAAATCCCAAGGCATCTATCCAAAAGTTCATAGAACTAAGAAGTCATTTTAGTAAGTTTTCAAAATACAAGGTCTGTATACTAACAATGAATACATAAAAATCAAAATTAAAAAACAGCATTATTTCCCACACACACCAGTTCCATTTAGCACCAAAAAGATAAATATTTAATATATAGTTAACAAAATTTTCGTTACCTGTGTACTTAAAACTACAAAAGACCAATGAAAGACAGCATATACCTAAATAAATGGCAAGTCTTCCATGGATTGGAAGACTCAGTAGTGTGTAGATGTCAGTTCTCCCCAAATTGACATATAGATTCGAATGGCCGTAATCAAAATCCAAGTAGGAGTGTGACTTTTGTAGATATTATATTTTAAATTGACATGGAAAGACGAACTAAAATAATCAAAACAATTTTGGAAAAAAACTTTTGAAAATAGGATGTTAGGAAATGCATACTATTTGATTTTAAGAGCTATTATAAAACTACAGTGATTAGGACAGTGTGGTACTGGTGGGAAAATGGACACAAATATTAACGGAGCAGAGGGAGGATTTCAGAAATAGATCAAGCTGGCCAACTGATTTTTGACAAAGGTGCAAACATAGTTCAACGGAGAAAGAATAGTCTTTTCAGCAGATTGTTCTTGAACAGTTGGACATTTGTTCATAAAACCTGAATTTCAATTCATACCTTGCATCTTCTACAAAATTACAATCAAAATGGATTATAGACCTAAATATAAAAATCCAAAACTATAAAACTTCCATGGAAAAAAAAAGAAGAAAGATTTGTGTTCTAGAGTTGGGCCAAGATTTCTTAGATTTTGATATCAAAAGCATAAGCTATAACAGAAAAAAAGAAATTGGACTTCATCAAAATTAAAGGTTTCTCTGCAAGACACCTAAGATAGTTAGAAGACAAGCAACAGACTGGAAGAAATATTTGCAAATTACGTGCCTGAAAAATAATTTGTATTGAAAAAATATAAAGAACTTTCAAAGTTCAATATTAAACAATAAATAACTCAATTTTTAAAATGGACAAAAGATTTGAACACTTAAGAAGATGTGGGGCTGGCAAATAAGTATACAAAAAGATGCTCACTATTAACAGGGAAATGCAGATTGAAACCACAATGAGGTACCGCTATACCCTTTTAGGTTTTTTGTTTTGTTTTATTTTTTTGAGACAGTCTAGCTCTGTCGCCTAGGTTGGAGTGCAGTGGCATGATCTCAGCTCACTGTAGCCTCCGCCTCCTGGGTTCAAGCAATTCTTCTGCCTCAGCCTCCCGAGTAGCTGGGACTACAGTCATGCACCACCACACCCGGCTAATTTTTGTATTTTTAGTAGAGACGGGGGTCTCACCATATTGGCCAGGCTGGTCTCGAACTCCTGACCTTGTGATCTGCCCGCCTCAGCCTCCCAAAGTGCTGGGATTACCAGCGTGAGCCACCGCACCCGGCCCTTTTAGAATTTTTTAAATGTTCTTTTTAAACCAGACAATACAGAGCATCTGGAACTCTCAAACTCTGGAGCCCTAAAGCCCAGTGTGCTAGGTGGGAGAGATGCCTCCAAGGTCTTATCTCTAGCCACTGGCTTCCGCCATTTGTGTGTGGTGTTCTATTTCTAATGTGTAGGCAGCTTATAAAGTTAAACACACATTTACCACATGATCCAGTAATCCCTCTCCTAGGTGGTTAGCCAAGAGAGCTGAAAACTTATATTCACCCGGAAACCTTTATGTGACTGTTCATGATGGCTTTATTCATAATTGCCCAAAATCAAAAACCAGAAACAACCCAGATGTTGTTCTGCTGGTGAACAGACCAACGCACTGGCACTTCATGCAATGGAATGATAACCAGCAATGAAAAGGGGCAGACTGTGGGACACACAGCAGTGTGGATGGACCTCATCTGCATTATGCCAGGAGAAAAAGTCAGATAAAGGCTACCTACTTTATGGTTCCATTTGTATGAGGAATCCCTTAAAAACAGATCCGTCGTTGCCACAGGCTGGCTTTTGGAGGAAGGGCAGGAATGATTTTGGAGGGTTATAGAACTGTTCAGTATCTTGTTTGAGGGGGTGCTTACATGACTGTATGAATTTGTTAAAAACTCATAGAGTGGTACACAAAGAGAGAATTTTGCTGTTTATGAATTTCAAAATGTGAATTTAAAAATTACTGTGAAAAAATGTAGACTATCTTGGTAATTGCACAGTAGGATAGAAAGGTGTGAAAACTCAGACGCTGTGAAGGAAAAGACAGATCTGATGACTACAAAATATTAAACTTTTATAGGACAAAAGTCACCCTAAACAAATAAAATTAGGCCATCGGCTTGTGAATATATATATTCAGCGAGTATTACAGACAAAGGACTAACATCCATAATGCAAAGGGTGCCTACAAATTAACATGTGAAAAGGTAAATACTATAAAAGACAAGTGGGCAAAGTACATGAAGTACAGGGTAAGTATGGGGGTTCACAGAAACCAAAGAGTCAGTAGCTCGGAAGAGATTCACAACCTCACTCTCCATCAGTGAGCTGTGAATGAAAGCAATGATACAATATCATTTTCAACCATCAGATAGGCAAAGCTTTTAAAGATTGTTAAAACCCAACACCAGTAAGGGTGTGAGGCAACAGTCCCATAGAGTTTTTGGGAGTGTATACATTTGTACAACTTTTTGAAAGATAATTTGGTAGTAGCTATCAAAAACCCAAACGTGCATACTTTTTGACTCAGCAATTTCACTTCTAGGTATTAATACTATAAAATACTCACATAGGTGCACAAATATATATAAAAGATTTTTTATTAGAACATCGTAGTAGTCAAAAATAGGGACCAAATTAAACATCTATCAGCAGAGGAATAGTTACATAAATGAAGTGAGTCCGTAGGGTGGGCTGCTGTGACAGTATGGATGACACATATGTGAGCACTGATAGAGTACTGTGTAAATTTATTTGTAATGAAATGCATTATTAAGTGAAAAAAGCAAATAACAAGAAAACATGCATATTGTCCTATTTTAAAAAAATTACAAATCTACATGCACACACACATACACACACATACAAGGTCTGGGTAGATACACATCAAAGCTCAGGCAGTGGTTCTTAAAGTAGGGGATCATGAAGGAAAGGTACACATTTAACTCAACGAAATTTGGTCTTATTGGAACTTTAAAAATGCAAATGTGTTTATGTTTTGTTTTATTTTGCTTAACAAATATCTTGGTATTTTACTAAGCTTTTAAGTTAGTGAAATAAACAGGCATAATTCAAACATATTTATACACTTTAAATTAAGTAAGCCCAAGTAGAAAACAAAAAGGTATATAATTCCCAAATCATGAATGAGAAGAAAGAATAAATTTGATTACTACAGTAAAAAAAAAAAATAAGAAACAGGAAGTATTAAAAATGGAAACCATAAAATAAAGTGACAGAACAAACACCAAGTATAACTTTTGTCATGACAGATGTGGCTTAAAAATATCTTTCAAAACACAAAAGACTCAGATTGAGTAAAAAAAAATACAATTTAGTCGTAAGCTGTTTACAAAAGGAGATACTGCAAAATGAAATTGACAGAGAAGGTAGAAAAGTAATGAGATGGGCAAGAATATCAGAGGCAAATGCAACCCGAAGAACCCATCCATGCATGCTAATATTAAAATCACATGAAATAGAATTCAGGATGAGAATATCAAATGGAACAAATATAATTATTTTTATATGAATAAGTGATATAATGTACTATGAAGGCAATACAGTCAATATAAATGCTTCCAAATAGGGAACTGGTGAATTATATTATGATACCTATTTAATTACAGTGAACCTCTACACAGCCAGGAAATTGCTAATGTAGAAAACATATAATGACCTGCAAATGTTATAAACTATAAAGCAAAAACAAGGTTGTATACTGTAAGTATGACATGATCTCAATTTCATTTTAACATTTTATTTAAAAGAGAAAAACGACTGGAAGGCTCACAGTATCAGGGTGCCATGCGGAGGGAGGACAGACATAGCGAAGCAGTCCTAAAACAACACTCGGTCACGTGTGAGGACATAATAATGGGTGCTCAGCCTGGTGGCTGGACAGCTCTGCCTTCAGACCAGCTTCAGCTGCTATGTCTTTTCCCCTTTGTTTTCCAGCCTTCTCACTTCCTATATCTCTTGGCTCTGTAACAGGACTGCCTGGTAATAGCTCATAATACTTTTTCCTGAGTCTAGTGTGTACCATTGTGAGCTATCACTCTTCCCGTAAGGTTTATGTGATTTCTGTATTTGGTTCCATTATTGATGTTGTGGGATATCCCATGGGAGGTGTCGAGACATTAGGAGGCCATAGATTGTGTTGGAAGCATTTAGGTGATCAGGGGAAGGTGCTGTATGTTACAAGGTGGCCAAATCCAATGAGAACAAGATGACTGTGGCTTCCCCTGGGGACAGATATCTGCATTGATCCTGGAGCTCCTATTGAAGGCTTTCTGTCTCCCCTGGTAACATCTTCATAGCATCTCATGGGGATTGGGTTGTTGTGGTGCTGAGAAGGGAATAAAGAGAAAATTGAGAAAATATTGCTATGGAAGAAGGGGCTCTTGATTTATATAAGCCGTGGTCAACATGTTCTCCCTGCAACTAAGCTTGAGGTAGTACATTGCCTCTTCTCTGATGCTGGATGCCATCACGAGGCCAGAAAATGTTCCTAGGTTTGGTGAGCCACATTAATCTCTGTCCTTCTCTGAATTACCTTGAAACACTGGAATTTAAAATGTATCCTAGACTGGTACCAGTAGGGACAGGGGAATTTAAGTTACTGACAAGAGTGGTTGAGGAATAGATTGGACACTGACAATAGCATCTCAGGGGAAATAATTGGGGGAAGACTAGTGCCAAAACGACAGTAGGAATCTGTTACTCTGGGACACAGATGCAGGGTTAATTGGAATGAAATGTTACTACTTAGTGTGTAAAGGGAGGAAACTTTACTAAATTTCAGTAGATTTCTATGAGACAGAAAGGATATGCAGACTGGAAATCTTCTCTTGCCCTTTACTATCTGTGACTTAGGGCAAACCCCCTAGAACGGTGGTTCTTAAAGCTGAGCCTGCACCAGAAGCATCTATAGGGCCTGATTGCTTGTCTCCCTGCCATTCTCCCACCCCCAGATCTCTGACCTGGTAGGTCTGGGGTGGGACCTTAGAATTAGCTTTTTCTTTTCTTTTCTTTTCTTTTCTTTCCTTTTTTTTTTTTTTGGAGATGGAGTCTTGTCCTGTTGCCCAGGCTGAAGTACAGTGGGACGATCTTGACTCACTACAATCTCTGTCTCCAAGGTTCAAGCAATTCTTGTGCCTCAGCCTCCTGAGTAGCTGGAATTATAAGCACCCACCACCACGCCTGGCTAATTTTTGTATTTTTAGTAGAGATGGGGTTTCACCATGTTGGCCGGGCTGGTCTTGAACTTCTGACCTCAGGTGATGCCCCAACCTCGGCCTCCCAAAGTGCTGGGATTACGGGGATGAGCCACCGCACCTGGCCAGTATTAGCATTTTTGACATGGTTCCAGCTTGATGTTGTTGTTGCGGGTCTGGAGACCACACTTGAGAACTACCTGCTTAGAATCCCTATGGACAGGTAAAGAAAGTAAGTTAGTGAATGAAGGATCTCAAAAGATCCTCACTGTATTGAAGAACTTCCCCATTCAAGGGTTGTTAGACAACTGTTAACATTTAAATGGGAATGGCTGTCTGGCTGCTCAGGCAATGACCTCAGAGGTGCTGTCCCTCTTTCAATACGTTGGGTCTGGTCCTTCATCTTACAGATTCAGTAAAGCCACAGATGGAGGAATGGGGTAAAGGAAATAATATAGAATCGAGATTTTAGATAAAATTTGTTCAAGCCCCTTCCAGCATCCTGGGAAAATTCCAGTGACTCCCTAGGATGTATGCGACCTTCTAGGGACTCATTTCTCAGCATTACCTTGGGTTCTGAGTCCCTGTCTCACTGACCTCTCATCTTCTATGCCTGTTCCCTTCTTTCTACTGCACATGCCCAGAAAGTGGAATTTGGCCCTTTCCTTATTCCCCCAATGCCACTCACAAGGGATGTGGCAGACATCGTTTTGCCTGTCCAATAGCCCCCACTTCCTGGTCATAGAACCCCAGTCAGCTTTGGGAAGCTGCCCCTCCCCAGTGGAAATGGATCCAGGGGGCTGGTAAGGTGTCCTGTCAACTCTAGGGCAAGGACCTGGGAAGTTGCACTCTGAATCTGGAGTGGGCAGCTGCCCACTGACCTCAAGAGCTGCAGACCAGCTGGGTCACCAGCACCACATTTCTGATCCTTGCTTTTCAATAGTTCCTTTAATTCTTTGATTTGCTGCGTATTTTCCAATAAATCCTGCCGTTCTGAAGTTAGCTCCAGTAGCCTTGCTTGTAAAGAAAAAGAAAAAGCCACAGACTAGAGGTTTGGGATCGAGAGGGGGTTTGCATTTCAGCAGTGCAGATAACTTCAAAGGCAATGTTCGACAGTCTCATTGATTTTACTTAAAAAGTCTTTGGCCCCTCTGCCACAGGACTGTGCTTCTTTTCACCTTCCCTCATGGGCCTCAGTCACCTCATATGTGGTCCCCCCCATTTCCCCTCCATTCCCACCTACGAATTTCCCCAGCTTTCCTCTCCTCATGGATGTGTCCTGCAGAGCAGCGTGACTCTCTCTCTGTACTGTCTCCTTTCCAGCCATGCCATGGGGTGTCACCCTCCATATTCAAAGCGGTCTGTCTAGGTCTTCTCAAGACAATTCTCTCTTGAAGAGTAACCAAGAGCAACAGCAAGCCTGCTGTTCAAAAAGTACATCTCACTCTGCAACAAATCAGTGCCTACTATGTACCAGTTCTTACAAAGTGACACGTCATCTGATGGAGCAGGTCATTGTATCTTGTGCATGCTGAATAAACCAACAAAACGCTGATTTATAAACCATAACAACTTATTATTTAGAGTCAGGGTCTTATTCTGTTGCCACGGCTGGAGTGCAGTGGTGCCATCATAGCTCACTGCAGCCTCAAACACCTGGGCTCAAGGGATCTTCCTGCCTCAGCCTCCCAGAGTGCTGAGATTAGAGGCATGAGCCACCTCACCTGGCCTCAACAATTTATTAATTTTAATGTAATCAACAAACAAATGGATTAGAATGGGGGTTGTCAAACTGTGGTCTGCAGGCTGTTTTTGTACAGCCCATGAGCTAAGAACATTTTTAAAGCAGTTTTAATGGGTTGCAAAACAAAAAGAAGAATCTACAACAGAAAACCCATATGGCTTGAAATCTTGAAATATTTATTCTCTGGCGCCTTACAGAAAACATTGGCTAACCCCTGGAACAGAATACTCTTGTAACAAGGTCCTTGAGACTGGGATGGATACCCAGACCTTAGGAAATTGATCAAAGTTGGGCTATTTTATTTGGGGATTGCCTATTTAGGCCAGGAAGCCCTTTCTTCCTGTCATTATAGGAGGTGGCTAATTCTATGGTTGAAAAGGAAAGAGGGAGGGATGTTCTGTGATTGCTGGGCCCAACTTGGAGGTATGAGGAGGCCAAAGAGGTTCTGGGGTAGGAAGAGCTGCTCTCGTCCTGTGGAGGGCCTGGAAGTTGGGCCCCACTGGCCTCTGTGGTCTTTGTCAGAGGGAGTGGTAGCAGAGGAGGCTGGGGCTGTGGATTTGCAGGATTGCATGTGAGAGAGGCAGTCCTGGCAGTGGTGGAGTAGCCCTGGATGCCCCTTAGTTCAGCAGGAGGGAAGGTATGGGGTGAACAAACAGTTGTGGGGATTGACCTGGATTGGGGAACATTTGAAGCTGGCTCTCCCAACTTGTTATAGCAGATGAGCCACGGAGTTAACTGGCTCTCAAACCAATGGATGCCACCCTTATCTCCTGATATCCCTGGCTTCTCTACCTAAGATTGCATCACCCTTACCCCTTTCTTCTTATAGATCCTCTCACTTGTTGCTTTCTCTTCGTGCTACTTAGTACTCTCTAGCTCTGATATTATTTAACCCACCCCTTATTTCTCATTTGTCTCCTTCACTAGAATGCTAGCCCTATGAAAGCAGGGATATGTTTTGTTCACTGCTTTAACTATAATGCTTTGAACGGTGTCAGGCACACAGCAAGTGCTTAATAAATATTTGTTGATTTAATTGAATGAACTTTATTTCCTTCATAATATTCATGGGAAAAGAACCACTGGAAAGTCTTAATTCCTACTAATTTGGTCAGGAAGGGGCTTAAAGTCCCTCCAAATTGAATGTTAATGGAAATGTGATCGTATTTTGTATCCTTAATTAATAAAGACTGTCATATTGGTGATATTAGTATCAGTTTGCCAGTACATTTCTTCTTAGCAAAATGCTTACATAGGATGCTAACTTACTAACAAAAGGTTATTTACTGAATCTGGAATCAGAATAAAGGTTGTTGCAGGCATAATCATAGTAGCTGGTGTTAGGAAGCTGTGGGATAGCCTGATGACCATGCACTTGGGATGGGAATACATCTTTCAAGGGGATCAAGAAACTTAGGGAGTGTCCGGGGCCCTTCTCTCTCCCATATAATAATAACAGGCCACACTCATAGTGCCTATTCTGTGCCAGGCACTGTTTGTTAAAGTCTTTCTGTGTAATTGGTTGAATGAGTTTATGAGTAATAGTGAATATTTTGAGCATTTACCACGTACAGGTACTATTCTGAGAACTTTTCACGTTATTTCATTTACTCCTTGTGAGAGTCTGATGCAGTAGGTTCTGATTGTCCTCCCCATTTTGCACCGGGGCATCAGACGCATTGACAGGTTGAGTAAGTTGTTTGAGCTCACACAAATTAGTAGGTAATGGAACTGGGATTTGAGCTCTGGTAGCCACCGGGCCCCTGGTGGACAGTGCTGGAGACCTACTAACTACTGTTGCCACTGGTCTTTTACTTCTCTTCTCTTTTCTTTTCTTTTTTGAGACAGAGTCTCGCTCTGTCACCCAGGGTGGAGTGCAATGGCATGATCTCGGCTCACAGCAACCTCCACCTCTGTGTTTCAAGCGATTCTCCTGCCTGAGCCTCCTGAGTAGCTGGGGTTACAGGCATGCACCACCACGCCCAGCTAATTTTTTTTTTTTTTATTTGTATTTTTAGTGGAGATGGGGTTTTACCATGTTGGTCAGGCTGGTCTCAAACTCCTGACCCTGTGATCTGCCTGCCTAGGCCTCCCAGAGTGCTGGGATTATAGGCATGAGCCACCGCGCCTGGCCTGGTCTTTTTTTTTTTTTCTAAACTGTACGTGTATTCCAGCCCTTACAACACAGAGCTCTGCAAGTTAACAGATGCCCCCAACTTTAAAAAAAAAAAAAAAAAAATTGAAGCAAATCCCAATTCCACGTTCTTCTGGAGATACCTCTTCCCCTTGATTTGACGTGTCTGGCTCCCAAGTCTCATCAGGAATAGGCTGTTATTCTCTAAATCATAACTATCCCTTGTAAAAGTAGCTACCACTTTAATTCGAAAACCAGGCTAATATTTTAAGTGTATCAAGAGAGGCTTTTTATTGTCACTATCTGTTGAAACCTTCAATAAATCTGAGAGTATTCTTAGAATCAACACACAACTTTTGTGTTTTGTAAGTTTGGAACGTTGCCTGTTGGATTTTCTTAGTGTGGCACATGATTGAAGGGAGCATGTTAACCTTTTAACTAAAATAAAGTGTTTTTGCATAAATTTAGTGATTATACCTGAGCTGGTTAATGTGAGAGAAATGATCTTAAACATGAGCTTACTCTCTTGTTGTGGAGGTAAGACAGACACAGGCTACAATATGATAACCAATAAAATTGCTTTTGATTAGTGCCAAAATGTATGGAGCAGATATTGAGTCCAGTATTTGGATAAGATAAAATATCTTGGAATATTTTGGGACTAATTTTAGGATAGACATATCATTGTTAGGAATGTTTATAACAGTCCCCATCAGGAGATAATCCCTTCTAGAAGGTTTCTTAGATTTGAACAGTCTTGTTTAAAAAGATAAAAGCTCCTAGAGGGAGCTCACTAGAGGGAATGTGGTTCCCTCTAGTGGTGGTAGAAGAAGTTGTGAATTTTCTTATTTCTTTTTTTCATATTTATTCATTGCATCCTGATACATAGTAGTTCCTGTATTAGAGACACAGAAATAAAAGACACAGTTTTATTTATCAAACTCTTACAAAGTTAGAATAGAGAAGAGCAAATAATTATGATACTGTATCTGAAAATAGTAAAAAGCCTCCTAATCCAGATCTGGAGGGATGGGGTTAGACAAGGAAAGACTTCCTGAAGAATTAGATGTTATCTGAGTTTTTATAAAAGGAGCACCTATTATTTCTCCCTCTATACAGTAGTAATGTATTATATGGGTATATTTGACGTTTATTTTGGAAAATTTGGGAAACACAGATGAGTTTTTAAAAAGTCCATTATTTTCTTCACCAAAAGATAACCACTTACAACATTTTGCTATATCTGCTGCAAGCCACTTTTTATGGATAATTTATTTTTTAACAGAATTTATGCCCATGACATTTTGTAATGTACTTTAAACAAGTTAATATATTTTGAAAATTTTCTTGTATTACTACATTCACTAGTATAACGTTATTCTTTCTCAAAATAGTATTCCCCATTTTCCCACTGTTACTTTTTCAGATGAACTTTAGAAAAATTTTGTTCATTTTTAAAATTCCATTGATATTTATTTATTTATTTATTTATTTATTTATTTATTTGAGACAGAGTCTCACTCTGTCTCCCAGGCTGGAGTAAAGTGGTGCGATCTCTGCTCGCTGCAACCTCTGCCTCCTGAGTTTAAGAGATTCTCCTAGCTCAGCCTCCCAAGTAGCTGGGATTACAGGCACCCACCACCATGCCTGGCTAATTTTTTTTTTTTTTTTTTTGAGATGGAGTTTTGCTCTTGTCACCCAGGCTGGAGTGCAGTGGCACGATCTCAGCTCACTGCAACCTCCGCCTCATGGGTCCAAGTGATTCTCCTGCCTCAGCCTCCCGAGCTGGGATTACAGGCGTGTGCTACCATGCCTGGCTAATTTTTGTATTTTTAGTAGAGACGGGGTTTCACCATGTTGGCCGGGTTGGTCTCGAACTCCTGACCTCAGGTGATCCGCCCGCCTTGGCCTCCCAAAGTGCTAGGAGATTTTTTTTTTTTTTTTTTTGAGATGGAGTCTAGCTTTGTTGCCCAGGCTGGAGTGCAGTGGCGTGATCTCGGCTCACTGCAAGCTCCGCCTCCTGGGTTCATGCCATTCTCCTGCCTCAGCCTCCCGAGTAGCTGGGACTACAGGCGCCTGCCACTATGCCTGGCTAATTTTTTTTGTGTATTTTTAGTAGAGACGGGGTTTCACCATGTTAGCCAGGATGGTCTCGATCTCCTGACCTCGTGATACGCCCGCCTTGGCCTCCCAAAGTGCTGGGATTACAGGTGTGAGCCACCACGCCCCGCTGTGCTGGGAGATTATAGGAGTGAGCCACTGTGCCCGGCTTAAAATTCCATTGATATTTAGATTGTGAGAAATATAGAAATTTATTTGGGGAGAGTTTATATCTTTATAATATTAAATTAAGTCTTTGTATCTAGACATATAGTAGGTCTCACCATCCATTTGAACCTTCATTTTTGTTCTCCCTATCAAATGTTACAGTTTTCATCATTGGGTACAGCACTTTAATTTAAAGGTTTTTTTCTAGGTGTTTTATGTTTTTGTTTTTATTTATTTATTTGAGACAGAGTTTCGTTTTTGTTGCCCAGGCAGGAGTGCAATGGCGTGATCTCAGCTCACTGCAACCTCCACCTCCCGAGTTCAAGCGATTCTAGTGCCTCGGCCTCCTGAGTAGCTGGGATTACAGGCACCCCCCACCACACCTGGCTAATATTTTGTATTTTTAGTAGAGACGGGATTTCACAGTGTTGGCCAGGCTGGTCTCGAAGTCCTGACCTCAGGCGATCCACCTGCCTTGGCCTCACAAAGTGCTGGGATTACAGGAGTGAGCCACCACACCCGGCCTGTATTTTTATTGAATTGGCTATTGGATCTTCCTTGACTCATTTTTTTTTAAACTAATTATTATGGATATAGGCATAGTAACGCAACTGATTTTTAAATGTTTTGAGACCTTACTGATGCCAGAATTTTAATCTTTTTAGTTTTTTGTTGTTGTTGTTGTTGGTTTTTCATGTAGATAATCGCCAACACCTAAAATAATCATCATTAATCCTTTTATTTTTTCTTATCTTAATGCATTGGGAGGAATAGCCATAACTACATTAAATAATATAGGAACTTTTGTCTTGCTTTTTACTTTATTCTTGTTTTACCTTAAAGTGTAGGATTGTCTGATTTTTTTTTGACATAGATATTTTTCACATTATGCCTTATTTACTAAGTTCTCTTTTTAATTTGGAATAAGTACTAAATTTGTCAGATGTCTTCTTGGTATTTATATTAGTTTCCTAGGGCTGCCTAAAAAATCACCACAAATGTGGTGGCTTAAAACAACAGAATTTACTCTCTCACAGTTCTGATGGCCAGAAGTCCAAAATGAAGGTCTTGCAGAGTTGACATCTTCTGGAGACTCTGAGGGGGAATCCCTTCCACGGTCCCCTTCCGGCCTCTGATGGCTGTCAGCGATCCTTGGTACTCTTTGACTTACAGCTCTGCCTTCATCTTTACATCTTCTTCTCCTCTGTCTGTGTCTTCTCTTCTCAGGACACTTGTCATTGGATTTAGAGCCTACCTGGATAATTCACAATGATCTCATCTTGAGAGTCTTAATTATGTCTACAAAGACTCTTTTTCTAAATAAGGTCACGTACACAGATTCCTGGTAGACATATTTTTGTGTGTGTGTGTATGGGCCACAACACAAACTACTACAGCATCTATTAAGAAAGGTATCTTTTTTACTAGACAGGCAGTTTAACCAACTAAGACGCAGTGCCGCCCAAGGAAGATATCTTTTGGCTGGACGTGGGGTCTCAGAACTGTAATCCCAGCACTTTGGGAGGCTGAGGTGGGAGGATCACTTGAAGCCAGGAGTTCGAGACCAGCCTGGCCAACATAGTGAAACCCCGTCTTTACTAAAAATACAAAAAAATTAGCCGGTTGTGGTGGCACACGCCTGTATTCTCAGCTGCTCGGAGACTGAGGCAGGAGAATCACTTGAACCTGGGAGGCAGAGGTTTCAGTGAGCCGAGGTGGCACCACTGCACTCCAGCCTGGGCGACAGAGTGAGACACTGTATCAAACAAAACAAAACAAACAAACAAAAAACCCGAAAGGTATCTTTTAACTTGTTCTATAGATAAGTCTCTCCTCTCCCCTTCTCTCCTCTCATTTCTCTTTCTTCCAGAAAAAAAAAAAATCCCTTTGTCTAACCCCATTCTTTCTAATACTGTTTTTCAGATCTCAGCTTAAAGGTTACTACGTGAAAAGCTGTTTTTGATTCAGTAGACTTGGCTAAATACTCCTCCTGTGTATAGTATGTGCTCTTTGTCGCTCCTGAACTTCCATTATCATATTACATCATATCTTCTTGTAAATGTGTTTCATTGTTGGCCATTTTTGTGACCCTATAACTTGGAATCATGGATATATTGCTCCCTATTTTATTCCCAGAGATTGATGCATCAACCAACATATAAAAAGATTAATACATATTTTGGTATAAAAACTTAATATGATGCATTAAACTAATAGATTGTCTTCTGTTGAACTGTTCTATTCTTGTAACAAATTGCAGTTAGTCATACTGTGTTATTCTTTTACTATAATGTTTGAACTTGCATATTAGACATTTTATTAGATTTTTTGCATCTATATTCAAAAGCAAGTATGGTCTTTTGCTATTCATTGCTTTGGTTTAGGGAGCAGAGATAAGCTAGATAAATAAGTTGTCTGTCTTCTGGAAGTGTTAAGTAGCATGGGAGGTATGTGATACTTGAGTGCCTAAAAGAGCTTCATCATATAGCCATCTAGGCCCACTAACCTTTCAAGTCTGGCTAAACATCTCCCAACTTTTCATCATTATTGGTTTTTGCACTTCTGTCTTTTGAGTTTTTCTACTTCTTTCTTGAAGAAAGGTAGCTCGTTCATCGTATTTCGATTTTCAAAAATTTGATATGACTTGTATATTGAAATCTCTTACAATTTAAAAATCTATTTCGTAGTTCCAATGATGTCTTCTTTCTCATTACTAATGGTGTCTTTGTTGTTTCATCTTTTTCAAGTTTAATTTTCTGCAGATTTTTTCATTAGATTTTTTAAAATTAGGTAATTAATTTAAAAAACTTATTGAGGTATATGTGACATACCATAACATTTATCCATTTCAAGTTAACAATACAGTAATTTTCAATAATGCTACCCTGTGGTTCAGCCATCAGCGTAAATCAGTTTTAGAATGTTGTCATGCGCCCCTAGAAAGATCCCTCATGTCCATTAAGAGTTAATTCCCATTCCCATCCCCAGCTCTAGGCAACCAATAATCTACTTGCTCTCTCTATAAGTTTGCCTTTTCTGGACATTTCATATAAGTGAAGTTATAAAATATGTGATCTATTGCATCTGGATTATTTCGCTGAGCATAATATTTTTGTGAGTCATCCATGACACACGTGTCAAGAGTTTGTTCCTTTTCATTCCCGCTTAGAATTTCATTATATGAATATACTGCATTTTGTCTATTCATTCACCAGTTGAACCAGTCAGTTAGGTTGTTTCTAGTTTTTTGTATTATAAACAGTGCTTCTGTGAACATTTGTGTGCATGTGTTTGTTTGGACACATGTTTTTATTTATCTTGGGTAGGACCTAGGAGTAGAATTGCTGGGTTATGTATTAGTTTTATGACTTACTTTTAAAGAAACTGTCAAACTATTTTCCAAAGAAAAGAAAAAGACTTTTCCACATTCCAAAGAAAAAACTTTATCTCCATACTTTTATTCAAGAATGGATTAATTATTTCCAGTGCTATTTTTATTTTTTTGAGGACCCTCCATACTGTTTCCATAATGGCATACTGATTTACATCCTCACCAACAGTGTGCAATGCTTGCCTTTTTTCCACATCCTTGCCCATTCTTATTATGTTCTGTCTTTGATAATAGCCATTCTAACAAGTGCCAAGTGATATTTCACTGTGGTTTTTATTTACATTTTCCTGATGATTAGTAATGTTGAGTTTTTTTTTTTTTTTTAATATATATACCTATTAGCCCTTTGTGTGCCTTCTTTTGAGAAATGTCTCTTCAGGTCCTTTGCCCATTTTCTAATTGGGTTGTTTTCTGGCTGTTGAGTTATGGGAATTTTCTTATATATTTTGGATGTTCATCCCTTATCAGATGGTTTACTAACATTTTTTCTTTTTCCATACATTGTCTCTTTACCCTGCTAATTGTTTCCTTTGCTGTGCAGAAGCTTTTGAAGTTGATGTACTGTCTTCTATCTATTTTTGCTTTTGTTGCCTGTGCTTTTGGGGTCATATTTTAAAATTCATTTCCCAGACCAATGTCAAGAAGCTCTTTCTTCCTTCATGTTTTCTTCTAGTAGTTTTATAGTTTCAGGTCTTATATTTAAGTCTTAATCCATTTTGGGTTTTTTATATATAGTATGAAATTAGGGTCTAATTATATTTTTCTACATATGGATATCCAGTTTTCCCAACACTATTTATTGCAAATACTGTCTTTTCCCCATTGTATGTTATTGGCATCTTTGTTGAAAGTCAATTGAATGTAAATACATGGACTTACTTCTGCATTCTCTATTCTGTTTCACTGGTCTATGTGTGTGTATTTATGCCAGTACTGTGCTTTATATATATATATATACACACACACATATATACACACACACACACACACACACACACACAAACACATTTACATATACTTTAAATTCTGGGTTACATGTGCAGAACGTGCAGTTTTGTTACGTAGGTATACACATGCCCTGGTGGTTTGCTGCACCCATCAACCCGTCACCTACATTAGGTATTTCACCTAATGTTATCCCTTCCCTAGTCGCCCACCCCTGACAGGCCCCAGTGTGTGATGTTCCCCTCCCTGTGTCCATGTGTTCCCATTGTTCAACTCCCACTTATGAATGAGAACATGCGGTGTTTGGTTTTCTCATCTTGTGATAGTTTGCTGAGAATGATGGTTCCCAGCTTCATCCATGTTCCTGCAAAGGACATGAACTCATCCTTTTTTATGGCTGCATAGTATTCCATGGTGCATATGTGCCACATTTTCTTAATCCAGTCTATCATTGATGGATGTTTGGGTTGGTTCCAAGTCTTTGCTATTGTGAATAGTGCTGCAGTAAACATGTGTGCATGTGTCTTTATCGTAGAATGATTTATAACCCTTTGGGTATATGCCCAGTAATGGGATTGCTGGGTCAAATTGTATTTCTAGTTCTAGATCCTTGAGGACTCGCCACACTGTTTTCCACAATGGTTGAACTAATTTACACTCCCACAAACAGTGTAAAAGCGTTCCTATTTTTCCACAACCTCTCCAGCATCTGTTGTTCCCTGACTTTTTTTTTTCACTTTGATTCTTTTTATTTATTTATTTTTTTATTATTATACTTTAAATTTTAGGGTACATGAGCACATTGTGCAGGTTAGTTACATACGTATACATGTGCCATGCTGGTGTGCTGCACCCACTAACTCGTCATCTAGCATTAGGTATATCTCCCAATGCTATCGCTCCCCCCTCCCCCCACCCCACAACAGTCCCCAGAGTGTGATGTTCCCCTTCCTGTGTCCATGTGATCTCATTGTTCAATTCCCACCTATGAGTGAGAATATGCGGTGTTTGGTTTTTTGTTCTTGCGATAGTTTACTGAGAATGATGGTTTCCAATTTCATCCATGTCCCTACAAAGGACATAAACTCATCATTTTTTATGGCTGCATAGTATTCCATGGTGTATATGTGCCACATTTTCTTAATCCAGTCTATCATTGTTGGACATTTGGGTTGGTTCCAAGTCTTTGCTATTGTGAATAATGCCACAATAAACATACGTGTGCATGTGTCTTTATAGCAGCATGATTTATAGTCCTTTGGGTATATATCCAGTAATGGGATGGCTGGGTCAAATGGTATTTCTAGTCCTAGATCCCTGAGGAATCGCCACACTGACTTCCACAATGGTTGAAGTAGTTTACAGTCCCACCAACAGTGTAAAAGTGTTCCTATTTCTCCACATCCTCTCCAGCACCTGTTGTTTCCTGACTTTTTAATGATTGCCATTCTAACTGGTGTGAGATGGTATCTCATTGTGGTTTTGATTTGCATTTCTCTGATGGCCAGTGATGATGAGCATTTTTTCATGTGTTTTTTGGCTGCATAAATGTCTTCTTTTGATAAGTGTCTGTTCATGTCCTTCGCCCACTCTTTGATGGGGTTGTTTGTTTTTTTCTTGTAAATTTGAGTTCATTGTAGATGCTGGATATTAGCCCTTTGTCAGATGAGTAGGTTGTGAAAATTTTCTCCCATTTTGTAGGTTGCCTATTCACTCTGATGGTAGTTTCTTTTGCTGTGCAGAAGCTCTTTAGTTTAATTAGATCCCATTTGTCAATTTTGTCTTTTGTTGCCATTGCTTTTGGTGTTTTAGACATGAAGTCCTTGCCCATGCCTATGTCCTGAATGGTAATGCCTAGGTTTTCTTCTAGGGTTTTTATGGTTTTAGGTCTAACGTTTAAGTCTTTAATCCATCTTGAATTGATTTTTGTATAAAGTGTAAGGAAGGGATCCAGTTTCAGCTTTCTACATATGGCTAGCCAGTTTTCCCAGCACCATTTATTAAATAGGGAATCCTTTCCCCATTGCTTGTTTTTCTCAGGTTTGTCAAAGATCAGATAGTTGTAGATATGCGGCATTATTTCTGAGGGCTCTGTTCTGTTCCATTGATCTATATCTCTGTTTTGGTACCAGTACCATGCTGTTTTGGTTACTGTAGCCTTGTAGTATAGTTTGAAGTCAGGTAGCGTGATGCCTCCTGGTTTGTTCTTTTGGCTTAGGATTGACTTGGTGATGCGGGCTCTTTTTTGGTTCCATATGAACTTTAAAGTAGTTTTTTCCAATTCTGTGAAGAAAGGCATTGGTAGCTTGATGGGGATGGCATTGAATCTGTAAATTACCTTGGGCAGTATGGCCATTTTCACGATATTGATTCTTCCTACCCATGAGCATGGAATGTTCTTCCATTTGTTTGTATCCTCTTTTATTTCCTTGAGCAGTGGTTTGTAGTTCTCCTTGAAGAGGTCCTTCATGTCCCTTGTAAGTTGGATTCCTAGGTATTTTATTCTCTTTGAAGCAATTGTGAATGGGAGTTCACTCATGATTTGGCTCTCTGTTTCTCTGTTGTTGGTGTATAGGAATGCTTGTGATTTTTGCACATTGATTTTGTATCCTGAGACTTTGCTGAAGTTGCTTATCAGCTTAAGGAGATTTTGGGCTGAGACAATGAGGTTTTCTAGATATACAATCATGTCATCTGCAAACAGGGACAATTTGACTTCCTCTTTTCCTAACTGAATACCCTTTATTTCCTTCTCATGCCTAATTGCCCTGGCCAGAACTTCCAACACTATGTTGAATAGGAGTGGTGAGAGAGGGCATCCCTGTCTTGTGCCAGTTTTCAAAGGGAATGCTTCCAGTTTTTGCCCATTCAGTATGATATTGGCTGTGGGTTTGTCATAGATAGCTCTTATTATTTTGAAATGTGTCCCATCAATACCTAATTTATTGAGAGTTTTTAGCATGAAAGGTTGTTGAATTTTGTCAAAGGCCTTTTGTGCATCTATTGAGATAATCATGTGGTTTTTGTCTTTGGCTGTGTTTATATGCTGGATTACATTTATTGATTTGCGTATATTGAACCAGCCTTGCATCCCAGGGATGAAGCCCACTTGATCATGGTGGATAAGCTTTTTGATGTGCTGCTGGATTCGGTTTGCCAGTATTTTATTGAGGATTTTTGCATCAATGTTCATCAAGGATATTGGTCTAAAATTCTCTTTTTTGGTTGTGTCTCTGCCTGGCTTTGGCATCAGAATGATGCTGGCCTCATCAAATGAGTTAGGGAGGATTCCCTCTTTTTCTATTGATTGGAATAGTTTCAGAAGGAATGGTACCAGTTCCTCCTTGTACCTCTGGTAGAATTCGGCTGTGAATCCATCTGGTCCTGGACTCTTTTTGGTTGGTAAGCTATTGATTATTGCCGCAATTTCAGCTCTCGTTATTGGTCTATTTAGAGATTCAACTTCTTCCTGGTTTAGTCTTGGGAGAGTGTATGTGTCAAGGAATTTATCCATTTCTTCTAGATTTTCTAGTTTATTTGCGTAGAGGTGTTTGTAGTATTCTCTGATGGTAGTTTGTATTTCTGTGGGATCGGTGGTGATATCCCCTTTATCATCTTTTATTGCGTCTATTTGATTCTTCTCTCTTTTTTTCTTTATTAGTCTTGCTAGCGGTCTATCAGTTTTGTTGATCCTTTCAAAAAACCAGCTCCTGGATTCATTAATTTTTTGAAGGGTTTTTTGTGTCTCTATTTCCTTCAGTTCTGCTCTGATTTTAGTTATTTCTTGACTTCTGCTAGCTTTTGAATGTGTTTGCTCTTGCTTTTCTAGTTCTTTTAATTGTGATGTTAGGGGGTCAGTTTTGGATCTTTCCTGCTTTCTCTTGTGGGCATTTAGTGCTATAAATTTCCCTCTACACACTGCTTTGAATGCGTCCCAGAGATTCTGGTGTGTTGTGTCTTTGTTCTCGTTGGTTTCAAAGAACATCTTTATTTCTGCCTTCATTTCGTTATGTACCCAGTAGTCATTCAGGAGCAGGTTGTTCAGTTTCCATGTAGTTGAGCGGTTTTGAGTGAGATTCTTAATCCTGAGTTCTAGTTTGATTGCACTGTGGTCTGAGAGATAGTTTGTTATAATTTCTGTTCTTTTACATTTGCCGAGGAGAGCTTTACTTCCAACTATGTGGTCAATTTTGGAATAGGTGTGGTGTGGTGCTGAAAAAAATGTATATTCTGTTGATTTGGGGTGGAGAGTTCTGTAGATGTCTATTAGGTCCGCTTGGTGCAGAGCTGAGTTCAATTCCTGGGTATCCTTGTTAACTTTCTGTCTCGTTGATCTGTCTAATGTTGACAGTGGGGTGTTAAAGTCTCCCATTATTAATGTGTGGGAGTCTAAGTCTCTTTGTAGGTCACTCAGGACTTGCTTTATGAATCTGGGTGCTCTTGTATTGGGAGCATATATATTTAGGATAGTTAGCTCTTCTTTTTGAATTGATCCCTTTACCATTATGTAATGGCCTTCTTTGTCTCTTTTGATCTTTGTTGGTTAAAAGTCTGCTTTATCAGAGACTAGGATTGCAACCCCTGCCTTTTTTTGTTTTCCATTTGCTTGGTAGATCTTCCTCCATCCTTTTATTTTGAGCCTATGTGTGTCTCTGCACATGAGATGGGTTTCCTGAATACAGCACACTGATGGGTCTTGACTCTTTATCCAATTTGCCAGTCTGTGTCTTTTAATTGGAGCATTTAGTCCATTTACATTTAAAGTTAATAGTGTTATGTGTGAATTTGATCCTGTCATTATGATGTTAGCTGGTTATTTTGCTCGTTAGTTGATGCAGTTTCTTCCTAGTCTCGATGGTCTTTACATTTTGGCATGATTTTGCAGCGGCTGGTACCGGTTGTTCCTTTCCATGTTTAGCGCTTCCTTCAGGAGCTCTTTTAGGGCAGGCCTGGTGGTGACAAAATCTCTCAGCATTTGCTTGTCTGTAAAGTATTTTATTTCTCCTTCACTTATGAAGCTTAGTTTGGCTGGATATGAAATTCTGGGTTGAAAATTCTTTTCTTTAAGAATGTTGAATATTGGCCCCCCACTCTCTTCTGGCTTGTAGGGTTTCTGCCGAGAGATCCGCTGTTAGTCTGATGGGCTTCCCTTTGAGGGTAACCTGACCTTTCTCTCTGGCTGCCCTTAACATTTTTTCCTTCATTTCAACTTTGGTGAATCTGACAATTATGTGTCTTGGAGTTGCTCTTCTTGAGGAGTATCTTTGTGGCGTTCTCTGTATTTCCTGAATCTGAACGTTGGCCTGCCTTGCTAGATTGGGGAAATTCTCCTGGATAATATCCTGCAGAGTGTTTTCCAACTTGGTTCCATTCTCCCCATCACTTTCAGGTACACCAATCAGACGTAGATTTGGTCTTTTCACATAGTCCCATATTTCTTGGAGGCTTTGCTCGTTTCTTTTTATTCTTTTTTCTCTAAACTTTCCTTCTTGCTTCATTTCATTCATTTCATCTTCCACTGCTGATACCCTTTCTTCCAGTTGATCACATTGGCTCCTGAGGCTTCTGCATTCTTCACGTAGTTCTCGAGCCTTGGTTTTCAGCTCCATCAGCTCCTTTAAGCACTTCTCTGTATTGGTTATTCTAGTTATACATTCTTCTAAATTTTTTTCAAAGTTTTCAACTTCTTTGCCTTTGGTTTGAATGTCCTCCCATAGCTCAGAATAATTTGATCGTCTGAAGCCTTCTTCTCTCAGCTCGTCAAAGTCATTCTCCGTCCAGCTTTGTTCCGTTGCTGGTGAGGAGCTGCGTTCCTTTGGAGGAGGAGAGGCGCTCTGATTTTTAGAGTTTCCAGTTTTTCTGTTCTGTTTTTTCCCCATCTTTGTGGTTTTATCTACTTTTGGTATTTGATGATGGTGATGTACAGATGGGTTTTTGGTGTGGATGTCCTTTCTGTTTGTTAGTTTTCCTTCTAACAGACAGGACCCTCAGCTGCAGGTCTTGTGGAGTACCCTGCAGTGTGAGGTGTCAGTATGCCCCTGCTGGAGGGTGCCTCCCAGTTAGGCTGCTCGGGGGTCAGGGGTCAGGGACCCTCTTGAGGAGGCAGTCTGCCCGTTCTCAGATCTCCAGCTGCGTACTGGGAGAACCACTGCTCTCTTCAAAGCTGTCAGACAGGGACATTTAAGTCTGCAGAGGTTACTGCTGTCTTTTTGTTTGTCTGGGCCCTGCCCCAAGAGGTGGAGCCTACAGAGGCAGGCAGGCCTCCTTGAGCTGTGGTGGGCTCCACCCAGTTCGAGCTTCCCGGCTGCTTTGTTTACCTAAGCAAGCCTGGGCAATGGTGGGCGCCCCTCCCCCAGCCTCGCTGCCGCCTTGCTGTTTGATCTCAGACTGCTGTGCTAGCAGTCAGCGAGACTCCTTGGGGTAGGACCCTCCGAGCCTGGTGGGGGATATAATCTCGTGGTGCGCCGTTTTTTAAGCCTGTCGGAAAAGTGCAGTATTCGGGTGGGAGTGACCCGATTTTCCTGATTTTCCAGGTGCTGTCCGTCACCCCTTTCTTTGATTAGGAAAGGGAACTCCCTGACCCCTTGGGCTTCCCGAGTGAGGCAATGCCTCGCCCTGCTTCGGCTCGCGCACTGTGCGCACACCCACTGACCTGCACCCACTGTCTGGCACTCCCTAGTGAGATGAACCCGGTACCTCAGATGGAAATGCAGAAATCACCCGTCTTCTGCGTCGCTCAGGCTGGGAGCTGTAGACCGGAGCTGTTCCTATTCGGCCATCTTGGCTCCTCCCTCCTGTTTCCTGACTTTTTAATAATCGCCATTCTAACTGGTGTGAGATGGTATCTCGTTGTGGTTTTGATTTGCATTTCTCTAATTGCCAGTGATAATGAGCATTTTTTCATATGTCTGTTGGCTGCATAAATGTCTTCTTTTCATAAGTGTCTGTTCATATCCTTTGGCCATTTTTTGATGGGGTTGTTTTTTCCTGGTAAATTTGGTTAAGTTCTTTGTAGATTCTGGATATTAGCCCTTTGTCAGATGGATAGATTGCAAACATTTTCTCCCATTCTGTAGGTTGCCTGTTCACTCTGATGATAGGTTCCTTTGCTGTGCGGAAGCTCTTTAGTTTAATTAGATCCTGTTTGTCAATTTTGGCTTTTGTTGCCATTGCTTTTGGTGTTTTGGACATGAAGTCTTTGCCCATGCCTATGTCCTGATGGTATTGCCCAGGTTTTCTTCTAAGATTGTTATGGTCCTGGGTCTTATGTCTAAGTCTTTGATCCATCTTGAGTTGATTTTTGTAAAAGGGGTAAGGGCATTTCCGTTTTCTACATATGGCTAGCCAGTTTTCCCAACACCATTTGTTAAATAGGAAATCTTTTTCCCCATTGCTTGTGTGTGTCAGGTTTGTCAAAGATCAGATGGTTGTAGCTGTGTGGCATTATTTCTGAGGCCTCCGTTCTGTTCTGTTGGTCTATATATCTGTTTTGGTACCAGTACCATGCTGTTTTGGTTACTATGGCCTTGTAGTATAGTTTGAAGTCAGGTAGTGTGATGCCTTGAGCTTTGTTCTTCTTGCCCAATATTGTCTTGGCTATGTGGGCTCCTGTTTGGTTCCATATGAAGTTTAAGGTAGTTTTTTTTTTCAATTCTGTGAAGAAATTCAGTGGTAGCTTGATGGGGATAGCATTGAATCTATAAATTACTTTGGGCAGTATGGCCATTTTCACAGTACTGATTCTGCCTCTCCATGAGCGTGGAATGTTTATCTATTTGTTTGTGTCCTCTTTTATTTCCTTGAGCAGTGGTTTGTAGTTATCGTTGAAGAGTTCCTTCACACCCGTTGTAAGTTGGATTCCAAGGTATTTTATTCTCTTAGTAGCAATTGTGGATGCGAGTTCGCTCATGAGTTGGCTCTCTGTTTGTCTGTTATTGGTGTATAGGAATGTTTGTGATTTTTGCACATTGATTTTGTATCCTGAGACTTTGCTGAAGTTGCTTATCAGCTTAAGGAGATTTTGGGCTGAGACGATGGGGTTTTCTAAGTATACAATCATGTCATCTGCAAACAAAGACAATTTGACTTTCTCTCTTCCTATTTGAATACCCTTTATTGCTTTCTCTTACCTGATTGCCCTGGCCAGAACTTCCAATACTATGTTGAATAGGAGTGGTGAGAGAGGGCATCCTTGTCTTGTGCCAGTTTTCAATGGGAATGCTTCCAGTTTTTGCCCGTTCAGTATGATATTGGCTGTGGGTTTGTCATAAATAGCTCTTGTTATTATATATGTTCCATCGATACCTAGTTCATTGAGAGTTTTTTGCATGAAGGGGTGTTGAATTTTAATGAAGGCCTTTTCTGCATCTATTGAGATAATCATGTGGTTTTTGTCATTGGTTCTGTTTATGTGATGGATTACATTTATTGATTTGGGTATGCTGAACCAGCCTTGTGTCCCAGGGATGAAGCCAACTTGATCATGGTCGACAAGCTTTTTGATGTGCTGCTGGATTTGGTTTGCAGTGTTTTATTGGGGATTTTCGCATCAATGTTCATCAGGGATATTGGCCTGAAATTTTCTTTTTTTGTTGTGTCTCTGCCAGGTTTTGGTGTCAAAAATGATGCTGTCCTCATAAAATGAGTTAGGGAGGAGTCCTTCTTTTTGTATTGTTTGGAATACTTTCAGAAGGAATGGTACCAGCTCCTCTTTGTACTTCTGATAGAATTTGGCTGTGAATCCCTCTGGTCCTGGACTTTTTTTGGTTGGTAGGCTAGTAATTATTGCCTCAATTTCAGAACTTGTTACTGGTCTATTCAGAGATTTGACTTCTTCCTGCCTTAGACTTGGGAGGGTGTATGTGTCCAGGAATGTATCCATTTCTTCTAGATTTTCTAGTTTATTTGTATAGAGGTGTTTATAGTATTCTCTGATGGTAGTTTGTATTTCTGTGGTATCAGTGGTGATATCATCTATATCATTTTTTATTGTGTCTATATGATTCTTCTTTCTTTTCCTCTTTATTAGACTGGCTAGCGGTCTATCTATTTTGTTGATCTTTTCAAAAAACCAGCTCCTGGATTCATTGATTTTTTGAAGGGTTTTTCGTGTCTCTATCTCCTTCAGTTCTGCACTGATCTTAGTGATTTCATGTCTTCTGCTAGCTTTTGAATTTGTTTGGTGTTTCTTCTCTAGTTCTTTTAATTTTGATGGTAGGGTGTCAATTTTAGATCTTTCCTGCTTTCTCTTGTGGACATTTAGTGCTATAAATTTCCCTCTGAACACTGCTTTAAATGTGTTCCAGAGATTCTGGTATGTTGTGTCTTTGGTCTCATCAGTTTCAGAGAACATGTTGTTATTATTATTATTGTTATACTTTAAGTTCTAGGATACTTGTGCACAACGTGCAGGTTTGTTACATAGGTATACATGTGCCATGTTGGTTTACTGCACTCATCAACTCGTCATTTACATTAGATATTTCTCCTAATGCTATCCCTCCCCCAGATCCCCAGCTCCCAACAGGCCCCGGTGTGTGATGTTCCCTGCCCTGTGTCCAAGTGTTCTCATTGTTCAACTCCCACCTATAAGTGAGAAAATGCTGCGTTTGGTTTTCTGTCCTTATGATAGTTTGCTTAGAATGATGGCTTCCAGCTTTATCCATGTCCCTGCAAAGGACATGAACTCATTCTTTTTTATGGCTGCATAGTATTCCATGGTGTATATGTGCCACATTTTCTTAATCCAGTCTATCATTGATGGACATTTGGGTTGGTTCCAAGTCTTTGCTGTTGTGAATAGTGCCACAGTAAACATATGTGTGCATGTGTCTTTATAGTAGCATGATTTGTAATCCTTTGGGTGTATGCCCAGTAATGGGATTGCTGGGTCAAATTGTATTTCTAGTTCTAGATCCTTGAGGACTCGCCACTTTGCTTTCCACAATGGTTGAACTAATTTACACTCCCCCCAACAGTGTAAAAGCATTCCTATTTTTCCACAAGCCCTCCAGCATCTGTAGTTTCCTGACTTTTTAATGATCACCATTCTAACTGGTGTGAGATGGTATCTCATTGTGGTTTTGATTTGCATGTCTCTAATGGCCAGTGATGATGAGCAATTTTTCGTATGTCTGTTGGCTGCATAAATGTCTTCTTTTCATAAGTGTCTGTTCATATCCTTTGCCCACTTTTTGATGGGGTTGTTTTTTCCTGGTAAATTTGGTTAAGTTCTTTGTAGATTGTGGATATTAGCCCTTTGTCAGATGGATAGATTGCAAATATTTTCTCCCATTCTGTAGGTTGCCTGTTTACTCTGATGATAGTTTCTTTTGCTGTGCAGAAGCTCTTTAGTTTAATTAGATCCCATTTGTGTATTTTGGCTTTTGTTGCCATAGTTTTTGGTGTTTTAGTAATGAAATCTTTGCCCATGCCTATGTCCTGAATAGTATTGCCTAGGTTTTCTTCTAGGGTTTTTATGGTGTCAGGTCTTACATTTAAGTCTTAAATCTATCTTGAGTTAATTTTTGTGTACAGTGTAAGGAAGGGATCCAGCTTCAGCTTTCTACATGTGGCTAGCCAGTTTTCCCAGCACCATTTATTAAATAGGGAATCCTTTCCCTATTGCTTGTTGTTGTCAGGTTTGTCAAAGATCAGATGGTTGTAGATGTGTGGTGTTATTTCTGAGGCCTCTGCTCTGTTCCATTGGTCTATATATCTGTTTTGGTACCAGTACCATGCTGTTTTGGTTACTGTAGCCTTGCAGTATAGTTTGAAGTCAGGTAGCGTGATGCATCCAGCTTTGTTCTTTTTGCTTAGGATTGTCTTGGCTATGCAGGCTCTTTTTTTGTTCCATATGAACTTTAAAGTAGTGTTGTCCAGTTCTGTGAAGAAAGTCAATGGTATCTTGATGGGGATTGCATTGAATCTATAAATTACCTTGGGCGATATGGCCATTTTCACAATATTTATTCTTCCTAGCCCATGAGCATGGAATGTTCTGCCATTTGTTTGTGTCCTCTTTTATTTCGTTGAGCAGTGGTTTGTAGTTCTTGAAGAGTTCCTTCACATCCCTTGTAAGTTGGATTCTAAGGTATTTTATTCTCTTTGTAGTAATTGTGAATGGGAGTTCACTCGTGATTTGGCTCTCTGTTTTTCTGTTATTGGTGTATAGGAATGTTTGTGATTTTTGCACATTGATTTTGTATCCTGAGACTTTGCTGAAGTTGCTTATCAGCTTAAGGAGATTTTGGGCTGAGACGATGGGGTTTTCTAAGTATACAATCATGTCATCTGCAAACAGACAATTTGACTTCCTATTTTCCTAATTGAATACCTTTTATTTCTTTCTCTTGCATGATTGTCCTGGCCAGAACTTCCAACACCATGTTGAATAGGAGTGGTGAGAGAGGCATCCTTGTCTTGTGCCGGTTTTCAAAGGGAGTGCTTCCAGGTTTTGCCCATTCAGTATGATTTGGCTGTGGGTTTGTCATAAATAACTCATTATTTTGAGATATGTTCCATCAATACCTAGTTTGAGAGTTTTTAGCATGAAGGGCTGCTGAATTTTGGCAAAGGCCTTTTCTGCATCTATTGAGATAATCGTGTTTTTTGTCATTGGTTCTGTTTATGTGATGGATTACGTTTGTTGATTTGCGTATGTTGAACCAGCCTTGCATCCCAGGGATGAAGCCAAGTTGATCGTGGTGGATAAGCATTTTGATGTGCTGCTGGATTCAGTTTGCCAGTATTTTATTGAGGATTTTTGCATTGATATTCATAAGGGATATTGGCCTAAAGTTCTCTTTTTTTGTTGTGTCTCTGCCATGCTTTGGTATCAGGATGATCCTGGCCTCATGAAATGAGTTAGGGAGATTCCCTCTTTTTCTATTGACTGGAATCGTTTCAGAAGGAATGGAAGCATCTCCTCTTTGTACCTCTGGTAGAATTCAGCTGTGAATCTGTCTGGTCCTGGACTTTTTTTGGTTGGTAGGTTAGTAATTATTGCCTCAATTTCAGAACCTGTTATTGGTCTGTTCAGAGATTCAGCTTCTTCCTGGTTTAGTCTTGGGAGGGTGTATGTGTCCTGTTATTTATCCGTTTCTTCTATATTTTCTAGTTTATTTGCATAGAGGTGAGCTTTATTTATTTAGGTGCTCCAATGTTGGGTGCATATATATTTACAATCATTATATCTTCTTAATTGGCCTTGTAATCATTATATAATGACCTTCTTTGTTTCACTTTATAGTGTCAACTTAGAGTCTGTTTTATCTGATACGAGGTTAGTTACCTCTGTTCTCTTTTGGTTTCCATTTTCATGGATTATCTTTCTCAATATTTTCACTTTCAATCAATGTATGTCCTTACAAGTGAAGCGAGGCCAGGCATGCTCTCTCATGCTTGTAATCCCAGCACTTTGGGAGGCTGAGGTGAGCAGATAACTTGAGGTCAGGAGTTCCAGACCAGCCTGGGCAACATAGTGAAACCCTGTCTCTACTAACAAAAAAACAAAACAAAACAAAACAAAAAATTAGCTGGGCATGGTGGTGTGCGCCTGTAATCCCAGTGACTCAGGAAGATGAGGCAGGAGAATTGCTTGAACCAGGGAGGTGGAGGTTGCAGTGAGCCAAGATCGCACCACTGCACTCCAGCCTGGGCGACAGAGTGAGACTTCACGTCAAAAAAAAAAGAAAGAAATGAGTCTGGTAGGCCCCATATATTTATTTGGAGCTCGTTTTTTTTTATCCATTAAGCCACTCTATGTCTTTTGTTGGGAAAATTTGATCCATTTACATTCAAGGTAATTATTGATAGATAATCAATAATTATTGATTTAATAACTGAGTATTGATCATAATAATTATTTTGGACATTTTGTTCATTGTTTTCTGCTTGCTTTGTAGTTCTTTTTTCCCCTTCTTCCTCTCTTGCTGTATTTCTTTGTGATTAGATGATTTTCAGTAGTGGTGTGCTTTGAAGACTTTTATCTCTTGTGTAGCTACTATATGTTTTTGCTTTGTAACTAGCATGAGGCTTACATAAAACCAGCTCAGGCACCGGGCCACCCTGCTCAAAAACTCCAGCATTATGCCTGCCTGTGGATTAATGATAGATGGCTTGCCTAGAATCTCTGGACAGGCTTACTGGTGAAGATAGTTTGTCATCACTGGAATATGTGCCTACTTACTCAAATGCACAGAAACCAGTGCATGGCCACAAGGATCACAAACAATCAGGGAAACATAACACTACCAAAGGAGCAAATTAAAGCACCAGTAACCAAGTTTAAAGAAATGGAGATCTAATGAACTGTCTGACAAAGAATTCAAAATAATCAAAGAAGCTTAGTGAGCTACAAGAGAACACATATAGACAACTAAATAAAATCAGGGCAACAATACACAAACAAAATTATAAGTTCTACGATGAGATAAAAACCATAAGAAAGAACCAAACAGAAAATCTGGAGCTAAACTGTCTCCAGTTTTAGCCAGCTCCACTGGCTAAACTGAAAAATTCTGTAAAGAGGTCAATCACGCACAAGAAAGAATCACTGAGCTCAAAGACAGATGATTTGAAATTACCTGGTGAGAACAAAAACAAGAAAAACAATGATGAAACAGGATGAAAAATGTATATGGGAATTACAAGACTTCTTCAAGTGAACCAATGTTGACATTATGGGAATTTAAGGAGGAGCAGAGAAAGAGAAAGGATTAGAAAGCATATTTAAATAAATAATGATGAAAAAAACTTTTCTGAATCTGGAAAGGGAAATGACCATCCATATCCTGAATCCCAGAGAACCCTAAATAGATTAAATATAAAATTATCTTCACTGAGACACATTGTAATCAAACTCTCAAAAGTTAAAGACAAAAAGTTTGAAAGCAGAAAGAGAATAGAACCTTGTTTCATACAAGGGGACCCCCATAAGACCATCAGCAGATTTCTCAAAAGAAACTTTGCAGGCCAGGAGAGAGTAGAATGATTTATTCAAAGTACCGAAAGAAAAAAAAATCCTGCCATATAGAGCAAGGCTGTTCTTTCAGAAATGATAGAGACTTTAGAACATTCCCAGATTAAAAAAAAAAAAAAAAAAAAAACTGAGGGAGTTTATCATCACTAGATCTGCTTTAAACAAAAATGCTGGCCTGTAATCCCACCACTTTGGGAGACTGAGACAGGAGGATCGCTTGAGGCCAGGAGTTCAAGACCAGCCTGGGCAATATAGCAAGACCCCATTTCCATTTTTTTAATGCTAAAGGTAGTTCTTTAAACAGAAAAGTAACATGGAAACATATGAAATTATGAAACTCATTAGTAAAAGTAAGTACATAGTCAAATCCAGAATATTCTAATATGATAATGGCAGTATATAAATCACTTATATCTCTAGTATGAAGACTAAAAGGGAAAACTCTAAAATAATAGTTATAAAAGTTTGTTAAGGGATACACAATCTAAAAAGATGTAAATGGTGACTTCAAAAACATAAAATGTGTGTGGTGTGCTAAAGTGTAGTTTTTTTACATAATTGAAGTTAAGTGAGCAGCTTAAAATAGGCTCGTGTAACTATGTTTTATATAAACCTCACTGCTTCATTAAAATCTTTTATTTATAATTTTAATTGACTTAAAAATTTAATAGACTGTTTTTTAGAGCAATTTTAGGTTTACAGAAAAGTTGATTAGATAATACAGACAGTTTCTAAATAACCCTTCTTTCCCGGCACACAGTTTTTCTATTATTAACATCTTTCACTGGTAAGGTACATTTTTTACAATTGATGAAATTGTATTGATACATTATAATTCATTAAAGTCCACAATTTACATTAGGGTTCACTCTTTGTGTTGTACAGTTCTATGGCTTTTGACATAGTGTCATGTATCTATCTCTACATTATCATATAGAATAGTTTCACCACTCTAAAAATCCCCTGTACTCCATCTATTCAACTTTTCTTCCCTTGCCCCTAGCAAAGACTGATTTTTTTACTGTCTCTTACAGTTTGCCTTTTCCAGAATGTTCTATGATTGGAATCATATAGAATGTGCTTTTTTTAGACTGCTTTTTTTTACTTACCAATATGTATTTAAAGTTCTTTCATGTCTTTTTATGGTTTAATAGCTCATTTTCTTTTATCACTGAATAATAGTCCATTGTATGGATATACAACAGTTTGTTTATCCATCCACTTGTTTAAGGGAATCTTGGTTGCTTCCAGTTTCTGGAAAGTATGAATAAAGCTGCTATAAACCTTCATTTACAGGTTTTTGTGTGCACATAAGTTTTCAACTTAATTGGGTAAATACCTAGGAGCACAGATGCTATATTGTAATGTAAAACTATATTTACGTTTGTATGAAATTGCCAAACTGTCTTCCAAAGTGGCTGTAACAGTTTGCATTCCCGTCAGCAATGACTGGGAGTTCCTGTTGCTCCACATCTTGCTCCATATCTTCATCATCATTTGATATTTTCAGAATTTTGGATTTTAGCCATTTTAATAGTGTAGCAGTATCTCATTGTTATCCTAATTTGCAATTACCTAATGACAATTTATTTTGTTTTCATATGCTTATTTGTTGCTGTATATTCTCTGGTGAGACATCTGTTCTGATCTTTTGCCTGTTTTAAAATTAGGTTGTTTGTTTACTTATTACTGAGTTTTGTTTTGTTTTGAGACAGAATCTTGTTCTGTCACCCAGGCTGGAGTGCAGTGTTGCAGTCTTGGCTTACTGCAAGCTCCGCCTCCCGGGTTTACGCCATTCTCCTGCCTCAGCCTCCGGAGTAGCTGGGACTACAGGCGCCCACCACCACGCCTGGCTAATTTTTTTGTATTTTTAGTAGAGAATGGGTTTCACTGTGTTAGCAAGGATGGTCTCGATCTCCTGACCTTGTGATTTGCCTGCCTCAGCCTCCCAAAGTGCTGGGGTTACAGGCGTGAGCCACTGTGCCCGGCCATGTATTACTGAGTTTTAAGAATTATTTGTCTATTTTGGATATGTGTTCTATCAAATGTGTGTTTCACAAAGATTTTCTTCCAGTGTGTGGCTTGCCTTTGCATTCTCTTAACAATGTATGTCACAGAGCAAAAAGCTTTAATTTTAATGAAGTTCAAGCTGTCAATTTTTTATTTCATGAATTGCGGTTTTGGTGTTCTATCTAAAAACTCATTGCCAAACCCAGGGTCATCTACATTTTCCACTATGTTAAATATTTCAGACAGTTTTATAGCTTTCCATTTTACATAGAGCTATGATCCATTTTGAGTTAATTTTTATGAAAGATGTAAGGTCTGTGTCTAGATTCTTTCTTTCTTTCTTTTTTTTTTCCTGCATGTGGATGCCCACTTGCTTCAGCACCATTTGGTGAAAACACCATTTTTTTTCCATTGAATTGCCTTAACTCATTTGTTAAACATCAGTTGACTATATTTGTATGGGTCTGTCTCTGAGCTCTCCATCTGTTCTACTGATCTATTTGTCTATTCTTTGCTTTTGTTTTGTTTTTTGAGACCGGGTCTCTGTTGCCCAGTGGTGTGATCCCAGCTCACTACAACCTTGACCTCCCCAGACTGAGGTGGTTTCTCAACCTCAGCCTCCTGAGTAGCTGGGACCACAGGCATGTGCCACCAAACCTGGCTAATTTTTGTATTTTTTGTAGATATGAGGGATGGGGTCTCACCATGTTGCCAGACTGGTCTTGAACTCCTGGGCTCAAGTGATCCACCCACCTTGGCCTTCCAAAATGCAGGGATTATGGGCATGAGCCACCACACCTGTCCTATTTGTCTTTTCCTTCACTAATACCCCGTTATCTTGATTACTGTAAGCTTTATAGTAGGTCGTGGGGTCAGGTTGTGTCAGTCCTTTGATTTTGTTCTTCTTTAGTATTTTCTGAGTATTTTGGATCTTTTGCCTTTCATATAAACTTTAGAATCAGTTTATCAATGTACACAAAATAACTGGCTTGGATTTTGATCAAGATTGCATTGAATCTATATATTAAGTTGAGAAGAACTGACATCTTAAAAATATTGTCTTCTTATCCATAAACATAGACTCTCTCTCCATTTATTTAGATCTTCTTCAGTTTCTTTCACCACAGTTTTGTAATTTGTCTCACAAAGATCTTATAAAAATTTTGTTAAATTTATACCTATGTGTTTCATTGCTTTTTGGTACTAATGTAAATGATATTATGTTTTGAATTTTTAACTCTAATAGTTCATATTGACATATGATGATATGTCATATACATAGAATTGAGAGATTTCTATGTACTGCCTCTGTTTGTTACATAATTAAATCCTCATAAAAATTCCATAAGGTAGGTTCTTTTAGTATCCACATGATATGGGTTGCCTGTGTCCCCACCCAAATCTCATCTTGAATTGTAGCTCCCACAATTCCCACATGTCATGGGAGGAACCTGGTGGGAGTTGATTGAATTATGGGGATGGGTCATTCCTGCGCTGTTCTTGTCATAGTGAATGAGTCTCACGAGATCTGATGGTTTTGAAAAAATGGAAGTTTCCCTGCACAAGCTCTCTCTTTGCTTGCTGCCATCCATGTAAGATGTGACTTGCTCCCCCTTGCCTTCTGCTATGATTGTGAGGCTTCCGCAGCCACATGGAACTGTAAGTCCAATTAAACCTCTTTCTTTTGTAAATTGTGCAGTTTTTTCAGCAGCTTGAAAATGGACTAATACACCACATTTTGGAGATAAGAAAAATTAAGACAAAGTTTAAACGACTTGCTCCATTTCCATAGTGACTAGGTGGCAGAGCTAATATTCAAATCCACATAGCCTGTATTTACCTCTGCTGATATAATGTACTTATTCTTTTTTTATTTAGAAAAAGCATTTAAGAGTTTGATTTATTGTTATTTGGTTTATAACATTCCATATCTATCACATCTGCTATGAGGATTATACCCTTTATTGGTATAAAAATTTCCTTTATTTAATTTAATGTATATTGACTCCCTTTACATATCAAAATATTTAATTTTGTCTTATTTGTATTTGTCAATATATCTTTGAACATTGTTTAATTTACAACCTTATAAAGAGCACAGAGTTGGAGTTTATTTCTTATACTGACTGTGTCTTCTGTTATTATGCTTAATGCTTTTTTCCCCTTTCCCTCATTTCCTTTGTTATTTCTTTTTATGCATGGACTACATTGTTCTTTACTTTTACCTCCTTCAGGTATTTGAAGGTTTTAGATAGTTTTAAAAATTCTATCTGTGGTACCCTTTAAACTTTTTTTGTTACAAAAGTAATATATAATCACTGACAATTCCAACACTTCAGAAATATATAAACCAAAAAAGTGAAAACCCATCCTTCATTTTTCACCTTCTCCCAGTAAAATACATTTTTTTCCTCAGCAGAGCAACCTATTTAACAGTTTGGTTCAACTATATGGATAGGCTTTATTTTAACAGCTACATAGTCTTCCATAGTAAGACTCTATTTACCCTTTCTCTAATTGTTGAAACTTCAAGTTGTCTTAATCTATTTATATATTTTTTAATGATGCAGTATTTTCCTTATAGATCTGTGAATATTTTTCTATCTGGTACATTTCTAAAGTGGCATTGCTGATCCAAGTATGTGTGTATTTTTATTTATAAAAGATACTTTCAAATGGCTATAAATTGTACCAACTTGTTTTCCCAATGGTAATGTATGAGAGAGTGCTCATTTCATCACACTCCTACAAACACTAAATGGTATTAGTAGTTGGCCAAGCTGATGAGGAGGGAAGGAATTCCAACATCATTTAAATGCAAATGGTGGTAGATTTATCTGTTCTCTTTAAACATTTTTTTCTAGTACTTTACCTTTTAATTATTTTTCTTACATTATTGTATTGGCTGGACCAATCTAGACTGATGCTGAGAATCTTCTGTCAAGACCTGGGCCTTAAACCTGGCCATGAAGAATTAGAGACCCCTGTTAATTCAGGATCTCACATGGCAGGAAAACATCTCACCCAGCAGCTTACACCACACCTCCCTGTTACATCTTTTATTCTTAGCATATGTAATAACAGATTCTTATTAGGAGTAGGCACTGAATTTTATCAAGAGATTTTTAGGGGCATCTATTAAAAGGATCATATAGTTTTCTTTACTTTTGGGAGGTTGTGATTAATACAACTACCTTGTTTATTATATTAATAGATTTTCTAATGCTGAGACGTTGTTGCCTTTCAGATTAAGATTTTATTGGTGGTAATCCCTCCCCGATCTCCATCCCTTTTCTCCTCCTCCTCCTTTTTCTTGTTGTTGTTGTTGTTCTTCCTCCTCCTCCTACCCTTCTTCCCCTTCCCCTCCTCCTCCTCTTCCTCCTCCTTATCCTCCTTCAACCCCTCCTTCTCCTCCTGCTCCTTTCTTTCTTGGCTGAGCACAGTGGTTCACGGCTATAATCCCAGCACTTTGGAGACCAAGGTGGGAGGATTGCCTGAGGCCAGGGGTTCAAGACCAGCCTGGGCAACATAGGGAGACCACATCTCTATAAAAAAATTTTTTTTAAGTAGCCAGGCCTCGTGGTGTACCTGTGGTCCTGACTACATGGGAGGCTGAGGTGGGAGGATTGCTTGAGCCTGGGAGGTCAAGTCTGCAGTGAGCTGTGATTACACTACTGTATTCCAGCCTGAGCAACAGAGCAAGACCCCCATTTCTAATAAGAAATAAATTATTTAGGTGGTAAATTTAGAATTCCAGTCCAAAATGTACTTTTTGTAAAACTTTTTCTTTGGAAATAAAGATTCACAGAAAGTTGCAAAAATAGTGTATAGAGATCTGATGTATCCCTCAACCAGTTTTGTTCAATAGTTAGATCTTATCTAACTACAGTGTAATAGCAAAGCCAGGAAATTGACATTGTTACAATGTGTGTATATAGTTTTATGCCATTTGTCACAAGAGTAGCTTCCTTTAACCACCACTGCAATCAAGGTGCACAACTATCCCCCTCACCAAAGACCTCCCTCATTCTACTTTTCTGTGTCACGTCCACTCCACTCCCTACCGTCTTTTAGCCTTGACAACCACTAATTTGTTCTCCAACCCTATGATTTTTGTCATTTTCAGAATTTTACATAAGTGGAATCATACAGTATGTGACCTTTTGAGGCTGCCTTTTAAAAAAGACTCAATATAATGCCCTGAAACCCCATTTAAATTGTAAATGAACAAAAGTTCATTTACTTTTTATTGCTGAGAAGTATTCCAAGGTATGATGTACTAAAGTTTGTTTAACTATTCACCTATTGAAGGACATTTTTGTTTTTTTCTAGGTTTTCACTAGTACAAATAAAGTTTTTATGAACAATCATGGAAATCATGCACAGGTTTTTGTGTGAATTTAAGTTTTCATTTCTTTGGGATAAATGCCTGGGAATGTGATTGCTGGGTCATATGGTAAATGTACATACAGTTGGCCCTCCATATCCGTGGGTTCTACATCAATGAATTCAGCCAACCATGGATCAAAAATATTTTGGGAAAAAACATAAAAATAACAATACAACAATAGGAAATAATATAAATTTTAGAAAATACAGTATGGCAACTATTGAAATAGCATTTGCATTGTATTAGGTATTATAAATAATCTAGAGATGATTTAAAGTATGAGAGGATATATGTAGGTTATATGCAAATACTCCACCATTTTATTTTCTATTCTAACCAGGCCCAACCCTGATTCTAAGATCAGATAAGATGCGCCATTTTATATAAGGGGCTTGAGCATCCATGGATTTTGATATCTGCAGGGGGACCTGAAACCAATCCCTTAAGGATAATAAGGGTCAACTGTATAGTTTTTGAAGAAACTGCTGAATTGTTTTCTAGAGTTGCTCTACCATTTTGCATTCCCACCAGCAATGTATGAGAAATCCAGTCTCTCTGCATCTTTGTCACCATTTGATGTTATTACTATTTCTTTTTATTTTGCTGTATTAATAGATACATGGTGATATCTCATAATGGTATTTATTTTTAATTCTCCAATGAATAGTGATATTGAACATCTCTTAATATGCTTTTTGCATCCATGTGCTCTCCAGTAAAATATCTCTTCATGTAATTTGTCCATTTTCTAATTGGGTGCCTTCTTTACTGTTGAATTTTGAGAATGCTTTAACTATTTTAAGCATGAGTCTTTCATCAGATATGTGGTTTGCAAATAACTTCTTTTAGTTTTCAGTTTGTCTCTTTATTATCTGAACAGTGTCTTTCACAGAGAAAAAGTTATTATTTTTGATGGCATCCAGTTTATCAATTTTTTTCTTTTATGGATCATGCTTTTGGTGCCATGTCTAAGAATTCTTCCCCGAGTCCTAAGTACTGCAGATTTTTTCCCATTCTTTTTTTCTAAAAGGTATATAGTTTTATATTTAATATTTAATTTATTATCAGTTTTGAGTTAACTTTTGTATAAGCTGTGAGGTTTTGGTTGAGGTTATCTTTTTGCATATGGAGATCCAATTGCCCCCACATTATTTGATGAAAAGACTATCCTTTCATCACTAAATTGCATTTGTATCCTCAAAAGTTAGTTGTTAGTGGGTTCTGTATTCTCTTTCATTGATCTATGTGTCTATCTCTCTGCCAGTAACACACATCTGGATTACTTTATCTGTATAATGTCTTAAATGGAGTAGAGTACTTTCCTTCAATTTATTCTTGTTTTTCACAGTTATTTTAGCCATTCTACTTCTTTGACTTTCCATATAAATTTTGGAATAACTTACAAAAAATATTTCTGGGATATTTATAGGAATTGTATTAAACCTGTATATCCATCTGAGAAGAGTTGACATCTTTACTATATTGAGTCTTTCATTCTGTGAACATGGTGTGTCTCTCAATTTATATTTACTTTGATTTCTTTTATTAGTGTTTTATAGTTTTTAGCATACAATTTAATGCCTATGTTTTATAAAAGCAATGCTGTATTTTGTTAGTTCACATGTACCTCCTTTTTTTGTGGAATTGTAAATGGTATTGTATTTCTAATTTTGGTTTCCATGTGGTCATTGCTAGTATGTAGAAATACAATTAATTTCTTTTGCAGACAAGTATTCTTTATGAATATTGATGTTTAAGTCCTCAAATATATACTAGCAAACCATATATGGCAGCATATTAAAAGGTTTATACACTATTACCAAGTGAGATTTATTCCTGAAATTCAAAGATGGTTAAATATATGAAAACCAATGTATATAATATATTTGTGTGTGTTGAATCAACTTTGCATCCCAGGAATAAAGCCTATTTGATTGTGGCAGATTAGCTTTTCAATGCGCTGCTGGATTCGATTCGCTAGTATTTTGCAGAGGATTTTTGCATCTATGTTCATCAGGGATATTGGCCTGGAGTTTCTTTTTTGTTGTTGTTGTTGTATCTTTGCCAGGTTTTGGTATCAGAATGATGCTAACTTCATAGAACAAGTTAGGGAGGAGTCTTTCCTCCTCAATTCCTGGCAATAGTTTCAGTGGGATTGGTACCAGCTCTTCTTTATACATCTGGTAGAATTTAGCTGTGAATCCATTAGGTCCAGGGCTTTTTCTGGTTTGTAGACTTTGTATTACTGATTCAATTTTAGAACTCATTATTGGTCTATTCAGAGTTTCAGTTTCTTCCTAGTTCAATCTTGGGAGGTTGTATGTTTCTAGGAATTTATCCATTTCTTCTAGGTTTTTGAGTTTGTGTGTATAGAGGTGTTTGTAATAATCTCTGAGGGTTTTTGTATTTCTGTGTGGTCAGTGGTAATGTTTTTTTGTTTCTGATTTTTTTTGGATCTTCTCTCTTTTTTTTATTAGTCTAGGTAGCGGGCTATCAATCTTATTTATTCTTTCAAAAAACAAACTTTTGATTTTGTTCATCTTTTGAATGGTTTTTTGCATCTCAGTTTCATTCAGTTTAGCTCTGATTTTGGTTATTTTTTTCCTTCTGCTAGCTTTGGGGGTGATTTGCTCTGGTTTTTCTAGTTCCTTTAGCTGTGATGTTAGGTTGTTAATTTGAGACCTTTCTAACTTTTTGATATAGGCAGTTAACACTATAAACTTTCCTCTGTGTCCCAAAGATTCTGATATATCGTATGTTTGTTTTCATTAGTTTCAAAGAATTTCTTGATTTCTGTCTTCATTTCATTATTTACCCAAAAGTCATTCAGGAGCAGATTGTTTAATTTCCATGAAATTATATAGTTTTGAGAGATCATCTTAGTATTGATTTCTATTTTTTTTTTTTTTTCCTGAGACACAGTCTCACTCTGTTGCCCAGGCTGGAGTGCAGTGGCATGATCTTGGCTCACTGTAACCTCTGTCTCCTGGGTTCAAGCAGTTGTCCTGCCTCAGCCTCCTGAGTAGCTGAGATTACAGGCGTGCACCACCATGCCTGGCTAATTTTTGTATTTTTAGTAGAGACGGGGTTTCAGCATGTTGGCCAGGCTGGTCTTGAACTCCTGGCCTCAAGGGATCTGCCTGCCTTGGCCCCACAATGTGCTGGGATTACAGGCATGAGCCACTGCGCCTGGCCATGATTTCTATTTTTATTTTGCTGTGGTCTGAGAGTCTGGTTGGTATGATTTTGGTTTTTTTTGAATTTGTTGAGAGTTGTTTTATGGCTGAGTGTGTGGTCAGTTTTAGAGTATGTGCCATATGCAGATAAGAACATATATTTGTTGTTGGGTGGGGTGTTCTGTAGATATCTACTAGGTCCATTTGGTCAAGTGTTGAGTTTAGGTCCCAAATACCTTTGTTAGTTTTCTGCCTCGATGGTCTATTACTGTCAGTGGGATGTTGAAGTTTCCCACTATTATTATGTGGTTATCTGAGTCTTGTTGTAGGTCTCTAAGAACTTGTTTTATGAGTCTGGGTGGTACATTATTGGGTACATATATATTTAGGATAGTTAAGTCTTCTTGTTGAATTGAATCCTTTGTCATATGTAATGCCCTTTTTGTCTCTTTTGATCATTGTTTGTTTGAAGTCTGTATTGTCTGAAATAGGAATAGAAACCCCTACTCTTTTTTGTTTTCTGCTTGCTTTGTAGATTTTTCTCCATTTTTTAACTTTTGAGCCTATGGGTGTCATTGCATGTAAAATGGGCCTCTTGACAACGGCATACAGTTGGGGCTTGCTTCTTTATCCAACTTGCCACTGTGTGCCTTTTAAGTGGGGCATTTAGCCTGTTTATGTTCAAGGTTAATATTGATATGTGTGGATTTGGTCCTGTCATGTTGTTAGCTGGTTGTTATGCAGACTTGATTGTGTATTTGCTTTATAGTGTCAATGGTTTATGTACTTAAGTATGTTTTTGTAGTGTCTGGTAATGGCCTTTTGTTTCCATATATAGCAGTCCCTAAAGGACCTGTAAGACAGGTCTGATGGTAATGAATTCCCTTGGCATTTGCTTGTCTGAAAAGGATTTTATTTCTCCTTCAGTTATGAAGCTTAGTTTGGCTGGATATGAAATTCTTGGTTGGAATTTTTCTTTAAGAATGCTAATTATAGGCTGGGCGTGGTGGCTCACACCTGTAATCCCAGCACTTTGGGAGGCCGAGACGGGTGGATTATGAGGTCAGGAGATCGAGACCATCCTGGCCAACATGGTGAAACTCCGTCTCTACTAAAAATACAAAAATTAGCTGGGCGTGGTGGCGTGTGCCTATAATCCCAGCTACTCAGGAGGCTGAGGCAGGAGAATCACTTGAACCAGGGAGTCGGAGGTTGCAGTGAGCCGAGATGGTGCCACTGCACTGCACTCCAGCCTGGCGACAGAGCAAGACTCCGTCTCAAAAAAAAAAAAAAAAGAAAAAAAAAAGCTAATGATAGGCCCCCAATTTCTTCTGGCTTGTAGGATTTCTGCTGAAAGGTCTGCTGTTAGCCTGATGGGGTTCCCTTGGTAGGTGACCTGCCCCTTCTCCGTAATTCTCCTGTGGTTAGGTGGGATCTGCTGGAGAAGAAGCTATGGCAGCAGCTGCCAGGAAATACCTTGGTTGGGCATCCAAGGTTGTGCCGCAAGCAGGAGTGGCCAGGCAGGGACTCCGGGAGAGGCCAGCAGACAAGGAGGTGCTCAGACCAGACTGTCGCCATCCCGTGGGCAAGAATGCTCTTCTCTGTCCAAGTCTGACAGTCAACAAAGGCCAAAGCCACCTAGAAGAGCATGGCAAGCCTTGGAGGATGGGTGTTTCTGGTTGTGCTGCACTGCAACCATTCCTGTGCCAAACCCTCTGGGCTCCACACAGGCTGGAGTCCTGTCCCTGCGTCCTCTCCAAGCAGCTCTCCCTGTCAGCTCAAATGTCTGTGGAGGTCATGGAGTCTTCTGCAGCTAGGATTCTGGAGGTCTGTGGTGAGAGTGGGCCAATCCTCACCTATTTAACCCACCCTTTCCTCAGGAGCTTCTGGGTGCCAGCAGTGAGTCCTGGTGCTTGGAAACCCCATGCAGGGCTCCCAGCCTCCTTTGCCTTCAGCCCAGTGTCTGTGCTATCCCTTTGTCCACTCTCAATGCCTTCTCTCTGAAGATCTGCTCAGAGTGTGTCCGTTTTCTTGATGGTCTGGTCTCTCAGTGGGAAATGCTCTTCCTGGCTGTGTCTAGTCAGCCATCTTGGCTGTTTTCTACAGTTGATTTTTGTATATAACTCTTGTAACTGCATCCTTGCTGAACTTACTTATTGGTTCTAGGAGGGTTTTTTTTTAATAGATTACTTGGAATTTTCTGTATAGATCGTTATATTATCTGCAAGCAGGGATAGTTTAATTTCTTTCTGTCCAATATGTATTGTTTTTATTTCTTTTTCTGGCTTATTGTGCTGACTACGACTTCCAGTACGATGCTGAATAATGGTGGTGAAAGTGGACATTTTTCGCTTGTTCTTGACCTTAGGGAGAATTCATTCAGTTTTGTGCTATTAAGTATGATGTTATTTGTAGTGTCTTTGTATATGAACTTTATCAAGTCAGGGAACTTTCCTTGTATTTCTAGCTTCTTGAGAGTTTTTAGCATGGATGAGTGTTAAAGTTTGTCAGATACTTTTTGGCATTGATTGATATGATTATTCAACTTTTCTTCTTTAATCTGTGTAATGGGAACAACACAGTAAAAGTTGCTGGCCTATGCCACATCCAGATGGCTGAAGCCCGTGGCTGCAAATAAGAACTTGGAGGCATCTCTCTCATCTAGCAGATTGGGCTCCCTGGTTTTCCCACTACTTCCTTTAAAAGGACCATTTGGGAATTTGTCTATGAACTTAAAGTGACCCATATACCCCGTTTCATTGTATTTACTGCTAGTTGCCATTCTCTCTCTTTGTTTCTCTCTCTGACCAACTCTTCATTTCTGCTTTGCCTTGTGTGCTTGTGTGATGCAGGAATGTAGGAGTGCCTTCCCTGGGAATGTAGGATTGCCCTCCTTACTCATTGCACCCTCCCTGCCCAGAATCTTTAATACATATCTGAAGATATTTCCTGTTGTGGTAGTGCACTAAATTTGCATCTTACTCTGAAGAACCAGGGGCTCCCCTGGGCCAGGTTCTCTCTGGGATGCTAGAGAAAACAGGGTTGGGTTCCCAGTGCCAGAGCAGTCGTCAAGCAGGCATAAACAGAACACAGGTCAGATATGAGCCACAAGGACCCCTGCTAATATAAACAAGTTTCCCATGTGAGGGACACCCTGGTCATAGGTCAAATAGCTAGATATTGGGTTATCTGCCAGGTAAAAGAAGTATTCTGTGAAAGACACACAGTAAATACCCATGTCAGGCTCCTCTCCATTTCTCATTAGTGCAGGGTCTCTAGCTGCTCTGGTACTGGAATCCCAGTTTAGCTGGAGTCTCTCGGAACAGTCCGTTAATATGGTTGATTGCATTGGTTGATTTTCAACTATTGAACCATCATTGTATACTTGGAAAAAATCCTACCTGGTCATGGCACATACTTATTTTTACATATTACTAAACTGTATTTGCTAATATTTTGTTTAAAATTTTGCATCTGTATTCGTGACAGATCTTCCTCCCTCCCTCCCTCCTTCCTTTCCTCTTTGTATTTTCTTGGTCAAGTTTTGATAATAGTGAAACTGACCTCATAATTTGAGTTGGTCCTGTAGAATTAGTGTTAATGATTCTTTAAACATTTGGTAGGACCCTGTGTCTTCAAATTTGTTGATTCTTTCCACTGTCCTCTCCATTTTGGTATTGAGCCTATATCCATTGAGTTTTCAAATTTTGGTTATTTTTTTTTTCTCTTTCTTTTTTTTTTTGTTTTTGAGACAGAGTCTTGCTCTGTTGCCCAGGCTAGAGTACAGTGGCAGTCTCAGCTCACTGCAACCTCCACCTCTCGAGTTCAAGCTATTCTCCTGCTTCAGCATCCCAAGTAGCTGGTATTACAGGCATGCGCCTCCATGCCTGCAGGCTAAGTTTCGCATTTTTAATAGAGACAGGGTTTCCCCATATTGGCCAGGCTGGTCTCAAACTCCTGACCTCAGGTGATCTGTCCACCTCTGCCTCCTAAAGTGCTGGGATTGCAGGCGGGAGCCACTGTGCCTAGCCTGGTTATTGTGTTTTTCTGTTCTAAATTGCCATTTGGTTTTTCTTTATATATTTTGTTTATTTATTTTGCTGATACTATTTTTCATTTCCTCTAGGTGTGTTCATAATTGCTCATTGAAGCAGTTTTATGATGGGCAAGTTGATCTTTGTGTTTGGTGTGAAGTAGGAATATAATTTTATTTTTTATACAAATTTTATATACAAGTACCCAAATTTCCCAGCACCTTTTATTGAAGAGTCCATCTTTTCCTTCTATTTTACAGTGCCAGCTTAGCCGTTAATCAAGTATCCTTACATTAATTGTTCCCCACCTCCACCTCTAGACTATATTCTGTTCCATTGATCAATTTGCTTATTCTTGTGGCAATACCATATTCCTTATTACCATACTTTTATAATACATCTTTGTGTGGTAGAACAAATTCTCTACCTTTGTTGTTCTTCAGGTGTTTTCATGATACTTGGTTCCTTGTATTTTCATATAAAATTTAAAACCTATTTGTCAAGTTACTTTTTAAAAGTTTTGAGATTGCATGGACTCTAGACAATTTAGAAAGAACTGATGTCATCGATTTGAATCTTCAGAGTACAACAACATTTATTTTTCATTTCTTCTTTTTAAACTTTTTATTTTGAAATAATTATAGATTCACAAAAAGTTCCAAAAATAATGGTACAGGAGACTCTGTACCCACTTCATTTAGCCTCTGCCAGTGGTAATATCTTATATACCTATAGTACATTATCAAAACTGGGACATCAACATTGGTAAAATCCACAGAATTTGTTCAGATTTCACCAGGTTATATACACTTGCTGTGTGTATTTTTTTTTGTAATTGTATCATATGTAGATTTTCTAATCAGCATCACAATTGTGAGAGAGAACTGTTCCATTACCAAAAAGATCGCTACTGCTACTCTTCAGTCACATTTTACGCTTCTTTGATTTTTTTTTAATAAAAAATTTAATTTCTCCACTTGACAATATATCCTGGAGATTCACCCATGTTAGTGTATATACCTAATTCTGCTTAAATGCTGAACAGTTCTTTATAAAATATATTTAAGCATCTTCCTATTGATGGGATTTTAAATTATTTCCAAGCTTTTACTATTTTAGACCCTGCTGCAGTGAACATCCTAATATATGCATCCTTGTGCACATGTATAAATGCTTCTGTAGGATAGAAACAAAAGAGTATAACTCTTTAATTGTAGGTCAAGCCCATCTTCTATTTCAGTACACGAGGCTCTCTCTTCAATGGCTATAAAATTTATAATCCCACCAGCATTTAGGAAAGGATCAGCACGTTAATGAGAATGAATAAAAGATGTCCAGAATACAGAAAGAGAGTGAAATTTTAAATAGGACTGTCAAGACGAGTCTTACTGAGAAGATGGAACTGGAGCGAAGACTAAGAGAAGGTGAAATATGTGGCTGTCTGAGGGAAAGCATTCCAGGAGGAAGGAACAGCTAGTACAAAGGCTCTGAGGTGGCAGTGTGCTGGCTGTTGGGGAGGAGGCCACAGTGGCTGAAGTAGGGTGAATGGTGATACTTATGGTGGGAGATGAGTTCAGAAGGTAATGGGGGAAGGTGTAGATCATGAAAGACCTTATAGGCCAGAGCAAGAACTTTGGTTTTCATGCAGCATGAAAGGAAGATCATGGCAGGGTTTTGAGGCATGATGTTATCTGACATTTTTAAAAAATGAAATCAGTTTATTGAGAGAGAATTTATATTTAATAAAGGCACCCTTTGTAACTGTGCGGTTCGATTAGTTTTGACCAAGGCATATTCCTATGCACTGCCACCCTTCCATCATCCCCAAAGTCCCTCCTGCCTCTTTGCAGTCACTTTGTGGTTAATTCCTATCTTATCCCCATCTGAGGCTGCCATTTTTTTCTTATTTTTTTCACCATAGATTCATTTTGTCTACTCTAGAGCATCATAAAAATGAAATTTTACAGTGTGTGTTCTTTTCTGTTGGGCTTCTTTTGCTCAACATAATATCTGTGAGGTCATCAACGCTGCTGCTTCATCAGCAGTTCATTCATTTTTAATGATGATGAGTATATTCCCTGGTTCATGAATATACCACAATGTGTTTATCCATTTATCCACCTGTTGATGGACCTTTGGGTTGTTTCAGTTCTGAGCTATGAGGAATAAAGCCACTAATAAGCAGTCATATACAAGTCATTGTGTAGACATATGTTTTTCCATTCTTTTGGGTAAATAAATACCTAGGAGTGGAATTGCAAGTCCATGGGTAAGGGTATGTTTAACTTTATAATAAACCGCCAAACTCTTTTCCAGAGTGGTTGAATCATTGTACATTCCCACCAGCACTGTGTGAGAATTCGCATTGCCCAACATTTTTGCCAGCAATTGTTATTGTCGATCTTTTAAACTTTTACTAATGCTGCTGAGTATGTCATGATATTTCATTGTGATTTTAATGTGTATTTTACATGATGACTGACAATATTAAGCATCTTTTTCTGTGCATATTGGCCATTTGTATATCTTTTTTGAAGTGTCTCAAGTCTTGCCCATTACAAAATTGAGTTTTTTTTTAATTTTTGATTTATAATTCTTTATGTATTCTAGATATAAGACCTTTTCCAGATATATTTATAATAAATATTTTCTTCCAGTCTAGGGCTCGTCTTTTTATTTTCTTCTTGGTGTCTTTGGAGAACAAAAGTTTTTCTTAGTTTGGCTACAGGCTTGTCAATTTTGCTTATCTTTTCAAAAAAACAGCTCTTAGTTTTATTGATCTTTTCTACAGTTTTTCTTGTTTCTATTTCATTTATTTCTGTTCTAATCTTTATTATTTCCTTTCTTCTCCTAACTTTGGGCTTCATTTGTCCTTCTTTTGCTCCTTGAGATGTAGAATTAGATTGTTTTTGGGGGGATGTTTCTTCATTTTCGATGTAGCTATTTATTGCCATAAACTTCTCTGATAGAACTGCTTTTACTGCATCCTGTGAGTTTTGGTATGTTGCGTTTCCATTTTCATTTGTCTCAAGAGATACATTTTTTGATGCAGAGTCTTGCTCTGTCACCCAGGCTGGAGTGCAGTGGCATGACCTTGGCTCACTGCCTTGATGTCCTGGGTTCAAGTGATCTTCCTGCCTCAGCCTCCTGAGTAGCTGGGACTACAGAATTTCTGCTTGATTTTTAAAAAATAATTTCAATCTCACTGTTAAATTTCTCACTTGGTAGTTGATTATTTTTTTATTTCATTGAATTGTTTCTCTGTATTTTCTTGAAATATGCTGAGCTTCCTTGAAACTATTATTTTGAATTCTTTGTCAGGCAGTTTGTATATCTACATTTCTTTGGGGTTGGTTACTAGGAAATCATTGTCTTCTTTTGGTGGTATTATGTCTCCATTGTTTTTCATGTTTCTTGTTGTCTTTGTACATATCTGTGCATTTGATGGAGCAGTCACCTCTTCCAGACTTTACAGGCTAGTTTTGCTGTGGAAAGACCTTCCCCTGTAGGGGAGTATGAAAGTGCTTGCTTGGTGGTGTTCAGGGATTCTGATACCAGTGACAGTGCAGCTGTGTAGTCTCTGTGTGGCACTGTAAGCCGAGGTCAGTGTTAACAAAGATTGCAGAGATCCTCAGTGGCCAATATTGTGGATGTCTATAGTGGCAGTAAGGATTGTTAGGATCTTCAGTGGCAATGGCTGCTAAGTCCTCCTGATCTCTTTTTTCCTCTCTGGAGATGTTGGTGCTGAGGGGATTCCTCTTGGCACTGGGTCTGGCTTGTAGGCCCACTCCTGGTGGTGGTGGCACTGGTGTCTGATGCGTGGCACCTGTGGAGCAACCACAGTGCTGAGGCCTGAGGCACAGGCATGTGTAGAGGGACTGCAGTTCTGGGATCCAGGGTGGTAATGCCACTGGTGCCCAGGGTGAAGGCACCCCTGTTGCTGAGTTGGTGAAGATATGCAAGTTGCAGATGTTTGTGGATTAGCTGGGGAGCTGACAATGGGAACACAGCTGTGTGCAGAGTTAGAGTGGCTCTGGGGTCCAGGCGGGGCCTAGCTCTCTATGGTAGCTGAGCTGGTGTCCAGAGAGCAAGCATAGACAGTGAAGGTTTGGCTCTTAGGCCTGGCGTGTGAACTAGCTCACTTTGGTGATGACTCCAGTGTCAGGCCCAGTACAGCCACAGAGTCCAGGTGCTATAGTTTGAATATTTGATCCTCCAAACCTCATGTTGAAATTTGATCCCTAATGTTGGAAGTGGGGCCTATTGGGAGGTGTTTGGGTCATGAGGATCCCTCATGAATGGCTTGGTGCTATCCTTGTGGTAGTGAATGAGTTCTCTATTAGTTTCCCCAAGAGCTTGTTGTCCAAAAGAGCCTGGCACCTTCTCTCTCTCTCTTGTTTCTGCTGTCACCATATGATCTCTGCATGCTAGTTGCCTTTCACCTTCCATCATGAGTGGAAGCAGCATGAGACCCTCATAGGAAGCTGAGCAGACCAGCACCATGCTTCTTGTACAGCCTGCAGGACTATAAGCCAAATAAACCTCTTTTCCTTATAAATTACCAGACTCAGATATTCCTTTAGAGCAACACAAATGGACTAAGATGCCATCATTGGAGTGCGGGCACTCGCAGTGCAGTGTAGCTCCAGGATCAAAGAACACGTGGGCTTGGGAGAGGTAGTGGCTCCTTTCTTGAATTGGCTCAACAGTCTATCAAATTCATGGGTGGGGACGGGGTGTTCAGGCATCTCTCTGTCTCTGGGGTTCTCTGGTGAGAAGGGCTGTTGGTTAGCTCAGTAGCAAGAGATGCCAGCGTCCTTTGTGGAGCAGGCCCCTGGGAATGCTGGTGGTTCACATCATGTAACTGATACCGATAGTCTTTGACTTTCTTCTTTTTAGCTACTAGTCATCTCCTGGCATCTTAGCTATGCCAGTCTCACCAGCGATACTTTTTATGTGGATATTCCCCGGATTTTTATGCTCTACTGTATTCCTGCAGATTCTTTAATGAACCATTGAGCTCCCTCTGGACTATTTTGTTTTGTGCATAGCTGTTTATATTTGTTTTTTTGTGTGTGGTAGATAAAGGCTGGTATTTTCTACTCTGTTATCTTGGCGATGTTGCCTCTTGTGTATTCTGGAGGAAAAAAGGTTTTACTTCTGATGCTCAATTTAAGAAGTTGTTTTTTTGTTTGTTTTTTTTTTTTTTTGAGACGGAGTTTCACTCTTGTTGCCCAGGCTGGAGTACAATGGCACGATCTTGGCTCACTGCAACTGCTGCCTTCTGGGTTCAAGCGATTCTCCTGCCTCAGCCTCCCAAGTAGCTGGGATTACAGGCATGCGCCACTATGCCTGGCTAATTTTATATTTTTAGTAGAGCCGAGGTTTCTCCATGTTGGTCAGGCTGGTCTCAAACTCCTGATCTCAGGTGATCCACCCACCTCGGCCTCCCAAAGTGCTGGGATTATAGGCGTGAGCCACCGTGCCCAGCCAATTTAATAAGTTTTTAAGGTTAAAGATACTGACTGGTGTCCTCTCTAAAAACTATTCAACTAACTCGAAGTTGCAAAGATTTTTCTCTTATGTTTTCTTCTATTGTTGAAAGAATGGTTTTAGCTTATAAGTTTAGGCCTATAACCTACTTAAGATTGATGTTTGTATGTGATATAAGTTATGGATTGAGACTTATTTTTAAAATATAGGTATTCAATGGTTCCAGCACTGTTTATTGAAAAGATCATCCTTTTAACACTAAACCACAGAAACCTCTTAATTGTAAAACAATTGCTTATATATGTGAGGCTGTATTCTGAAACCTCTGTTATAGTCACCTCTTCTTGTGCCAGAATCACCTTGGCTTAGTCCCTCTCAGAGCCTGATCATTTGCTCCTCACTCTTGCCTTGTTTCTGAATCTTTCCAGCTTTTGTGTGGCTGGACTGTTTCCAGCTTCTGTTCTTGAAGCTCTTTTCTTGTCTTTGATAGCAGGATTCAGCTTTTCAGTGACACATTTACAGAATCCATGCTTACTTGGGGTCATCTTAATGTTTAGTCAGAAAACCATCTATAGTAAGAGAGCTGTTAGCCTGAGCTTGTGCAGACTGTGCCTCTTCCATGCCTCCACTAGTCTTAGGAATGCTGGGAGACAAGGCTTGAGTTGGGGAATGTGAAATAAAACGCAGTATCCTATGAAGTTCTTCCCTGGTGTATTGCCATGGTTACTTTTTTGCTTTTTTGAGATAGAGTCTTGGTTTGTCGCCCGGCAGAGTGCAGTGGCACAACCTTGGCTCACTACAACCTCCACCTCCTGGGTTCAAGCGATTCTCCTGCCTCAGCCTCCCAAGTAGCTGGGATTACAGGTGCGCACCATCACACCCAGCTAATTTTTGTATTTTTAGTAAAGATGGGGTTTCACCATGTTGGCCAGGATGGTCTTGATCTCTTGATCTCATGATCTGCCTGCCTTGGCCTCCCAAAGTGCTGAGATTACAGGTGTGAGCCACCATGCCTGGCTCTTTACTATTTTTTTTTTTTTAAAGGAACACAGTTAAATATTTCAAAGACATCCCAAATGAGTTATTGGTGGGGTCACAGAGGCTTCCTTTTTTTGCCACCACAGTGAAAAATCAAGAATTTTGAAAGTTAAAGCTGATTGATTATTTCTTTGGATACATAAAGAAAGATGTTAAAGCATATTACAAAGTGCAAACAAGGAGACATTCAGCAGAGCGAAAACAAACTCTTAGAAGAGCCCGAAGCACCAGGCTGATTGTCTTGATGAGAGGGTGGAGAAATGAACGTGCTTCCTAGTTTTGTGGTTTTCCTGCAGTTTCTGGACACAGATCTCTGCTCCCACACCAAGGGCGTCTTTGGGGTCTGGTTTCTCTTCTCTAGTGACCAGTCCCCAGTGTATGTGATTCTAGGAAGTTAAATGTCACACAGTTCCTTACGCTGTATCCCTCTTGTGTCCCATGACACCCTGTCTCAAGCAGAGAGTTTGGAAATCATAAATCAGGGGAAGGGAGGCTAGCTAAGGGCTTTACATCCACCACCTGTTATGAGAGAATTATTTAATCCATTTTGGAGATGTGAAAACCAACTCTCAGCAGTCAAGTGATTTGCCCAGATTCAAACATTGAGGACATGGCAGGATTAGCATTTGAGCCTAGGCCCATCTACTGTCAGAGCCCATGCTCTTTCTTTGGTGCCCTCATGGGCTGGCTGTAAAGTCCAGACCCAACACTGTGGTTTCCTGTGACAGTACACTAGGAGGGATGGAGACTGGGAGTGGGAGGCTCCTGAGGCTTCAAGGAGAAAACTGCAGAGAGGCCATGAGAGGCAACAGGTGGCCAGCACTCTCCTATCCCCACCATATGTGGTGGCACCTGGGGACAAGGCCATTTGCATACTCCAATCCTACAGACACCCATTTGGTTTCTCTCTTCCTCTTGTTCTTCAGCACAATCTTAGGAGGAAAAGAAATGTCATCTGCTTTCTAATTTAATTCCCTTTTTTCTACTGTTTATTATTTTTCCTTATTATAGAAGAAATGGTTTTCCATTAATACAAAATTCAGACATCATCAAAACTATAATAAACATTTGCTGTGATCCTACCTGCTAAAGATAACCATCATTAAGTTCAATGCATAGTCTTCCTTTTTCATATTTATACATATGCTAACATATATTAGAATTATTCATTTACTTTTACAAGAAGAAGGTCAGGCTGGGGACATGGAGGGCTCCTACCTGCGTAAGCAGAGGTCTTGCACCTGCATAAGCAGGGCCATGATCATGCCTGTAATCCCAGTGCTTTGAGAGGCCACGGCAGGGAGTCTCTTGAGTCCAGGAGTTCTAGACCAGCCTGCACAACAGGGTGAAACCCCATGTCTACAAAAAATTTAAACTTAGCTGAGTGTAATGGTATGTGCCTGTGGTCCTAGCTACTTAGGAGGCTGAGGCAGGGGGACACCTTGGGCATAGGCGGTCAAGGCTACAGTGAGCCATGATCATGCTACTCTACTCCAGCCTGGGTGACAGAGCAAGACCGTGTCAAAAAAAAAAAAAAGTCACAAATAGTGTTGCAATTTTTCTACCACTTTTAAAATCCTTTGAAACATTTCTTGTGTTGGTATATGTAGATCTTATCTGACTGTATTCTTGTAAATAGATATATAACATAACATTGGGTGCACCACAAACTATTTATTTATTTATCTGGTGGAAATCTTATTCTTCCCCCTCATGTTGCATGAGGGAATTTACATTCCCAGGATATAACACTATTAGTGATTCCAGACTTCATTCTCTCCCCTAGGTGGGGATGATATATCTTACTGTTGAAACTAGGAGAAGAAACTAGGCATAAGCGGCCCTGCCCTCTTTGAGCTTTCAGTCCCAGTGGCTGGCCCTCAAAGATGCCAGGAGTACAGCGACTGGGGGACCGCTGCTTCTGCAGGTGGGAGACTGAATCCTGGGTGGGCGTATTAGTCTGTTCTCACGCTGCTATAAAGAACTGCCTGAGACTGGGTAACTTATGAAAGAAAGAGGTTTAATTGACTCACAGTTCCACATGGTTGGGGAGGCCTCAGGAAACTTACAATCATGGCAGAAGGGGAAGCAAACACATCCCTCTTCACATGATGGCAGGACGGAGAAGTGCCAAGCAAAGGGGAAAAAGCCCCTTATAAAACCATCAGATCTCATGAGATCTCATTCACTATCACAGAACAGCAAGGGAGTAACTGCTCCCATGATTCAATTACCTCCCACTGGATCCCTCCCATGACACATGGGGATTATAGGAACTACAATTCAAGATGAGATTTGGGGACACAGCCAAATATCAGTGGCCATCTTGTAGAGTGGAGGAAGGAAATAGAAAGCTCACCTGTGGCCTCATATTTTGCTTACATTCTCCAGTGAAGTTTAGTGTGGATTTTGAATTTCATCTGTCCTAAGCTTATGGCTTTTCAAAAAAAAAAAATCCCCTCTCTTTCTCAAAAGAGAAAGAGAGCAGTATTATTTTTTTGGCCTCTTCAAATCCCAGCATTCTCGTTCCCCACTGATGGACAGACATTTGTGTTTTGTTACAGCAAATATCGCCTTTGTCACAGCAAGTATTGCCTTTGTCCAACGTTTACATTTTGTGTCTATGCCAACAGGGTTGACAATAGGAATGATGTCTTTGAAAGAAGCTCTTTCTTTGGAGAAATCTCTGAATCTGGGCCTAGGGTCAGTACTCAGGGAGAACCCAATCAACAGCAACTACAGTAGGATGGACTGAAGAGTCTCTTGAGGCATGGTAAGAAAGCTGTATTGCAGGAGGTTTTGTTCATTCGCCTATTCATTCAGTAAGCACTGACGGGTCACTTCCAATGTTCCAGGCACAAAGTCAGCTTTTATGGAGCCTGCAATGCACAAAGAAACAAGCAATAAACAAGGAAATGTCAGAAAGTAATAACTGCTATACAGTCTTAAAAGAGTAATGAGTTTCAGTAAAAGCAATTTCCGAGTACATCTTGAAGCTGTCATAAGAGAATGCTTTCTGGTGTAAAAGTTGAAACGTATCCATAGGCTTTCTTTCAGAAATTTCTAGTTCTTGAGCCTCTGTTACAATATTTTGGTAAGTGATTTGTTTTCCATGGTACTTTCCATTTCATGGGGATTTCAGAAAAACTGTTGCCCTCAACCCTCTCCCCACAGACCTCTGCACATACATCTTTTCAAGGCAGGCACTTTAGAATAATACAGATAACTAAATATGGATGTGTATATGTGTTTATTTTCAGCATAAATTTGCTTAAAGTGCTGTTTTCCAAAATATTTTGTCTTCCAAAAGAAAGACTAATTTTCTGAAATAGTCTGTCAGTGTCTCTAGGGCATCCTTCAGTTGGGTGGCACTAGAGTTTTGGTATATTTTAAAAATATTTTCTTATTGTTGTATTTCCTATGTGTGGTAAGATACTATTTTAAAACCCAGAGAGGCCTTGGAGACACAGTAAAGGAGGCCAGTTTGGGGTAATGGCTTGACACCAGCTGGGACCATGGAAAACCTATTCTAAGCCTGCGTGCTTTTGGTGTAAGCATGTGGGCACTTGAGGCCTTCTAATATGAAGCCCAATAGCCTTCTGTTCTGGGAAATTGTTCCCTGTTTTATTTGTTTGTTTGGTGGTGCTTAATGACTTCCTTCCTTCCATTTTCTCTGCACTGTCTTTTTCAAATACTCTTGTCAGATTGGACCTTCCTAACTCGCTTCAACGACCCTTGCTTGTTTTCCTCTCATAATATTCCAGCCCAGATTTCCTTTTCTTTTTTTGCATAAAACTCATATCCTCCATAATGTTTAGAATTTCTTTTTTTCTTTCTTCTCTTTTTTTTTTTTTGAGATGGAGCCTCGCTCTGTTGCCCAGGCTGGAGTGCAGTGGCACAATCTTGGCTCACCTCAATCTCCACCTCCTGGGTTAAAGTGATTCTCCTGCCTCAGCCTTCCGAGTAGCTGGGATTACAGGTGCACCCCACCACACCTGGCTAATTTTTGTATTTTTTGTAGAGATGGGGTTTCACCATGATGGCCAGGGTGATCTTGTATTCCTGACTTCAGGTGATCTGCCTGCCTCGGCCTCCCAAAGTGCTGGGATCACAGGTGTGAGCCACCACACCTGCCTGTTTAGAATTTCTTGACTGCATTTTTCAGGTCTTATACTAATTTTTTTTTCCATGTGGACAATCCCATTTTTGTTGATTGTTGTTGTTCTCTTTGTTGTTCTCTGATGTTTCTTTTTTATAGGATCCTGTTTTTGTTTTGTGGATTAAATATTCCCTAAATCTCCCTGAAGATGCTGCATGTTCTTTTCCAGTTCTAAACTGTTCACTTAATTATTTGTTTCCTCTGGAGACATTTTTTCTGTTAATTCTGGTCTTTTTCTTCCATGTTGTGTATTTGCTTCCAAGCTGGTGATCCTTGCCTGGTTTTCCATTTTGTCCTGAAAATTTCCTTTCCAGTAGTCTTTTTCTAAAAGTAAAAGCTCTTAACATCTATCTGCATTGATACCTGAGAACATCTGTATGAGTTGTTCACCCTTAAAGTACACTGTTCTTTCACTACTGATGATGATGTATTGAATAACTCTGGAATCCTCTCACCAAAGGAGGACCTTCTTTAGCTCTTGTAAATAACCTTAGATGATACATCTGCACATCTGAGCATAGCCTGTGTTCTGCTGCAGTTCTCCCTATGGGAGAGGAGTGGTTTATCTCACACTAATGGTCCATTAGTGTGAAGGCTCTCTTTAAAGGCTCTCTTTGGGTCCATCTGGTGGAGGGACCTGCACTGCAGCAGCATCCATCCAGACCCTGCCATCCTGCTCATTTTGGTAGTTTCTGGTTGTTCTGTTAGTTTTTGAAAAGCACACATGGCCTATTTGCATCCTGGACAATAGTTCCTTCCTTCTGCTCCAAATAGGTTGATTCGTTAGGAGTTCAGGTAAGATGACCTTTATGGGCTAAAGATAGATATGTGTAAATCCAAAGTTCCATTGAGGGACAGTTCTACCCAGGGTGACAGGAGCTATAACATAGTGACGTTGCAACCCTGTCTTAATGGTGACATGAGTTGTTCTGTAGCCCATCCTACATCTCTGTATTCTAATCTCCTTTAAGATCAGCGATTATATTTTTAGTAGAGCTTGGTTTAGGGGGAAGAAAGATGAAAGAAAACAGAGGGTGAATAAGAGCCCTTTGTGAGAGACACCAGCACAATTATACTGTTACCGGTGGAGGGTGTCCAGGCTCTTGGCGTCTTGAACAAAGAATTGGACAAAATGCACAAAGCAAGGAAGGAATGAAGAGATTTATTGAAAATGAAAGTACACTCCACAGTGTGGGAGCGGGCCCGAGCATAGGGGCTCAAGGGCCCTGGTACAGAAGTTTGGGGAGTTTAAATACCCTCTGGAGGATTCTGTTGGTTACATGAGGTATGTAGTATGTAAATAGAGGATGAAGTAAAGTTACAAAGTTATTTATTTGGTGTACGCCCTATGGAGAGGATATTTCCTGTCATAGCTGAAGTGTGAATCCGCCTTACATTCCCTGCCTCCAGACCCTATTTTCCTGCCTCAGTGCTAGCAGTTTACACTTGGCTAATTGGTATTTCTTTATCATGGGTAATTGTAAATTTCAATTCCCCTTACCTGGATTATTAGATTCAGACAAATGTGTTTGTAGCTTAAAGGCTTAGGAAGCATGAGCCTTCAATTTCTCTGTAACAGAATGCATTATTTACAATAAAATAAAAGGAGCTCATAATCCTGGTTTCAGCTTTAAAACAGAAAAAGTTCTAAAATCATTAAGAATCCTAATTTGGCAAATGAAAGTGGATGAATGCCATGGTTTTAGATTTGGGAGGCTGAGAGTTTAGTTGAGAAACTCTCCAGGCTTTCATGATGCAAATCTCCCTGTTGGAGTAAAAAGATAAAGAAAATTCTAAGTCGTGGTATTGACACTTGTATAACCAGTTACAATGTAGGTGTATGCATCTGTTTTGTAACGATTGTGTTGTTCAGACTTATTCCTAAAGGGCTTTAAAACAGTTACAAGAATCTGACATATTGGACATGTAAAAAATTTAAGCTACTATCCATGTTTTAAATGTCTGGGAAACTCTCATTTTTTAATATCCATTTATTTTTTATTTACTGCTCAGTAAATACATATGTAGATAAATTTAAAATGTTTACAGCATAACGCATTGGACTGTGCAGGATACTAACATGGATATTAGATAAAGTGCTAATAATGAAGTGTGTTCCTCAGATAGAAACATCTCGCCCTCCACTGGTAACTGCATATTCTGCTGTCAAAGTTCTCTCTGATTACAAAAATCTTTCAAATTCTTTTGATCTAAGAAAAAGAGGAAACCCCATAGAGGGGGAACAAGCCCAGTGCCAGGGTGATCAATTTTGCCTCATTTTTATATAATCCTTTTTGTGGTCATATTTCTCTCCCACCTTAAATCCATTATTCTTCTCCTCATCCTCTCAGATGGCCATTTCTTCAGTATGGTTGGAACACTCCCTAGAATAGCAGAATGGAGAGCGTCCAAAACAACTTTTACTATTTGTGCTAGACCTTCACCAAACAGTAATATGAAATTTACTCTTAATAAATTTGTTGCCTCTTTATATTATCTCTTTATAAAAGTTAAAACAACAAAAGAACAAAACCAAAAACCCAAACATTCTAGGTAGGAAAAAAAGAGATGAAAAATTAAGTTCTATTTTGAACTCAGAAAGGTCCTGTGTTCTCAAAGTGAGATAAAATTTGGATGAAAGAGGACATGTGGACTTCCACATTAGTAATAATAATGAAAACTATGATGAATGTGTTTGGATGTTTGCTCTGTGCAAGCTGTATTTTGGATCTTAGTCTAGCCAGGTGGGGACCATTATGGTTCACATTTTGCAGATTGGGAAATGAACTTACAGAGGAGATTGGTGGTTGCTCATACTTACCCAGACATAGACCCACTGGTCAGGTAGGTATACAGAAAGTAATTTATTATTATTATTATTATTATTATTATTATTATTATACTTTAAGTTCTGGGGTGCATGTGCAGAACATGCAGGTTTGTTACATAGGTATACCCGTGCCATGGTAGTTTGCTGCACCCATCAACCCATCATCTACATTAGATATTTCTCCTAATGCTATCCTTCCCCTAGTCCCCCACCCCCCAACAGGCCCTGATGTGTTATGTTCTCCTCCTTGTGTCCATGGGTTCTCATTGTTCAGCTCCCACTTATGAGTGAGAATATGTAGTGTTTGGTTTTCTGTTCTTGTGTTAGTTTGCTGAGAATGGTGGTTTCCAGCTTCATCCATATCCCTGCAAAGGACATGAACTCATCCTTTTTTATGGCTGTATAATATTCCATGGTATATATGTGCTACATTTTCTTTATCCAGTCTATCATTGATGGGCATTTGGGTTGGTTCCAAGTCTTTGCTATTGTGAATAATGCCACAGTAAACATACATGTGCATGTATATTTATAGTAGAATAATTTATAATCCTTTGGGTATATACCTAGTAATAGGATTGCTGGGTTAAATAGTATTTCTGGTTCTAGATCCTTGAGGAATTGCCACACTGTCTTCCACAATGGTTGAATGAATTTACACTCCTACCAACAGTGTAAAAACATTTCTATTTCTCCACATCCTCTCCAACATCTGTTGTTTCCTGACTTTTTAATGATCGCCATTCTTACTGGTGTGAGATGGTATCTCATTGTGGTTTTGATTTGCATTTCTCTAATGACCAGTGATGATGAGCTTTTTTTCATATGTTTGTTGGCTACATAAATGTCTTCTTTTGATAAGTGTCTGTTCATATCCTTTGCCCACTTTTTGATGGGGTTGTTTTTTCCTTGTAAACTTGTTTAAGTTCTTTGTAGATTCTGGATATTAGCCCTTTGTCAGATGGATAGATTGCAAAAATTTTCTCCCATTCTGTAGGTTGCCTGTTCACTCTGATGATAAGTTTCTTTTGCTGTGCAGAAGCTCTTTAGTTTAATTAGATCCCATTTGTCTATTTTGGCTTTTGTTGCCATTGCTTTTGGTGTTTTAGTCATGAAGTCTTTGCCCATGAATGGTGTTGTCCTGAATTGTATTTCCTAGGTTTTCTTTTAGGGTTTTTTATGGTTTTAGGTCTTACGTTTAAGTCTTAAATCCATCTTGAGTTAATTTTTGTACAAGGTGTAATGAAGGGGTCCAGTCTCAGTTTTCTGCATATGGCTAGCCAGTTTTCCCAACACCATTTATTAAATAGGGAATCCTTTCCCCTTTGCTTGTTTTTGTCAGGTTTGTCAAAGATCAGATGGTTGTAGATGTGTGGTGTTATTTCTGAGGCCTCTGTTCTGTTCCAGTGGTCTATATGTCTGTTTTGGTACCAGTACCATGCTGTTTTGGTTACTGTGGTCTTGTAGTATAGTTTGAAGTGAGGTAGCATGATGCCTCCAGTGTTGTTCTTTTTGCTTAGGAGTGTCTTGGCTACGTGGACTCCTTTTTGGTTCCATATGAAATTTAAAGTAGTTTTTTCCAATTCTGTGAAGAAAGTCAGTGATATCTTGATGGGGATAGCATTGAAGTTATAAATTACCTTGGGCAGTATGGCCATTTTCATGATATTGATTCTTCCTATCCATGAGCATGGAATGTTTATCCATTTATTTGTGTCTTCTCTTATTTCCTTGAGCAGTGGTTTGTAGTTCTCCTTGAAGAGGTCCTTCCCATCCCTTGTAAGTTGGATTCCTAGATATTTAATTCTCTTTGTAGCAATTGTGAATGGGAGTTCACTCATGATTTGGCTCTCTGTCTGTTATTGATGTATAGGAATGCTTGTGATTTTTGCACATTGATTTTGTATCCTCAGACTTTGCTGATGTTGCTTATCATCTTAAGGAGATTTTGGGCTGAGACTATGGGGTTTTCTAAATATACGGTCATGTCATCTGCAAAGGGAGACAATTACTCTTAATAAATTTGAGAGTAATTGAATACCGTTTTTTTCTATTTGAATACCCTTTATTGATTTCTGTTGCCTGAATGTCCTGGCCAGAACTTCCAATACTATGTTGAATAGGAGTGGTGAGAGAGGGCATCCTTGTCTTGTGCCAGTTTTCAAAGGGAATGCTTCCCATTTTTGCCCATTCAGTATGATATTGGCTGTCGGTTTGTCATAAATCGCTGTTATTATTTTGAGGTACATTCCATCAATACCTAGTTTATTGAGAGTTTTTAGCATGAAGAGTGTTGAATTTTGTTGAAGGCCTTTTCTGCATCTATTGAGATAATCGTGGTTTTTGTCATTGGTTCTGTTTATGTGATGGATTAACGTTTATTGATTTGGGTATGTTGACCCAGCCTTGCATCCCAGGGATGAAGCCCACTTGATCGTGGTGGATAAGCTTTTTGATGTGCTGCTAGATTCAGTTTGCCAATATTTCATTGAGGATATTCACATCGATGTTTATCAGGGATGTTGGCCTGAAATTTTCTTTTTGTGTTGCATCTGTGCCAGGTTTTGGTATCAGGATGATGCTGGCCTCATAAAATGAGTTAGGGAGGAGTCCCTCTTTTTCTATTGTTTGGAATAGTGCCAGAAGGAATGGAAGCAGCTCCTCTTTGTACCTGTGGTAGAATTTGGCTGTGAATCCATCTGGTCCTGGACTTTTTTTGGTTTGTAGGCTATTAATTACTGCCTCAGTTTCAGAACTTGTTATTGGTCTGTTCAGGGATTCAACTTCTTCCTGGTTTAGACTTGGGAGGGTGTGTGTGTCCAGGAATGTATCCATTTCTTCTAGATTTTCTAGTTTATTTGCGTAGACGTGTTTATAGTATTCTGTTATGGTAGTTTGTATTTCTGTGGGATCAGTGGTGATATCCCCTGTATCATTTTTTATTACGTGTATTTGATTCTTCACTCTTTTCTTGTTTATTAGTCTGGCTAGCGGTCTGTTTTGTTGATCTTTTCAGAAAACTAGCTCATGGATTCATTGATTTTTTTTTAACTTTTTTGTATCTCTATCTCCTTCAGTTCTGCTCTGATCTTAGTTATTTCTTGTCTTCTGCTAGCTTTTGAATTTTTTTGCTCTTGCTTCTCTAGTTCTTTTAATATTGATACTAGGGTGTCGATTTTAGATCTTGCCTGCTTTGTCTTGTGGGCATTTAGTGTAATAAATTTCCCTCTAAACACTGCTTTAAATGTGTCCCAGAGATTCTGGTATGTTGTGTCTTTGTTCTCATTGATTTCAAAGAACTTATTTATTTCTGCCTTAATTTCGTTGTTTACCCAGTAGTCATTCAGGAGCAGGTTGTTCAGTTTTCATGTAGTTGTGCGGTTTTGAGTGAATTTCTTAATCCTGCATTCTAATTTGATTGCACTGTGGTCTGAGAGACAGTTTGTTGTGATTTCTCTTCTTTTGCATTTGCTGAGGAGTGTTTTACTTCCAATTATGTGATTACTTTTAGAATAAGTGCGATGTGGTGCTAAGAAGAATGTACATTCTGTTGATTTGGGGTGGAGAGTTCTGTAAATGTCTGTTAGGTCCGCTTGGTCCAGAACTGAGTTCAAGTTCTGAATATCCTTGTTAATTTTCTGTCTTGTTGATCTAATATTGGCAGTGGGGTGTTAAAGTCTCCCATTGTTATTGTGTGGGAGTCTAAGTCTCTTTGTAGGTATCTGAGAACTTGCTTTATGAATCTGGGTGCTCCTGTATTGGGTGCATATATATTTAGGATAGTTAGCTCTTCTTGCTGCATTGATCCCTTTAGCATTATGTCATGCCCTTGTTTGTCTCTTTTGATCTTTGGTGGTTTAAAGTCTGTTTTACCAGAGACCAGGATTGCAACCCCTGCTTTTTTTTTGCCTTCTATTTGCTTAGTAAATATTCCTCCATCCCTTTATTTTGAGCCTATGTGTGTCTTTGCACATGAGATGGGTCTCCTGAATACAGCACACCGGTGGGTGTTGACTCTATCCAGTTTACCAGTCTGTGTCTTTTAATTGGGGCATTTAGCCTTTTTACACTTAAGGTTAATATTGTTATGTGTGAATTTGATTCTGTCATTATTATGCTAGCTGATTATTTTGCCCGTTAGTTGATGCAGTTTCTTCATAGTCTTGATAATCTTTACAATTTGGTATGCTTTTGCAGTTGCTGGTACAGGTTGTTCCTTTCCAGGTTTAGTGCTTCCTTCAGGAGTCCTTGTAAGGCAGGTCTGGTGCTGACAAAATCTCTCAGCATTTGCTTGTCTGTAAAGGATTTCATTTCCCTTTCACTTATGAAGGTTAGTTTGGCTGAATATGAAATTCTGGGTTGAAAATGTTTTCTTTGGCCGGGCGCGGTGGCTCACGCCTGTAATCCCGGCATTTTGGGAGGCTGAGGCAGGCGGATCACCTGAGGTCAGGAGTTCGAGACCAGTCAGGCCAACACGGTGAAACCCCGTCTCTATAAAAGTACAAAAAATTAGCTGGGCATGATGGTGTGTGCCTGTAATCCCAGCTACTTGGGAGGCTGAGGCGTCTCAAAAAAGAAAAGAAAATTGTTTTCTTTAAGAATGTTGAATATTGGTTCCCACTCTCTTCTGGCTTGTAGGGTTTCTGCAGAGAGATCAGCTGTTAGTCTGATGGGCTTCCTTTTGTGGGTAACCTGACCTTTCTCTCTGGCTGCCCTTAACATTTTTCCTTCATTTCAACTTTGGTGAATCTGAGGATTATGTGTCGTGGGGTTGCTCTTCTTGAGGAGAATCTCTGGTCTCTGTATTTCCTGAATTTGAATGTTGGCCTCTCTTGCTAGGCTGGGGAAGTTCTCCTGGATAATATCCTGAAGAGTGTTTTCCAACTTGTTTCCATTCTCCCTGTCACTTTCAGGTACACCAATCAAACGTAGATTTGGTCTTTTCACATAGTACCATATTTCTTCGAGACTTTGTTCGTTCCTTTTTCATTCCTTTTTCTCTAATCTCGTCTTCTTGCTTTATTTCATTGAGATGATCTTCAATCTCTGATATCCTTTCTTCCGCTTGATTGATTCAGCTATTGATACTTGTGTACGCTTCACAAAGTTCTTGTGCTGTGTTTTCAGCTCCATCAGGTCATTTATGTTCTTCTCTAAACTGGTTATGCTAGTTAGCACTTCCTCTAACTTTTTTTCAAGATCGTTAGCTTCCTTGAATTGGGTTAGAACATGCACCTTTAGCTCGGAGGAGTTTGTTTTTAGCCACCCTCTGAAGCCTACTTCTGTCAGTTCATCAAACTCATTCTGCATCCACTTTTGTTCCCTTGCTGGCAAGGAGTTGTGATCCTTTGAAGGAGAAGAGGCGTTCTGGTTTTTGGAATTTTCAGCCTTTTTGCACTGGTTTCTCCCCATCTTCGTGGATTTATCCACCTTTGGTCTTTGATGTTGGTGACCTTCGGATGGGGTTTCTAAGTGGACATCCTTTTTGTTGATGTTGTTGCTATTCCTTTCTGTTAGTTTTCCTTCTAACAGTCAGGACCCTCTGCTGCAGGTCTGCTGGAATTTGCTGGAGGTCCACTCCAGACCCTGTTTGCCTGGTATCACCAGCAGAGGCTGCAGAACAGCAAAGATTGCTGCCTGTTCCTTCCTCTGAAAGCTTCGTCCCAGAGGGGCACTCACCAGATGCCAGCTGGAGCTGTCCTGTATGATGTGTCTGTCAGTCCCTACTGGGAGGTGTCTCCCAGTCAGGAGACATGGGGGTCAGAGACCCACTCGAGGAGGCAGTCTGACCCTTAGCAGAGCTCGAACTCTGTGCTGGGAGATCTGCTGCTGTCTTCAGAGCCCTCAGGCAGGGACATTTAAGTCTGCTGAAGCTGCGCCCACAGCTGCCCCTTCCCCTAGGTGCTCTGTTCCAGGGAGATGGGGGTTTATCCATAAGCCCCTGATTGGGGCTGCTGCCTTTTTTTTCAGAGATGCCCTGCCCAGAGAAGAGAAATCTAGAGAGGTAGTCTGGCCACAGTGGCCTTGCTGAGCTGCGGTGTGCTCCGCCCTGTCAAACTTCCCATGGCTTTGTTTACACTTTGAGGGTAAAACTGCCTACTCAAGCCTCAGCAATGGTGGACCAAACTGAGTTTGGTCCCTCCCCCTACCAAACTCTAGCATCCCAGGTCCACCTCAGACTGCTGTGCTAGCAGCGAGAATTTCAAGCCAATGGATCTTAGCTTGCTGGGCCCTGTGGGGGTGGGACACACTGAGCCAGATCACTTGGCTCCCTGTGAATGGTTCTGTCTTGATGGTGTTCCAGGCGCCACTGGGGTATGAAAAAAAACAAAAAAAAACCCTCCTGCAGTTAGCTTGGTGTCTGCCCAAATGGTCGCCCAGTTTTGTGCTTGAAACCCAGGGCCCTGGTGGTGTTGGCACCGGAGGGAATCTCCTGTTCTGGGGGTTGCGAAGACCATGGGAAAAGCGCAGTATCTTGTCCGGAGTGCACCGTTCCTCACAGCACAGTTTCTCAGGGCGTCCCTTGGCTAGGGGAGGGAGGTCCCCGACCCCTTGCGCTTCCTGGGTGAGGCAATGCCCTACCCTGCTTCAGCTCGCCCTCCATGGGCTGCACCCACTGTCTAACCAGTCCCAATAAGATGACCAGTTACCTCAGTTGGAAATTCAGAAATCACCCACCCTCTGTGTCGATGTCGCTGGGAGCTGCAAACCGGAGCTGTTCCTATTTGGCCATCTTGCCAGCAATCAGAAAGTAATTTCTTATTTAAACTTCTGTTTGCTCTCTGAACCTGGCAATTCAGTATAATATATGGGCTAAATGCGGGAAGGAAAATGTTAAATAGAAATTTCATTATCAGGTGGCTCCATAGCTCACACAGACACTAAATTATTTTAATATAATGGCATAAATAAAATGTCACTAAAGAGTTAAATGAGTTTTTCGATTCAGGCTCAATTTTATTTAGGAAATAATGGCCTTTGTAACCTGGGGCAAAAACATCTGGCATTCTGCTAAGAACTTGTCATAGTTTCAAGTATTAGGGGAAAACTATGGTTAGGCTAATGTAGGGCGTTGGCTTGTGGCCACAGTTCATGTGTCTTCTGAACAGAGAAAGTGGTGGAGGGGGGCTGAATTGTTCTTCCTGTCCTTCCTTGAGTGTAAGTAGGGTGTGAGGTAAAGGGATGGTATTAAAGAAAAAGTACATATTATTAAAATGTGTGAGAATCTGGACCTCAGACAGCAGGACCTGGGAGAGACCTTGCCAAGCAGCAAGGAGCACTTACAGAGACCAGAGAAGCAAGACCAACTCTGGCAAAACAGAAGGTGGGCCTGAGAACAGCAGGAGGAGGAGGATGCTGGCTCAGGGGGAAATGTCTAGGGATTGGCTAAGCTCTACCCCTGGACAGGCTGGGGGTGAGGCAGTATCTTTGAAGAGACCGCCTCTTGCTGAGGTGGACAGTTGGAAGGCCTGGGCTACAGTGATACTAATGGCCCCAGGTAGAGGTGTCTCACCTACCTCAGTGCAGGTACTAACTGCACGTGCAACATGGAAACTTCCAGTATTATCAGCCCCAGAAAAAGAGTTTATTTCAGTAGTAAAGTCCACAGGAATCATAGAGACAAGGGCTGTCCCCAGCAAATCCTAGACAACCAAAAAATATGTTACAGGTCCCAGGGAGAAGCCTGCATGCCTAGTGGGCCTCTGTATTTCCACAGATAATAAAGTCTTAGCCTGGGCGACAGAGTGACAGTGTCAAGGAAGGAAGGAAGGAAGGAAGGAAAAGCCTCCAGCTCTCCCTATTCCAGCCCTTCATCTGCAAAGCAACTGCTGTTATTATTCATTTGTTCATTTATATAAAAGTACTTACTGAGCACCTATGATGTGCTGGGCACTGTTTGGGTTGCTGGGAATACAGTGGTGAGCAAGACATGTCAAGTCTCTGCCTCATGGTACTGGCACTTTAGTGGACAAGGCAGACAATAAACACAAATCCATAAAGTAAAATGAGGCAGTGGTGAGCTGTGAATGAAATGCAGCATGAAAGAAGAAAGTGGTGGGAGGGAGTGCTGTTCTGGGCTCTGACCTGACGTGAGGAAGTGAGACTATGACTATCTGGGGGAGAGAGGGCAGCCAGGGCAAAAGCCAGGGCCAGAATTTCTTCGGACATGTATGATCTTGGTTTTATGTGTGTTTCAAAGTGTTATTGTTTAAAAAATGAAAAAAATGAAGCACATCTGCTGAAGAGCTGTCCATTTTCATTACTGACTCTGTAAAATACACTGTTCTTTGTGTACTGTGTGTTATTTTGCCAGCTGCTGCATTAGACTTCAAAAGTATTTGGAAACTTAAGATGAACTACAATTTTTTGCAAAGTACATTCCTTTCTGTGGTATTTTTTCCTGCAATGGAAGCATAGTAATTATTTTATGGAAATGTTGGCAATTCTATACCAACTTTGAATAAAATGAAAAATTTATTAAAATTAAAAAATAAAAAATAAAGTCCTATTCCTAGCTTTTGTCAGTTTCCATGGTGTCAATACTCCCACTGTGGCAGATTTCAGACTATCCATGTGAAGCCACTAAATACGGAGTGGGGAAGAGAGGCACAGAATCCACTCTCAAGGCCAGTGTAAGCCAGCGGCAGCAAGCCACTGGTCTGCCCTGCAGGTAGAGGTCTTCTTGTTGGTCACTATCTATAAAGTAGAGACAGTTGTAGAAAGGCGACTTTGTGTTCCTCTCCTATACTGATTATACATGTACTACGGAACCCAAAATCAGAGCTTTAGAAATTTGGATGGTCACACAAAACTTTTTATAAATGTTGCTAAATTATTTGGTTGTTTTATGCTAATAAAACCCTCTGGGCAGGGATTCAAATGTGTCTGAAAATTATTTGTAAAGCTGTTAGGAGGATAACAAAATGTCATTTAAATATAATTTTCCTACTAAAACGTGTTAATTAAAATATGCTAATATCTTTTATGAGTTGTTCTTGTGGGATATAAACAATATTTTAAAGCTGTTTAGCTACATAAATTGTTCCAATGCCATTTCTGGATCAAAAGTTCTAAAAGTCTCTGATAATTATGGTTATTAATTTGGTCATAGTTGCTGACATCACTAGGGTTAATACAACGTTGAAACAGTACATATTTATTTAAAGACCTTTTAAAAATTGGAGTTCAACATTAAAGCTGCCTATCATAAAAGAGAAATGATGCATGTACCTGTTCCCAAAAAAGTAGAGTTAAATGAGAGTCAAAGCCTCTAAGTCCTATTTGTCAGTAATCCTTGTTACTCTCTAGTACTCCACCCCTCCCAGTTAGTCTCATTCTTCTCTGCTTGGCTCCATACCCTGGGGGTTAGACCCGTGTGGGTTATATCACCCGGGCTCCCTTGCCATTAGCTCCTGGTTGAGTTTGGCAGGTGGAAGGCAGGAGATTGGAGGTCAGGAGAGATAAGTCACAGTATACCTAACATCCTAGCTTCATGCTTTGGAGTTCTGTCTTGGGCAGTAACTGGATTCCTCCATGAAGACAACTCCCACTGGGCCACCTTCTTTGCCCGTGACACTATTTTCTTCCCTTGTCGCTTCCATCCAAGGATGCTGGTGACTCCGTGCTGTCGCTGGTCTCTGGGTCCCTGTGTCTACTTTGTTTGCTTCCTTCATCTTGCCCACACCTCTAAAATCTTCCCTTCACTAAGGTCTCTTTATTTGAATCATCTGGAGTGAATTCTTTCTACTGGGTCCTTCCCTGATACCTTCATAATTGTACATTTCGTTTATATTCTTTATGAACCATAATTAAATTCTAACACAGTAGTTGCTCCATGTGTTTGTATCTTCTACCATCCCCTATTGGGGAGATACATTTAAAGCTTTATATGGCATGGGTACCAGCCAGTTATATGAGATCCTGGCTTGTGAGTTGTTCTAGTGCATTGTGGGTGACTGTTTGTTCTTTTTGATACAATAAAGCCTAATTCCAAGATACTGGGATTGGAAGAAAAGAAATAAATAATGGATGTGGTCTAAAAATAAAATGCATTAGCTGCTTCTGCAGCCAAGACATTGGCCTTCAGTCCTTTATTTTTTCTATTTCCTCTGTTTGAAATGTTTTTTAGTTGAAAATGACTTTCCAACTTTTTTCTTTTTTCAGTATGGCAGATTTACAATAGCAGGCCTCAGATTCAGATTAAAAAATCACAGCGCAATGGTACCAAACTTGAGTGTGCATCAGGGTCACCTGGAGAACTTGTTAGGACAGGGACTGCTGGGCCCCATCCTCAGTTTCTGATATAGTTGGTCTGAAGAAGGACATGAGAATTTCCATCTCTAACCAGTTTGCAGGTGATGCTGAGGCTGCTGGACCAGGGACCACATTTCAGAACCACTGCGGTGCATAATCTAGATCCTGTGCCGTATGGCTGCATGGTGGCCCTTCAGACCGTTCTTCTCCATTTTACATTTTATAATGGTGTTTTTTGCTCTTTTGAGAAAAGAAGAGATTATAAATTAGCTGGGAAACATTTGTTTGCCCTAAATATGAAACACATTTCTCAAGACTTATGATCTCTCATGTCTTATTTTGTATTCAACTCTAAAGAATCCTGGGAAGACAGTTGTGAAAATGTCTTGGATCCTTTCCTCAAATTTCTAGTGGATTTTATTCAGTTTCCTAAAGTAATGACTGTATATATTTTCTAAATACATAGCTTCAAATTCTTATAAAAGAGTGAATTAATTTCCAGTTACAAAGACATATTTGAATGATTTAATTTCTTATTGGATGTGACATTTCTATTGTCAGAGAAAATGGGTCAGGCAATAAATCAAATATATATTTTAATGTTTATATTTCCTTACCACCCTCAAAATGCAGGAGGAACCAAGGAAAGGCAAAGAAAAAAGTGGCTAAGCTCTGTGGCAACATGGACGGATGTAAGTCAAAGCAAGACATCCATAAATCTGGAGGGTTCTTTTTGTAGGGAAAAGAATCTACCATTCTGATATGACTGGGTTTAACTCTACATTGTAGTTATTCTTAAACATACAAGCAAATCTTAAGAAAGCAAGCTGAGGCAAAGAAATAACTCATAAATTTTAGCCAAAATAATATGTTTTCAATTCTAAGTCAGTTCACAGCCAAAGGAATTAGGAAGGGAAACAAGTTCTTAACTTGATGCAGACCACCGCCATCTTGGAAAATGGATTGAGTAGCTAGATCTGGACCCATGACCCCAACCTAGCTGGATCAGGACATGCTTCTTGGTGGTGTTCTAGGCATAATACCTGAGACTGGATTTATTTCAGTTACTTAGAAAATGTTGCTTTAAATTGTCATCTCCTCCTAAACAACTCATGGTGCTATTGTCAGGAGGAAATGAAGTCCGAGAGTTGAAGTCTCATATTATTAATATAAGCACAACAGTGGTACACATGACAGCCGGGTGTGGGAAGCAGCCTTGGTTTCAGTGGATCTTGGATTACTCCAGAGCAGATAACTAGGATACTTTTAACTGGAAACAGTGTTCTTCCAAATGTTATCACCCATAACTGGAGATAATGAGATTTTATCCCTAGCTAGCAAGAGCCCTCATGACTTCAATGCAGCCACTGTGCTCACACTCTTGTCAGGACATATCTACCCCATTTTCCTCCTTGATATAATTATTAGGTCCCTTTCTGTACATATAAAAACATCTCCTTGCATGTTTAAAACAAAACTCACTCTGGTAGTGTTAACTTTCCATGCAGAGCAGAACATTTATAAATGTGTGTCTGCAGAAACAAACAAACAAAAACTTCTCACTGTAAATAGAACAAAAAGCGGAAAAATGTTGTGGAAATTTTACTGCTGCCTGCTATTCTGTTTATATTCAGGCAAGGCAATTTTATAAAATGCGTAGAGTCAGATTCAGGGTTGAGTTTGAATTGACGTGATCCAAATGCTGGCATGGTATCCAAAAGCCAAATCTGTATCATCTAGTTTTGATATCTGGAAATGTTCGCATGATCTTTTTGACACTTAAAGGACATTAATATAACATTGCTGATGTCAGTATTCAGAAAAAATAGGATTACCTAGGCCTTTGGAATCTTCTCACTAAAGGAAGGTATTTTCCAGCTCTTTTAAGTGAATTCTAAATAATGTATCTGCAAATCTGAGGACAGTCTGCCTTCCGTTACAGTGCCAGGCCAAGTCTTCTAAAATCCTTAGATTCTGTGGTTAAGGAGAAATTCTCTCCATGACACATTTTAGTTGGCAATATCAAGATAAAAAGATGCCATTTTGTGTACACGGTCCTGTCTGGTAGAAGGACTTACCAGCTGCAAGGTTTATTTGAACTACAGGATGTCTTTTTTTTTTTTTTTTTAAGTCTTGTGCTTGTTTTTGTTTTTGTCTGAGATGGAATTTTGCTCTGTCGCCCAGGCTGGAGTGCAGTGGGTGTGATCTCGGCTCACTGCAACCTCCGCCTCCCAGGTTCAAGTGATTCTTCTGTCTCAGCCTCCCATGTAGCTGGGATTACAGGTGCTTGCCATCACGCCCGGCTATTATTTGTATTTTTAGTAGAGATGGGGTTTCACCATGTTGGCCAGGCTGGTCTCGAACTTCTGACCTCAGGTGATCCACCTGCGTCATCCTCCCAAAGTCTTAGGATTACAGGTGTGAGCCACCATGCCTGGCCATGTACTTCAAGTAGACTGGTACTTGAACTTCAAGTGGATTGGTAGATTCTGGTACCTTCTAGAAAGCATGCTTATTTTATCTGAGTACTGGATAAGGAACTTATTAAAATGGTACACTACAAGTGCCACATAAGTGTTATAAATTATTATTTATTTCCAGAAACTACTTTGTGCCACTTTAATGTGTAGCTGTGGCTTTAAGAGATCACTCTTAAGGAGTTATTTAATAATTACCACACGATGTACTCTTAACGTAGTTTTAAAAGTGACCCATCTAAGGACTGAGATTAGAGACAGAAATGCAGGGTCTTTTTCATATTTGATGTCTTCAGCATCTCGCACAATGACAAATACTTTGCTGGGATTGGATGTATATTTGCTGATCAAAGAGGTGGATAAATGAGCCAATAAGAACTTTCTGTTTAAGAAGACTGCTTTCTCTCCTAAATAAAATACATCTTTAGTTAATCTTGAAAACACCTATTACTTTAAACCATAATGTGTAGGGAAAGTAGCTGAGTGCTGAGCCAATTAAAGTGGAGGACTGTTGAGTGACGTTGTTCTCTGTGATGGCCTCCCACAGAGCCAGTGGGGCATTGAGTTGTGTAAGTAACTGACACACAGAACAAACTCTATGACAGTTTTTTTGAAATCACAAAATGGAGGTGTGTTGTCTAGCTTCAGGGACTTCCTGATTACTGCTTAGCACCAAGTGGCTAAGGAGGTGAGGATGAAAAAGGAAATAAGTGGGCCTATCACATCAGCAAGAATCAGTGTGTCGGGGTAGAGGAGACCTGTAGATTGAAGTGTCAACCCTGTCTGTCTGTCTGTCTGTCTGTCTGTCTCTGTCTCTGTCTCTCTCTCTCTCCCTCTCTACCCCAACCCCTCCCCGCCCTCTGTCATTCTCTCTCATATCAGTATGTGTATAATGGATATCCCAGAAAAGAGATAGAAAAATAAAAGGGTAAATAGATATTTGAAGAAATAGTGGCAACATTTTCCCAAATTTGGGAAGCTAAACAAACTCCAGGTAGGATAAACATAAGATATTAACAACTAAACATGTCATAGTCAAGCCAAGACAATGAGAAAATCATGAAAACAGCAAGAGAAAAATAACTGTACAAATGTACAGGGGAAGCAATAATGTGATTAGCAGCTGACTCCTCATTATGAACAATGGAAATTAGCAGGCAGTGAATGACATATTCAAAGTGCTAACAGAAAAATCTGGCAAGCAAGGGTTCCAAAAACTATCCTTCAACAATGAAAATAAAATAAAGTGATAAACAGATAAACAGGGCCTGAGAGAACTGATATCAAACCTGCTTTCCAAGAACAGACAGGAATGCAAATCCACAGGAAGGATTAAAGAACATCAAAAATGGTAAATTTGTGCATAAATATATACATTTTTCTTTTCTTCTCTTATTTAAAAGACATAGATTGTTTAAAGCAATAATTATAACACTTTATTGTTGGTTTTATAATGTACATAGATGTAATAGCACATATATATGCCATATCTGTATATGTCAAATTATATCAATATATAAAACATAAGTATATTCAATATAAATATATAAATAGCATCTAAAAATATAAGTAGGGAGAAGAAAATAGAGCTATGGTGCAGTCAAGTTTCTGTGTTTTACCAGAATTATGAGCATTAGCATAAAGTAGATTGTGGTAAATTAAGATGCCTATTGTAATCCCTAGAGAACCCACTAAGAAGACAATTCAAAAAGTGCAATTAAATATTTTCTTTATTTGTTTTGATGGTTTATTTGGGGTGTGAGTGGTCATGACTGCTAAGTTATCAATGTGGAGTGGCATGTTTGCCTCATTTAATGTCCTTTGTCTTCAGTTTCCCATTGCCTGATATTAAAGTCTCTGCATCCTCTTTATTTAATTTGCCATGTATGAATCACCCTGTCCTCTTATTTTTCAAGTTTATGAGTAACTTTGTTTTAGGTGTGTTCTTTATAAATGATTTTACTTTCTGATCCAATGTGAGTATTGTTTTCTTATAATGGCACAATTATCTCACATATTTTGGTTATTGACATAATACACTAAATCATTTTTTACCTTATAATTGGATTTATATTGAATTCCCACTTTGAAAAATGAGGAAATAAGTATAATTCGACACCTCACCTCCCTATTCTTCCTTCACACCTAGGTTTGGCTACCCAATATTATTGTCATATCTTTAAATAATAGACTAATATTTCTCATATTGATTTATCAGCTTTGAACTGTGTCAACTCTTTATTATAGAAGATGAGGAAACTGGCATATTTACACTCACTACCTCCTACCTTTGCTAAGGTAATTAATAAGTATATCTAATAGAGATATATAAAATTCCACACCTGAAAGCCAAGCATACATCTTGTTTTTAAGTGCCCATGATTAGTTTCCAAAATTGACTAGGTACTAAGCTACAAGTAAAATGTCAATCCATAGTAAAAAAAAAAAATTGCAGTATCACAGCTTCTGATCATAATACAATAAAGCTGGAAATGAGAGTATCAGATCTAGAAAATTCATAGTCCTAAATACTAATGTAGATGAACAACAAAGAATAAAAAGAAGTTCATGGCAGCACTATTCATAACAGTCAAAAGGTGGAAAAAAACCCATATGTCCATTAACTAATGAATGGATAAACAAAATGTAGTATAATCATACAATGAAATATTATTCAGCCATAAGGAGGAATGAAGTATTTATACACGCTACAACATGGATTACACTATATGAAAAAAGCCAGATATATAAGGCTACTTATCATATGATTTCCTTTATATGAAAGCTCCTGAATTAACTATTTATGACTTTTCCATAAATCTATAATCCATAAATCCATAGAGACAGAAAGTAGATTAGTGGTTGCCAGTGCGTGGGAGAGAGGGATAAATGGGAAGTTACTATTAATGGGTACAGAGTTTCTTTTGGGAGTGATGAAAATATTTTGAAACTAGATTGTGGTGATAATTGCACAATTTGGTGAACATACTAAAAATCAGCAAATTATACATTTTAAAATTCACAGACTTTGTCTGTGAATTATCAGTCAGTATAAAAAGTGATATACTTCTTCCATATTCTCTTGGTCCACTCTTGATACAGTTACCCAAAGGTAAATACCAGAAGGCAAGAAGCATTTGGGGACTGTTTTGGAGGCTGGCTACCACATATATCTTAAAAAATGTATGTCCTGTTGGCCGGGCGCCATGGCTCACACCTGTAATCTCAGCACTTTGGGAGGCTGAGGTGGGTGGATCACAAGGTCAGGAGTTTGAGACCAGCCTGGCCAATATGGTGAAACCCCATCTCTACTAAAAATAACAAAAATTAGCTGGGCGTGCTGGTGGGAGCCTGTAGTCCCAGCTACTTGGGAGGCTGAGGCAGGAGAATCTCTTGAACCCGGGAGGCGGAGCTTGCAGTGAGCCGAGATCTGCCATGCACTCCAGCCTGGATGACAGAGCGAGACTCTGTCTCAAAAAAAAAAAAAAAAACAAAAACTATGTCCTATTATACCCTACACTTCTCCCATGTCAAATAGCTTCAACTGGATGCAGCTACTAACATCTGTATACTTAGCTCCATTCATTGGACAATCCAAGGCCACATTTCATAGCTAATTTTCTTTTTTTTCCTATTTCAAGTCTCATGTTTTACATGACTTTTCTTTTGTTGCTACCTAGTATTATATATATATACACTTTAAGTTCTGGGATACATGTGCAGAACGTGCAGGTTTGTTACATAGGTATACATGTGCCATGGTGGTTTGCTGCACCCATCAACCCATCGTCTTCTGCATTAGGTATTTCTTCTAATGCTATCTCCTCCCGAGCGCCCCACTCCACAACAGGCCCCAGTGTGTGATGGTCCCCTCCCTGTGTCTATGTGTTCTCATTGTTCAACTCCCACTTACGAGTGAGAACATGTGGTGTTTGATTTTCTGTTCCTGTGTTAGTTTGCTGCAAATGATGGTTTCCAGCTTCATCCGTGTCCCTGCAAAGGACATGAACTCATCCTTTTTTATGGCTGCATAGTATTCTATGGTGTCACATTTTCTTAATCTAGTCTATCATTGATGGGCTTTTGGGTTGGTTCCAAGTCTTTGTTATTGGGAACAGTGCTGCAATAAACATAACATATGCATGTGTCTTTATAGTAGCATGATTTATAATCCTTTGGGTGTACCCAGTAATGGGATTGCTGTGTCAAATGGTATTTCTGGTTCTAGATCCTTGAGGAATCGCCACACTGTTTTCCACAATGGTTGAACTAATTTACACTTCCACCAACAGTGTAAAAACATTCCTGTTTCTCCACATCCTCTCCAGCATCTGTTGTTTCCTGAATTTTTAATGATCGCTATTCTAACTGGTGTGAGATGGTATCTCACTGTGGTTTTGTTTTGCATTTCTCTAATAACCAGTGGTGATGAGCTTTTTTTCATATGTTTGTTGGCCGCATAAATGTCTTCTTTTGAGAAGTTTCTGTTCATATCCTTTGCCCACTTTTTGATGGGGTTGTTTGTTTTTTTCTTGTACATTTGTTTAAGTTCTTTGTAGATTCTGGATATTAGCCCTTTGTCACATGGATAGATTGCAAAAATTTTCTCCCATTCTGTAGGTTGCCTGTTCACTCTCGTGATAGTTTCTTTTGCTTCACAGCTAATTTTCTATCCTAAATGATGTCCTATTTAATGGAGGTCAGTGTGATTGGAAAATTATTTTCTAACACATCATTATTTCTTACTGAGCTTTCCACTCACAAGTAGAAATTTCCATTTCTAAATGTCTCAAATACATTAAACATAGCTGTATTATCTCCAGTCGTAACAGAAATCCTGTAAGGTAGAGGTGCATATTATTGGTGAGGAAAATGAGGCTTGGAAAAGTTATATAATTTCCCTAAGGTTTCCTGGCTAGTAAGTGTCAGAGCAAGGATTCTAAGCCGTATAATAACAACCACCACAATAGTTCACATATACTGAATATTCACTGTGTGACACATTATTCTACATGATCTCCACATATTATCTCATTTAATAATCACAACAGCCTGAGGAAGTGGGTACCATTAATGTTTTGCAAATGAGAAACTGAGGCTTAGAAAGGTTAACTAACATACCCAAGGTCACAAAGGTAGTGAGTGGCGGAGCAGAGACCAGAACCCAGGTCTGCTTGAGTCTTGTTTGTGCACTTAGCATTGTATCACACTGCCTCCAGAGTGGAGTAGAGCTGAGTGGAACTGAGGAAGCTTTCAGATTTTTATATATGTATGAATTTATTAATTTATGTACATATCATATACATATATATATTTGAGATGGAGTCTTACTCTGTTACTTAGGCTGCAGTGCAGTGGTGTGATCTCGGCTTACTGCAACCTCCACCACCTGGGTTCAAGCAGTTCTCCCATCTCAGCCTCCCGAGTAGCTGGGATTACAGGTGCATGCCACCACGTCTGGTTAGTTTTTGTATTTTTAGTAGAGACGGGGTTTTGCCATGTTGACTAGGCTAGTCTCGAACTCCTGGCCTCAAGTGATCTGCCCACGTCGGCCTCCCAGAGGGCTGGGGTTATAGGCGTGAGCCACCACGCCTGGCCATATCCCTTATATCTTGCTCCAGAAAGGATTTGAGGTGGCCAGAGAGTCTAAATTTTCTTTCCACGAGGATATAATCAACTTATTCTCGCAAAAATAACTGACTCCAGTGTTCCATGCAGGTATTTCGCAGAAAGACTGAATTTTTCCAGATGCTATCCTTATATCCCTTTCTATATGCCGTTGAAGTTTCCGTTTAGTTGTTTCTCCTTTTTAATTCTCATTGTAATGGGAGATATTGAACAAAATCTTTGAGATCCAACTCCACCAAACTTCTATTTTGGATAAATGAAAACCTATTTTGGATATTGGATAAATGGAAACCTTATATCAAGAAAGGTTTTCATTTCCCAAAGAGGGCGCTGTGGTTCAAATTAGTGCATTTGCTAGCACTGAGTTCCTATTTGGGCTTTCTTCCTTTTGCATCCTCTGAATGAAGAATTGCAGTATAATTTAGGATTTGGAAAGTGTTTGAAGGCCTGTTCATTAATCTTGTGTAGGAACTGGACAGCTCCCTCATCAAACACAAATCAAACACAAAAGCCTGATTTTTTTTTTTTTTTGGAAGAAAAGGAAACAGCTGAGGTTTCTGCATAATTAGAACAAGAGTAGCAGGCTCTCAAGAAGTGTCCACACAAAAGAATTAGAGACAGAAACAGATTTAATGAAAACTAATCTTCAGGACCACACACTTGCACAGGCCCTTTCCAAGTTCCCAGGAAGAGTTCCAGCAATGTGTTCAAATGGCCATGTGTTTCTGTAAAATTTGCCTAAGTACAGTATTTTATTTTTATTTATTTATTTATTTATTTTTGAGACGGAGTTTCACTCTTGTTGCCCAGGCTGGAGTGCAATGGTGCGATCTTGGCTCACTGCAACCTCTGCCTCCTGGGTTCAAGCAATTCTCCTGCCTCAGCCTCCTGAGTAGCTAGGATTATAAGCATGCACCACCATGCCCGGCTAATTTTGTATTTTTAGTAGAGATGGGGTTTTTCCATGTTGGTCAGGCTGGTCTCGAACCCCCGACCTCAGGCGATCCGGCTGCCTTGGTCTCCCAAAGTGCTGGGATTACAGGCGTGAGCCACTGCGCCCGGCCCAAAAGTACAATGTTTATTTTAACCACTGTCAGTTAGGGTTGCTCTTCCTTCTTCAACTTTTCCTTGGTCACATGCTTCCTCAGGTTGACTGCTACTGGATGGCCTTGGGCATTGCTTAGATCTGACTAAGGTGAAATCAGGCTGGGGATACATTTATTTTAGGGCTTACAGAATATATTTATGTGATTTGCTGTCATTTCCATAGAGTTATGTTACTGCTAGGTGTCCTGGTGCAGAGAGGGCTTCCAGGAGTACTGCTGTTACCCAGGGAGCCAATTCATTTAGCATCGTGACATAAAAGTGTGGGCTGACGATCTTGTTGCAATAAGGATGTGTGTCTAGCACCAGAATTATGTGGTGCTGGTAGAACAAGGTTTGGAATGTATGGAAATAGATGCTGATCCACAGAGAATTCTTGCAGCTGTTAGACATGTAAAATTACAAGCTCAGGATTTGGTTCTCATATATGCCTAGCCAGAATAAAAGTACTCTTTTATGAGGAATATGTTCAATGAGGCAGTATATCCAGCTACAAATATACCATACGTTTTTTATGGGAATCGCATGAAAGACTATTTCCAGGGCATGAAACTGTAGCACAACCACAAACAACAGTTTCTGCAGATGAAGTTGCACCTTTTACACATCCCAATAACCAACCATAAAAAAATTACATCAACCATGCTAGAAGAGTAAATTATCTTTCGCTTATCTCTATGAAAATGATATTACAAAATCATTGTCATATAAACGGATGTTCAAATCGTATGCAGCCAAAAATGTAGGGGAAAATATCACAGAGGATGGTCAGGCAATAAATGAATAAAAATACTGGATTTGTGATGTTTGTGGTATTGTCAGATTCTAAAAATTTTGTAATTTCCTTTGGTTACGTTATCATTTTAAATAAATATTCTCATTCATGCCTAATTTGTATTTGTAAATTTTTGTTCTCTTAATCCCAGTGAGCCTTCAAAATTACAGACATTTCAGACCCCACAAAACCTGAATCTTTTCCTGATTAGAGATACTTTCTCTGATAACTACAGCAGAATGGTAGAAATAAAATATACTTAAAACTTTAATAACTGGAAATTTTATTTCTGAATGTCAAGTTTAGTTCCATGAATTTCCTTTTTAACTCAGTTTTAGTGAGGTATAGTTTACATACAGTAATATGCAGAGATTTTAAGTATACATTTCAATGACTTTGACAAATGTGTAAACGTATGAAACTAACATCCAAATAAAGATACAGAACCTTTTCATCATCCCCCCACATTCCCTTGTACTACTTTCCAGTAACTCCACCCCCAGCTCCCCAGGCAACTGATACTCTGATTTTTTTTTTTTTTTTTTTTGAGACGGAGTCTTGCTCTGTCGCCCAGGCTGGAGTGCAGTGGCACAATCTTGGCTCACTGTAACCTCTGCCTCCTGAGTTCAAGTGATTCTTCCACCTCAGCCACCCGAGTAGCTGGGACTACAGGCATGTGCCACCACACCTGGCTAATTTTTATATTTTTAGTAGAGATGGGGTTTCACTGTGTAGGCCAGTCTGGTCTCGAACGATATTCTGATTTTTATCACTAGAGATCAGTTGCCTGTTTGTGAAGTTGATAGGAATGGAATCACACAGTGCACTCCTTTGTGTCTGACTTCTTCACTCACCATATGTGCGATGGTTAATTTTATGTCAACTTGACTGGGCTAAGGGATGCCCAGATAGCTGGTAAGACATTATTTCTGGGCATGTCCATGAGGGTATCTCCAGAAGAGATTATCATTTGAGTTGGTAGACTGAGTAAGGAAGACTGCCCTTGTCAGTGTAGTTGGGCATCATCCTGTCCATTGAAAGCCCAGATAGAGCAAAACGGCAGAGAAAGGACAGATTCTCTCTTGTCTTGAGCAAGGACATCCATATTCTTCTGCCCTTGGACGTGAAGCTCCTGGTTCTCAGGCCTTCAGACTCAGACTGAATTAGACCACTAGCTTTCCTAGGTGTTTACAAATGGCAGATGGTCGCCAAGAAATCTTTCTTGGGCTCCATAATCAAGTGAGATAATTCCGGTAATAATAAATCTCTGTCTCTGTCTCTGTTTCTCCGGAGAACTCTAATACAATATGTTTTTGTTTTGTTTCTTAATTTTTAAGTTTATGGGTGTATAGTAGGTGTATGTATTTATGGGGTACATGAGATATTTTTATACAGGCATACAATGCATTATAATCACGTCAGGGTAAATGGAGTATCCATCTCCCCAATATACAACGTTTTTTTGAGATTTGCCCATGCTGTTGTGTAGATCAGTAATCTGTTGCTTTTTGGTGATAAGCACTAAATCATGATTTCTCTATTCTCCTGTTAAACATTTGGGTTATTTTCAGGTTTTGCTATTAAGAATAAATCTGCTATAAATATTTTTGTACAGGTCATTTTGTGAAGACTGATTTTCATTTCTCTTGGAGATATACTTAGAAACGGAATTGCTGGGTCCTATGATAGGTGGGTATTTACCTTTATAAGGAAATGCCAAAACTTTTTCCAGTGAGGTTGTGCCATAAATCACTTCCATCAGTGATAAATGAGAATTCCACTTGTTTCATATGCTCATCAGTACGCTAAGAGTTGTGAAGTGGTGTCTCGTGGCTTTAATTTACATTTATCTATTAATAATAATGTTGAGTGCCTTTTCATATGTTTACTGACCATTCCTGTATCTTCTTTTATTAAGTATTCTAAATAATTTACCCATTTTTATTTGGATGGTTTGACTTATTATTGAGTTGTAGTAGTTCTTTATAAACTCTGAATGTAAGTTCTTTATAAAGTTTGGAGAGATCTATTTATCAACACATACATTATCTGTCTGTCTGTCTGTCTGTCTATCTATCTATCTATCTATCTATCTATCTATCTATCTATCTATCTGTCTATCTTGTCTGTCTACCTATCTATCTATGAATGAATCATCCATCTATCTGAAGAGAATATTTTCTCCCAGTGTGTGGTCTGTCTTCAGTGTCTTTTTTTTTTTTTTTCCTAAAAAAAACAACCTTTTATTTTGGAATACTTTTGGAGTTACAAAAGAGTTGCAAAAATAGCAGAGACAGTTCCTGTAAACCCTCCACCTGGCTTCCTCTAAAATTAATATTTTATTTTTTCCACAGATTTGGTGATTATCTGCTCATCTTATTACTGATTTCTAATTTGATTCTGTTGTGGTCAGAGAACACATTCTGTACAATTTCAGTCTTTTGAAATATATTATGACATGCTTTGTAATCCAGCATATAATTTATCTTGTTTTCATGCATACATGAACAGAAATGTATTTTTTTGCAGTTGTTAGATGTAGTATTTAAAAAACATAAATTAGATCAAGTTGGTTAATAGTATTGCTCAAATCTTTTATATCTTAATGGATTTTTGTCTGCTTGTTATATCAAATAGAGTGTTGAAATCACTAACTATAACTGTGGAATTGTCTAATTCTTCTTTTCAATTCTGTTGGTTTTTGCTGCATATTTTTGAAGTTCTGTTTCTAGATGCATACACATTTAGAACTGTTATATCTTCTTGATGAAATGACTATTTTTTCATTATGAAATGTCCATCTTTATCACTGGTAATACTCCTCGGTTTGTTTTCTTTTGTTGGAACAGAGTTTTGCTTTTGTCACCCAGGCTGGAGTGCAGTGGCATGATATCGGCTCACTGCAACCTCTGCCTCCTGGGTTCAAGTGATTCTCCTGCCTCAGCCTCCTGAGTAGCTGGGGTTACAGGTGAGTGCCACCACACCCGGCTAATTTTTGTATTTTTTAGTAGAGACAGGGTTTCACCATGTTGGCCAGGCTGGTCTCAAACTCCTGACGTTAGGTGATCTGCCTGCCTCGGCCTCCCAAAGTGCTGGGATTACAGGTGTGAACCACTGTGCCTGGCCTTACTCCTGGTTTTGAGTCTACTTTGTCTACTTGGTCTGATATTTACTATAATCACTCTAGCTTTTTTTTTTTTTTGAGACGGAGTCTCGCTCTGTCGCCCAGACTAGAGTGCAGTGGCGCGATCTCAGCTCACTGCCAGCTCTGCCTCCCGGGTTCATGCCATTCTCCTGCCTCAGCCTCCCAAGTAGCTGGGACTACAGGCGCCCGCCACCATGCCTGGCTAATTTTTTTTGTATTTTTAGTGGAGACAGGGTTTCACCATGTTAGCCAGGATGGTCTCGATCTCCTGACCTCGTGATCCGCCCACCTCGGCCTCCCAAAGTGCTGGGATTACAGGTGTGAGCTACCGTGCCTGGCCCACTCTAGCTTTTTTATGATTAGTATTTACATATTTTTGCACCTCTTTACTTTCAGTGTATCTATGTCTTTATATTCAAAGTTCATCTTTGTAGGCAGAATATAGTCAAGTCTTATTTTCTATCCAGTCTGACAATCTTCGCTTTTAGTCAGAAAGCTTCTTATTGACATGGTTGAGTTTCAGCCTATCATCTTACTATCTTCTTTTGTCTATCCCAGCTGCTCTTTTTCCCTTTGTTCTTTCTTCCTGCGTTATTTCAGATTAATCAGTTTTTTTTAGCATTCCACTGTATCCCCCTTTCTCATTTTTAGCTATGCCCCTTTTAAGTGGTTACTCTAGGGTTATGGTACAGATATCCAACTCATCATAGTCTCCTGTGAGTTAATATAGTATCTCTTAACGTATAATTTGAGAACATTATAACGTTGTATTTCTTTTTTTCTTTTCTTTTTTTTTTTTTTTTTGGAGATGAAGTCTCGCTGTGTCGTCCAGGCTGGAGTGCAGTGGTGTGATCTCGGCTTACTGCAACCTCCGCCTCCCGGGTTCAAGCAATTCCCCCGTCTCAGCCTCCCGAGTAGCTAGGACTACAGGTGCGCATACCACCATGCCTGGCTAATTTTTGTATTTTTAGTAGAGATGGGGTTTCACCATATTGGTCAGGCTGGTCTTGAACTCCTGACCTCAGGTGATCCACCCACCTCGGCCTCCCAAAGTGCTGGGATTACACATGTGAGCCATCGCGCCCAGCCATAATGTTATATTTCTTTCTTTCTTTCTTTCTTTTTTTTTTTTTTTTTTTGAGGCAGAGTCTTGCTCTGTCTCCCAGGCTGGAGTGCAGTGGCCCAATCTCGGCTCACTACAACCTCCACCTCCTGGGTTCAAGTGATTCTCCTGCCTCAGCCTCCCGAGTAGCTGGGACTACTGGTGTCTACCACCACGCCCTGCTAATTTTTGTACTTTTAGTAGAGACAGGGTTTCACCATATTGGCCAGGCTGGTCTGGAACTCCTGACCTTGTGATCCGCCTCGGCCCCACAAAGTGCCGGGATTACAGGTGTGAGCCACTGTGCCTGGCCCATAATGTTATATTTTTAATAACCTCCATCCTGTTTTTATTTTTTCGCTATTGTTAAGTACAACATATCTGTATATAAACTTTCCATATCTTGTAAACCACACAATGTATTCTTATTTTTATTTTAGTCAGTTTTCCTTTAAAGAAGTTAAGTAAACAAGTAAATTTTAAATGTGTTTACTATTTTTGGTACTCTTAATTTCTTCATATAGATCTGTTACTAATTGGTATTGCATTTCCTTTATCCTGAAGTACTTCCTTTTACATTTCTTGTAGTGCGGGTCTACTGGCAACAAATTCTATCAGATTTTACTTATTTGTAAATATTTTTATTTTGATTTTCTTCTTGAAGGGATATGTTTTCTAAAATTCTAGTTGACTTTTTTTTTCTTCAGCATTTTAAAGATTTCCCATTGCTTTTTGGCTTCCATTGTTTCTTTCTTTTCTTTTCTTTTTTTTTTTTTTTTTGAGACAGAGTCTCGCTCTGTCCCCTGGGCTGGAGTGCAGTGGCACAATCTCAGCTCACTGCAAGCTCTGCCTCCCAGGTTCATGCCATTCTCCTGCCTCAGCCTCCCGAGTAGCTGGGAGTATAGGTGCCCGCCACCACGCCCGGCTAATTTTTTGTATTTTGTAGTAGAGACGGGGTTTCACCATGTTAGCCAGGATGGTCGCGATCTCCTGACCTCGTGATCTGCCCGCCTTGGCCTCCCAAAGTGCTGGGATTACAAGCGTGAGCCACCATGCCCGGCTTTCTTTTTTTTTTTTTCCAGCTCTGTCACCCAGGCTGGAGAGCAGTGGCACGATCTTGGCTCACTGCAACCTCCACCTCCCAGGTTCAAGCCATTCTCATGCCTCAGCCTCCTGAGTAGCTGGGATTACAGGCACATGCCACCGTGGCCAGCTAATTTTTTTATTTTTAGTAGAGACGTGTTTTTGCCGTGTTGGCCAGACTGGTCTTGAACTCCTGACCTCAAGTGATTCACCCACCTCAGCCTCCCAAAGTATTGGGATTACAGACATGAGCCGCTGTGCCCAGCCTGCTTCCATTGTTTCTAGTAAGATGTCAGCCATAGTTCTTATTGTTGTATGTACTGTGATATATCCCTCTCTGCCTTCCCCCTTCCCCCAGCTGCTTTTGAGATTTTTCTCTTTATTTTTGGTTCTCTGCAGTTTGACAATTATGTATGTGCCTCAGCATAGTTTTCTTTTTGTTCATCTTGCTCAGGGTTTCTTTAGCTTAGTGGTGCTTCGGGTTTGTTCACCTTCAAATTGGGAAGATGTTGGTCATTATTTTTTAAAGTATTTTTTCTTCTCCATTCTCTCTCTCCTATTCTTCCGGGACTTGAATTATATATATTAGATCACTTCAGATTGTCCCGCAGATCAGTGATTCTTTATACATTTTTATTTCAATCTTTCTCTCTTTTTTTCTTTCAGTTGGAACATACAACTTTTTTGATGATACACAAATGAAGCTTTTGATGGATAAATTGAAGTCAAAACAAATAGCAAGAGTATGTCATTTATAATAGACAGGTTCACTGTCAATTCAGAGGAACCAGTAAAAAATATTTCAATCCAAGCAGCATGATTAAAATCACAAATATGTTTTCAGCACAAGAGGACTATTTATTTGATATTCATAAGATGGTTCAGCTTGAAGCAGGTGACTGTCACAGATAACATCACTCTGGGTGAGACATTATTCAAAACTAGCAGCTGAAAGGATCCCTTTATTATATGACTAAGTGGAAAAGCAGTAACTTTCAATTTTCAAGGCCTCCAGCTGCAAAACCAAGAAATTTCTTGAAGTCTTTTGAGAGCACATAACCAATTAGAATTTGTTCACTAGTTGTATAACTTTCACTTTCACCAAGAGGTCATGGTGATTTGCTAAGGCTCTAATTTTCTTAACACACACTCCAAATGCAATGCATACGTTTAAAAAGGGAACCTTTATTGAATTCTCTATAGCTGAACACTTCTGCTCTGAGATTGTCATAGATGATCTCAAATATAGTAAGGGCATCAATAAAAATTTCTTATTCCACATAAGAATTGTAGAGAGAATTAAATATGTAGACACTTGGGTACTGAGAAGTTTTCTCTTTTTTTAGCATATCTGATTTTCAGCAAAATTCAAAACTATTTTCAAAATCTCAACCTTGATTCTTAGCCACCAAAGCCATAAAGGGTGCACCCCTGCCACTTAAACACATAGACTACGCCCATGGCTGTTACATCTTGCACTTGGCATGCTTGGTGTGACATCATCCTGGATCACATTCTCCAGAAACACCTTCAAAACCCCCTGGATCTCCTCACAGATGAGGCCAGAAATGCTCTTGACACCATCACACCAAGCAAGATGCCAGATAGGAGGCTTGCAGATAGATGCCTTGCAGGCTGTCATACGTAGGACCTTGCAGTGACACTTAGTTCCTTCCTTACCCAGTCCTTTTCCACCTTTGCCTCAGCCAGACATGACAAAACAGATGCTTTTACTTTTTGTGGTTCAGTTTGCAAAAATTTTATGACCTGTGTTCAAATTTCACTGATCTTTTTTTCTGTGGTGCCCAATATGATGTTAAGGGTACACAATGAATTTTTCATTTCATATATTGTATTTCCCACGTCTTCACCTATTCCTTCTTTCTTTCCTTGTAAATTCCTAACTATATTTATAGTAGTTGTTTTAAAGTCATAAGTCTGCTGATTCCTCTGTCTAGGTCATCTTATGGGTCTCCTATTGATGATTTCTTTCTCTTATGTATCAGAATTTTTTTTTGCATCTTCCCATGTCTCAATATTTTACCGTAAGGCAAAAATTGTGTATAAATGATAGTGGATACTGCTGTATAATATTTTGTGTTTTGTTTTCACAGAACTTTCAAATCCTTCCTTCCATTCAGGTTTATGGGATAATGGGTTGTTTGTCCAGTGACAACTAAGATGTGAAGACTGGAATTGGGCTACAGTATTAACCCCAACTTCCTGTATTGTTGCCACTAAGTGGTTCATCCCTTTGATACTGTCAGAATTTAACTGGAAGGAGATTAGTTGCCACATGAGTTGGTTTGGATGACTTTTGGATTCAACTACAATTAGGCTTTAGAATCAGAACACTCAAGACTGCACAAACTTTCTCTAGTTTCTAGCCTCATGTCCACTGATACTTCAGGATACCCCTTTGTCACTTTTGCAGCAAATTCTTAGAGTGGAGAGGGAATTGTTGGACTAAACAATTTAAGTTTGCATTAGAGCTCTTCCAAATTCCAATTCATCTTGCCAGCCCGTGCTATTATTAAGTATTCAATGGATTTTTTTTTATTCTTTGAAAAATTTCTCTATCTATAGCTAGGCCACTTCTCTACTCACCCATGCCCAGAGTAGACATTGGCCTCTCTATATAAAAATGTCCACAACTGTTTACTCATATGTAAAGGGCTTGCTATACTCTGCTGTTTAGTTTATTATGCCTATTTGTATCTACTTCTCGATGGCTTTGGGGATAAGTGTGAGAGTTTTTTTGTTTTATGTGTTTTATTTTTCTTGTTACTCTGGAAGCAGTAGTTTCCACATTTTATTATATTTTTATTAGGTGGGATGTTCTGTAAATGTCTACTAGGTCTAGATGGTTTGTATTGCTGTTGAAGTCATCTTCTCCTTTTGTAAAAAATTTTCTGCCTTGTTGTCCTATCCATTATTGAAAGTGGGGCACTGAGGTTTCCATACATTATTGTTGAATGATCTGTCTCACCCTTCAATCCGATTTTCTTCTTTTAACTCATGTTATATGCCATCTACTGCCTCCATAGTTTCTGATTAGTCAGGTATTAATCTTATTGGGGTTCTTTGGTAAGTAATTATTTATCTTGTCACTTTCAGATGGTTCTCTTTATCTTCAGATCTCAGTATTTGTGGTTTTTTTCAATAAATACATAAATTAATTATCTTTTATTTTAAATTCTGCTGTGGGGGAAAGTAAAAGATTAATTTACTCTTACCTCTTATTTTCCCCTACAGCATAATTGACAAATGAAAATTATATGTTTTTGTAGTATACAATTTGATGTTTGTACATATAAAAACTTATTGTGAAATGATTACCTCCAGTTTTGGATGGAGGATGGATACCTCCAGTTTTGTCCTTGCTCAAGATTGCTTTGACTGTTCAGGGTGTTTTGTGGTTTCATGCAAATATTAGGATTTTTTTTTCTGTTTCTATAAAAAATGCTATAAAACTTTGAAAGCATTGAATCTGTAGATTGTTTTGAATAGTATAGACATTTTAACATTATCATTTCTTCCAATTCATGAATATCTTTTCATTTATTTGTGTCTTCACAAATTTCTTTCATCAATGTTTTACTCAATGGTTTACATCAATGTTTATAGTGTTTAATGTACAGATCTTTCACATCCTTGGTTAAATTCATTTCTAAGTATTTTATTTTGATCTATTGTAAATGGGATTCTTTTCTGAATTTCTTTTTTGGATAGTTTGTTTCTCTACAGAAATGATACTTATTTTTGTATATTTAATTTGTATCCTACAGCTTTGCTAAATTCATTCATTCTGTTTTTTGGTGGAGTTTTTAGGGTTTTCTACATATAACATCATGTTATCTGCAAAGAGACAATTTTAATTCTTCGTTTTCAATTTGGATGCCTTTTCTTTTTCTTGCCTGATTGCTCTGTCTAGGACTTCCAGTACTTAATAGAAGTGGCAAGAATGAGCATCCGTGTCTTATTTTTTATTTTAGAGAAGTTTTCACCAGTGAGTATGATATTAGCAATGGGCTTGTCTTATGTGGCCTTTATTGTGTTGAGGTATATTCCTTCTATACCTAATTTGTTGAGAATTTTTATTATTAAAGGATATTGAATTTTGTCAATGGCTTTTTTTCTGCATCTATTGAGATGATCATATGATCTTTGCCTTTCATTCTGTTAATGTGGTATATCACATTTATTGATTTGCCTATGTTGAACCATCCTTGCATTCCAGGGATAAAACCCACTTGATCATGGCGTATAATCTTTTTAATGTGCTGTTGGATTCAACTTGCTATTATTTTGTTGAGGAGTTTTGCATTTACGTTCATCAGGGATATTGGCCTGCAGTTTTCTTTTCTGTTAGTGTCCTTGTATGGCTTTGGTATCAGGGTAATACTGGCCTTGTTTCCATTTTTAAGAAGAGTTTTGAAAGGACTGGTTAATTTTTCTTTAAATGTTTGGAAGAATTCAGTCATAAAGCCATCAGGTCCTGGGCTTTTTTTTTTTTTTTTGATGTGAGACATTTCATTAGTTATTCAGTATCTTTATTTATTATTTGTCTTTTCACATTTTCTCTTCATGATTCATGGTTGATAGGTTATATATTCATAGTAGTTTATTTTTTTCTAGGTTGTCCAATTTGTTGACATTTAATTGTTTATAGTTGTCTCTTATGATCCTTTGTTTTTCTGTGGTATCAACTGTAATGTCTTCTATTTATAACTTTGAATTTTTCTTTTTTTTGGTTAATTTAGCTAAAGTTTATCAATTTTTTATATTGTTTTTTAAACTATTTCTTTGATATTTTTTTGTCATTTTTCTAGTGTCTATTTCATTTATTTCTCCTTTGATTTTTATTATTTCTTTCATTCTGCTAACTGTGGGCTTAGTTTGCTCTTTTTCTAGTTCTTTGCACTGTAAAGTTAGGTTGTTTATTTGACATGTTTTTTATTCATGTAGGTGCTATCACTATAAACTCTCTTACTAAAACTATTTTTGTTACATCCCCTACATTTTAGTATGTTGTATTTTCATTTTAATTTGTTTCAAGATTTAAAAAATTTCCTTTTTGATTTATTATTTGACCCATTGTTTAGGAGTGTGTTATTTAATTTCCACATATTTGTAGAATTTCGTTTTTCTCGTATTACTGGTTTCTAGCTTCACATCATTGTGGTTGGAAAAGATGCTTGCTATGATTTCAGTCTTCCTAAATTTGTGAAGACTTGTTTTGTGGCCTACGATATGATCTATCCTGGAGTATGTTCCTTGTGAGCTTGAAAAGAATGTGTATTCTGCTGCCGTTGAATAGATATTCTGTATATGTCTGTCCTGCCCATTTGGTTTATACTTGTTATTCAAGTATACTGTCTTTCATTATTGGTTTTTTGTCTGGACGATCTATCCATTGTTGAATGTGGGATATTGAAGTACCCTACTATTATTATATTGCTATCTATTTCTCCCTATAATTCTGTTTGTATTTGTTTTATATATTTAGGTGTTCCAATGTTGGGTGCAAATATATTTATAATTATTACATCCTTTTGATGAATGTTTCTGTTTATCATTATGTAGTGACTTTCTTTGTCTCGCGTGACAATTTTTGACTTAAAATCTATCTTGTCTGATATAGGTATAACCACCACTGCTGCTCTTATTTGGTTACCACTTTGCATGGAATATGTTTTTCCATTCCTTTACTTTCAATCTGTATGTGTCCTTAAAGCTAAAGTGAGTCTCTTGTAGGCAGCATATTGTTGGGTCGCTTTTGCTTTTTGTTTTTAAATTTAGGAAGCCATAATATTTTTGATTGGAGTCCATTTATATTTAAAGTAATCACTGATAGATAAGGACTTACTATTGCTGTTTTATTAATTATTTGCTATTTTGTAGTTCCTTCATTCCTTTCTTTTTTACTATCTTCCTTTATCATTTGATAATTTTTTGTAATGGCATGAGATATGATTTAATTACTTTCTCTTTGTCTTTTGTGTATCTGCTACAGGTATTTTCTCTGTGGTTCCTTTGAGGCTTATATAAGATATTTTATAGTTTTATCAGTGTATTTTAATCTGATAATGACTTCAGTTCAACCACATTCAAGAACTCTACACTTTAAAATTTCCTTCCCCCCATTTTGTTACTGATGTCGCAGTTTACATCTTTTATATATTGTGTATTCATTATGTATTCATTAATATATTATTGAAACTATAGTTATTTGTAATACTTTTGTTTCTAAATGTATATACTAGAGTTAAAAGTGACTTACATACCACCATTACAGTATTAGAGTATTCTGAATTTGACTATATTCTTACTTTTACAGTGAGTTTTATACTTTCATATGTTCTCACGTCATTATTTTAGCATCCTTTCATCTCAACTTGAAGAGCTACATTTAGTATTTCTTATACTGCAGGTCTAGGTTGATGAACAACCCCAGCTTTTGTTTGTCTGGCAAAGTCTTAATCTCTCCTTCATTTGTAAAGGACAGCTTTGCTGGGTATAGTCTTTTTGGTTGAAGGGGCTTTTCCTCCCTTTAGCACTTTGAATATATTATCCCACTGTCTCTTGGCCTGCAAGGCTTCTGTTGAGAAGTCTGCTGTTAATCTTATGGTGGCTCCTTTGTATGTGATGAGTTGCTTTTCTGTTGCTTTCCAAGTTGTGTTTTTCACTTGACAATTTGACTATAATTTGTCTTGGTGAAGATCTATTTATATTTCATCTTTTTGAGGTTCTTTGAGCTTCATGGATCTTGATGTTCATATACCTCTCCAGATTTGGGAGTTTTCTATCATTATTTATTTAAAGTCTTTTTATCTTAAATTATTATGTATACATACTAGTTGTACATATTTATGGGGTACATGTGATATTTTGATATAAGCATACAATGTAGAATGATTAAGTCAGAATAATTGGAGTATCCATCACCTCAAGCATTTATCATTTCTTTGTTTAAGGAACATTCCAATTCTACTCTTTTAGTTATTTTGAAACATACAATAAATTATTGTTAACTATTGTCACTCTACTGTGCTACCAAACACTAGATCTTATTCCTTCTATTTAACTGTGTTTTTATGCCCATAAAATGATTTATAAACCATTCCCTGCTTATCCCCCTCTTTCCCACTACCCTTCCCAGCCTCCATTGGATACCCCAATTATTCTGATTGTAGATCTCCATTTCTTTATGGTCATTACTGGTGCTTAATTTTGTCCCTTTGGTGGTGTCGTGTTTCCCTGATTATTTGTGATTCTTGTGGCCTGAGTTAGTGTTTGCACATTTGAAGTAGGCATCTCTTTGAGTCTTTACAGACTGGCTTCAGCAGGTAAAGCACTTTAACATTCAGCCCACCGAGAGATTCTGGGCAGATCTTATAGTGGGGTCTGTGGGTGGGCTTGCTGCTGGAGCCCTTAGTAGAGCTTTCATGATGCCTGGACCAGTGGGTGGGTGAGCCTGGTACCTCAGTCCAGTGAGGCACACCTAAGTATTAGATCTGCATGGGCAGGCCTGGTGCCTGAGTTTGCAGGAGGAGGTCTGGAGCCAGGGTCTATGTGTACAGGCCTGGATCCTGGGTCTGCAAGGGCAGGCCTGTTGCCTGTGTGGAGGCTGGCTTGAGACCTGGTTCCACTGGGGCCCAACCTGGCATTGAGGTAGGCTTTGAGCCTGAGACTGTGGGTGTCAGCAGGTAGAGAGTGGGTCTGAAGCCTGGGTCCAGTGAGTCTGATCTGGAGTGTGGGGTCATGGGGGTTGGTCTGGCACTAGGGAAAGTGCTCACCTGCAGTGCAGGGTTATGGGCTCCAGCCTATCACAAGGGTAGGCCTGGAGCTGGGACCATAGGGACTGGTCTGCCACCAGTGCTCACTGGGATGGTCCTGGTGCTAGGGTCTGCAGCAAATATGGGTGCTCTTTTTCCTGTTTTTCCTCCACATCAAGGGTATCTCTTTCTAGACTGCACTGCCTGTGCTTGGGGAAGGCTGTCATGGGTAATGTAACACTGTCCTGCCCTGTTCAGTGTATGTTTTCTTAGATCTGTGCTCCACCCAGGTACTCTAATCCCTCATCTGAATTCCTAGCTGTTGTGAAGTTATTTTTATGCATGGATAGTTATTACAAATTGATGTTTCTGTGAGGGAACAAGTACTGGAAACCCCTATCCCTCCATCTTGTTGCTGTCAATCTAGGTCTCCAACATTTGTGTTTATTTTACTTAAAGTTTACTGAGCTTCTTGGATGTATTGATTAAAGTTTTTCACCAAACTTGGGAAGTTTTCAGCCATTATTTCTCCTCCTTTCTCTCTCTCCTCTCCTTCTCATGCATATGTTGATGTGATTAATGATGTCTCACATTTCCACGAGGCTCTGTTTATTTTTCTTCATTCTTTTTTCTCTCTGTTCTTCAGTCTACATAATCTTTATAAATATAACTACAAAATTGTTGACTCTTTCTTTTGCCTGCTGAGAGCTAATGTGTCCTCACACTCCAAAGAGAGAGCAAGCAAGCTCTTTAGTGTCTCTTCTTGTAAGGGTGCTAATTCTATCATGAAAGTTCCACCCTCGTGACCTCATCTAAACCTAATTACTTCTGAAAGATTCCATCTGTAAATACCATCGCGCTGGGGGTTAGGGCTTCAACATATGAATATTGCAGGGACACAGACATTCAATCCATAATAGCAAGTTTCAGTGGATTTCAGAAGCCCCTAAGGCAGAAAAGCAAAAGCACCTTATTTTTTGTCCACTTGACCTGTGTCTTATGTTGGACTGAAATGTAGGTCTCCTAATTTTAGTGTAGTTTTGTATATTTCTCTCTATATATCTTTAACTTTCTGATTTATAAAGGTAGGTGCTGTGTTATTTGTGTCATATATATTCATAACTGATATGTGATCTTTGTGAATTGTGGCTCTTGGCATTATCAGATATTTTGTTGTCTCACTGTTTGTCCAAATTCAACATTTTCTGGTATCATTAGCACAGTCTCTGTTTTCTTACTATTTTGTTTGTCTGCCCTATACTTTTACATCTCTTGACTTTTACCAGCCATTCTGAATCACTTTGATTTAGGTATATCTCCTAAATGCAGCATAGAGTTGGGTTTTGCTTTGTGGGTCAATCTGCAGGTCTTTTCCTTGTGATACATGGGTTTCTATTTACATGTATTGAAATGAGTGACAGGTTTGGTTCAATAGCTATTTTAATGTTATATTTACTGTGTTTTGTTTTACTTAATATGTCTCTTTATGTAGTCTGTTTTCATTGCTCTTTAAACATTTTGTTTTGATGTTTAGAAACATTTGAACATGTGTTCTTTGCAGTCACCTTCCAGTCTTCACATGTCATTCTCCCTGTGTGCATGTCTGTGTCCAGGTTTCCCCAAAGGACATTAGTCATATTGGATTAGGCACCACTCTAGCCCAGTATGGTCTCGTCTCAACTAACTGTATCTGCATGACCTTATTTCCAAGTAAGGTCACATCCTGAGGTGCTGCAGGTTGGGACTTCAGCATATGAATGTTGGGGGGACACTATTCAACACGTAACTGCCTCCATCTTTATATCCATCGTGGTTGCCTCAAACCCTGTCTTTTGATTCCTTAAGCTTCTGAGGCTGTGGGTTTCTACCCAAGATTTAGTAAACTCTCTGAGGAGAACTGTGGGCTGCCTGCCCTCAGGCTAAAAGCCATTAACATGGAAAGTTTACACAGTGCTATTCTTATCTTCTGCCAAGTGCCAATCCTCTCTCCCTTTCTGCTTCCTTTTGGTTGTTCTCCAGAGCCATCAAGTAGTTCGTTTTTATATTTGGAATGGAATTATGGTCATTATTTGCAAGAGAATTGGCCCAAAGCAGCTCTTCCACTATTACTGCAAGACTCTCATTTTATTTCTTCCTGGGGTTTTGTTTGCTGTTTTTTTTTTTTTCTTTTGTCTGTTCCTGTTCTGGGTTTTTTAATGTATCATTCTAGGTGTTTCTTTCAGATCTGCAAATGGTAAAAAATGTTACATTCAGGTTGGTAGCGTGCATCAGTTTCTTCATTTTGTGAAAGGGAATTTTTATCAGTTGAGGTGTTTGATTTTTATTTTACATTCCCTTTATACAGAGACTTCATTTGGATGTTATCTGCCCTTTCCCATTCATCTGGAAATGTCCCATCTTTTTCCTGGACCAGCAATATCTGGCAAGGGTAAAGATTTTAGTTGGCTGACTATATTTCACAGTTCAAGGGCACCCTCTGCTGTTGACTGAAGAGAATTGCAGTTTCATTAATGTTACAGTTTTGGTGGGGTATTTTTTTTTTTTAAATTTTGTTCTAGTGGAACTTTTAATTTTCAAAAATATATTTATCTTCCTCAGATGTGAATCACGTTTTTTGTTTCTTGATCTCTGTGGTTTTTTCAAGTACGTGTATTCATTTTGTGAAAATTCAATGAGCTCTACACTTTATATGTGCATATTCAATAAAAAGCTAAAAATAAACAAGTCAGTAATTAATGCCTAATGAATGAAACACAGAATTATATTTGATAAAATTATCTTCTACCCTCCGACTTTGTTATGCCCTACCTGTTATTTTTGTCCATTTGTTATCTAAAAATTATATTTTGTACACATGCCCAAAAGGTATGTTTTGTAAGTACACTTAAAGGTATCTTAAAATTACTTGTTTTTGAATCATTTGATACTTACCACCAGTCTTTTCAAAGTGTTTTTATCATTCATGAATTCTTTATCTTGATTCTTCTTACAGGTAGCTGAAATACAACATCATAATTTTTACTGGAAAATAGCCACAATGAAGGAACACCACAATTTCACCATGAAAACCAGCACAACCTTACACAGATGACAAACATTTCCCCTCAAAACTTGTTAAACTGTATTTGGGCTGACCAAATTAACCAGAGGTAATTCTATTTGTGGGGGAGCAGGAAGTAACTTGATAAAATGCTCTGAGTTTATATATCATGTCAAATAAATAGCATAATTTTAAAGGAAAAAAACTTGTTAGGCAGTGTTCTCTTATTTTCTGACATCACATATTGTGACAGAATGTAAGGCCAACCTGGTTTTTACAAATTCCGTGGTCTAATTTTTTTGTTGTTGTTAGTGTATAAAAATAGCATTGACTTAAAATTTTTAAAATTTATTTTATTTAGTTAATTAATTTATTTTGAGACAGAGTCTTGCTCTGTCACCCAGGCTGGAGTACAGTGGCACAATCTCGACGGACTGCAATCTCCGCTTCCTGGATTCAAGCGATTCTCCTTCCTCAGCCTCCCGAGTAGCTGGGACTGCAGGCGTGTGCTACCACGCCTGGCTAATTTTTGTATTTTTAGTAGAGAGGGGATTTCACCATTTTGGTCAGGCTGGTCTCAAACTCCTGACCACAGGTGATCTGCCTGCCTCAGCCTGGGATTACAGGCCTGAGCCACCGCACTCAGCTGAGACTTTTTTTAATGAATGTACTCCTGGTTGTTTTGTTGTTGTTGTTGTTGAGACAGAGTCTCGCTTTGTCGCCCAGGCTGGAGTGCAGTGGCGCTATCTCGGCTCACTGCAAGCTCCGCCTCCCAGGTTTACGCCATTCTCCTGCCTCAGCCTCCTGAGTAGCTGGGACTACAGGTGCCCGCCACCACGCCCAGCTCATTTTTTGTATTTTTAGTAGAGACGGGGTTTCACCGTGTTAACCAGGGTGGTCTCGATCTCCTCACCTCGTGATCCGCCCGCCTTGGCCTCCCAAAGTGCTGAGATTACAGGCGTGAGCCACTGCGCCCAGCTCCTGGTTGTTTTTTTACTCTTCTCTTGACATACTTCTCACACACTGCATTCTGTTGCATAAAAGGAATTACATGGTTTTGAATTACAGATAAAGATGGACATTGTCTATGTGGTAAATACGTGGTAGTTTCTGGGTGTCTTTTTATATGCTTCATATGAAAAATGATCGTACGTAAAACTGTCTCTTTCGGAAGGAACATAATCTGGACCATTCAGATACACCGAAATTCAGCTGTTTTCTACATCATCTGTGTGGGTGTAGCTAAAATATGAGCTTTTAAGCTTAAAAACAACTTCTGCATGTTATTTGGAAATATTTTTTACTGAATTTCTCAACCACCCCAAAACTTAAAGGGCAAATTTAAAATATGCATTTAATGCCTTAGTATTTTAGAGTATAGCTTTCAACAAAGTCCTTTGAGCCTCACTGTAAAAAATATTGACTTTTTAATATAAGTCTTGTGTCCCATGTCCTTGCTAATTCATTATTTCTAATCGTCCATCTGTTGATTCTTTTTAATTTTCTGCTTATACAATTGTATCATTTTTGAATTATGAAACAGATATTTCCTAAATTCCATCTGCTGTTTCTGTTGGGCCCTTGTTCCCTTGCTTTGCTGTGAAATAGCAAGTGCCTTCAAGGAAAAAGGCAGTAAACATGAGGTTGGCCTCGCTGGTCTCAGGTATCACAGTTCCTCAAATCCTGTCTTAGTTACATGCTCTCCAAAAATTTAAAACAGTTTTTTAATGTATATGGTATATCTTTTACAGTTGTTTTCTGTAGGACATTTATAATCTTGATATAAACTCTTCCATCATGGCTGGACCAAAACGCAGCCTGACTTTTTCCTTTGTTTGTAAACTTTATTTTCTGTTTACATGCTGATAGAATTTATTCTTTGCTCTTAAAATTTAATATTAACCAAGAAACATATAGGGCCTTCCATTATTTGCTTCATGGGCATCCTTTCAATATGCAGTTTCAGGTCTTTATTCTGTTTTTATTTAATATTCATCAAATATTATTCCATTTATTTTGTTCATAACTCAGTAAAAATAGCCACAATTAAAGAGCAATCCTTTGTAGTTTCATCAGTAAGATCAACATCTGCCTGCCTTTGCCATCCTTGGTTGAAGGATCTCTCGTCTGGATCAGACCCATTTCTTCCCTTGTGAATTAATCTATTAATCTCCTTTGTCTTCAGTTCACTCCTGCCTACTCGACAGCATCAGCAAATAAACACACCCAAGTATCTCCCATCTTAAGAGAAGAAAAATCTGCCCTTCCCACAGGACTCCGCCCAAGCTCCATCTCACTTTTTGTTCCCTATCAGAGTAAAACTTATGGAAATTCTCTTTCTTTTTTCTTTCTTTCTCTCTCTCTCTCTTTTCTTTTCTTCATTCTCCTCCATGAGTTATCGGTAGTCAAAGCTACCGATAGCCTCCATGTTAAAATACTGTCAATACTCACATCTCACTCGACCTCTCAAAAGCACTCAAAATATGTTTTTCCTTTGGCTCTAGTGACCACACGTTTGTCTGTCTTTTCACCTATTTCCACATCTTTTTTTCTATTTAAATTCCCTGTCTAGACCGGGTGTGGTGGCTCATGCCTGTAATCCCAGCACTTTGGGAGGCTGAGGCGGGTGGATCACCTGAGGTCAGGAGTTTGAGACCAGCCTGGCCAACATGGCGAAACCCCGTTTCTACTAAAAATACAAAAATTAGCTGGGTGTGGTGGCGCATGCCTGTAGTCCCAGCTACTTGGGAGGCTGAGGCAGGAGAATCATTTAAACCTGGGAGGCAGCAGTTGCAGTGACCCAAGATCGCACCACTGCACTCCAGCCTGGGTGACAGAGCGAAACTCCATCTCAAGAAAAATAAATAAATAAATAAATAAATTCCCTTTCTAGATGATCTAATCTGGTCCCTCGACTTAAATATCACTTATATGCTAGTGACTCCCAAATGTAGACATTTTTAGCTCTGGGCATTCCCTTGAGAAATGGGGTTGTCTCTCTAGTAGTTCATCTAACGTATGCACGTGGATGTCAAATGGATTTGAAAGCTAAGACAGCAAAAATTAACTTCCTTCCCTCTCTGCAAGCCTGTTCTCATTTGCCCTCATTTCAGTAAACAGCCTCATCAAATAGTAGCTCAACTGAAAGACATAAGGGTCACCTGTGATCCCTCGATTGCCTTCTGCCAGGTGTACCTGCAAAACACATTCCCCAAATTTTCCTTATTTTTTGCCTGCTACCACTGAAGTTCAAGGCACCATCATCTCTCACCAGTACCCGCTTTCTAAGTGGGCTCCATGGTTCCATGCTTGGCCTCCCCAACACATCCTCCAAGCAAGAATTACCCCCCTTTAAAATGTGATCTGTATCACATCATCCTCCGAACTGAACCCACCAGTGGCTGCCTAGGAGTAAACTCCAGATTCTTCACCACAGTCTACAGTGTGTACTTGCTGTGGTCCCTGCCAACCTGTCTGATAGCATTTTTTATTGTTCTCTTCTTTTCTCACTACTCTCTTCACTGGCATTCTTTTTGTCCCTCAAAATTCATTCCCACTGCAGGGTCTTAGTATTCAGCAGTTTCTTCTGTCGGAAATACTCTTTCTTCAACTCTTCCCGTGATTAACTCCTTTTTTCATTAACCAGGTGTCATCTTAAATGTTGCCTGCCTTTCCCGAGCCCACCTCTTCCTGACATTCTCTTTATCATCAGGAAAGGCAGGGTAATGCTGTGGTAACAGATTGCAGTGGCTTCAAACAACAAAGGTTTACTTCTTGCTCACTGTACATTGCAGGTTGCAGGTTGGCTGAGGACCCCAATCCATGCTGTCCTCACTGTGGGCTGAGGGAACAGCTCCTATCTGGAACAATGCCTGTCAGGGGAAAAGAAGGCTCTGGAGGGCGCTGCAAAGGCAACCGAACGCTTGGCTTGGAAATGACATGCATCATTTCTTTTCTTTTCTTTTTTTTTTTTTTGTCTCTGTCGCCCAGGCTGGAGTGCAGTGGTGCGATCTCGGCTCACTGCAACCTCCTCCTGGGCTCAAGCGATTCTCCTGCCTCAGCCTCCTGTGTAACTGGGATTATTGGCGCCCGCCACCACACCTGGCTAATTTTTGTGTTTTTAGTAGAGAGGGGGTTTCGCCTTGTTGGCCAGACTGGTCTCCAACTCTTAGCCTCAAATGATCCACCTGCCTTGGCCTCCCAAAGTGCTGGGATTATAGGCATGAGCCACCATGCCCAGCTAACACGCATCACCTCTGATCACAAGTTATTGGCCAGACTAGTTACATGGCCCTACCCAGCCACAGAGAGCCACAAGAAATAATCATATAGATTCCCAGAAGATAACCAGCTCTAATGGCTATCACAGATTTTACACTTAAAAAAATTTTTTTTTTGAGAAAGGGTCTCACTCTGTTGCCCAGACCGGGGTGCAGTGGCATGATCTCGGCTCACTGCAGCTTGGAACTCCTGGGTTCAAGCAATTCTCATGTCTCAGCCTCCCAGGTAGCTGGGACTACAGGCGCATGCCACCACACCCAGCTAATTTTTGTATTTTCTGTAGAGACAGGGTTTTGCCATGGTGGTCAGGCTGGTCTTGAACTCCTGGGCTCAAGTGATCTGCCCACCTTGGCTTCCCAAAGTGTTGGGATTACAGGCGTGAACCACTGCTCTGGGGCCTCCGTCACACTTCTTATATTATTCTGTTTATACAATGTTTTTCTACATTGAGAGATAATAAATTCTATGTAACCATCATCCAGGTTAATAAATAAAATAATTCCAAGGTCTTAGAAGCCTCTCCTTAATGCCCTTCCCTCTGTCAAGGAGCTCACCACCATCCTAACTTTGGGGTTAATAAGAGCAATGCTTTTAGTTACAGTTTTACCACCAAAGCATGTATTTTTTGTTTAGTTTGAGCTATTTTGGACTTATATAAGTGGCAGTATTTTAATTTGTTTCTTTGAATGAATGCAGTGTTTATAAGGTTTATCTATATAGATGAATGTAGCTATTTTTTAATGTATCTATTTTGCCAGGCATGCACCTGTAATCCCAGCTCCTCAGGAGACTGAGGCGGGAGGATTGCTTGAGCCCAGGAGTTCAAGACCAGCCTAGGCAATATAGTGAGACCCACTCAATCAAGTAATCAGTCAATTATTTTTGATAAATAATACATGTATCCATTTTAATGTTAAGGTATATTTGTGTTGTTTTCAGTTTTAGGCTTTTGGAAACAATGCTTCTGTAAATATCCTAGTACCTGTCTCATGGGTGTGAAGTTGCTGAATCGTAGGATGCATGCATGTTCGTCTCTGCTAGATCATGTGAAATTGTTTTCAAAAATGATTTAAAATGCGCTCCCAACACTATGAGTTCCAGCTGCTCCATATCTTTACCAATGCTTGGTATTGTTGTACATTTTTTTTTGTTTGTTTTGAGACGGAGTCTTGCTCTGTCGCCCAGGCTGGAGTGTAGTGGCGCGATCTCAGCTCACTGCAAGCTCCACCTCCCGGGTTCACGCCATTCTCCTGCCTCAACCTCCCGAGTAGCTGGGACTACAGGCATCTGCCAACTCGCCCAGCTAATTTTTTTTTTTTTTTTTGTATTTTTAGTAGAGACAGGGTTTCACCGTGTTAGCCAGGATGGTCTCGATCTCCTGACCTCGTGATCTGCCCACCTCGGCTTCCCAAAATGCTGGGATTACAGGCGTGAGCCACTGCGCCCGGCCTGTTGTACTTTTTAATTTTTGCCAATCTGGTGGGTGTATGATGGTCTCATTTTGTTTTTGCTTTGATAACTAATGAAGTTGACCACCTTTACATATGTTTTTTGTTTATTTCTTTAGTTAGGGTATTCAGTTTATACTTACTGCCCCAGCATAATTATTAAAATGGTCCCCCTTTCATTCTCTAACATGTCTCGGTTTGGACAATACATTGTATGGCACCCTAACCTTAGTGGGGTCCCTCCGCTAACATGGAAATTTCCTTCTTGCTCGTTAGTGTTTAGGATGATGTGGTCTGGCATCTCTGAGGAAAGAAAAAAAATGGGATAAATACAGAAGATTGAGTAAAAACCAGATGAGAGGGAAACCAAACTCATTAACTGGGATTACTCAGTCTGACTCAGGATGACCATTTCCAAAATAATGTGTGATGGAGCCTTCAAATGGGTACAAAGCAGATGAGTTTGAGCAACATAATCCAGCAGTAAAAGTGAAAGAATTTGTTTACCCATTTCTCAGAAATGACTCAAGGCACGATCATTATTTGAAAGCTGGTCACAGTGTCTGCTGCAACCACTCACTCCCCCTTCAGTCTGTAACAAATCTCTTAAAAGCTGACATGTGAAACCAATAGTATGTTTCTTACCTTGAGATCATCTTGTGAAGTTTCTTACTCTACTTTTTAAAATGTGTTTGTTAGATTTTATTTTCTAAGTAATATTGATTAAAAATATTTATACACCTACTTTTAAGTCCACAGTTTAGCACTTTTTTGTATGGCTTTAAAAGTTATAGCACAGGGTCTTTACATTAAGGATTGGGGGAAAAGATTCCATTCAAAACAAAGCCTGATGATTATGGACATGTTTTTCTCTGTACTTTATTTTAAATACTTTAATTTTTAAACGATGCTCATCTTTTTTTTTCATCTGGTGGTAAAATACTAGTGCAACTTTTCATCAAAAGAAAGTTGACCACAGATGTAAATGAATTTTCCCAATTGAAAATTGCCCTTCAGCTGCCACTAAATAAAATTTCTCGACCTAACTTAAGTGAAAAGAACTGGTGGTTGTCATTATAAGTAAAAATATAAAGTATCATAGCATTGTCTACATTGCTCCTTACAATACAAACTTTGAAAGAACCAGAGATGCTTTATAGGAGTTTAGTCGGTTTTGAAAAGGCACGTGTGTGTGTGTGTGTGTGTGTGTTTTAATATTCTAAAAATTTTCCCACCACCACTCTTTGTGTTGCAGAGACAGCATTGGTGACTACAGGGCTAGACAAGAACATTTGTTCAGACTAAAGAAAGCCAGAAGCCAAAATTCAGCTACACAGTAACAATGTACTTTTCATCATGCAGCCTTGTGTTTCCTATATATTTGATTTTCTACTATGCGTTAGAATACATAAACTTGTATTCTAATGATTTAAGTTTGATTTCACAATATGGAAAAAATTTGAGGAAGAACATGGCCTGGGAAAGAGAAAAGGGAGAACTTTTACCACAATGAACATAGATACATTCGTACCCCACTATATGATAAGAATATAATCCATTTAAGTTACGGAAAAGATCCCTTCAGTTATGGGAAAGATCCCTCTGCTGTGGCATTAAGTTGGGGGAGGGGAATTAACTTGTTCCAACAGAAACAGAAACAACAGGAAATAGCTTAACTTTGGTCCACTTGTCTGTTAGCTGAACGACAGTCATACTGCCTATAATCAGTTCAGAAACCCAACAAGTATATTTAAAAATATATTCATGTGTAATTTCATTCTAAAACTGGCATAGCTGTTCTGCCCTCATTCTCTGCCTTTTCAGCTTCAGAATGTGCTGTCAGCACGGTCTCTAATCCTCAGCATCTTCGTGATCTTCCCTGGCAGCCTCAGCATCTGCTTGGCTAGGCTCTGTCTCCTCTTGGGTCATGATTTCTGGGGTCATGTGGACGAAGCCTGCTTCTGGAAGTTCACTTTGTACTTCCACTGGCATCTGATTTACCCATTCCACATGCGGCTCCTCTCCATGTACTTCAGTACCTTCTTCAGGCTGAATTCAGCCCACTGCTAGGTAACTCACCTGGACCTGCTCTGGAAGCTCAACTCCTGTGTGTCGGGCACCTGGCTATCCCTGCGTGGTTCTGGGTGGACGTGTTCCACGATTGCTTGTGCTGAATCCACCTGGACCTGAAACAGTGGGAGCACGTGTACCTTCCTAGCTTGTTCTATAATATCATTGATGTCACAGGTTCAGCTTGTACCCGTGTTTCTGCTGAAAGAACTTCTTCCGTTACTAGACGCTTTGATATATTGTATCACTGAGATGCCTCCTTAATTCATTTCCTTGCATAAACCACAAGTCACATAAAGTACAATGGTTGGGTTTATCTCTAGTATGTATTACCAAGTGATATTTGAACTGGTTCCAGCTGTTAAACACACTGTTGCAGACCTGGCACTCATGAGCTTCTTTCTTCCTTTTTTTGCCCCTACTCATTTGGCATGCAGTGAGGTGACATTTGAGGGGGCTATTTCTAGCAAATTGTTCATGACAATTTGGATATTCAAAAGGTTTTTCACCTGTATGTTTTCGAAGATGTTCTTTAAAATGTCCAGAATGGTCACACTGTTTCTCACAGTACTGACATACATGAATTTTTCCCCAGTTCTTTGCTTTTTTTTTTTTTGAGACGGAGTATCGCTCTGTCGCCCAGGATGGAGTGCAGTGGTGTGATCTCGTCTCACTGCAAGCTCCGCCTCTCGGGTTCACACCATTCTCCTGCCTCCGCCTCCCGAGTAGCTGGGACTGCAGGCGCCCACCACCACGCCCAGCTAATTTTTTTGTGTTTTTAGTAGAGACGGGGTTTCACCGTGTTAGCCAGGATGGTCTCGATCTCCTGACCTCGTGATCCACCCTCCTCGGCCTCCCAAAGTGCTGGGATTACAGGCATGAGCCACCGTGCCCGGCCTCTTTGCTTCTTACTGCCTCCACGTTCTTCAAGGTGGTAACAATTCAGGTGCTGTTTCCATGCGCTCTCCTGAAGATACCTTTTGTTGCATATTTCACAGTTGAAACTCAGTGAAGTGTGATTTCATGTGTTCCTGTTTGCTTGTGGGGTCAGATGCACAGCTGTCTTCCTCTTTAATCTGCCCTTTTCTGTCACCTTGGTGGTACTGAAACAGGAAAAGCTCCCTTATCCCCCTCACAGGGTGTGTGATGGGGGCGTGGCTAGCTTCTTCGGTGCTGCTGCTCAAACATCTAGGGGGGCAGGTTGTGGTCGTGGGCTCCAACCCCACGGCAGTGTCTTGGGGGAAATGTTTCCAGCTCCTGAAGCCCCAGTGGGCGTGTGTTACAGATGCTCTTTTAATTTTGCTGTCTGTAGGCGGCTTGTGTCAATCAGCTCACTTAGACCCTCTGCCTTATCACAAGGACAGAGGGCTTTCTGTGTCCCAGGGTTCTTGCCCTAGTGTACCGGAAAAATCGGATCACATGTGGGCTTGGGGAATGAGTGCAGGGTTTTATTGAATGGTGGAAGTAGCTCTCAGTAGCTGGATAGGGAGCCAAAAGAGGGATAGAGTGGGAAGGGGGTTTTCCCTTGGAGTCGGGCTGTTCAGTGGCCAGACTGTCCTCCTACCACCCCTGCCAAATTCCCCTGGGCATCCGCGTTGTTCTGCCGGTTGATGGCCTGCCAGCGTGTGCAGGTGCCTGTTCCTGTGCTCTTCCATTCTCCTACTCCTCTCGATGCCTAGCTGCCTGCGTGCCCTTCTGCCGCTGTGTTCCTCTCTACATCCCACTGCTTGTGTCTATGCCGCTAGGGTCGGGGGGTTTTTATAGGCCCAGGATGGGGGGTGTGGCGGGCCAGGGTGGTCTTGGAAAACGCAACATTTGGGCGCGAAAATAGGAGTGCCTGTCCTCACATAGGCCCGTGAGCATGGGCCCGAGGGGGGAGCCCTCACCAGGGACCCCACCTTTCTCTACCCAGCATTTCCCTGCCCCACTCTGGTATCAGTACTTGCTGGTGATATCTGGCAACAGTGCTGGAGCAGAATCATCAGAGGAACCTGTGCTCTGTATGTACTTTATGGACTACTGGGCAGAAGCCCTTCCTCGAATGTTTCCGTGCCTTCATCTTCTGCTTCAGTCGTGTCTTCGGCATTCTCTACCTCAGTTTCAACAGGGTCTGACTCTGCAGATGGCAGTGACTCAGTGATAACGTGAAGTTTCTGCAATTTTACTTTTTTTGGCCTCACTTTTTCCTGTGGTATTTTCCTTTAATGAAGTTGAGTTTTGTTTTGTTTTGAGATGGAGTCTTGCTTTGTTGCCCAGACTGGAGTGCAGTGGTGCGATCTTGGCTCACTGCAACCTCCACCTCCTGCATTCAAGCAATTCTCCTGCCTTAGCCTCCTGAGTAGCTGGGACTACAGGTGCCCCACGCCCGGCTAAATTTTGTATTTTTTAGTAGAGACAGGGTTTCGCCATGTTGGCCAGGCCGGTCTTGAACTCCTGACCTCAGGTGATCCGCCTGCCTCGGCCTCCCAAAGTGCTGGGATTACAGGCGTGAGCCACTGCACCTGGCCTGAAGTTGAGTTTTCTTTGTTCCTAACTTCAAGGGCTTTGATGGCTTCTAGCATTTGTAGACGTTCTGCTGCTTTCCATACATCGCTGGCTGCTTCTCCTTGTATCATTAATTTTGCTGTACATGTGAACTCAATTGAATGGCAATAGGCCATTTTACTAATACCTTCTATCTCCACCAAAGGTTCTTGGGTAAACTCTGGAAAGAATTTGTAGAAGGCGGCCGGGCCCAGTGGCTCACCCCTGTAATCCCTTTGGGAAGGATTACAGTAATCTCTGTAAGCACTTTGGGTGGCTGAGGCAGGCGGATCACCTGAGATCAGGAGTTCGGGACCAGCCTCGCCAACTTGGCAAAACCGTGTCTCCACTAAAAATACAAAAATTAGCTGGGTGTGGTGGCGGGTGCCTGTAGTCCTAGCTACTTGGGAGGCTGAGGCAGGAGAATCGCTTGAACCCGGGAGGTGGAGGTTGCAGTGAGCCAGGATCGGGTCACTGCACTTCAGCTTGGGTGACAAAGTGTGACTTCATCTCAAAAAAAAAAAAAAAAAAGAATTTGTGGAACTTACTGCAAGCAGCCAAAACAGCCTTGTGAGCCTTCAAATGGTGTCCGTCCACAATCAGGGTGATGTCAGTAAAGCAGTCCTGCCCTCACTGTTCATTCAGTTGGTCGAGGATCATGTTATGACGTTCACGGAACTCCTGTAGGCGTTGCATCGTCTCTTCAGCCTCCATGGCTGTTGGGTTGCTCTGCCTCATGCTCTGCCCTCCTTCCTCTTTGTCCCTCGGAGCCTCTGGTTTTGTGCTTTCTCCTCCCAGGGCATAATGTGCCCCACAGCTTTCCCTATCTCTAAACCGTGGCTCTCCCTCCATTTCCCCCACAAGAGCCGGGTGCTCCCTCTGCTCGGGCCCCGCTGGTGCCCATGCGCTCGAGTGGACACACGGGTGGTCGCGGCCTCTTTCTCTACTTTGAAGACTCGGCTGTAATTGTGCATTAAACTTCTTCCATATTATACCCAAAAGCAGTGCTTCATTTCCCCCCAAAAGAAGAAATCAAGTAAGTAAAAACATGTTATAATTTATATAGAAGGGTACTTTGCATTTGTTAAAATGCTTTATAATGGTTCTAATCTTCTTCCTTAAAGAAACCCTGAGAAAGCCTTTCTTTCTCAGCTGTACAGATGGAACAGGTGAGGGGAGGGGATGCAGAGGTGTTGCCCAGAGCTTCTGAGTCCGTGGCTGAGCCCAAATCTCCCAAGGCAAATATGACAAATGTTATTTTCTCCTATTTATAAAGCTCCCTTACAGCTGGAAGGATTTTCTTCTAAATCTACTAAACATTGAAGTACCTAAAAACAACAGTCCCACATTTGGAAATAGACCAAAGGTGGGAAGTTTTAGCTCTTGTTTCTAAGGTTGTAGCTGACGACCAGACTGGGGTTAATTATGCACCCAAATGATAGTGTTTCCTGCAAAGGACATTCTGATTCACTGCTTACCAGATCAGGTAATGCTGGTGGCTAAGCTCCTCCACCAGGCTTTTAGGGTCTCCTAAAGACCCTAAAAAAAGGAGGTGTCTTCATTCTCACTGGCTCCAGCCAACCCTTTAGATTGCTAATAATTCAAATGTGGAGCATTCAGTAGCAAGAGGATTGTAAGCTCATTTATTCGTAGCACTCCTTCCCCAAACTACGTTGGGAGACACATCAATCAATGTGTTAGGAAGACCTGATGGCTATGCTGTTCAATATGGCAGCCACCAGCCACATGTGGCCATTTAAATTCTAATTAAAATCAAGTAAAATGTAAAAGCCAGTTGCTCAGTTGCACTAGCAATGTTTTGAGTGCTCAGTAGTGACGTATGCCTGGAGGCTACCGTATTGGGTAGTGCAGATATAAAATATTTCCATCACTCCGGAAGGTTCTATTGGACAATACTGCTTCTTAGTGTGTTATGGTGAGTAAGACTTCCCAAATGGTTTTGTTATCTTCTGCCATGCGGGCTGCTGGGCTGCCTCATATCCTTTTTTTTTGGTTTATTTGTTTGTTTGTTTTTTTAAGAGACAGGGTCTGGCTCTGTCACCCGTGCTGGAGTGCAGTGGTGCAGTCATACCTCACTGCAGTCTGAAGTTCTGGAGCTCAAGTGATCTTCCCACCTCATCCTCCCAATTAGCTGGGACTACAGGTGGGTGCCACCATGCCTAATTTAAAAAAATTTTTTGTAGAGATGGGGTCTCATTTTATTGCCAAGGTTGGTCTTGAACTCCTGGGCTCAAGTGATTCTCCCGCCTCAGCTTCCCAAAGTGCTGGGATTACAGGCATGCACCACGGCACCTGGCCCCGCCTCATATCTCTCTCTGTTTCAAAGCCCAGCCCCTTGTTGGCACCATCCCAGGCAATGAGTCTTCCCCAGGGCCACCCTGCCCTTCGTTTTTCTCTAAATTCCCTCACCTTCATGGGAAGCCTCTTCAAAATTAGAAATTCGCAAGTGTGTGTAGTTCTGTTAGCTGGGTGAAGCTCTTGATCCCTCGGGTCCTGCAGCTGTCTTCTGTCAGCGAGGCTCACACGTCTGTGTCCCTGGTCACAGGTGCGAGTGGGGCGCATTCCTCATCCTCTCTGCCCCCGCATGCCCTGCCCTCCAGGAGCTCTGTGCCCATGGGCGTTCCCCGGGCTTGCCGGCTGCTCTCATCTGTTTGTCACATCTCTGTTTCTCCTCCTGGCCAAACCCTCTACATCTACAGCCGATTGTTTGCTGATTAGAAGCTGTTTATGTACTTAGCAGAAAGAAAACTTGCCATTTCTGAAGGAAGAAATGAGGCAGCAAATGTGCAGGGGAGAACAAGATTAGGCAGGATCAAAAGGCAAAGTCAGGATGCTCACAACAAAGCTGAAAATTATAACCCTGATGGTTCATTCTCGTGGAATTCACTGGCTGCCAGCACACTATGGGTGTAACCGTAAGGCCTGTGGATGATCTCTCTGCCTTCCCCCTGGCTCTCATCTGGTGACATCCTCTCGCAGTGCTCGAGGTCATCGTTAAAACATGAGAGAGAACGGCACGACCATGAATTAGTTTGCTTGGATGCAAGTATTTGGCCAGTTCTTCCATCCACAAATCTGGAAATAAGTAAATGTATTTTATATTTGAAAAGTATGAGAAATATGATCTGAAAAATTTATTTCTCATGCTTTTAAAATATATTAAAATATTTTAAATAAAACAAGCAAGAGCACAGAGTTAGGTATATGAAACATCAGTCCTTAGTCACTGTATTGGGGTTCTCCTGAGAAACAGAATCAGACATACATAATACATAATTATGTGTGTGTATATATATATATATTTATACACATGTGTACATGTGTATATAGATACACCTACGTGTATGTATACATGCATGTATGCAGATAGGTATGTGTATAAATATATACGTATGTGTGTGTATATATAGAAATATATATATACACATATAGAGAGAGATTTATTTTAAGGAACTGGCTCTTGATTGTGGGGGTTGGTAGGTTGGGGCTGGCTAGCGGGCTAGAAATTCTGGGAGGAGTTGATATTGTAGTCGAGTCTGAAGGCAGAATTCCTTCTTCTTCAGGGACCTCAGTCATTTTTCTTAAGACCTTCAACCGACTGGATGAGACCCATCCACATTATGAAGGGAAATCTGTTTTACTCAAAGTCTACTGATTTAAATATTTCAATATTAATCACACCTAAAATATATCTTTATAGCAACATCTAGACTGGTGTTTAACCAAACAACTGAGCATCAGAGCCTAGCTAAGTTGACACATCAAATTAACCCTCACTGTCACCAAACATCTAATTAACAGGATGGCTGAGTGTATTCATTGGCTCAGGCTGCCATAACACAGTACCACAGGCTGGGTGGCTTCAACCACAGAGATTCGGAGATCAAGATGTGGCCAGGGATCATGTCTTCTGAGCCTCTCTCCTTGGCTTGTAGATGGCCGTCTTCTCTGTGTGTTTTTAGTTGGTCTTCCCTCTGTGTGTGTCTGTGTCCTAATCTCTTTTTATAAGGACACTGATCATGTTGGATAAGGGCCTACCCTCATGATCTCACTTTAATTTACTTCCTACTTAAAGACTCCATCTCCAAGTACAGTCACATTCTGAGATACTGAGGTTTAAAATGTCAACGTTTGAAGTGTTGGTGGTGGGGAGGACACAGTTTAGCTCATGACAGTGGGAAAACAGACAATTAAGGTGGTAGTGGGTATGCATTGTGCTGAGAAGGGCCGAGTTCAGTGCAGTCACTTGCAAGTTATCTTGATCTGAAAACAGATGATCAGTTTGCGTTGATAAATGGATAACTTTCCCTGTGTGCCTTAAAATTGCCTTCACATTTAAAGAATGAGTATGTATGTGCAACTATTAGGCTGAAAAAAAAAGTTGTACTATTAAGTAGACAAACAGTTTGCTACCTTGAAATGCAGAGATAGGTATGACTCCACATGGTGTCACTGTAGATATCAGCATCCTCCTTCTCCAAAAATAATAAAGCGAAGCTGCTGGATGGGGCTGTTGGCTACTCTCTTTGGTGGAGAGGTTCACTACCTGTTGTTTTTACATTTATATTTTATTCTTTTTTTTTTGCCACAGGGTTTTTTGCTTTGTCACCCAGGCTGGAGTGCAGTGGTGCGATCATGGCTCACTGCAGCCTCCAACTCCTGGGCTGAAGGGATCCTCCCACCTCAGCCTCTGAGTAGCTAGGACTACAGGTACACGTCACTGCATCCAGCCATCTTATTTTTCGGGGGTGAGGGGAGCACTTTTTGGAGGTGGGTGGAAACATTCTTTCTGGCTTTTAAAATTTTTTCTTTGTGGAGACAGGTCTCACTACGTTGCCTAACCCGGTCTCAAACTCCCGGCCTCATGCAGTCCTCCTGCCTTGGCCTCCAAAAGTGCTGGGATTATAGGCATGAGCCACCACGCCAGGCCTTGCTACCTGTTTTTTATTTTTTATTTTAGATTCAGGGGTGCATGGGCAGGTTTGCTGCAAGGGTATCTTGTGTGATGCTGAGGTTTTGGCTTCTATAGATCCTGTCAACCAGACAGTGAACATAGTACCCGACAGGAAGGCTTTTCAGCCCTTGCCCCCCTCCCTCCCTCCCTCCTTTTGGAGTCCTCAGTGTCTGTTGTTCCCATCTTTATGTCCATGTGTACCCAGGGTTTAGCTCCCATTTATAAGTGAGAATGTGCTATATTGTGTTTTCTGTTTCTGTGTTAATTCGCTTAGCTACCTGTTTTTAATACTTAGACTGATGTAGTCCTCTTCTAGATGAGTTGTAAGATTATTGATTTGTTTTCTAATTAGAAAAAGTAATACTCTGGCTCATTGCAGAAATTTGAAAAATGTGTAAAAGTATGAAGAAATAAAATATCAGAGCAATTTCACTATATATTTGAAAAATCACTTGATCCATTAGTATCTTTCTTTCTAATCTCTTTTTCTAGGCATATGTATACTTTTTCAGTAAAATTGGGATTACACTAAATATAGTGTAATATTCTGCTTTCACTATAATAAGCATTTCCCTGTTGATTATTTTTGTAAAGATGTAAATGGTTGTATGATGCATTTATCCATATCCATGAAGGTATCCATTCATTTCACACATTTTTTTTTTAGCACCTTCAATGTGCTCTGCCTCGTGGTAAGTCCTAGGAATGCACTGATAAAACAGACGGGGATCCTGCTTTCATAAAGCTTTCCCCACTTTCTGGATGTATGTATTTATTTAACCATGTCTTTATTTCTGCTCAGAGAGACTGACTTAGCCGAGAGGAAGGCATTTTTGTCCTTTCCCCCTTCCTGCTGCATGCCTGGAATGGGAAATGATGGCTCGTACTTCTACAGCCATCTTGGAACACAAAGTAACACTGAGGATGGAAGCTAAATATTGAATATAGGACATATAGGAATCTGGTCCCTGTACAAACCATGGAGAGAGTTCATGGGCCCCAGATTATCCACACCAGGACTTCTTCTGTGAAACAAAAACTTCTAACTTGTTTAAATCACTGTTGATAGGGGTATTTCTGTTAAATGCAGCAAACTCATTTCCTAATTGATACAATGCTGTTTGTACAGAAGCTTCAAATTTCTTTCTTTCTTTTTTTTTTTTTTTTTTTTTTTTTGAGACCAAGTCTCTCTCTGTTGCCCAGGTTGGAGTGCAGTGGCATGATCTTGGCTCACTGCAACCTCCACCTCCTGGGTTCAAGCAGTTCTCCTGCCTCAGCCTCCCAAGTAGCTAGGATTACAGCACCCACCACCACACCCAAATTTTTTATTTTTTATTTTTATTTTTGCTAATTTTTGTATTTTTAGTAGAGACACGGTTTCACCATGTTGGCCAGGCTGGTCTCGAACTCCTGACCTCAAGTGATCCACCCACCTTGGCCTCCCAAAGTGCTGGGATTACAGGCATGAGCCACCGTGCCTGGCCAGAAGCTCCAGATTTCTGTGTCATCAAATATATAACATTTTATCAACCCTGAGACACATCTTTTCTTACAATGCAGTCTCTCTGGAATCAGTATCATTTAATATGTCATAGTTAAATAACTTTTTTTATTGAGGTAAAATTTATATAACATAAAATTCATCATTTTAGCCATTTAAAAGCATACAATTCATGCCTTTGGTACATTCACAATATTGTGTAACCACCATCACTACCTAATTCCAGAACAGGAAATTCTGTACTAGTTAAGTAGTCACTCCCCATCCCGTGTCCTCCCAGCCCCTGACAACCATTAATCTGCTTTTTGGCTGTCTTGATTTGCCTATTCTGGACATTTCATATAAATTAATGAATACAACATGTGGTCTTTTGTTACTGGCTTCTTTCACTTGGAATAAGGTTTTCAAAGTCCACCCATGTTGTAGCATGAATCAGTCCTTCATTCCTTTAATGGCTGAATAATATTCTGTTGTACATTATTCAGCCCTAACGATGGTTGTATAATGCATTCGAATGTTACATCACATTTCATTGATTCATTCAATTGACGCACATTCAGATTGCTTCCACATTTTGGCTGTAAAGAATAATGCTGCTATTAATATTCATGTACAGACAGTCCCTGACTTATGATGGCTTAACTTATGATTTTTCAACTTTATAGTGGTGTAAAAATGATATGCATTCAGTAGAAACCATACTTCGAGTACCCATATGACCATTCTGCTTTTCACTTTCAGAACAATAGTCAATAAATTACATGAGATATTCAATACTTTCTTATAAAATAGGCTTTGTCTTAGACCAGGGGTGTCTAATCTTCTGGCTTCCCTGGGCCACATTGGAAGAAGAAGAATTGTCTTGGGCCACATATAAAATACACTAACACTAATGATGGCTGATGAGCTAAAAATAAATCACAAAAAGGTCTCATAATGTTTTAACAAAGTTTACAACTTTGTGTTGAGCTGCATTCAAAGCTGTTCCTGGGCTGCGTGCAGCCCTCAGGTCATGGGTTGGACAAGCTTGTGTTAGACGATTTTGCCTAACAGTAGGCTAATATAAGTGTTCTGAGCGTGTTTAAGTTATGTTAGGTTAAGCTATGATGTTTGGTAGGTTAGGTGTATTATGCATTTTCAACTTACGAGATTTTCAACTTACAGTGGGTTTATCATCAGGTTGTAACCTCATCATAAGTTGAGGAACATGTGTACAGAGTTTTTTTGACTATGCATATTTCTCTGAAGTTACACTAAGGGGTGAAATTTCTGGGTCATATGGTTGCTTTATGTCTAACTTTTTGAGGAACCGTCAAAGTATTTTCCAGAGTGGCTGTACTATTGTACATTTCCAACAGTAATGTAGCAGTGTTCCAATATTTCCACATCCTCAACACTTGTTATATTTTCATTCTTCCCAACCTAGTAGGTGTGAACCACATTTTCTTTATCCATTCCCGAGCAGTTGAGGGACATTTGGGTTGTTCCCACCTTTTTACTATTATAAACAACACTACAAATAATACCATGAACAACTGTGTACAGCACAGGTGTGTGTTCAAACCAACACTTTGTTTGAACATATGCGCTTCAATCTCTTGGGTATATGACTAAGAATGGAATGGCTGGGTCATATGGTAATTCTATGTTGATTTTTTGAGGAACCACAAAACTAGTTTCTACAGTGGCTGCATCATTTTACGTCTCTACCAGCAGTGGGATTCCTGCAGACTCTCATCAACAGGCAATGAAAAGTGATGAACAAATTTTCTTTGACTCTCATTTCATTTTGCCTCTTTTATTTTGAAATTTAAATAATAGACAAAGAGGAGAGTAAGCATTTTATATTTACCACCCAGAAATGAACAACATTAATGCTTTGTTTTGGCTTCAAATATTTTTAAGTAAATAGAACATAACAGATTAAAAAACCTAAGCCCCCTTTTCCCCTTTACCACACCTATTACGTGGCCCCTCTCCAGAGATAATCATTATCACAACTTGGTATCTGTCCTTCTAGACTATATCTTATTAGTATTACAAATATTACAAATATATTACATGTCTCAACATGTTCTTTAAACTTTAGGTATGTGCTATCATACTGTTTTCATCCTGCAACTTGCCTTTTTTCTAAAAAGAGCTTTATTGAGGTATATAACTGGCACACAATAAACTGCACATATTTAATGCATACAGTTGGATGAGTTTGGACATATGCCTACATCCATGGAGCCGTCCCCGCAGTCAAGTTAACAGACATAACTATAAGCTCCAAAAGTTTCCTTGTGTCCCTTTATTTTGGGATATGTGCATGTATGGTGAAAACATTTAACACAAACTCTCATCTTTAATAAATTTTAAAGTGTATAATACAGCACTGTTGACTGTGTATTAATACGATGCTATATAGATCTCTTCAACTAATTCATCTTGCATCACTGAAACTTTCCTCACCCCTGAAACATGTCTTTAACTGTTTTTTTGAAGTCTGTCCAGTGACGTGCTAGTAAATGTTTAACAACCAGCTTTTGTGGGGAGGGAATGATATGTAGCTTTTGCTAATTTCCATGTTGTAAATAGTCTTAACATAGCTTATACCAAGCTATAGAAGTAACATCAGCCAGCTCACAAAACTGAAATGTTAGCATTTAGTTCTTATGAGCTAGCTTCAGCATGCTACTAAATCCGTCCCTGTTGATGTGGAGATCTGAGTTTTGCTTTTTAGTTTTTATATGTTAAGACTGTATCACAATGTTTTTATCCATCACCCTATTGATGGATGTCTAGACTATGTCTAGGGCTTCACTGCTACAAAATGGTGCTACAGTAAACATTCTTCTGCATAGCCCTTGTGCACATGTGCAAGAATTTCTGGAGCAGAAGGTATGTTTACTAGATGTGGAAACACTGTTCTCTGAAGTACTTGCCCAGTCCACCGACTTCACAAGCAGTATGTGAGAGATCTTATTTCCCCACAACCTTGGCAATACTTGGTCTCATCAGACTTGGTTTTTGCCCATCTAAAGGTTATAATTCCATTGATTTTATACATAGTTGTCCCTCACTGTGAGATCCAGTAACTATTCATAATTACCTATACGTTTATAATTTCTTTTTTTCCCCCATTTAACTCCAGTATTTGTCTGTCTCTAGTTGATTGTAATGAATGCAAGAGGCTGTTGTGGAGTGTCAGTGCCAGACCCCAAATAAGGGCAACACGGCTACTTAGCTTCTTTCTGAATTTAAAAGAAATGTATAGCTTTAATTTGGGAATTTAGAAACAGAAGCTAAGGTGTCTGTAAGCCTGTATTGGTTCTTGTAGCCTTTACCTGCAAGCATCAAAGAACCACAGCAGCAGTGACTTAAACAATTGTGATGGGCATTTATTTCAAGCAATAAGAAGTCTGAAGCTAGTAAAGGAGGCAGTGGTGCCATCCTGGACCCAGGCTCCTGCCATTCTTCTCTGCCACCCTTAGCTGTAGGCTGTAATTCTCACGCTCCTCATCTCACAGTTGCAAGATGGCTGCCGCAGCTCTAGGCTTCACATCAGTGCTCAAGGCGGAAGGAGCAGTGCTTGAGTAGAAACACAAGAGCTTTCACATAAATACCTAGAAGCCTTTTGTCAGCATCACTAACCAGACCTGTGTCACAGGCCACTCAGTGTGTTAGGCAAGTATTTAATGGGATATATTTTCTGTCCTCTGAACAAAATTGTATTCTGTTAGGATGGGAAAAGGGAAGAAGGGAATTATCTGCAACAAGAGTTATTTGGAATGTGGATTTTAGAGACATAATTTTTTCATAGTAGCATCAAATTGAGTGAATACTGGGAAATTATTCAGAGATATATATCATCCAGAACAAGAACCACCACCACAGAACACACAGTCGCCACATTCCATTGATTTATAGGCTGCTGTTTTGTTATTTTCCACTATCTATTAGGTATCTAAATTTCACTTCTCTTTGTTCCTTTTTGCCAATTCAAAAGAATTTAAAATGTTAGAATGAACAAATACTAATGAGGCGCATGTTATCTAAGCATGAGTTTTCAGGCATTCCTTGTGCCACAAACATGAAGAAAACGGAATCATTATAGGCTCTAGGGTGCGGTAGAGAAGCACGTGGGACTAAAACAACTTGCATTTGTCATTTACTGTTTTGTTTGTAGGACAAGTCTCTTTTAATGTCTCATATTATTGACATAACTCATGAATGCTTTTTTCCAGAGTTGATCACACTTAACAATATGTGCAGGCAGGACCGAAAAAAGGTGTGGTGCCTTCCAGCCCATAAATCAAAGGTGAGTCATGAGAATGCTGTCCATTAAACAGGAAGGAGGAGATTTGGATATGGAAGTAGGACATGCATTAGATTCCACAGCAATTAGGCTTTTCCATAAAAGAAGCATCTGCTTTTGGAACTTGAAAATAGAATAAAAGAGGAGCATTTAAAGGAGTTCTTGAAGAAGGCACACCAAGGTACTCGACTAATTGTAATTAGCTAATGAATACCTCCTGTAATAAAGCCTGAACTGTGGAAGGGAATCATTGATCGGCTTCCCAGGAACACCCTGTCACTGTACTGTACCTGCAGTGTATCAGCATTCGGACACAGACAGTGGGTGTGCAGATGTGTGTCTGTGTCATTTGGTTATATTCATTTATTGCAGTTTCCATTTTATACATTATTCTAGTATAGGTCAGAGAAGCAAAGAGTCATCTACTCTCAGGGGCTTGTTTAACATTTTACATACCCAGTGGAAGGATTTCCCTTCTAACTTTGCTAGATTCTAAGCCTGAAATGAGAGGGAAAAAAGCCTTGAACTATCTATTTAAATTCCATATCCAAGTCTGATCTATTCCACAGGAGTTCTTATCCTGAAGGAGCATGGCAGCAAATCAAGGAACAAAACTTAAAGCTGACTGTCCCTTTTTTTCCCACTGCTCTCTACCTTGTAGGGTGACAGAGAAACTTTGATGGGATGTTCAACTTCAGTAATTTTGACTCCTTTTATTTTTATTAGGAAATAATATTTTCCTTACAATATATAACGGAAGTATTTTCTCCATTGTGATTTTCCTTATGTCTGAGGACACAGAGATCCTTGGAAGTCAGGCAGAGATGAGTTCAAATCCTGACTCTGCCACTTAGTAGTTGTGCAACCCTGACTGTATTACTCAGCCTCGGCAAATCTCCATATCTTAACCTGAAAAATGGAGATAATAATATATGTGTTTTGCAGAGTTTGTTGTGAAGATTGAGTGAGATTAGGTAAAGTGCTTAGCACCATGCCTGGAATTACTGAGTGCTTAAATGCAAACTGCAGATTAGTAGGATTTCATCTGTGACTTAACTTCATGTACTTCTTTAGGAAAGCATGTATTTTGTCACATGAGGCAAGTACTTGATTATTAACAAGAATGGTCTTCCTCAACTTCGTGGAAGGAGTGCACACCTCAACACTGTGCATTGCCTCCACGTTTGTGTACGTGTACTTAGGAAAGGGAGCTAGACATTCTCACCTTCATTGAGTTGCTGTGAGGGTAAAATGAGAGTTTGCATTTCATACCTGACACACGGGGGACTTAGCAGATGTTAGCTCCCTTCCACTATGTCCCCCACTTTCTGAATCAGTCTGTACTTCCATAAATGTATCTTTTCTCTTAGAAGGGCCATCGAGAGGTGGAGGCGGAGAAATGATTCTGGGGCCAGGGGTCTTCCTCCAGGGCCCTTGTAGTCAGATTCTTTCCTTGTCTTGGACGATCACTCAGATATTTGGATTAACACAGCTAAGAGATACAGTGGCTCTCTCCATTTCACAGATTAGCAGGACCAGAAGGTCAATATGAAGAAAGCATTTACTGAGTGTCATCACCAAGATGGCAAAATAGAAGGCAACCTGCTCATATCCTCCAACTACAATATGGGTACAAGAATTTTTGTACCCATCTACAGTCAAAAGTCTGTCAGTGGGAGCCTCAGGATTCAGATAGGAGTTTGTGAACCCCTGAGAGGGCCCAAGACCTAGGAGGGTTGTTTTGAAAGTACAGACCAACACCCAGGTCAGTTGATCTGGTGAGCTTGCTTCCAGGTTCATGCCTCGAAATGGCCAAGAAAGTTTCTGCATGGATAGGATCATTCCCCAGCTACAGCAGGAGGGGCCAGAGCTGAGACTGGGACCCCTTGGGGCCTGCCGTTGGCTACAGCCCTGTTTGGCCTTGAGCTTGCAACCGAAACTATCTTCCAAGGAGTCTAGAAGGAATTGCGCATACTAGAGCCTTGGCAGAAAGACTCGTCTGTCCACTGACATCAATCTCAGCAGTGAACCTGGAAGTGGCCCTGTGGCTCTGCTCCAGCCTTTCTCAGCTGATGTCTCAGTTCAGAGGTGCTCATACAAGGACCCAGAAGGAGACTTGCCCATATCTCACAACCCAGAAGTCTGAATGTCCCCAACACACTTGCCAACCTCTGTCTCATAGCAGATCCCAAGTGGACTCAGTCTCAGCTGCACCCTGCCCTCTGCAGCAACCAGGGAACTATCCTATTTGTACTGACACCTGCTGAGAGATGTGTACTTGTCTGGCCCAACAAGACAGACTCTTTAGCTTCCATCCCACAGCAGATCCCAAGGACACCCAGACTCAGCTCCGGCCCCTCCTGCTGTAGACAAGAAACTATCTTATTTGTGCAGAAACTTGCTGGGTGATATAAACCCCTCTGAGCTGAGACGGGGCTCTCCAGTCTCTCATAGCAGATTCCATGGGGCCCAGTCTCAGCTCTAGCCCCTACTGCTGCAGTCTAGGAACTACCCCACTCATACAGGGACCAGCTGGGTGATGCATGTTCATCTGAGACAATGAGATAGGCCCACCAGCTCCTTCTCACAGCTGATCCTGAAGTGGTCCAGTCTCAACTCCATCTCCTCTTGCTGCAGTTGAGAAATGCAGAGATCTGCTGGGAGACCCACTTGTCTGGGCCACAAGGACAGTTTTCTGGACTCAGGTCCCTCAGTCCAGTATCTGCCTGGGGTCTTCTCTAGGTCCATCTGGGCTGGAAAGCCATGTCAACCTCAGAGTCCTCATGAAACTCACAGCAAGCCTGGGCTTGGAGTGTCCTCTAGTGCTGAGATATCTGGCTGCAGTGGTCACAGGCTCAGGGAACACAACAGTCAGTCAGCTTAGAATCCAAAAGGCCCTCTGAAGGACAGGCACAAACAAAGCCAGAATGCAAAGACTAAAATAAATACCTAATTCCTAAATATGTAGACATTGTTGCACTTCTACAGGCATCAAAAACATTCAGGGAAATATGACCTCACAAATGAGGTAAAACAAGGTGCCAGAGACCAACCCTACAGTGATAGAGATGTGTGGTCTCTCATACAAATAATTCAAAATAGTTGCTTTAAGGGGACTCAATGAAATTCCAGAAAACAGAAAATCACTTCAGAAATGTATCAGAAAAATTTAATAGAGACATTGAAAAAATTTTAAAAATCAAAAAATCGTGGAGCTGAAAAATACAATGAATTGAAATGAAAAATGCAATATAGAGCATCAGTGGCAGAATTAATCAGTGACAGATTATTTGGATATACACAGAGGAAGAAAAAGGAATAAAAAGAATGAACAAAGCTTACAGTATCTATGAGACAACATCAAAAAAGAAAATATTCATTATTGGAGTTAAAGAGGGAACTGAGAAAGACAAAGGGGTAGAAAGCTTCTTCAGAGAAATAATAGAAAGCTTTCCAACCCTGGAGAAAGGTACAAATACCAAAGCCAGGAAGATCAAAGATCACCAATCAGATTCAACCCAAATAAGAATATCCCAAGACATATTACATCGAACTTGCAAAAATGAAAGACAGAGAGGATTCTAAAAGCAGCAAGAGAAAAGAGGCAAATAACATATAAGGGAGATCCAATACTCCTGGCATCAGACTTCTCAGCAGAAACTTTTCAGGCCAGGAGGGAGATGATGATAATCAGAGTGTTGTAGGAAAAAAATGGCCAACCAAGAATACTGTATCAAGAAAAGTTCTTCAGAAATGGAGAGATAAAGACTATCCCAGACGGACTTTATATTTATAGCAACCAGAACTGTCCCACAAAAAATGCTAAAGGAAATTCTTCAAACTGAAAGAAAAGGACTCTAACGTAATTATTATAGTAATATTGTAATTGTGATAAACCACTTACATCTTTGGCCAAAAGACTGAAAGTCAAAACTATTAAAATAATTTTGAAAATAATTTGTTAAGAGACAGGCAATAAAAAAGGGTAAGTGATCACATCAAAAACTGTAAATGTGGAGGAAGAAGGGAGTTAATCTGTTTGGGTTGTTTCTTTGCTTTTTTATGATCAAAATTAAGTTGGCATCAGTTTTAAATACCTGTTATAACTGTAGGATGTGTTTTGTAAGCTTAATGGTAACTACAAAGCTAAAACCTATAACAGATAGACTAAAAATAAAAAGTAACAAAACATACTACTAGAGAAAAATCACTTAACCACAAAGAAAGACAAAGAAAGGAAGAGAGGAGTTACCTACAGCTAGCAAACAAGTAACAATATTGCAGTAAGGCCTTATCTATCAATAGTAACATTGAATGTAAATGGACTGAATTCTCAAAAAACAAAGAGTAGCTGCATGGATTAAAAAACAAGACCCAACAATATGCTGTCTACAAGAAACTCAATTCACCTGTAAAGATACACATAGACTGAAAGTGAAGGGATAGAAAGATGATATCCCATGCAATGGAAACCAAAAAAGAGCAGGAGTAACTATATGAGCTAAAATAGACTTTAAATTAAAAACTGTAAAAAGAGACAAATAGGGTTATTATATAATGATTAAGAGGTCAATTCAGCTAGAGGATATAACAATAGTAAATATATACACACCCAACACCAGAGTACCCAAATATACAAAGCAAATATTAATAGATCTGAAGGGAGAGATAGACTGCAATCCAGCAGTAAGAGGGGATTTCAGCATCCTACTTTTGACAATGGAAAGATCATTCAGGCAGAAAATCAACAAAGAAACATCAGAGTGAAACTGTACACCAAATGGACCTAACAGACATTTACAGAATATTTCACCCAACTGCTACAGAATACGCATTCTTCATCAGCACATGGAACATTCTCCAGGACAGACTGTATGTTGGACCATGAAACAAGTCTCAACAAATACAAAAAAGTGGAAATTATATCAAGTATCTTTTCTGACCACAATAGAGTAAAACTGTAAGTCAATAAAATGAGGAATGTTAAAAACTGTACAAATACATGGAAATTAAACAACATGCTTCCAGACAACTGGTTGGTCAGTGAAGAAATTAAGAAGGAAATTTAGAAATTTCTTGAAAAAAATAAAAATGGAAACAAAACATACAAGAATCTATAGGATACAGAAAAAGTAGTACTAACATGGAATTTTATAGCAGTAAATATCCACATTTTAAAAAATAGAGACTCCAAATAAACAATCTAACTATGCACATCAAGCAACTAGAAGAGAACAAACCAAACCTAAAATTAGTAAAAGGAAAGAAATAATAAAGATCAGAGCAGAAATAAATGAAATGAGACTAAAAAAATAAAAAAGATCAACAAAACAAAAAGTTGGTTTCTTGAAAAGACAAAATTGGTAAACCTTTAGCTAGACTAAGATAAAAATAAAGAAGACCCAAACAAATAAAATCAGAGACAAAAAAGGAAACATTACAACTAATACCACAGAAATAGAATCATTAGACTATCATGAACAACTATACACAAACTGAAATATCTAGAAGAAATGGATAAACTCCTGAACACATACTCTACCATGATTGAACCATGAAGAAACAGAAAACCTAAACAAACCAATAACAAGTCATGAGATCAAGCTACAATAAAAAGTCTCCCTTCAAAACTTGGGACCTGCCAGGTTCACTTCTGAATTCTAGCAAACACTTAAGGAAGACCTAATACCAATTCTACTCAAATTATTTCAAATAAGTGAAGAGGAGAGAAACTCATTTTACCAGGCCAGCATTATCCTGATACCAAAACCAGACAAACACACTACCAAAAACAAAAAATAAAAGAAAAAATCAACTGTGGGCCAATATCACTGATGAACATAGATGTAAAAATCCTCCACAAAATACTAGCAAACAGAATTCAAAAACATTAAAAAGATCTTTCACTAGAATCAAGTGGATTCATCCCAGGGATGCAAGGATGGTTCAACATATGCAAATCAACAAACATGATACATCACATCAACAGAATGAAGGACAAAAAACATGTGATTATTTCAATGGATGTTGAAAAAACATTCAGTTAAATTCAATGTCCTTCATGAAAAAAATCCTCAACAAACTGGGTATAGAATGAACATACCTCAGGCCAGGCATGGTGGCTCAGGCCTGTAATCCCAACACCTTGGGAGGGTGAGGCAGGTGGATCACTTAAAGTCAGGAGTTCGAGACCACCTTGGCCAGTGTGGTGAAATTGTGATATGGTTTGGCTGTGTAACCCACCTAAATCTCAACTTGAATTGTATCTCCCAGAATTCCCACATGTTGTGAGAGGGACCCAGTGAGAGGTAACTGAGTCATGGGAGTGGCCTCTCCTGTGCTATTCTCATGATAGTAAATAAGTCTCATGAGATCTGATGGGTTTATCAGGGGTTTCTGCTTTTGCTTCTTTTTTTTCTCTTGCCACCACACTGTAAGAAGTGCCTTTCACCTCCCACCATGATTCTGAGGCCTCCCCAGCCATGTGGAACTGTAAGTCCAATTAAACCTCTGTTTGTTACCAGTTTTGGGTATGTCTTTATCAGCAGCATGAAAACGAACTAATACAGTAGATTGGTACCAGTAGAGTGGGGCGTTGCTGAAAAGATACCTGAAAATGTGGAAGCAACTTTGGAACTGGGTAACAAGCAGAGGTTAGAACAGTTTGGAGAACTCAGAAGAAGACAGGAAAATGTGGAAAAGTTTGGAGCCTCCTAGAAGCTTTGACAAAAATGCTGATAGTGATATGGACAATAAGGTCCAAGCTGAGGTGGTCTCAGATGGAGATGAGGAACTTGTTGGGAACTGGAGCAAAGGTGACTCTTGTTATGTTTTAGCAAAGAGACTGGTGGCATTTTGCCCCTGTCCTAGAGATTTGTGGAAATTTTGAACTTGAGAGAGATGATTTAGGTTATCTGGTGGAAGAAATTTCTAAGCAGCAAAGCATTCAAAAAGGTGACTTGGGTGCTGTTAAAAAGCATTCCATCTTAAAAGGGAAACAGAGCACAAAAGTTCAGAAAATTTGCAGCCTGATGATGCAGTAGAAAAGAAAAAACAATTTTTTTAAGGAGAAATTCAAGCTGGCTGCAGAAATTTGCATAAATAGCAAGGAGCCTAATATGAATCCCCAAGACCATGGGGAAAATGTCTCTCTAGGCCATATCAGAGACCTTCACAGCAGTCCCTGCCATCACAGGCCTGGAGGCCCAGGAGGAAAAAGTGGTTTTGTGGGCCGGGCCCAGGGGAGTACCCATGCTGGTGCCCTGTGTCCCAGCCGCTCCAGCCATGGCTGAAAGGGGCCAACACAGAGCATAGGCTGTGGCTTCAGAGGGTTGAAGCCCCAAGCCTTGGCAGCTTCTATGTGGTGTTGAGCCTGTGGGTACACAGAAGAATTGAGGTTTGGGAACCTCGGCCTAGATTTCAGAAGATGAATGGAAATGGCTGGATGCCCAGGAAAAAGTTTGCTGCAGCGGTGGGGTCCTCATGGAGAACCTCTGCTAGGATGTTGTGGAAGGGAAATGTGGGGTCAGAGCCCCCACATAGAATCCCTACTAGGGCACTGCCTAATGGAGCTATGAGAAGAGGGCCACTGTACTCCAGACCTCAGAATGGTAGATCCACCAACAGCTTGCACCATGCACCTGGAAAAGCTGCAGACACTCAATGTCAGCCCATGAAAGCAGCCAGGAGGGAGGTTGTACCCTGCAAATCCACAGGGGTGGAGCTGCCCAAGACCATGGAAACCCACCTCTTGCATCAGCGTGACCTGGATATGAGACCTGGAGTTAAAAGAGATCATTTTGAAGCTTTAGAATTTGACTGCCCCACTGCATTTTGGACTTGCATGGGCCCTGTAATCCTTTGTTTTGGCCAATTTCTCCCAATTGGAATGGCTGTATTTACCCAATACCTGTACCCACATTGTATCTAGGAAGTAACTAGCTTGTTTTTGATTTTACAGGCTCACAGTCAGGAGGGACTAGCCTTGTTTTAGATGAGATTTTGGACTGTGGACTTTTGGGTTAATGCTGAAATGAGTTAAGACTTTGGAGGACTGTTGGGAAGGCATGATTGGTTTTGAAACGTGAGGACATGAGATTTGGAGGAGCCAGAGGCAGAATGATGTGGTTTGGCTGTGTCCCCACCCAAATCTCAACTTGAATTGTATCTCCCAGAATTCTCATATGTTGTGGGAGGGACCCAGTGGGAGGTAACTGAATCATGGGGGCTGGTCTTTCCCATGCTATTCTTGTGATAGTGAATAAGTCTCATGAGATCTGATGGGTTTATCAGGGGTTTCTGTTTTTGCTTCTTCCTCAGTTTTCTCTTGCCACTGCCATGTAAGAAGTGCCTTTTGCCTCCTGCCATGATTCTGAGGCCTCCCCAGCCATGTGGAACTGTAAGTCCAATTAAATCTCTTTTTGTTCCCAATTTTGGGTATCTTTATCAGCAGCATGAAAACGAACTAATACAGTAAAAGAGAACCCTAATACAACTCGTCTCTGCTAAAACAATACAAAAAAAGAGCAAGGGATGGTGGTACACATCTGTAGTCCCAGATACTTGGGAGGCTGAGGCAGGAGAATTGCTTGAACCTGGGAGGTGGAGGTTGCAGTGACCTGAGATCACACCACTGCACTTCCAGCCTGGGCAGCAGAGCAAGACTCCATCTCAAAAAAAAAAAAAAGAAAGAAAGAACATACCTCAGTGTGATAAGGGCCACATATAAGAATCCTACAGCTAATATTAAATGGGAAAAAATGGAAAGCCTTTGCAGTAAGAACTAGAATAAGACGAGGATGCCCACTTTCACCACTTTTATTCAACATAGTACTAGCCAAAGCAATTAGTCAAGAGAAAGAAATAAAGGGCATGCAAATTGGAAAGGAAGAAGTTGACTTATCCTTGTTTGCAAACAACGCGATCTTATATTTAGAAAAACCTAAAGAGTCCACCAAAAAAACCTATTAGAAGTGACAGATTCAGCAAAGTTACAGGATATAAGATCAACATACAAAAATCAGTAAAATTTCTATATGCCAGCAGCCAACAATCTGAAAAAGAAACCAATAAAGCAATCTTACAACATCTACAAATAAAATGCCTAGGAATAAATTTAGGAGGTGGAAGACTTCTACAAGGAAAACTACAAAACACTGATTAAAGAAATTGAAGAGGATAAAAAGGGCAAGACATCCCATGCTCACTTTTCAGAAGAATTAATATTGTTAAAATGACAATACTACCCAAAGCAATCTACAGATTTGATGCAATTCCTATAAAAATACCAATGACAGTTCTTCACAGAAATAGAAAAAAAAATCCTGAAATTTATATGAAAACACGAAAGACCCCAAATAGCCAAAGCAATCCTGAACAAAATGAACAAAGCTGGAAGCATCACATTATCTGACTTCAAATTATACTACAGGCCAGATGCAGTGGCTCATGCTTCTAGTCCCAGCACTTTGGGAGGCTGAGGTGGGTAGATTGTTTGAAGCCAGGAGTTCGAGACCAGTCTGGCCAACATGGCGAAACCCCGTCTCTACTGAAAATACAAAAATTAGCTGGGCATGGTCGCGGGTACCTGTAATCCCAGCTACTTGGGAGGCTGAGGCAGGAGATTCACTTGAACCCGGGAGGCGGAGGTTGCAGTGAGTTGCGATTGCATCACTGCACTCCAGCCTGGGCAGCAGAGAGAGACCCTGTCTCAGAAAACAAACAAATTAAACTACAGAGGTATAGTAGCCAAAAAAGCATAGTACTGGTATAAAAACAGACACATAGACCAATGGAACAGAATGAAGAACTCAGAAATAAGTCTATGTACTTAGAGCCAACTCATTTTCGACAAAGGCACTAAGAACACATACTGGGGGGGAAAAGAGTCTCCTTAATAAATGGTGCTGGGAAAACTGTATATCTGTTTGCAGAAAAATAAAACCAGATCCCCATCTTTCATCATATACAAGTATCAACTCAAAATGAATTCAAGACTTAAATGTAAGACCTAAAACTATGAATCTGCTAGAACAAAACACTGAAGAAATGCTACAGGACATTGGTTTGGGCAAAGATTTTTTAGGGTAGGACCGCAAAAGAATAGGAAGTCAAAGCAAAAAATAGAAAAATGGGATTACATCAAGCTAAGAAGCTTCTAGACAGCAAAGGAAGGAACAAAGTGTAGAGACAGCCTTCAGAATGGAAGAACATATCTGCAAACTATCCATCTAACAATGAATTAATACATAGAATATGTAAGAAATGTAAACAATTCAATAGCAAAATAACAATCTGATTTTTTTTAATGGGCAAAAGAGCTGGGTAAAAATTTCTCAAAAGAAGACATACAAATGGCCACAGGTAGATTACAAAATGCTCAACATCACTAATCATCAGGGAAATGCAAATCAAAACCACAATGAGATATCAACTCACTTCAGTTAGAAATCTATTATCAAAAAGAGAAAAAAATAACAAATGCTGGCAAGGATGCAGAGAAAGAGGAACCCTGGTATAGTGTTGGTGGGAATGTAAGTACAATAGCCACTATGAAAACAGTATGGAGGCTTCTCAATAAACTAAAAATAAAACTACCATATGATCCAGGAATCTCACTGCTGGGTATATATCCAAAAGAAGTCAATATATCAAAGAGGTATCTGCACTCCAATGTTTACTGTAGAACTATTCACAATAGCCAAGATTATGGAATCAACCTGTGTCCATCAATAGATGAATGGATAAAGAAAATGTGGTATATATTCACAGTGAAATATTTTTTCACCACAAACATAATGAAATCCTGTCATTTGTAGCAACATGGATGGAACTACATGTTATTGAGCACCAATGTCACATATTTTCATTTATGTGTGTGAGTTTAAAAAGTGGATCTCATGGAAGTGGCCAGTAGTGGAGAGTAGAATGGTGTTTCTCAGAGGAGAGGCAGGGAGTGGGGGCAGGGGGAATGAAGAGAAGTTGGTTAATGGGTACAGAAATAAAATTAGAAGGAAGAAGTTCTAGTATTCAACAGTACAGTAAGAAAATTATAGTTAACAATAATTTATTGTATGTTTCAAAATAGCTAGAAGAACTGTAATGTTCCCAACACAAAAAGGTAAGTATTTAAGATGACACATATCCCAATTAACCTGATTTGATCATTACACATCGTATACATATATCAAAATATCACACATACCCCAAAAATATGTACAACTATGATACATCAATTAAAAATACAAAAAAAAAAAAAAAAGGAGGGGGCAGGCATGGTGGCTTATGCCTGTAATCCCAGCACTTTGGGAGGCCAAGGCAGGGGGATTGCTTGAGCCCAGGAGTTGAGACCAGCCTGGGCAACATAGTAAGACTCCATCTCTACAAAAGTTTTAAAAAATAATTCTCCAGGTGTGGTGGCGCACACCTGTAGTCCTGACTACTTGGGAGACTGAGGTGGGAGGATCATCTGAGGCTGGGAGGTCAAGGCTGCAGTGAGTCGTGGTTGCACCGCTGTACTCCAATCTGGGTGCCAGAGCAAGACTCTGTCTCTAAAAAAAAATCACCAAAAAAGAAGACATAACTTACTGCCAAAGTGAGAAAGACAATGGGATAAATTCAGATTGAGACCTATGGTTGCTAGTTCAGGCAACACTTGAAGACAGAAGGGGCCTGTCATAACATGGAGTTGGGAGTTGGTTTTTTTCCTCTGGCTAACCTAAGCATTGGCTTAGAGGTTATCAGAGTGGGGGAAGACAGAGAATACTTCTCTGAAAGACTCCCTTTATTTTCCTCCTACAGAGAGGGTTTCCTTCAGGTTCACATTTGTTATGTCATTGGCTCTGACCATGGTGCTGAATCATCTGAACTTGAAAATTGAACTCCTACAAAGGTAGTAGATTCAAACTCTTAGTTGTGAGATGTGCTAGAAGTGATATGGGGAAGTGCAGCACCCCCACCCCCCTTCTGTACTTCTACCAACCTCATCTGCTCCCTTGAGCTCCTTTTGAGATATAAAATATAGGGGAAATTTCTGGCTAAAATTTATAGATTCGGATGCTCCCATTTCCTGAACGCCATCTACATAGGAGTAGTTCTTTGAATTGTCAGAAAACAACCTGGCCCCAAAGTGAACTCAAGGCAGGCCAAGCACAATATTTTTGCCATTTATGGCGAATGATAAGAGGTATGTCACAGTTCCTAAGACAACCACAAGGGCTTCTGCTCAGTGTGGGTTTTGCTGACTTCACTGGAGTCAGCAGCAGTGGGCTGCTTCATTGCTGACATTCAGCAAATGTGGGTTTATATAAAGCTCTGTCATAGGCTAATCCTCCATAATCCCACAGAATCTGCAGGGAATAGTACTTTCCATGCTAATGTGATTGAACACAGAGAGTACCTATATTATGCTAGGCATATGCTAGGAATATGGACCCTGAATCAAGAAGTTTACAGTCTATTTGGTGAGAAAAACGTGCATATGGGTGATGCAAAGTAGAATGTACTATGTGTGTTACCAGAGATCCCGTGTGTTAGACCAATAGTGACAGGACAGTGGTCTGTTCTGATCTGGAACCTGACCAGAGGCAGTCCTCAGAGTACTGAGCTCTGAGCTCGACCTTCCCCTCACCTTTCATTTCAAGCTAGGGGTGGACATATCTGAGCTGGTGGAGTCTGGTCAGCTACAAACCTGTTTTTAGAGATGAATTCTGTGCTATGAGACTCTGGTCACGAATCATGGAACTTCTGCTTTCTGAGAGCTTGTGTGGATTGTGTATTCTTCCAAGGACTGTTAACCAGTGAGAAGATAGTTAAGACAGGCTGGGGCAGACAGTGTTTAATCTGCTTCAGAGACACAAACTGCAGCTCCATCCCACCAGCATCTGCCAACACTAGGCAGAGAGATTAGTGTGTGGACGTGGCACAAACAAAGGGATGCACAGGGATTGGTTTAGGAGGGAGAAGCCACAGGATGAGCCTTTCCTCTAGGGGACCTGGGAGAGGGTCGAGCAGCAGGAGTGGAGGGTCTTGCCTCTCATTCAACATCAAGAGTCCTGCATCCCTCCTGGGATCCCTTTCTCAGAACTTAAAGACTTAAGAGAGAAGGTGTGGTATGTTGAGCCAGACATTAACTTTGTCTAGGAGAACAGCATGGGTTTTTAGCAGCATGGAAGGGTGGCACTTGCAATCAGTTTAGCTGCTTAAGCCAGTATCCTGAGCTGAGAAAGGCCTGAGCAGCAGAGTTCTGGGCACAGTACAGGAAAACCCCCTCTCAGTGCCTAGAGAGTACCTGGAGCAGGGTAGGTGCTAAATAAATTTTTACTGAACTGAATTCTTGCTGAGCTACTAAAGGAGAGGTGAACAGCTGCTTCTAAGGGCTGATACTATGCTCCAGAAAGCAGAGGAATGTGTCACATGTCTGGTCTTTTGGACTCACAGCAGACCTCACATTCTATAGCACTGAGGGGCTCCCGCTGCTGGGACAGAGACAGGAGCTCAGGATCAGCTTCCCAGGGACCCAGAACGCAGCCCATCTTCACCAGTCATAGCACCTTCAGATAAAAAAGGCCAACACATATGTCCACAAGTCCTCTTTTTCTCTGTCACTTTCACTTCCCAGACATTTCGAGGTACTGCTATTGACCTTCGCTTCTATATTGGGAAAATGGGGCTAGTGGGTTTTTTTTTTCCATGCCCATCAGGACCCTTCCAAGGCCATTTCAAAGTAATTCGCAGGTAGGGTACCCACAAGAATCTCTTATCTGTTGACTCTTTTCCTTTGGAACTCAGTTCATAATTTACATTTGTGCCAGCCTCTTTCCCATCCAAGTTTCTAATTTTTTGTTTTTTGACATAGAAAGCTGGTAAGTGAGCTGGATTAGAACAGGAGTCCGTGTACAATCCACACTTTATGCCTTTGTCCTTGTTCTCCTGCCTGCCTTTGACCTTCCTCTCTGGCCTGTTCAGTCACAGGAAGGAAGGGAGAGGCAGCTATCTGCAAGAGCAAAAATGCCTCTTACAAAAGCATACCCAACGGCTGTCCTTTTTTCCAAGACCAGTTCTGACAGCTAAGAAGGCTGACACCCAGCTGGCATCCTCTGGTACCTTTGTCCTGTCACCTCCTGCCACACCAAGCCTCTGGCACAGTATTGGTTACCAACTTCTGTCAGGCCTGCACCATCTTCTGCCCAACCCACAGTGGGTGGCATCCAGCATGTTCAGGGTTGATACAGATTGGTTCAGGGCCATAATTTTGTGGACTTTTTTTTTTCATGAATGCAGAATTTATAGGTGATAGAAGCACCACTATGTTTCTATCCTCCTCCTCTTTGACTTCCTCCTGTGACTTTTGGTGAACAAGGTCCTCATCCACCTACAGACCCCTTTCATCTCCAGGAGGAAGGGCTGTGTGCCTACTGCGCTTCGTCTCCACTCTGGCTGTAGAAAGTGCTAATCCTGAGACAGCAAGTCTGCACAGTTTGGCCCAAAGCTTCCTGGCCGCACCCACATACCAGGGCAGTGCCAGCTTGCTCCCTTCTAAGGCAGCATCTATTGTTTCCGTACAGTGGGCAGGGTTGGCCATTCGGCGCAAGGCCACCTGAGTGGAAAACGCCTCTTCAAAACAGGGTGGCTTCAAAACAGTTGACTACACTTTGTTCTTTGGCCCCTGAAGAGGAGAGAGAGAGTAAATGAGAGGTGTGGAGCTTCGCTAGAAGCAGACTATGGGAATTTAAAATCGACGCCAAAAATCCTTCCGTCAGCTTATTAACAAAACACAATTTCTGTGGGGTTCCAAGCTCCATTCTTGGAAAAAAATCAAAGCCCACTGCAATGGGTGGCCATTATACCCAGAAGGAATGGAGGAGAGGAAACACTAGAGCTTCTTCCCGTCCTCACTGACCAAGGAAAGCTGTTCTTCCTTCTGATGCCTCTGTTTTAACAGCTGTAGAATGGAGGTAAATACTAAAAATACAAAAAACTAGCTGGGCATGGTGGTGCACACCTGTAGTCCCACCCACTTGGGAGGCTGTGGTGAGAGGATCACCTGAGCCTGGGAAGTCGAGGCTGGAGTGAGCTGTGATCACACCACTGCACTCCAGCCTGGGCGATGGGAGTGAGGTGAGACCCTGTCAAAAAAAAAAAAAAAAAAGAAAAGAAAAAGAAAAAAAAAAGGTATATTAAATGAAAAAGACCTCTATTATGGCACAAACTCAGGAAATTTAAAGGACACAAAGGATAAACAGAATCTCCTCAAAACTTCCAGAGCAGAAGGGCCAGAAATCAGCATTGTATCAGACCTCTTCACAGCACTGGGGGCTAGAAGACCAAAATCTGAGCCAGTCAGGAATTCCATAACCAGTGAGACGACCAATAAAACATGGGCAAAACGAAAAACCTAAATTCCATAACCAGTGAAACGACCAATAAAACATGGGCAAAATGAAAAACCTAAAAAAAAATGACCTTTGTCAGGAAACTACTGAAGGATGTGGCGTGTGCGCGCGCACACACACACAGTGACTGTGTGTGGGGTCTGAAAATGCTGAGGGGAATGTTACAGTTCTATAAGGTTTAGGAATTAAGTATATCATGAATTCAATTTAAAATGATGAAATTATTCATCTCAGAGTTTATAAGAAGTTTTAAAAGGAAATCTAAAACTATGTAGTTATGATATCAACAGTATCTATATAATTATCAATACCAATTCTTGAGTTAACCAAAAACTGTGTTCTAACTAAATTGTGAAGGCGAATGGAGTAATATGTGTACAGGTGGCAGTGGAGTTAAAGCTAAATTCTCATTTCCCATAGTAGAAAAATTAAAAAAATTCAAAAAATAAAGTCAAAATGAAGACATAGCGGTATGAGCATTTTAAAATGGAAGTAACAGTCTATAGAATCTCTTATCAGAAGAAACAGATAAATGATTTGAAAGCAGCTGCCTGCGAGAGAACACAGTAGGACAGAGAACAGCTGTTTGCTCTGGGACTCAGTGCCCTCTTACTTGTTTATGGATATATATTACACTGACAGAAATAAAAGTTTAAATTTAAAGAACGAGACAACTCAAATGCCAGTACGAACCTGTGAGTGGATAAACAAAATGTTGTCTATCCAAATAATGGAATATTATTCAGTCATAAAAAGGAATGAAGTACTGATACACACTACAACGTGGATGAGTCTTGAAAACATGCTAAGTGAAAGAAGCCAGTCAGAAAAGGCTGCGTACCTTTTATCATGCATCATCCCTATTGTATGTATGTATCATGTATCATACCTATTGTATGATTCTGTTTACATGAAATGTCCAGACTATGTAAGTCTGTAGAGAGCAGATTTTGCCAGGAGCTGGGAGGAGGAATGAATGAGGAATGTCTACTTAATGGGTACAGGTTTCTTCTTGGGGTGATTAAAATGTTGTGGAGTTAGAGAGTGGTGATGGTCACACAACGCTGGGAACATACTAAGGCCACTGAATTGTATGCTTTAAAATGGTTAAAATGGTAAAAACGGTAAGTTTTATGTTATGTGAATTTTTAACCTCAATAATAAAGGAAGGAACACTGTATAGTGGATTTTGTATGGCTAGTACACAGATTCTATTGTAGTTTCAGTTAAGTAAGAGTTGTTTACAAAGTCTCTGCGCTATACATTCTGCTTTAGTTAACATGAAAGAGTGAATAAATGTATGCCTTTGATGATTTATTATTTCCATAGTATCTGAGGAGCCGTCATTATTCTGAATAGCCAAGATTTTAGGCACAACAGACAGAAATGAATTATAAACTAACCTGAAAATAGAATATCTTATCATTTATAATACAGAAATTATTCATGCTGCAGTTCTTTAGTAAACAGCTTGCTTTCTTGTCATCTGACACTTTCAAAAATGGAGAAGAAGAGAAAACTTGAATTCAGAGTTCTGGGTAGTAAGTAATGTCTTGTGAATGAGCTTACACTATGTTTTGCTTCACTTTTTTCCAATTAGATTTCAGTTCTCTCTCCTTTGGCACCCCCTCATTCTGCAACATATTTTATTGCCTATTTTTTTTATTAGTCAACTATTGAAACAGGTGAATTGGCTAGAAAGAAGAGCTTAGTCACTCAGAGTGAACTAAGCAGCAAACACTGGCCACCAAGACTTGGACTCTTGTGAATCAGCTTCAAATTTGTTCTTGTTGTTGTTGTTGTTGTTTTTTAAATATTTGTTTGGGTTTTTTTGTTAGGTCACCAAGAAGAGTTTTAAAACCCTGTCTCACAAAAGGGCTTTTTAAGATTTATACAAAGCTAATTTTTTCTCATAAGTATGTGTTATTTTCTCATAATGATTTTTCTCATTTCTATATCATATTAAAAAAATTCAGGCCGGGCGCAATGGCTCATGCCTGTAATCCCAGCACTTTGGGAGGCTGAGGTGGGCGGATCACGAGGTGAAGAGATTGAGACCATCCTGGCCAACATGGTGAAACCCCATCTCTACTAAAAATACAAAAATTAGCTGGGTGTGGTGGTGTATGTCTGTAGTCCCAGCTACTTGGGAGGCTGAGGCAGGAGAATTGCTTGAACCTGGGAGGCGGAGGTTGCAGTGAGCTGAGATTGCGCCACTACACTCCAGCCTGGCGACAGAGCGAGACTCTGTCTCAGAAAAAGAAAAAAAAAAAAAATTCAACCAGGAGGGTAGATGTAATAAGTAGGAGGGACTTTTTCTCTAGGCAGTACCACTTATTCTTTTCCTGAGGATGTTGGTTTTATATGGATTGTCTTTAAGCATCACTTGGAAACGCTACAAATAATGCAGCTAAATGTTTAAGCAATTAGGAAATAGGAATTTTTAAATACAGAGTTTTGCACTGCAGAGTGTTTACAAGTATTAAAAGATTGTATTACCCAACTGTTGTTAAATTCTAGTAATATAAATTGATACTAAAGAAAACAAACCCAGAAAGATCAAGTGACTTGGATCACACAGCACAGGAATTAAGAAGGAAATTAGTATTCTTTGTTGAATATTTTCCATTTGAATAGTTACAGGAAAATTATTTGCGTATTATACAAATTAGTGTGTATTGACATCATAGTGGAAAATAACCATTTGTAAATCTGGAGCGGTATTTGATATACTTACTAATAAGTTAAAATATATATATTATATAATATATATATGTTTTAATTAGCCATGTGTGGTGGTACATGCTGTGAACCCAGCTACTTGGGAAGCTGAGGTAGTAGGATCCCTTGAGCCAGGAGTTCAAGGCTGCAGTGAGCTGTGATCACCACTGCACTCTAGCCTGGGTGACAGAGTGAGATGCCGTCTCAAAAAACCCAAAACCATCGTTTTATGAGATATGAACAATAGAGGAAACTAGGAGAGAAATGTAAAGGAACTCTCTATACTATCTTTGCCTTTTTTCTGTAAATCTAAAATTATCCCCCCAAAAAAAGTTTATCTAAAAAGTTAGAAAAGTTAGATACTAAAGGCAGAATGTTTGAGGCTAGATAAGGATACTATGAGCTGTATTAGCTATCTATTGCTGCATAAGTAACCCCAAAAGTTAGTGGCATAAAACAATAAATTTATTATGTCATAGTTTCTGCAGGTCAGGATCCTGGGCATGGCTTAACTGGGTCTTCTGGCTCAGGGTCACTCACTCATAGGCTGCCATCAAGGTTTTGGCTGGCGCAGTGGTCACCTGCAAGCTCGTTGAGAGAGGACCCACCAAGGCCACTCATGTGACTCTCAGCAGGCCTCAGGTCCTGGCGAGGTATTGGCTGAAGACATCAGTTCCTTGTGGAATGTGGGCCTCTCCATTGGGCAGTTCCCAATATGGTAGCTGGCTTTCCAGAGTATGTGTATGAGAGAGAGAAGAGAGAGATAGAGAGGAGAGGAGAGAGAGAAGAGAGAGATAAGAGAGAGGAGAGAAGAGAGAAAAGAGGAGAGGGAGAGAGAGAGAGCATGTCGTGAGGGTGCAAGCCTGAGGAAGAAGACAACAGAATCACAGTCTATTTGTAACCTAGTCTCAGAAGTGACATCTATCACTTTTGACATATTCCATCCATTAGATCCAGTCCACACTCCAGGGGAGGGAATAGCACAGGGCATGAATGCCAGTAGGTGGGGATCAAGGGGACCACAGATGAGGCTGCCCAGCAAGTGAACACACCCATTTACACCATCTCCCACACTGAAATGAGCAGTGCTGATTTAAGAGCACAGGCTCTGGAATCACAGAGATCTGGGTTTGTGCTCCTGCTTGGAAATGTCAGTTAGACGATCTTGGATTATTTAATTCTTTTGTTTCTTCATGGCAAAATGGGAATGATGATAATAACACTGACCTCAAAGGGCTGTTTTGAAAGTCAGACTAAATGAGCTAATTCATGCAAAATACTTACTTACCAAGTATCTAACACAAAATAAGAGCTCAATGATGATGATAAGCTGCTATTATCATCATCATCACCACCGCCACCGCCACCTGATTTGTAATTCAAACTCTCATGTTGACTAGCCGTGGCATTGCAGGCAAGTTACTTGACTTTCCTGTGCATCTGTTTCCTCGTGCATAAGCTGGGGAAATACTACCCACCCTTCAGAGCTATTGGGAGAGGAGGGTGGTGATCACGTGCTTGGCCCTTGGTCGCTGTAAATGATTACTTTTAATGGGGGTTCAGTCTGCTTAGCATAAATTTACTGCCCTTTTTGGTTAAGGCACATCTGTTTTTCTGTCTTTGTTTGCTCTTCTATGAAATGAGGACAACAATCCTTAATTATTGTGCTTTTCATGGCTCTCTAGCCTATTAAACAATTCCTGTTTATGCATTTAGAAGGAAAAAAAAACCACATGGGTAATCCATAATGGAAGATACATCAAAATCATATTTATGGTCTCAGAAATGTTCTTTGAAGCAGGGTTATTTTCTTCCATCTTATTTTGGTCATCATTGGAAGTAGTTTTTATTCCTCATGCACATGGCAGATGAAAATGGAGAGAAACTATGAAAAGTGGAGGCTGCAGCCTAGAAGGAAGATTTGCCACAGACACCTACACAAAGGATAGCTCACGTGGAATGTAAGAATGGAGTGTACACAGTATGTCTTGTTCTTGTCTACCGTCCCTCCTAGGAGCAAGGATTTTCCAGCCTTGCAGAGAAGCCTAGTAGGTAATCAGTCATGAGAATATAACATGCTAAGTGCCATCAGGCTCTGAAGGGGTACAGAGAAGAAAGCCTTTGCCAGGGATCTAAGCCTTGATGCAGAAGGCAGAGGAAGGCTTCCTAGACAAGTTTACACCTGAGCCAGGGGCTGCAGGTTGGAGGTCCCTAGCTTACAGTCCCTAGGGGCTGGAGGTCCCTAGCTGACGAGGAGGAGGAAAGGGGAGATGTGGGCAGAGGAAATAGCACAGACACAGGCTGAGAAATGCCAAGATACCTGAATGTTCTCAGCAGCAAACAGCTGGGTGAGCACAGAACGCAGGCCCCAGGAAGCACAGCCAGAAGATGGTGACACAGGTAGGTATGGGGTCACGAAGGGTCTGGTACCTGGTTGACACACTTATAAGAGTTCAGCTAAAAGTGAGGGACAAGGAGCAAGGTCATGTGGTTAAACAATTTTTATTTTTATTTTTTAAAGAGATGGGATCTTGGTCTGTCATCCAGGCTGGAGTGCAGTGATGCAATCATGGCTCATTGCAGCCTCAACCTCTTGGGCTCAAGCAACCTCCTGCCCCAGCCTCCTGAGTAGCTGGGATTACAGGCACCAGCCACCGTGCCTGGCTCACGTATGTATTTTACAAAGATTAACTGGTGGCTATAACAAAGCTAGACTAATGGCGAGGGGTGGGCCCAGAAAGCTGTCTAGGAAGAGCAGAGAAAGGGATGGATTCTAAAGAGAGAATTGAGAGAGAACAGCAACAAGTTGTGCTGAGTATGGATGTGGGTAAGTGAGAGGGAAGAGGTCACAGACCTCTGGTGTTCGCAGCTTTCACCATGGGGCAGAGCAGGGAGAGCTGGCTTTGGGGAGAAGGCAATGTGGATGGCTTTGGTATATGCCTAGTGTTCCATTATTGGAACACTAAGCATGTGGGAATTGTCTCCAGCTGCTCAAGGTCATCGCCAAGGTCTGATGGCAAAAATTCAAAAAATTGCAACCTCAAGCATAAATGGATTAAATTGAGACAAGTTTAGAAGAGCAGGCTGAACTATTATACTTAGGAGCTAATAAAAATATAAAAAGCAAGATGTCTCAAAAAATATCCCAGGCTAGACCTCTGGTTTGAGGGAAATCAACACATAGGGATGTATTTGGAACCAGGGGAGTAAATAAGATTACTCAGGGAAAACAGCGAATAGGTAAGAAAGCAAAAGACAAGAGTTTTGGGAAAATAATAACCATGGGATAGAAAAAGATGTGGTGGAATGATCCTGATTCTCGTTGGATTTGTGTGGTAGACAGAATGTTTTGGCTACAAATTGCATGTGTTAGCCCCGAGGAGAAAAGGCCTTTTCCAGACAAGTGACAGGCAGGAGGGAAAAGGAGGGAGGCGGTGTGAGAGGGCGGGAAAGCTTAAGCAGGGTAGATAGAATATTAACTCTTGATTGAGGCCAGTGGCTTTTCCAGGCCAGAAAGAAAACAGAAGGACAAGGCCCAAATTCCACCAGGTGCCCCTGCAGTTCTCCAGGACGCCACATGGGGACAGCAGGTGGCCGGTCTGTGCAGTACCTGTGTTGGGAGCTGCACACAGGGGCTCCTGGAAGAGGAGCGGCTGAGATGGCTCATTCTTGAGCCTTTTATCATTTTTATATTTTATTATTATACTTTAAGTTCTAGCATACATGTGCTTATACCCAAAGGATTATAAATCATGCTGCTATAAAGAGCCTTTTATTTTTGCCTCTTAGTGGACCTAAAAACTCAGTATTGTTTTTCGTCTAATGACTTCACTTCTAGTGAGGTTGTGTTAGTCCGTTTTGCGCTGCTATAAAGACATACCTGAGACGGGGTAATTTATATAGGAAAGAGGTTTATTTGGCTTACAGTTTTGCAGCTGTACAAGCATGGCACTGGTACCTGCTCGGCTCCTGATGAGGCCTCAGGATGTTTTATACATGGTGGAAGGCGGAGAGGGAGCAGACATGTCACATGGCGAGAGAGGGAGCAAGAAAGAACAAGAGAGAGGAAGGAGGTGCCAGCTTTTTTAAACAACCGGCTCCCTCTAACTGAGTAGGAACTCGTTAAGTGAGGACAGCACCAAGCCATTCACAAAGGATCCACCCCATGACTCAACCACCCTCACCAGGCCCCACCCCCAATACTGGGGATCACACTTCAACATGAGATTGGAGGGGACAAACATCCAAACCATATCAAAGGTATACTCTAGGATCCTAGTTCAAGCAGCACCTGCTTTCGTTGCTTTGCCTTCTAAATTGAACTGACACATATTAGCACAGTTCTGTCTCAGCCATAGAAACCCAGTTTCTCTGGACCATTTTTCCTTATGTAAGAAAATGACCTGTTTAAACATGGAGGGAACTCCTCAGCCAGCTAAGAGAGGAGAGTTCAGAGATAGCTGGTGCAGCTTCTCATCAACAACAGAATTGACTCCCTCGCTGCTCCTTTCCCATCATCTAAGCCAGTCATCGATTTTCCCCAGGAGTGTTTCTAGGTATCCATCACCAAAACAAAACCCCCACCAAGTCTATGGAATTTCTATAAAGTAAAGTATAACCATTCATGATATGCTAATAGTGAACCATTTGTTAGTATTATACCACATGCAATTCAGGTCAGTGAAATTCAACTTAGAAACTGGAAGAAGAAAAATCACCTTTGCATTATTGCTTTGCATTTGTTTTCTTAGTTCTTGTCCATGGCCCCAGCGGTCACCAATACATTTCCTCTCAGCAGTCAGCATCATGGTGCTCTTCCCCAATCATTATAACCGATTTCAGATGGTGCTAGAAAATTATATTGACTCTGAACACCAAAAGAAATCAGTCATCCTCTAAGGGGTCACAGAAGGTCGTGAGGGTTGGGAGGGCCCAAACCTTACTAAATCCGGCATACATTGGGCTCTTTAACCCAGGCACAATGGAGTGAGTCTGTACTATCTATTAAGTGCTATAGGTTTATTCCACAAAGAAGTATAAAGTTCCAACAATGCAATATCCTGTACAATTACATTCATCCCTTGGTATCCTTGAGGGATACCAAAATCCACAGATGCTCAAGTCTCTGATAGAAAATGGTGTAGTATTTGCATACAACCTACACACATCCTCCCATATACTTTAAATCGTCTCTAGATTACTTAGAATACTTAATGCAATGCAAATGATATGCAAATAATTGTTATGCAGTATTGTTAGAGAATAATGACAAGAAGAAAGTCTGTTCATGTTCAATACAGACACAACTTATTTTTGGAAAACTTTCGATCACAGTTGGATCCGCCAGTGCAGAGACCTGACTGCCATTCGTGATATATGCCACCACTGTTGGCAGGGGTGAGGAAGGGGTCAGCTACATGTGAGGCAGGTTCTCACAGCCGTCCTGCTGTTGCTTTCAAATACTTCAGAGCTGTCCCATTCACTTCTTTTGCTGTTGGCAGTGCAGCGCAGCTGGTCTCCCCCAAGAACACTGATTTCAAATGGTGCTAGACAATCACTATTTAAATCTAAACCACCATATGAAACCAGCTTCCTGAAGAAGCTTTATGATCTATTTTTTTCTTCATAATGCTCTCTTACAATAAACCCAAGACAACCTAGAAAGGAAAAGTTGAAACCTAGTTGTGAGTTACTCAGTGGTCTAAACAGAGCTTTGGCAAATTTCATATATTCATAAACGGATGTCACCGAATTTGTTATTGATGGGAGAGCATGCCTGGGACTCCCTTATTCTTAAGTTGCCCAGACAAAGGTTCAGCTTCGTCATGTAGAGGCAAGGGCACATGTCAGCCCCGTCACTCTTGGGTGGGAAGACAAGGAAAATCCTTTGCTTGGGTAAAGGCAGGAGAAGTCAGAGGCATCCTGTGATCAAGTACCCAGGCAGGCAGAGGATGACTAGCAATGGTGCTGGAGAACCGTCCGTCGGACATGCAAATAGGACAAAGCAAGCAAGTGCTCCATAGAAGTTGAAGAAAAACGCTTTCCTAAACCTATTATTTTCACTTGGAGATAACTTTGTTTGATCCAAAGGATTACTGAGATTTTGGGGTCTAGGGAAGAAAATAGACTAGCTCAGAGGCCAAGTCACATGATGGCACTAATGAGATGCTAATGTCACTTCCGGAATGAATTCCTTAGACTGCATCTATGAGTTAGGGGTTTTTGTGAGCTTTACTTAAGACTCTCCTTCCCTCTACTCCAAAGGTAAGGCTTTGTACTCTGAGTTTTCCTTGGCAAATTATTTTTTGCAACAGTTCTTTTTCCCCGTCATGGTATAGTTCTTGATATCATCTTATTAGGTGGCCTGTGGTCGTCCCTTTTTGTGTTCTAGGCATCCAAAAAGATACTTCATGTACCCAGGCCACCTAATTAAAGGGGTGTGCACTGTTTTTATAAACTGTTATAAAAAATTTTATACATTAAATTGGAATGACAATACAATGAATTCCTAAATCCATACTATCTAAATTCAATAACTATTCCTTTTTGCCATGTTTTGCTTTAATTATCTATATGTAATATAGATACATATTTTTTGCTGTATTGTTTGAAAGTAAATTGATAACCACCCATACATACACCGCTCCTAACTACTTTGAGGTCATTCTATAAAATGAAGACACTCTTCTACATAACCACAAAATCTTACCATACCTAAGAAAATAAACAATTCCTTAGTACCCACAAATATCCAGCCTACATCCAACTTCTCCCACTTTCTCCAAACAAAAGGTTTTTTATAGGTTTTTCAAACCCAGATCGCATCAAGGTTGATTCACTAAGACTCTTTGGCCTCTTTTAGCCTCAAAACACTACCCAACCTTTTCTTTGGCTTGTTTTATCATGACATACCACCTTGTGAAAACCAGGCTCCAATCCTGGCTGTACCATTCACTTAGTCTGTTCCCTTGGCTTGTATTTAAGAACTGAACTTCAGTTTCTCCGTCTGACTTTCCTCATATATCATCCTCATTTTACAATCTCACTATGTGTATTAGAAGAACATCCAATTACCACGTGCCTGTGGTTGATGATTCCAAGTGGGTTCAGTGCTAATCAGTCAGGAGATGCACTGCAGGCTGTTTACCTTGGGTCTGATTAACATAACATTCTTGTTCCTCATGGGCTTGGCCAGTTATCTTTTCATAAGGAGATCCCAGCACAAACTCATCCTTTATCATGGAGAAGCATCCACAGCACATACCTATTGCTGCTAGGCTGGTTTTTAAAAAAAATCTCTGTGAATAAGGGAATAGAACACCAAGGCTATGGAGATGTGTGGCAATCATTTCATCAAAGACGTAAACAGCTTGTTGACTGCAGTGAAAGGCACATACTTTGTGAAGTGACAGGCAGTGACACATTTCAAGTGGATAGTAAAATTTAAGCACCAAAACTGGGAAAAGTGCCAGGACAGAAGAATCACTGCAACTCTCAAATAATGGTTTCACTAATTCTGTGATTCCTTTAGGGACCCCCTGCATCCTTCTGTATATGCTACTCTAATTCGCAGTATCAGTGACTGAAGTACAAAAGAAGCAGCCAGATTATTCTCATCAGTTACAAAACTCCAAAGTCTGCTTATTTTTGATAAATAACTAGTCACAGTGTTTGCCTACTGCCTAGAAGTTTTTTCAAATGATTGACACTTCAGTTATGGGGAAAATTTTTCCTGAAGAATGAATTTCTTTCTTTTACTTATGTCTGATAAGATCATATATATCTCATACACCAAATACGTCACACACACTATATATTCAACCATGCCCTTAGCAGGGCCAAACAAATATGCTAAGTTTTTTACATTGTCTTTATGTATGCTTCTCAAAAATTCAGCAGAAGGCTAACCGTGGTGGCTCATACCTGTAATCCCAGCATTTTGGGAGCCTGAGGCAGGCAGATCACTTGAGGGCAGAAGTTTGAGACCAACATGGTGAAACCCCATATCTACTAAAAACAAACAAACAAACAAAAAAAAACTAGCCAGGCGTGGTGGCACATGCCTGTAGTGAGGCTGAGGCCGAGGCAGGAGAGTTGCTTGAGCCCAGTAGGCGGAGGTTGCACTGAGCTGAGATCGTGCCATTGCACTCCAGCCTGGGTGACAGAGCAAACCTCTGTTTCAAAAAAATTAGCCGGGTATGGTGGCGCATGCCTGCAATCCCAGCTACTCAGGAGGCTGAGGCAGGAGAATCACTTGAACCTGGGAGGCAGAGGTTGCAGTGAGCCAAGATCGTGCCACTGCACTCCAGCCTGGGCAATACAGCCAGACTCCATCTCAAAAAAAAAAAAAAAGGCCGGGCATGGTGGCTCACGCCTGTAATCCCAGCACTTTGGGAGGCCAAGGCAGGTGGATCACGAGGTCAGGAGTTCAAGACTAGCCTGGCCAAGAAGGTGAAACCCTCTCTCTACTAATAATACAAAAATTAGCTGGGCGGGAGGCTGAGGCAGGAGAATTGCCTGAACCCGGGTGGCAGAGGTTGCAGTGAGCCAAGATCGCGCCACTGGATTCCAGCCTGGGCGAAAGAGTGAGACTGTCTCCAAAAAAAAAAAAAAAAAAAAAAAAATCAGAAGAATAAAGGTATGATACATTATTTTGCATCTGTGGGCTCTTCATATTAGCCCAGTGTGACAAGGTCATTTGGTATATCTTCCCACATTGCTTTTATGTCCTTGGGGAGAAAGTGGGGTACTGAGTTGGCAAGTAGTGACCACACCAGGTTCTCCTGTGTGGCAACAGCTGAGTAGTGGCAGTCGATTGTTTTCTGTGACATGAAAAGCCAGCAAACTGGCTTAAGGTCACTTCCCCTGGGGTTTGAGGATTTCACAAGGAGAGCTCTATCTGAGCAGGACATTTCTTTAAGAACGTAGCTTTGAAATGTTCGAGACATCAGGACAAAACAGTCCCAAACTGAGTATTGAGGCTGGACTACAGATGCAACTGTTACGCAACAGAACACACTGTGATAGACATCTTGAGTTGGGTCCTTGTTTTCACATAAAGCAAGAGGCTAGTTTCCTGAAAATAAGTCTCCATGAAGAGACTGGCTACCCAGTTAACAGCAAAAAACCCCCATGGCTCACTAGTAAAGAGATGGAAGAAAACCAGTTGATAAATTAAAAAGGGCTCATTCATTCTCTTTCCAGGGCATGCATAGGAGAACAGAGTGAGACAAGTGGGATCCGCTTATTTTGTTGAGTCTTTCAGTGACTTTCAGCTGCAAGGGCAACTCTACTGAGAAGGAAAGATTTCACTCAGTAAACATTAGCATGTTTCCAACCCTCCCTAGCCTCTCATTTCCAACAATCAACTTGATTGTTCTGTATTTTTAGGCCAGGATACACTAGGGCTGAATTTCTGTAACTCAGGATGTTCTATTTTAATCATCAGCAATTTTAAGGCATGGCAACATCTGAAAGAAAAAAAAAAACGTAATGACTCTTTCTTACACACAGAGCATGCACTTAAAATTGTCAAAACTCTCCATCTCCAGCATTAAAACAATCATCTTTCAAGAACAAAATCCTTTCTCAGTGTCTCTCAGCCCACAAGCCATGAGAATGTGTCTCCATTTCAAAACCCAGTCTGTACCGTCATGCTTCCGCTGTTTCTCAGCAAGCTGCCTTTCTTTGTAACTTTTTTCTTCCAAATCTGATTGATAGTGAAGCTGGAGCCTGAGATGTAAATTAATAAACCACACCAGGAACTCCTCGCATGGCAAAAGCTGAACAGTACAAATCCATTGTTTTCCTGGATGTGAAATGCCAGTCTGTTCTTGCATGAGCAAACTGGATTAAAGTCACTTCCCTTGGGGCCTGCGGATTTCACAAGGAGAACTGCATCTGAGCAGGACACTTCTTTAAGATGTAGCTTCAAAATGTTTGGGACATTGGACACAATAGTCCTAAGCTGAGTATTCAGGCCGGACTATGGGTGCAACTGGTACTGCCCTGACGAGGGGCCACACAGCTCTAAGTCCTTCTTTGTTGCCCCATGTGCCTTGAATGGATGTTTTCTTATAGGAAGCGGATGAACAAGTTAACACAGGATCTGGCTGGGCTGCTTACTAGCTATGTGATCCTGGGCAAATCATTTAATTTTTCTGAGCTTCGGTATCCTGATCTGGAGAATGGAGATGCGAACTTCTATATTGCAGTGGTTGTTAGGGTCATATGTAATGCAGTCTGTAAAAACAGTGGGTCACTTTTAAAGCACTATGTGAATGTTTGGTGTTTTATCAGCTGGATCAGAACACTGGAGTGCTTTTGAGGGAGAAGGCCAAAATGAACTGAAAAGTGATGGGAAGTGTACTCTGTGAAACAGTCATAGCTTCCATTTTTGGAACACTGACTGCATGGCAGACACCATGCTATGTGCTTCACATGGACTTTCTTGGCATTCACAACCACTAACATGGTTGGTGGTGGCATCTTCGTCTTTCAGAAGAGGGGCTAGAGACTTAGAAAGGGTACATGACTTCACTTCCTCTTGGTCACAGAGCTGGAGTGGCAGACTGGGACTCAAACTCCAACGTGCCTGATTGCCAGCCCAGGCATTCAGCCAGCACTCTTTACTGCTCTGTCCTTTATACCATTCAGCGCATCTTCACATGGACCTCTGAACAGTCACCGGCCCCAAGTCTCAGGGTTTCATCAGTAAGTACATGAGTAAACCATGAAAGCCAGCTTTGGTCCTGAGGACTAGAAGTAGCACCAAATAGCTCAGCAAGAGAAAGGGAGAAAAATTGGAAATTAGCACAATTTGGCTTGCACTGAATGGTCAGAAGACCCTCCACCACACTTCTGACATGCAGTGTGGCCTTAAGCCAGTCCCATCTTCTCTAAAGCCTCGTTTTCCCACTAACCTTAAAGAAGTTCAAGTCAAAGAGCACAGTGATGAGTCCCACAGATCATGCTTGAGATCGTGACGGTGTTAAAATACTGACTCCACAATACAGCCCGGCAGTTTATCTTCTCGAGTTTCCTATTTCTGTGACACTGTACGGTGAGATGGCCAAATGCAGACTCCAGAGCCAGAATGCCAAGCTCTGCCACCAGCTCCTCACACAACCCTGCACAAATCACTTTAACTCTCTGTGCCTCAGTCTCCTCATCTGTGAAATGAGGGTGATAGGCCGGGTGCGGTGGCTCACGCCTGTAATCCCAGCACTTTTGGAGGCTGTGATGGGCGGATCACGAGGTCAAGAGATTGAGATCATCCTGGCCGACATGGTGAAATCCCATCTCTATAAAAATACAAAAATTAGCTGGGCGTGGTGGCATGTGCCTGTAGTCCCAGCTACTTGGGAGGCTGAGGTAGGAGAATCACTTGAACCTGGGAGGCGGAGGTTGCAGCAGTGAGACAAAATCGCGCCACTGCACTCCAGCCTGGCGACAGAGTGAGACTGCGTCTCAAAAAAAAAAAAAAAAAAAAGATGGTAATAACTGGACCTAGCACATAAGGTTGTTGTGAGGATTAAATCAGGTAAATATGATGAAGCCATCTGAACCAGTGTTAGCACAATGTAAATATTCAGTAAATGGTAGCTGTGATAATAAAAGTAATACATAAGTTTTCAATGAGCACATTATAAACAGAGATGTAGCTTAGAGATCCACCACAGCTGGTAAATGGAGAGGGTGCAGAGATCCTGCTGTCACATGCTTTGCCATACATTGACACATTCTGGAGTAACTGACTGCAAAGCTGAAATGGCATCCCCAACTGAATTTACTGAAATACATATATTTAATATTTTCGACTGCCTTCTCCTCTTCCCATTCTAAGACCTGAATATGGGATCTGTACCCTTGTTTTTAAGCAGGAGTTCATGTTATAGATTCTTCCTGACCGTAAACTGGGAGTTGGGTGGTTGAGAGAAAAAGAGTAGAGATCAAATACTAATGACCATTTAAAAAAATATATCAGGCTTGTCAGGCACGGTGGCTCACACCTGTAATCCCAGCACTTTGAGAGGCTGAGGCAGAGAATCACTTGGCCCAAGTGTTTGAAACCAGGGCAACACAGGGAGACTCTGCCTCTACAAAATAAATTTTAAAAAACTAGCCAGGCATGGGTGATGCACGCCTGTGGTCCCAGCTACTTGGGAGGCTGAGGTGGGAGGATCGCTTGAGCCTGGGAGGTTGAGGCCGCAGTGAGTTGTGATCACACCACTGTACTCCAGCCTGGGCAACAGAGCAAAACCCTACCTCGAAAAAGAAAAAGAAAAATGTACTGAGGAATCATCCAGGGACAAAATAAAACTCCCTTGAGGTTGACTTACAAGCAGAAGCCTCTACTTACGTAGGTGTAAAAGCAGTCTGTTAACAGATATTTTCCAGGCACAGAAATCCTCAGGAGGCATTTGTTCAGAAGGCCTGCACCTGGAATTTAAACGACAGTGTGAGCTCCTAGGAAATCTCCCGGAGTAACAGCAGAAGAAAAAGTCAGTTGTTTTCTCTTAAGCATGTTTCTCCACCAGTGTCACCAACAGATGCATTTTTAAAAACAAGAAATAGAAAGCACCTTCTCTTTCCTGCTTAAGACACACAGGTTGGGAAAGTTCCTGTACAGTGAGCAACACATGCCCCCTCATGCTGGTGCTCTGTGCGGGAGAAAACGCGAGGTGTGGCTGTTGCTAAGGAAACCGCTGACATGAGGCAGAGCAGTAAGGTTTGCTCAGCAAGGTGTCTTAGGAAATAAAACACAGTCTAAGCCTATAGATCCCATCACAGAAGAAAGGCAGGCAAGGATCCCGCACAGGAGACGGTAGAAGGCTTCTATTTTCACAACTGATTCTGCAGCCTCGTGCTGTAGCAGTACAGGCTGCAGAAGGTTTGTGGAGGGGAGTGCCGGTCTGCAAGGACAGTCTGTGACGGCTTCAGAATCAGGTGGAGGGCAACTGAGAAGAATGGAAACCGCCTCACATTCTCTCCTACCTGGTCTAACTTTACAGACGAAATGCATCTTTCAGCTGCATCACAAGAGAGGAAGCCAAGGTCGTAGGGTCTTCATTTCTGAAAACTGATTGTTCAAGTAAATCCTTCAGTCGTCCCCCTGATGCGACCTGCTAGGGAAGCTGGGAGTGCCTTCACAGTGGCTCCAAGGGGGTGTCCTTATAGGGGATTACATCTCAAGACACATTTTACCCAGCAAGAGGCTGCATGACTCAGCAGTCTGATGAAGAAAGCTCTGTCAAGTTACCACCAATTGCAATTTCTAAGTTAATGATTACAGCTCCACCGAGGAACCAGAACACAGCTGACGCCACAGAGCATTCCCCGTGCTTACTGGCCAGTGGGGATGATGTGGCCCAGATGTGTGGGTCGGAGCTGAATGGTGAAGATAATGATTTGTGATTCGCAGGTGGACTCTTTAAGCCAGGTGCTACTGAACATGCTCTTCAGTGACTGGGAAGCTCTGAAGATGATATCAGAACAGGAACAGAGTATGTTGGGAAGATTCTTGAGAGTTGAGATTAAAATCCAAGAGGAGCTTGGCCAGTAAAATAAATGGTCAGAAAAAGCCATTTGATACTGTCCTACAACAGAAAATACATCTAAAAAATCAAACTGAGAAGTACAGATGGGAAGGAAGAGGCAGTGGGGTAAAACAACAATCAAACCAACGTGAAGCTACTGAACACACAGAATTCTGGAATATTTAAACACTATCATAATAGCATGTTTCCAAAATTGTCTGATTATAAAAATGAGGATAGAAACCAACGTCAGACAGGAGCTCTTTCATTTTTTTCTTTTTTGTGAGATAGTCTCACTCTGTCACCCAGGCTGGAGTGCAGTGGCATGATCTTGACTCATTGTAACCTCCGCCTCCTGGGTTCGAGCGATTTTTTCTCATGCCTTAGCCTCCCAAGTAGCTGGAGTTTTAGGCGTGTGCCACTACACCCAGCTAATTTTTGTATTTTTAGTAGAGATGGGGTTTTGCCATGTTGGCCACGCTGGTCTTGACCTCCTGACCTCAGGTGATCCGCCCACCTCGGCCTCCCAAAGTGTTGGGATTATAGGTGTGAGCCACCGCGCCCAGCCCTCTTTCACTTTTCAACAGTAACTGAGGTCTGTGTCAGATTGTGAAGAACACCTGTCTGCTGCTTTCTGGAAGCTTTCAGTATTTGAAAAAGTGGCTAGGGAAGCTGCTGGGAAGTCCTTCAATTAACCTTAAAAAGCATGTAATAAAACCTAATTATAGAGCATGCTTCTTTCATCCTCTCTGTCACTCCTTTAGAGAATGTGGTGACTTTCTAAGCCACTGTCCCTGCAACCTCCTAGGATTTAGATGTATGAACATTATTTACAGATGGGAAAAACAGAGCACTGAAAGTTTTGGTCAAGAAAACCGTATGGCTTAGTGACGGGGTTTCTCAATTGTGAAGACCTGAGCTTGACAAATGCATTTTCAGCTTCCCAGGATACCCCTGGCTCCTCAGTGAGCACTGGAAGTCTGTCCCTTCTATAGCAGCCCTTGGCAGTTCCAGTCTAGGGGCAGAAGCCAGCCTCCAACTGCAGAGAAGAGCAGCAAGTTCCAGCCCAGCCGGCGAGCACGCTGCACTAATGGGATTCCCGAGGCTCTGGCGGGAAGTCACGGGTCAAGTGAGGTCTTCTTAGGTGCTCAACAGTCACACTCTGGGGCCTGAAAGGCCTTAGAAGCTTATCTCTGTCAATCTCTGCTTAGAATCAAATCGATCAATCAATACCTTTTCCTTCTCTTTGCTTCTCCTACTGAGCCCCAGCATATTTGAGTGAAGGTACTTATATGTACGTAGCCTTTTAAAAGCCAAGTACTATCAAGTGAGCTCCCATTTCAAGGCACGTTTGAACTGGGAATAGAAAGACGGGCAGCTTAAGCTTTGGGATCATACAGACCCGGATTCAAATTTCACTTGTTACACAGCCTTGGCAAGCTATTCAATCCTTTTGGGGCTTTAGTTTTTTTGTTTTGTTTTGTTTTGTTTTTTTAATTTATAAAGTAGAAATGATAATGTTAACTCTCAGAGTTGTTGTGAAAACACAGCTGACTCAAATAAAATACAAGATACATAGATTTTCAACACATTAACCCCCACCACCCCACCACTTTCCCCTGTGAGGGGATGGCACATCTAACATTTTTAGGTAAAATTTCCAGAAGATCTATGCAGTCGAATTGTTAAAACTGGTGTGAAAGACTAAAATAAGATTAGGCATCAGTAAATCAAGGCTGCGGGTGGGTCTGGGGGCTTCTCTGGAGGGAAAGGCCAGACCAAGGGATGTCCCAACAGGAAGTTAGGAGCCTGGGGAAAGACAGATATGATCTGAAACTGGGACCAGGAAATTCCAACCATTTCTGCCTACTGATTACTCATCATTGATTCACCAAGTTTACAATTTACCAGGAGGATATGGGAGCAAACTGGAGAGGTAAATCCCACTGAAGTTTAAAACATAAAAATAGACAATGACAGAGGGTGTCAAAGGAAACCACAGGGCATGGCGGGGGCAAACACAGGAGGCGCCGGTCCCTGTGAGCCAGACACAGGAGGGACATGTCACTTCTTCCGCAAGGGACTAACTAGCAGCAATGCTGCAGAGACACAGGTCACTTCTCAACATTCCTGGTCAAGACAGACCTCTTAAAATCATGGGTAAATATCCACCGACTGCCTCCTAGAAGCCCGCACTGTGCTGCACACTGCTGGGGAATACTGAGGAGGGGATGTGAAATGTCCGTATGTGACCCAGGACCTAAGTGTGGAATGGAGTCCAATTCTCAGGGACAGAGAAGGTGCTCCGGTGTGTCCTGCTGGTGGAGAGCACAATTGTCATTGGGGACTGGATGAGCTCAGGGCAGGCTGATGGATTATTCAGGAGAGGCTTCATAGGGGCCAGGGGCCTGAGCTGGGCTCTCCAGGGGTGCAGCCTGGGCAGGGGAGAAAGGGAGAACTCTAGGAAGGGGACGGTAAAATCATGCCAGATGTGGCAGGGGTGAAGACAGTGGGGGATTGGGCAGAGCCATGGTAGACATCCCACCGCCAGGGATCAGAGATGACAGGGCAGCAGGCGTGCGGGGGTGGAGCCCACATGTAGATCCCCCGCCCCCGCACACAGGGTCAAAGTTAGCTGGGATCAGGGATGACGGGGTGAGAAGAAGCGTGAATTTTATGAAGAGTAGAAGAAACAGATGTTTGTTAAGACCTAACATGTGGGAGGCACTGCTGTGGACAGGAGTGAGTGAGACGCGGGGCCGGTCTTCATGGAGTTTACAAGCTGGCGGGGGATACAGCCCTGTGGACAGATAACTGTCATTACACGGGCTAAACACTAGCGTAGGGGGAATTCTAGAAGATACAGGGACCCACAGGTATGGCACCAGACTATGGGGTCAGAATAAGATTTCCCCACAGAGGTATGAGCAAAAAGAAACAGGATATGGTCTGTTCCTTTCAAGCTTCCCACAGGGGCCAGGAGCCCCTTTTGCAGGATGTCTTAATAAATGGGACATAAAGGTACCCATTTGTCTAGAGTGCAGTGTTGGCTGCAGACAGTGAACATATGAAATGATGCCCTTAAAATGCCCTTTGGCTCAAAACGAGTCCCCTTCCCTGACCCTAGCTTTAGAAGTCAAAAGGAAGACGATCATGTCATGGGACCCCAAATTACACTCACACTGCAGGTGAAACACTGGGGTGACTTTCACACGCACAGCTAAGAAGGAAGCCAGTTTCCATATGACTGCAAGTGCACAGAAAATCTAGCATGCCGAACAGGAGGAGCAGTGGAGGGGAGTGCTCGCTTAGGAGGGACCCAGGAGCGTGCAAAGCCTCTGTCCTGAAGCTGCTCCCTCTATGTAAGGAGGCCATGAATAAGGTACCCATTCCAAGAACAACAGCAAGGGGAGGGTTAGGAGACATTCTCATCCAATGTGAATATAAAAATCTTAAGAAGAAAACAATACCCACTGCTTTCTGTTCCATTGTCCCAGCTTACTGTGTGATTTTCTGTTAGGAGAACTGTACCCACAGCTTTAATTTGATGCATTTGCTGGATCATGCTTTTTTAAACAAATATAAAGCAGAGAAGAAAAAAAATCCAAGGTAGATTTCAGTTAAACTGTCACCACCACGACTCTCCAATTCACTCCCGTGTAGAAAATGTGCATATGTTTCTACGGAGCATGTGTGGACAGCCCTAGCTCCCTGGAAGAGAGATCTGAGGGAAGGCCATTATGGACGCACAGTGGTCTTAACACAGCGAAACTCCTCTCTTCAGTAGCTTTTTTTTTTTTTTTTTGAGACAGAGTCTTGCTCTGTCGCCCAGGCCGGAGGCAGTGGTGCGATCTAGGCTCACTGCAACCTCCACCTCCCAGGTTCAAGTGATTCTCCTGCCTCAGCCTCCCAAGTAGCTAGGCTACGGGTATGCTCCACTACACCCAGCTAATTTTTGTATTTTTAGTAGAGATGAGATTTCACTATGTTGGCCAGGCTGGTCTTAAACTCCTGATCTCAGGTGATCCACTCGCCTGGGCCTCCCAGAGTGTTAGGATTACAGGCGTGAGCCACTACGCCCAGCCAGTAGCTCTTTTTAAAATAAACTGGGCTGGGCGTGGTGGCTCACACCTGTAATCGCAGCACTTTGGGAGGCCAAGGCTGGAGGATCGCTTGAGGCCATGAGTTCGAGACCAGCCTGGGCAACACAGCAAGACTGCATGTCTCTACAAAAAAGTTTAAAAGTAGCTGGGCGTGGTGGTGAGTGTAGTCCCAGCTACTTGGGAGGCTGAGGCAGGAGGATCGTTTGAGCCCAGGAGGTTGAGGCTGCAGTGAGCCTTGACGGTGCCATTGCACTCCAGCGACAGAGCGAGACCCTGTCATACACACACAAAAAATTAAAATAAAATAAATTGCCTACTTTAAAAATAAAGACAAGGTGGGGCGCAGTGGCTCATGCCTATAATCCTAGCACTTTGGGAAGACGAGACAGGTAGATCACTTGAGGTCAGGAGTTCGAGAACAGCCTGGCCAACATGGCGGAACCCCGTCTCTACTAAAAATACAAAAATTAGGCAAGCCGAGAGATCACAGCACTGCACTCCAGCCTGGGTGACAGAGCGAGACTCTGTCTCAAAAAAATAAAAATAAAATAAAAATAAAAATAAAATAAAAATAAAAATAAGACAATACAGGTGTTGGGGATGGGGTCTGGGAGATGGCTGTCATTTATCTCCAAAATCATGCTAGAAGCTAAATATATAATCATTTTTCCTCCACATTGTTTCCATGGGCTTAGAAGAGGGAAAAAATGGCACTTAGTGTTACTAGGACCAAAAGACAGCTCCTCCTACTAAAAGATCATCCTGGAGTTGCTTAACTGAATATTTATGACATACTAACATTCTTTGGGGGAAAACACGTTTTGAAATAATCAATTAAAAAAAGCAAAGTGATCAATGACAGCTGTTTAAACACCACCTGGAAAAATAGGATTTACTCCACAGCAGCTCCCTGGGTGCAGAGATCTCGGTGCAGATCCCATTTCGCTGACTTGCTTTCTCTCCTTAGACAAATGTGTGTGGCGGGGCTGAGTACCTGCTCATGTCCTTTTCTGGGGATGCCACACATGGCCGGTTTCTGGCCCTCGGGGACAGTGGCTCAGGTCCAGAGGAGAACCCTTACTGGCTGTAGTGTGGTGGGCACAGCAGGGGTGGGCCGGTTCACCTCCTGGCTTTGAAGAAATGGGTTCTCTCCTATGGCATCTGTGATCCCCAAAGTCCTCAATCAAGCAGGAAGGGGGTGAGTCGATGGCTCTTCCCAAGGCCTTCTCCTCCCATGGACGGCTTCTCTGTCCGAGTTCTCTCGCCGTTTCTCCCCCTTTACTCCATCCCAAGAGACACTTGTGAGCTTCAAGGGCATCTTCTAAATATTACATTCACTCAGTGCCCCAAAGAGTACAGCCTGTTCTTAGAACATTGCTCAATTCTTTCTCCTGCGGTAAGGATTCAGTTTGTTTTATTAAGAACTAGTGTGGCATAAGTTAATTCTCAAACAAAAAAAAAAAAAAAAAAAAGAAGTATATCAAGTCTCTTCTTTTGGCATATAGTAGATAGAATTGTTATTATTCTTGTTTCTGTCCCAGAGCTAATACATTCATGACACACTGGCAAAGGATATTTTGAAAAAGCTGTCTATGGCAAATAACTGATTTGTTTCATTTTGTAAAAATGAAGTTCTCCTTTCTGACCCAAGTCGTTTTCTAAATGATCTCAAAGGGCAGGCTGCCTCTTCCAGCGGGAGGCTGAGGCCACGCTGGAACCTCCTTCCGAGGTCTGGACAAGAGCTGTGTGGTGCAGAGGAGGGAGGGCTGGGCCCAGAACCCAGAGGTCTGCCTCGGGCTGGCCTCTCTCTCCAGTCCTGTGACCTCTGGCTGACCAAAGCCTCCCTGGTTCCATCCCTTCATGTCTGAAATAAGCAAGCTATATTTAATAGTTTTCCTTTTGCTCTAAAATAAGATGATTCTGAAATACGACATTAAGTGTGAGGCTGGTTTCTGCTTTGGACCTCACCTAAGGGGTTTTAGTCATAAGCCCATGCGTGGAAACTGGCCCTGCCAAAAAAGAAACATTCTGAATCATTCAAAACCATTAAGAATGTTGGCTCTGACTTCAGAAAGGCAAGATAAACAGACCCGTGCCCAGCGGGAACTCACTTACTGGATGTCTCTGTGTTTTTAACTCATCGGTGCCTGAGTACTTCCCAGGTTCCTTCGAATGGCTTCAATGTTTAATGCTGTCACATTTGTACTATTAACTCCACTTTCATAAAGGCGGGGGCAGGGGGGTATTTAATTTGGTGCTAAGTGCTCATTAATCTTTTTAGTGTGGTCACCAGAACTGGCTTTTTTGCAGCCTCTATCCAAAAGCAGGTTAATTCTCCTGCCCCACACAGGTTATAAAGTAAAGAATAAAGCTTCCCCGCCCAGCCTTTAAAGTCCTTTTCCCCTAAACAATACTCCAAAATCAATGAATCTAGAGATTCTTTGCACCGGAGTGGTTTCCAAATCAATTGACCTCTAAGCTCCAAATGCATTTTGATTCTGCTTCTATTGATCTGAAATAGTAAAGGCTATGGAATTGGGATATGGTTCTGGTTTCTAGTGGAGTTTACCTGAAAAACTAGGATACCTTTGACCATCCATATTTCTAGGAAGCCCTCTGACTATCCATATTTCTAGGAAACCCTTTGACCATCCATATGTGGCTACTTTTTTATACATACAGTACTCATGCAAAATAAACAGAAAAATAAAAGAGTAAATCCCAACTTCCAGGTCACAGTTTACAGCATATCTGGCAACTACGTGGTAGAGTTTAGTGGACCTGCCAGAGTTCTTGTGTATGCCCCAGACATAGGCATACACACACAGAGCTCAAGAAAAGCTGCTCAAGAAAATGACAGTCTTTTTTTTCTTTTTTGGGGGGGGTACTTTCACTGGTATAGAACTAACTGGGCACATAATGGGTAAGGACAAACACTGAAACTTTTTTTTTTAAAGTTAAAAAATTCCAGCTGGGCATGGGGTGGCTCATGCCTGTAATCCCAGCACTTTGGGAGGCTGAGGTGGGTGGATCACCTGAGGCCAGGGGTTCAACACCGGCTTGGCCAACATGACAAAACCCCATCTCTACTAAAAATACAGAAATTAGCCAGGCGTCGTGGTGGGCACCACCTGTAATCACAGGTGCCCACCTGTAATCCCAGCTACTTGGGAGGCTGAGGCAGGAGAATTGTTTGAACCCGGGAGGTGGAGGTTGCAGTGAGCTGAGATCATGCCACTGCACTCCAGCCTGGGCGACAGAGTGAGACTCTGTCTCCAGAAAAAAAAAAAAAAGTTAAAATTTCCATGTTCAGAAAGCAAGAGACACGGTGTTATTTTCTCCAATTCTGAAAGCTCCCAGTGGTGACAGCATCGTTAGCCACGTGTAACATGTGCATCCAGGCAACTGACTAACTGTCACCAGACTTCTCCATGGCCTTACTCGAACTGAGTAAGCTGGTAGTATTTCCTAAGAGTTGTCACTTAGTTGTGAAAACAGAGAGCTTTTTGTTTTTTGGAAAATCCTGATCAGCCGAAATGACTGGGTGGTCAGCCTTGCCCATCTTTTGGCTACTTAGATAAAGGCTTCTTTTCCCAGGCAAGGAGAGAGATGACGGTTAACTTGCTTTTTAGACTGAGGTCATTGCTATTCGCTGGTGTAATGAATAAGCTAGACATTTAAAAACAAAACAAAACAAAACAAAAAACCTCCTTTCAAAAGCAGCCACATTTTTCTCTTCTCTGGAAATGAACAGAACGCGTCATGAACAGAACACGTCATAATTTTTTAAACATCCATCAATGCCCATGAAAAAAATTTTTAAAAATAATCTGAACCTCACTTGTTCATTGCCTACAATATCAATCAATGGCTTAGGTATCTCTCCGTGTTCTATTACTTCTCACCGCTCTTAATTCATAAGGTCAAACAGAATCTTAAAACATCATTAAAAAATTCCCTTCCTTTCCATGTCTCAAGGTATCTGTAAATGGACAGTTTGGGTGTGCTGAAATCAAATGACTGACCAAGGCCCATAACTGTGATCACAGGTAAAATGTTTTTCTGCTTTGCCAAAAATCCGAGTTTCCTTTGCTCTCTCTGTCAAGCTGAAAGAGCCCTCCCAGACCCAGGGGCCAGGTGGAGAGGCCACTCACACCCGCCCGGTGCCGGTCTACCTTGGATGGCCTCACCAGGGCACGGTTCCCGGGGTGGTGACTCAGCTCTGGAGGACCACCTGCTGCGTGGGGGTTGCTGCCTAGCAGGTCACTGCCAGTCACGAGGGCAGAGAGACCCAAAGGATCAGAGAACAGCTCTGAGCAGGTCAAGGGCAGTGCCAGAAGGAAAGCCTTTGTTTACAGAGGGAAAGATCCTGCACCTTGAAGTGAGGCATTAAAGAGTAGAGGGGCTTTGCACCTGCATCCTAAGCCTCTTGGTTCACCACTAAGCCGCAAAGCCACAGGGAGGAAACCACTGGGAATACCATCACAGAAAATGAAGGTAGGGCCACAGGGCGCCTCCCACTCTCAAAGGGAAAAGACGGCCCTGGATCATCTTTCTAAAACACCACTTTGATGAAGTTGCCATGGTTTTCTAAAGTAATAAATGGCAGCCACTACCTGCAAGATAACAGAGTGCATTTGAAACCTTTCCACCACCTAAGTCCAACCCACCTTCAGGGCATTCGCTCTACTTCCTTAGATAAAGCCTCTGCTGGGGTTAAGATGTTCTGTCTCTGCTGCCCCCACTCTGCAGGCTTTCTCCTCCCGCTGGCTGGTGCAGAGAATGGGGGAGCCATTAGGAGCCACAGACACTGAGCTATTCCACATGGAATTCTTTTTATTGTTTGATCTATTTCACATGTACAAAGCTTTGACCTTCCAGTTCTAAGAATTCCTACTTAGAACTGGTAGGTTCTAAGAACCTCCCTGGACCGATTCTGGCACATGTCTCTTCTGAACTCACAGAGCTTGTGCCTTAACAATTTAGAGTCAACTGACTTTGCTGTCCTCTCTAATGTGTTAAGTTTCAGTCCGTGACAAACATTGACAAGACGTGTACCTCATCAGGCACTGTAAAGGGAAAGGACATGACCCCTGCGGCAGAGGTCCACAGTCACACAGACGACAGAAATGTGCCCGATGCCTTCCAGTGTATGTCACAAACGCGTATTTGACAAGGGAGAGCAGAGACTCTGCAGGTGGTGAGTTTTGCCTGCAGCACCACAGAAGTCTTCATTGGGGAGCTCCAGGCTGGATTTTAAAGGAAAAGCCGAATTTTAAAGGAAGAACAGGTTAGACACCGAAGGAAAATGGGGAGGAGTGAATGTTTCAAGGAACACGTATACCAAACAACAGAGTGCATTCTCTCCAGCTCTGCAGCTCGGGGTTCCAGGGTTGGGGGTCCCACAAGGTGGGGAGGAGAAGCAGGCCTTATCACGAAGGGCTTTGCAGGACAGGCCGAGTGTGTACGACGTTTGAGGTGGAATGACAGGGCTACGCCCTGTGGAAGGGGCCGACTGTAGGACTACTTGGAATTGGGAGTTTGACAGGAGAGAGGCACTTTCACAGACATTATCTGGTTTCATCACCACCCCTTCTTGAGCCATATATTTGGCGATTAATTGCGCACTTGTGACATGTTCCTTTCTGCTGTCTGTTCCTTAACGCCCCCTGCTTTTTTGTCTTGTGCCCAGCTGGGCTATCTGTTCCTGGTGGCCACAGAACGATACCTTCTTTAATGGCTCCCACAGTGACCAGCACGTGCCTTAAACTCAGAGCAGGTCAATCAGACTCCTTTTAACTGAAAGTTTAGGATGTGCTTTTGCCACACTCTCAAGTAAGTAAGTAAATTCATCAGCAAATACCAAGTCCTAAAATAATGAATGGTACTTAGGAAACACATAAAGAGTGGTAGAAAACTAGGTGGGCTGGGGTCATCCTGTGGAGGCCCTGGACGGCCCGGCTAAAGCATTTGGAACTCCTCTGTAGAAGTGTTTTGATAAAGAAATGATGTGATTGAAGCTATGCTTAATAAAAGATGAATTTGGCAGTAGGATGGGCTGGAGGGAGATAGTCGCTGTGGTGGTAGAAAGAAGAGGTGAAGAAGTGTTGCCAAGCCAGGTGAGAGCGTTTGCTACCATCTGCACTAGCACGCAGCGCCGTTCCTCTAGGGCCCCTTGAGCTTAAGGTAGTTCTTTTCTGACATCCGTCGCACTTAGGAAGATCACATGGTGATGATGGCTTTTATTCTCCCTCCCTTTCTTCCTTCTAATAATTAGCAAGCAACAGTTATCTGCCAGACACTGTGCTATTACACAAGGGAGAGAGAGATGAAAGGCAGTCTCTACTGTGATGCCTTGTGGGAGAGGAAGAAAAGTATCTGGTTAAAACGCAGCATGTTGAATTCTCTGATATGCCCTCCCTCCCTCTCTCGCCCCCTGCTGGCCAGTCTGTCTTCCATTTCTTTCTTTTTCTTCCAAAAAAAGGATCTGAGGCATAATGAAGGAAGTCAGCTAGGAATGGGGAAGAAGGAAGCTAATCTAATGCGAGGAATCCCTGGAGGAGGTGGCACCTGAGATGACTTTCAGGTGAGCAGGTATCAGCCAGACGAAACCAGGAGGAAGGGAGAAGAGCCGTGCGCAGACACAGGCTGGGGCGGAGGAGTGGGCTCAGTGGCCTCCTGAGACATGAGCTGGAACCTGGAAAATGAGGAGCCATGAAAGAGCTTTAATGAGAGAAAGACAATGACATCTACGCTTTAGAAGGATCGGTCTGGAGACAGCAGAAGGGCTTATCGGAAGGTAGTGACTCTGTAGTCAAAGAGATAGCAAAGTACAGATTTGAGAGATGCCACAACAGACGCATTAAGCCCTGGAGCTGGAATGATATGCACACAGAGAGAGTGAGGGAGTGAGGTCCTTGCTGAAGACCTTTAAAATGAGTTTATTTCACCCAGAAGCTCCAGCAAGGGACACACTCACTGCTTTGTGCTGGCCACGAGGTGGCAGCCTCGCACAGCCATTTTAGCAGAAAATGCGTCCCATCCTCACCAGCGCTCACCACCACGTGGGCAGAGCCACTAAAAAAATTCCACCACGGGGACAGGAGCTCTCTGAGCTTGCCCCATAAACGCGCTTTTCTCCCATAGAAAGCCTCCACAGAAGCAATGAAAAAGTCAGTTGATTTGGGGAGAGAAGCATAAAAGCTCGTGCTCTTCAGAGAGCTCTGGGCTGTTTCAGGGTGGCGGCCGAGCCCTCTGACAACTGCGAAGAGACTGAGACAATACAGGCTGGGGATGAAGCGGTTCGATGAAGGGCATTACCCCCAGCGAGAACCAACTGGAGAACCAACTCGTGGAGAGCTCGGGCCCCATGACTCAGTCTGACCCGACGCTGGCGAATGCTGCTGAGGAACCTGAAAACCTGCAGGGACCCTGTCCCCAGGCCAGCGACAGCCACCCCTCAGGGCCCCTGGTCTCTGTCAGGCAATGCGGGTCATCTGAGGGAGGCTGGGCCACAGATTCCACGTGTAGCTGGGAGGGGTTGCTGCGTCTGGCGAGGCAAGGGCTGCTGTCTAAACTTCCAAGGGAATGATGTGGGCACTCCAGGAGGAAGGGATGCCCTGACCCCGCTGCATATAGTCAAGGGCATGGAGAACCCATCTGACTGTGGCCTTGTGGCCCATCCCCATTCTCTGACGGGCTCATTGTGATTTTCAGCCACTTGCTATTTGCCACTCAGAGGCAAAGCGGCTGCAAGAGGTAGGAGAAAGCAAGAGACTCCCTCACCTGGAATAGAGCATCCACCGTGATCCCAGAAAAGACAAATCCCGTTGCAGGCACTTCAATCCACACAGCAGTCCTGGGGTGAGGGTCCTGTTACCATCCCCATTTCACAGATGAGGAAACTGAGGCACAAAGCATGAAGTAACTTGAACGTGCCGACAGTCACACTGCTAGCAAGGAGCAGAGCTGGAGTTTAGGCCCAGGTGGCCTGACCTCAGAGCTTGTGCACTACCTGCTGCCTGGTACAGTCCACAGAGAGTGGGCCAGTGCCCGGCCCAGAACCACACGCCCTGGGGCTGGAGACAGGTCAGGGCGGCGGAAAGGTGGAGCGCCCTCTCCAGCACTTCTTCCTCACCCCCTGCGGCTTTCTCCTGTGCTCCGACTGCCACCACTTGCTTGGGCAGCCAAGCATGACAAACTGGCCAGCCACCAAGCAGGACTTTTCAGAGGAGGAGTAAAAACCCTTGTATGAATGTACACTCTTCTTGTCACACACAAACGCCCTTCCTTCCACCTTCAAAGGTGATTCTGAGACTGCCCGTTTTTATCTTTGCTTCAGTTGTGCTTGATTTACAGCCTCCTGAGGTTTTTTGTTTTGTTTTGTTTTTTTGTCTCTGTCACCCAGGCTAGACTGCAGTGGCGCGATCTCAGCTCACTGCAACCTCTGCCTCCCAGGTTCAAGTGATTCTCCTGCCTCAGCCTCAGCCTCCCAAGTAGCTGGGATTACAGGCACCCGCCACCACGCCTGGCTAACTTTTTTTGTATTTTCAGTAGAGACAGAGTTTCACCATGTTGGCCAGGCTGGTCTCGAACTCTTGACCTCAAGTGATCTGCCCGCCTAGGCCTCCCAAAGTGCTGGGACTACAGGCATGAGCCACGCGCCCGGCCTCCCTGATGTTTTTAACTAACATTGCTAGTGGTTTAAGTTGGGCACCGACAAGTATTAGAACGTAATTGCAGAGGTCATGTTGTTTGAACACCGGAACTTCAAGGCGTGCTTGAACCACCTGATCAAAGGAGAAGGGACTGAGGACCAACAGGAGTGGGGCTAAAGGCATCCTTCTGCTCCAGTTTCCTGTGAACCCGCTCCTCTGAGGAAAGGAGTAGTCCCCACGAAGACACAGGATCCTTCTGGGGGTCCTCCTTGGCCACGTCACACTTCCAGACTGTGTGGCGGGACACTGACCACCAAGCCCACAGATGTGGGTTTTAAAGCTACGCCTTCAAATCAGCAACTCCCTTTCCTCATGAATATTTTAGTGTGTAATATAGAAGATGTTTACACACTGAATTAAAGCACATGCCACTGAATCTTCCTGCTGGAATTATGGGGGGTGGGAGGAGATGGAAAAAAAATCAATGTTTCAAAGCAGTCCTGATGTGCTAAAAATATCTCTCACTTCTCCTTTCATCTGTCTGGTCATTGTCCCAGACGCAAGCTCAGCACAGCCTCGCCCATACAACATGTCGAATCGCTGTCTACCTCCATTTCTTAATCGGACAAAGAAAGAATATTCTTTTTTTTTTTCCTTCCTCAGACATTAGTCCAAGATTACAGACTAGGATATAGCAACCTATTATTCAAGAACAGCTTTTAAAGGTAGCTGCTTCAGACTGGCACTTCGGGAAAACTTTGAAAGTAGACTTCTTTTTTTTTTTAATGCTTATTTTAACTATAGATTGGTGATAACGATTCAACCCCAGAGATCCAGCTAACTGTTGGCACAGAAATTCTTAACGCTACTCTCAAGCAAATAAGATCTTGTAAGGGGAAACTCCTGCAAAATATACCTTGTGAACAAGCTGCTCGCACCTCCTCTTGCAGCTGCAAAGATATTCTACTCTATTGCTTAACTCGTGACCTTGAAAAAACTCCACCTTTCCTGCCAGCAGCTCCACTGCATCCACCTGTCCCTACAGGTAGTAAAAGATTAGACAAAACAGAACCACGTTTACACAACACACTTCCGAGCCTCTCTTCCTTCTAGCCCGTCCCACCCCCACTCCAAGGTCGAAGTTCATTTCTTGCAGGCTTCACTTTTCAGGATTAACCAACATTGTGCTTTTTCATCCTGCTCAACACCAGTCCTTTGGCCTCGCAGTGCTCGCCTGTGTGCGACACGCTGCAGCCACCAGGTCATCTTTAGACCCAGCTCCATGTCAAGTCCTGTTATGGTCCCTCGGGCACATTGTCATGCTCCTGGGCACCTGAAAACTGACAACTGGTTTCACATTTCTTACAATTTGCTTTTCTGGTCTATCCTTATTTATTCCCCTCACAGTGACATTCACAGGAAGAGGAAGTGGCAGGCAGTCTCTTGGGGACGGGTCTCTCCTGAATACCTGGCCGGATGCCCTGGGCTGGGGAACCTCACAGGGGCTCATCAAGAGATTCCAGGAGACAGAGTTCGAGACCAGCCTGGCCAACATGGTAAAACCCCGGCTCTACTAAAAATGTAATAATCAGCCAGGCGTGGTGGCTTGCACCTATAATCTCAGCTACTTGGGAAACTGTGGCAGGAGAATTGCTTGAACCCGGGAGGCAGAGGTTGCAGTGAGTCGAGATCATGCTACTGCACTCCAGCCTGGGCAACAGAGCTCTCAAAAAAAAAAAAGACATTCCAGAAGACTTCTGAAATGGAAGTAGCCACCACACAGCTGCACCTGCCACCTCCTTCCCCACTCCAGGGCCTTTGAAATGTGCTGCTGTCTCTATGCCGAGAGCTCTCACCCCTACCCCCTGCACCCACACATTCCTGCTCATCCCTTAGCTGAGACCTTGGAAATCACCTCCTCAGGGGACCACTGGGAAGAAGGTCCTTTTCATCTGAGTGCCTTCCCCTCAGGGCATGATTTTTCTTGGGCCATTTTTTTGGGTATGTGTTTACTTAGGTTCCATGATGACAGAGACCATGCCTGTGTTTTCATCACTATCGTCTTCACCTCACTGCCAACCAGTGCCTGGCACACAGTAGGTGTTCAAGAAGGGTTTGCTGAATAAATGGATGAACAATGACATCAGCCTACTTTGACCTCTTGAGTTCCTCTGATCTCTGAATGTTCTGGAGCAAGGACCTTTAACAGCATCTCCATCTCTTCCTGGCCTTGCTGCCCCCCCCAGTAAAACCATAATACTTGCTGGTATAGCCTCTTCCTGCAAATAAAAGTATAAAAGGAGTTCAGAACGGACACTCCAAACAAAGGGATTTATGACCTTGGTCTCATGTTCTCTTGTGGTGGTAAAATTCACTTTTCTATGAAATTAAAAATTCCTCCCTTGAACAACATTGCCAGAGGTCCCCAGAACAAGGCAAAACTGGGTACTCAAAACTTTTTAAGTTTAGGAAACGCTGCCTGGAATCTCTATTTCTCCCTCCTCTGGTTGCATTCTATTCCTCAGGTTATGTGCTTATGAAATTCGTATCTAGCTCTGTGCCCAAAGATGCTTCCAGCTCGCTTGCTTCCCCTGCTCCCTGCTCCCCGCAGGCCTGCGGAGAGCACCGCCCCAGTCTGCTATTAAGATCTGCTCAACTGTTTAATTGCACAGCCCTTCCCAGCAGCAACCTCTCCACAGCCTCTCACTTGCCAACCAACTGGCCGCCCACTCACATTCTCTTGCTGGCTTGCTCACTGCCCAAACACACACCCCTCCCCCCAGTTCATCTCTTACCCACTAACACAATGAAGATCCGACTTATCCAATTTGCTGACGTACTTTACCTGAAGCCCCACCCACCCCCCTCCACTTTTCCAGAGTTCTACCCACAAGAAAAGGAAAGCAGCCGGCCTGGTCTAAATACAAAAGATTTACTGTCAACACCTTGAAAATTGGAAAGGGTCCATTACATGCCAGCATCAGACTTTTGGTGGAGAAGTGCAGTGGTGGGGAGGGTAGGAAGGTGCTAAGAAGAAAAGACGAAGGGGAAGAGGGAGATGAAAATCCATCAGTCCTCCCTCTGAGTCTAGTTGGCCAGGACAAGGACGACACAGGACTTTTGTGAAAGATTCTGTAAATATTTCGGAGAGTTGCCTCGAGAATATCCACATGGCGGTACATAGGGCATAAAATCTGGGTTCGAAGACCTGAGCCTGAGTCCCGGCTTTCCACCTGCTAACCACATCCCTGCCATGAGGGCAGGCTGATGTTTCCTGGTCAGTACAACAGGGATGCAGAAATCTATTTCCCAGAGTTGCCGGGAGGATCAAATGAGGTTATGTGTGTGAAAGCATCTTGTAAACTGTAAACACTAGACATGGTATACATTAGTTTTTGGTGTTACCCAGTAGGTCATTTCTCTCTCTCAAACATTTATTCTCTATCATGTGTCCGGGTGTTTATCCAAAAGTAAACACTACGTAATCATGGCATCATGATTTTGTTTTGTTTTTTTTTTTTGAGACGGAGTCTCACTCTGTTGCCCAGGTTGGAGTGCAGTGGCGCAATCTCTGCTCACTGCAACCTCCGCCTCCCGGGTTCAAGCAATTCTCCTGCCCCAGCCTCCCGAGTAGCTGGGACTACAGGCGTGTGCCACCACACCCAGCTAACTTTAGTATTTTTAGTAGATGGGGTTTCACCACATTAGCCAGGATGGTCGAGATCTCCTGATCTTGTGATCCGCCTGCCTCGGGCTCCCAAAGTGTTGGGATTACAGGCCTGAGCCACGGTGCCCGGCCCTAATCATAGCTTTTAAGGGGTCAATGCAAGCCAGGGAAGATGGACAAAAAGAGGAATTACAGAACACAGTATGACACAACTGGGTAAGCAGAAAGGGCTGTGGAAGCACCCAAGGGGCACCTAGCCCAGCCCTTAGGAGTCAGCAGAGGCTGCCTGGTGGAGATTTCATCTGAACAGTGTTCTGAAGGGACAGTAGCCATTGGCCAGAAAGAGGGAAGGAAGAGCTTCCAGGCAGAGGGCAAGCATGATGGGCTTCATTTGGCTGCACCAGAGATCAACAAACAATGGTAAGGATGGGGGGAGTCCTGAGAGGTAAGACCAGATCATGAAGGGTGTCTTGAGCCCTGTCAAGACATTATGAGGTCAACCAAGCAACAATAACATCACAAGACAACAGGTTTCTTTCTGGGTCCTGACAGTGTATGTAAGTTATGCGGCTTGAACTTACTGGACGGCATTAATGAGCTTCTGTTCATGTCTAATAAGGAAAAAAGAGGGTTCTATAATGGGTTATGCCACATTTTTCTTGGTAGTTGGGACAGTTGCTTTGTTAATTGCCTTTTTTGAACATACTCTCCTATACCCACAGCACATTTGCTGGAGTCATGGGGGTGGGGTGTGATGATCTGCTCTATTCATGAGCTGTGGCCAGGTGATCCAGCACAAAGATGCCCAGCTGTGGGGAATACATTCATTCTTCCCTAACACATTAAAACCACAACCAAGGAAAGCTGGCTGGATAAAACTGAGTGGCCCCAAGGATAAAAACACCTCCAACACGAGTCATTTATTTATGAAAAGTGAATAGGATACAAATTAAAAGCTTGGGCGCAGGAGCCAGACTGCTGTGACTTGAATCCTGGCTTCTCCATTTCCAACTTCCCCCAGCCTCAGTTGTCTATCTGTAAAATGGGTCTCATAGTAGGATCTGCCACACGGGACTGTGTATTAAAAGAGATAATCAATATCGAGTATTTGGCACAGTGCCTGGCACATGGGGCTCCCAACACATGGTGTTGGTGGTGTTCCTATTTGTTGTTTTTCTCTTGTAGCAATGCTGAATCCAGTCTGCTCCCACTTATAGTTTACATGATGGAAGAATTAGAGACTTGAATACAGAAATGAATTATCCCTGTTAACCCTAACCCCAGAACATTGAGGCCACAGGAAATACAACCGCAGTGACCTGGACTTCTGCGTTAGTCATGATCAGAACGTATTAGGTCACAGCTAGTCTACGCTTTATCACATGGTGGTGACATTCCAGTTTCATATGAGAGGGCTCTCAGTTAAGTAAGTGCACTGAAAATGCATACTGGAAAACACCCGTGATCTATCTAAAACATTGTTCCAGTGCCCTCGTTTTTTTGTTTTGCTTTGTTTTTTTAAATCCCAGAGAGCAATACCATAGAATATTTCATTAGACCTTTTTATTCAAGATCCATCTTAAAAAGTTGAGGCTGTACCTCAAATATCTTTTATTTTCCTTGCTGACTTGTTACATGACCCCCACTGGCCTGTGAATATATCCAAAGATTTTTCTGTGTTTTAATCTGAACTCACTTTGAAGCTATTTATATGTTTGGCATGGTAACACAATGGAGGTAAACACCATGCAGGTCTGACTCAGCTTTGAAAGCAGCTTTCTGAGTGACACCTTCCTCAGGATTCCCTGAGCTAACTTTATGGGATCTGGTAAGTAACTTCATATTCACTCCATAGCACTTACGATCTCCCAGTCATTTCCTGCAGATCTAGCCTGGAAGCTAAATTTTAAAACTAGCTGTGAATTTAGAAGATGATTCATAAGCTCTGTGCATACCATGGTTATGACTGGTGGAAGGCAGAGATTCTTACATCAGTCTTCTTTACATTTTAACAGCAAGGAAAATAACAGGTTAGAGGAGTACTTTGTATCTACCCTCCCTTGCTTCCGGCAAATTAATGAAAGCCAAATAAATTGCAACACTTTGATATCTGTGTCTCCGTAACGTTAAAGACAGCCCTGGGCTGCGAGAGATGAACGTGGTAGGGCACCTCCGGGCCAGCTTCCCAGTGGAGCAATGGTATTGGAGAGGTGGACAACGTGGGGAGGCTGAGGGAGCTAGATCTTCGAAGGCAAGAGAACAACATGGTGCATCAGGCAAGCAACAAGCTCTTTTTGCAGCATAAAAGCAAGAGGGGAGGGTGGCAGGGGAAAAACTCAGGTTATTTTATTTTTTTTCTGAAAACCACTTGCTGAAATAGAATGCCTCTTCTGAATACTGATGTCATTAGACTATCAATTTAGGTTATATTAAATTTTTTCAGGATAGCTATCCTTAAATTTCAAAGCATTTACTGGCCAGGTTTCTAAAGTGTGATAGCATCATTCACCAGGAAGCAGGGAATTTAGAATCGAGGTGACATCGGACCACAGAGTGAGTCTCTGGGGTAGAGGCGGGAATATGCTCAGTAAGGCAGCTGGTCAGCCGTAAGGCTGCCCGGGAGTGAGGCTTCCTCTGCAGGGTCTCACGGGTGCCTTCTCATGCCTTTTACTGGAGCCATATCTAATGACTTTAAAAGGTTAACCCTGGATCTGTTCTGGTGAACTTCATCCATGTTTGTAACATCCTGGAAAGTATTTATTCTGAGAAGCTGGAAACAAAAAAAGATCTTCCCAGATTTCTGAAAATGGGGTGGATACTGACCTACATTCAGTGTTCTAGATTAAAATCACAGATTTTGGATAGAGAAAGTATTCTCTGTAATCTAATAAAACCAACTTTTTTTTTTTTTTTTGAGACAGAGTCTCGCTCCATGGCCCAGGCTAGAGTGCAGTGGCACGATCTCGGCTCACTGCAACCTCTGCCTGTCGGGTTCAAGCGATTGTCCTGCCTCCTGCCCCAGCCTCCCAAGTAGTGGGGATTACAGGCATGTGCCATGACGCCCAGCTAGTTTTTTATATTTTTAGTAGGGGGGGGGGGTCTTGCCATGTTGCCCGGGCTGGTCTTGAACTTCTGACCTCAGGTGATCAGGCCATCTTGGCCTCCCAAAGTGTTGGGATTACAGGCGTGAGCCACCATGCCTGGCCAAAACCAACATATTTTATGGATAGGAAATTGAGGCTTAGATGGGGGGGGGAGAAAAAACATTACACAGATTAAACCACAGCTAATGTCAGGTGGTGACCAAAGCAAGTCACCACCAATGGTCACCATTGCAGGCTGTGGGTTTTTCCGTGTGGCTGGTTGTATGCTGCACCAAGAGGCAGACACAGTAGGCCAGTTTCCTGTGCAGACCCAGTTGCAATCCCATCTCTAAGCCAGGATGCTATTAGGTCTCAACAACCCATGGGAATTTAGGGTGCTCAAGATTTAGGCTGGAAAGAGGTGACTAAGCTCCTTGATCTAAGGTCTATGCAACTGGCCACTCACTGTGGACCAGGGACATTCAATGCCAGACAGCGGTAGGGCTGGTCTGGGGCGACAAGCCAGATCCTGGGCAAAGCAGCCTTTCTGCTAAGGGTTCCCTGGCAGACCATGACGATGGCCTCTTGCAAATGTGACCTGACGGTGGCAAAAGTCTTCTTTCAAAGCCCATTCCTAGGGCCTGCCGTTTCCCCAGCACTGTGTCCCAGGAAGCCCCCTTGCTAGCCATATTCATAAAGTTAAACGACTAAAACATGTTTTGGAAAGTAGTTTCTCTTGGTATTTTAGTGTGTTGTTTACTCTCTTACTGTACTAATAATATAAATTGCTAAAGGCTTCCTGGAAATCAAAACTACAAATTAGAGAAAAATAGGGTTAGAGAAAATGTCTTTGATAGTCCACTTTGAAATTCAAATAATGATTTGAGAAGTTTAAGAATTATTACGTGAATAGATGGTAAAGTGACAGAATATTAATTGTAGAATCTAGCCAGTGTATTTTTCATAATAAAATATTGGAAATAAGTATTATCGCATCTTCTGTGCATACCAATGTCCAACAAGTTCATGGGCTCCTACCGCTGGATATAACAGCAAAAAGTCTTGAAATATAAAATAAAGGAAGCACCACAAATTAAACAGGGAAAGATACATGACTCAAAACATGATGGGGGATTTACTTTGTGAAACAAAGTCCATTTGGATCTTTGTTTCACACTTTTTTTTTTCTTTTTTAAAGACACAGGGTTCTTGCTCTGTTGCCTAGGCTGGAATGCAATAGCATGATCATAGCTAACTACAGCCTCAAGCTTCTGGGCTGAAGCGATCCTCCCACCTCAGCCTCCCAAGCAGCTAGGACTACAGACACATGCTACCATGCCTGGCTAATTTTTAAATTTCTTTGGTAGAGGTGGGGTCTCACTGTGTTACCCAGGCTTGTCTTGAACTCCTAGCCTCAAGTGATTTTTCCACCTTAGCCCCCCGAAAGCACTGAGATTACAGGTGTGAGCCACTGTGCCTGGCCACATCTTACTTCTAATTTGGTGAGTTTAATGTTAAAAAGGAAACTTTAAAAAAAAATAGATGAATATTTTCTAACTTCTGGGTAGGAAGGAATTCCTAAGCCTGAGGTAACAGAAGTTACACAGGAAAAAAAAAAAAAAAAAGATAAGATAACTTACTCCACTACATAAAATGTAAAGGTTCTCATGAGAACACATGGACACAGGGAGCAGAACATCACACACCAGGGCCTGTGGGCAGGTGGTGGACTATGGGAGGGATAGCATTAGGAGAAATACCTAATGTAGATGATGGGTTGATGGGTGCAGCAAACCACCATGGCACGTGTATACCTATGTAACAAACCTGCACGTTCTGCCCATGTATCCCAGAACTTAAAGTATAATAATAATAATAAAATAAAGGTTCTGTATTTCCAATAAAGTATAAGCAAAATTAAAAGTCAAAGAAGCTGGGAAAAATATTTACCCCAAATATCATATATATACACACACACACACATAGTTATAAATATATAATAGAAACAGTCACACCCTAATAGAAAAGTTGATAATGGACATGAACAGAACATTTACAAAAGAAAACAACAGGCTGATGCACACAAGAAGAAAGTTCAGCGTTACTGGTAGAGATGAAAACATGCCACATGCCTGACATGGAGTGAACATTCATTAAATAGCTTCTGAGTAGATGAACCAAAAAGAATGTAACCTTTTTGTCTAAAGATAAAAAAGAGAGAACACTCAATGCTGATGAAGATATGGAGAGAAGGACATTTCATACTTTGCTAAAATGTGCAGAACTTGGTTCAAGCTTTCTAGAAAACAATTTAGCAAGGTATACCAAGAATCTTACAGTTAACCTCCTTTTACTCAAGAAGTCCACTGTAAGGAATCTCTCCTAAGGAAATCATTAAAAATATGCCCAAGATTCATGCATTTAAAAGGTTAATTACTATAATAAAAAATAGTTTTTAAAAACTGGAAGCAAATTAGACACTCCCAAATTAGAGAATTAGCACCATTAGAAATATTTTAAAGGCATTTTAAAGCATAGGGAGAACATGCCTGTTTTAAAAGTGGGATAGAAAGTGTCTATACAGGCTGGGCGTGATGGCTCACACCTGTAATCCCAGCACCTTGGGAGGCCGAGGTGGGTGGATCACCTGAGGTCAGGAGTTCGAGACCAGCCTGACCAATAGGGTGAAACCCCGTCTGTACTAAAAATACACAATTACCTGGGCGCGGTGGCACGTGCCTGTAATCCAAGCTAATTGGGAGGCTGAGGCAGGAGAATTGCTTGAACCCAGGAGGCAGAGGTTGCATTGAGCCGAGATTGTGCCACTGCACTCCAGCTTGGGCAACAAGAGCGAAACTCCATCTCAAAATAAATAAATAAATAAATAAAGTACCTATACAGAATTATGCTGATTCTGCAAATTGTGTGTATGTAGGAAAATGCTGGAAGGAAATACACAAGACCCTAATAGAGCTTTGAGGATTAGAGGTAATATGTGGAATCGAAAATAGTCAAATACAGTCCATAGAAAGAGAGAGAGGTGGGTGGGGGGGATGGGGAGATGTGGGTCAAAGGGTATAAAGCTGGAATGATGTCAGATGAATACATCTAGAGATCTGCAGTACAGCATGACCACAGTGAAGATACTATTTCTAAGTGCATTTTAGGTGGGCTTAACACACATGCACAAAAAGGTAACTGTGAGATGGTACACTCACAGCTTGAGTGTAAGTTATTATTTTGCTTTGTACATGTTATATCAAACCAGCATGTTGACACCTGAAATATATATGATAAAAAATAAAGGAGGTTTTATTACAAATGAGTCAAGAATAGAATGAGAAACACCATATAAAAAATTAGAAGAGTGATCCCCTGCTTTGGAGACAGGTCTCACTCAAGTCCTTATCCACATGGCCCAACTGCCCACTGGCTCTGTCTCTGCCATTGACTCTGTCTGTGTACTGACATGTCTGAATGCCACCTATCCCCCCTCACACCTGGGCCCCACCTGTTCCCCCTCACAGCTGGGCTTCCTCTTGGACTGCATTTTGTGGTGAATGATGCCACTTGATAACCTTGGCCACTCTGCCTGCGTCACCCTCCCCCATTTCTCCCCCGAATCCATCACCACCTGTGTCCTGACCAAAGCTTTCCATTTGGCCTCCTTGCCTCGATGGCCTGTCCCCCATCCGCACCCCTTCGAGTCACTCTCTTCACCGCAGCCCGCCTGGCCTTTCTGAAGTGCACATCTGACTTTTGTCAGGCTCCTGGGTGGAAATCTTCAGGCAAGCAAGGGGCGGCATTCACACCTCTGTTAACAAGCACTGCCAAGTCTGCATCTCCCATCACCCCTTCCCCACACACACAGGTCTGCGCCTCTGGACAGGCTGCCCCACCTGCCTCCCATCTAACTAACTCTGTCAAGCCTGTCTATTGGGGTCAATTGTGACTTCGCCTCCGTTGGAAGCCGCGTGGGGTGGCGGTTGAGTGTTACAAGCCCTGCGCATGCTGTTTTTATGCTCCCATGGCACTCATTACACACTGTGACTCTGTTTTTGTATCTTTGTCTCTTCTACCAGACCGTGAGCACCTAGCCAAGTAGGCCCTCAGGGTTTGTAGAATGAATGAATGAATGAATGTTTCCACCACCCCAGCAGACTTATCTGCTTTCATCCTGAAAGAGGTATCAAACCAAGATTTTGTAGCTTCCCCCAGTTAGCTGCTGAAGTATTATATCATCCTCACAAGTGAGACAGTCATCCTTATGTATTAATCACCCAGCAAATTCATGTATTATATACCGTCTGTCATGACACTATCGCTGGTTTTATTTGAACCTACTTACTCCTGCTAAGTCTCTCACAGGAACGTTACTCGTATCACTAAACACAACGATCATCTCAAGTACTGTGCACCAGGCAGTGTGGAAGGCCCTAGGAATATAAGGATAAACCAGACTGTTACTACTTAAAGGCCATTAGCAAGAAATCCTCCAGCCTTGTGTGGAATAAAATCCTCAGTTGCCTTATCTTTTCCTGGAAGGGCGTGTAATTTCTGTTGCTTGTGTATCAGCTTTTCACAATTGTCCAAATTCTTTTTTCAAGTGTGACTCAAACAGGACACAATGATGAGTCTGACAAACACTACGTCTTGTTTTCTTACCCTTCTATGTCATACTCCTTTTAATATACCCAAGAATCATGACTATTTTTTTCCCGCAACAGCCTCACAGCATTGACTTTAAGTTTAGCTGATGAGTGAGAAAGGCTGCCATTTTTTAAAAAACGATGTTTCTTTTGTACTCAACCATGCTATTTAAAATCTATTCCTACTACATTTCTTCTGCTAATGTAGAATCATTTTTCTGCTTTGTTATAATTGTTATGAATTATACTTCTGGAGTTGAGATGATTTTGATTCCTACCTAATGTGGTAGCGTGCACAATAGAAAAATGAAAAGGGAGTTCATAGTTTTATGTTTTGCAAAAGGCATAGACAAATATATGTATGAAAACTCAGCCCAACTGCTTAATGTTGAGTCTTCGGCCCTCTACCTGAATTCACAACGTACTTTACAAATACTCGTGGCTACATGTTGAGGGATTCTGGGCTATCAGTTTGGAGACTCTGGTATTAACCATGCTCTTTATTTATTATTAGTCATGTATTTTCCCCACCCTTTGTCTTTGGCTTTGCACCCCCACCTAGCAACCACAATGACTTCTTTTTGACCTGGATGGCTCGTCTTTTTACATAACAGTGTCTCCTGGGAAGCTTAAGAACAGCAGAGTCACAGTGAGGGCTTAGTCCAGGGCAGCCTTCTTAACGTGGGGTACATGGATGTCCTTCTTTGGGTCTGTAAATGGGCAGGCACATGTTTGCATACAGGTGTGGGAAAAGGATTCATGGCTTCCATCATAATCTCAAAGGGATCTAGCACCCTGGAAAGGTTAACAACGCTAACTCCCAGGCATTCAGACACAGCACAGCACAGCACAGCACACTGAATAAACAGCCCCAGCTTGCCTGACTCAACCTTCTACTAAGTCACCTCCCAAGAGAGCAAGAAATTCTATAGTAATTATACACCAACCATCTTCTGGAAGGCAACTTCGCTCACCACTATACCACCAACACACCAAACATCTTTTGAATAATGAAGATCATAATTTGAGGGTGTGATTTTGGGGGGGGATCTGGCATATATGACATTATATAGAGGCCATAATCTAACACTTTAAATATCAAAGCTATCTTTTCTCGGTTTCTGCTTTTATCCATGTTTTATATACTTTCTTTGTCCTCTTCTGATACTTTTAGCTTATTTGATAACCCTGGTTGAGAACCAAAGCATCGTGAATCACAAGTTTCTCTACATATTAACATTTTGTTAGAAGCTCAAAGCACAAGTCTTTCATTAACTGTTGATCATTATATTATTTTTGCCAGAATATACTGGTGCCTTGTATACTTGAGTTTTAATAGCATTACAGATATCATTTTAGTGTACATATGTCAAAACCAAAACTGCCTTTATGTCAATATGCTGCAAAAATCTATCAGAATATATCTTAATTCTTAACTTTCATTGTCTGTGGGTTGTCTTTTATAATTATTATCACATCCACAGTATTTTCTGTAGGTAAATATGAAATGTATTATAAACGAACTGGGGGAAAATGCTCTTTAAAGCGTTTCCCTAGACAAAGCACCATTTAGGTGTTAGAAGCAAGAACCAGTGAAATCAGAAATTGCTGTCATACATACTCACCAGTGAACGGGCGTACAGAGGATCCCCAAGCGCAGGACTTGTCCTGGAAGCAGAGGACTGGATTCCATCAGGAAAAGAGGCAAGTAGAAACACCAAATGCCGGTGCTCCCTTTCCCCAGCTCATCTTATTTGCAGGCACACAGATTTTGGAATCCTCCAGGACTAACAATAAAAACCACACTAGGTTGTTTTCCTAATTCCTATGAAATGAGTCAGTAGGTCAAACAACTTATCCACTCCAGAGAGAGAACAATTCCTTGAGCTACACTCCCTGTTTCCAGTAACCCTATTCCCTGTCTGTGCCCCTGGATAAAAGTGCTGCCAATAATGCATGGAGAGCCCCCCGGGTTCTGAATTAGACACATCGTAGACATTGCCAGAAAGTTAGTTGCCTTCATGGGATAGTTTCCCTTATGAATATTTAGGAGGAAAAAAGTCCAGTTAAGAGTAACATGAGGATCAAGTTTCTTCATTTAAAGAGTCAGCATAACTTTTTCTCTATCGAGACCATTTATTTCTTTCATATAGGAGGACTGAATGATGCTGAAAATAAATACAGAAAAGTGATAACTGTACCTTTAAAAGCCCCCACAAACCACTTCCTTCTGTAAAACACCCTTTCCTCCTCCAAAGGTCTAGTATATTCACAAGATTCACTGATTATTCAATGAATCCATACTCTTAAAAACCCTTCACAGTTGTCTGTGCGTCCTGCAGTTCCATACTCTGTATCATATAAAGCAGAAGGTGTTTAAGAGCTTGCTAGCCGTCATTTAAATCCATGACTCAAGACGACCAACACTGGGTTACCAATAATCTTCAGAAACTACCACCTACTCACCGAGTGTAACATTTCTTGTAGTTAGCGACCTCTGCTTAGGAAATCACCAGCTCCTGGCAATGAATCCATACTTCCAAGAACTCACACATTCAGGCAAATATATGGACATACAGCTCTAAATATAGATACAGAGAGGTCTGCCGTGACAGTTCAGTAGGAGACTGGAAATACTTTTGCTTTCTGTATCGATAGTACTTTCTTTCCTTTTTAAAGAGAAGGTTTCGTTTTGATCTTGAGAAATTCTGATAAAACCACCAACTGAAAACCTGCCATTATAAAGGAGGGATTTCACAACGTTCATTCCAAAAAACTGTGGCTATTCATTTCTGGAAGTGATTCACTGCAGAAGAATCGCTGTTTGGGGGTGGAGGGAGCGTTGATTTTTAGAAGCCAGCCTGCCCTCTGAGAAGTGAGCAGGAACCTCTGAGATGGCAGCCACGTGCCTTCTGACCCCCAGCCCTGCTCCCTGAATCACCACCCCTCGAGATGACACGCAGTGACCAATTTCCTCTTAAAACTCCCTTCTGTTCAAAAACCCTATGATCCATGCACCCTGTGTCTAATCCTCTGCGATGGGGCCAGTCTGCAGATCCGTCTGGGCGGGCTGCGGTAGCATTCTCCACCTGCCAACACTCAGTTGCTGGTGAGTAACCAGCATACGGACTCTCACTTCCTGTGAGTATTTCTGAAAGAGCTTATGATATTTCCTTCAAAAAAAAAAAAAAAATTGTGGGGAGGAAAGCCACTCAGGGAGGAGAAGCAACTTCAACAAGCAAAGCTAAAAGCATGCAACGTGATCACTGTTGACCAGACACGCCTAATTTTAATTTGGTTTCTCAACCCCTGTGTAATTAAGACAGCCCAAAGAGAACAGCATCAAGAGGAAAAAAAAAAAAAAAAAAAGACATTTCACAAATGCTTAGACCTTCAGTGCGCGTGACCAGAAAAGTAATTTTAAGATTCAAGCGAACCAATCTGAGGCTGGTTGGAGCATTAACCCTTCAAGGAAAGAGAAAGAATTATTTTTGTTTGGCCCCAAATTTCAAATACGGAATTCATCTTCCCTACCAGGAACTGAGATACCAAAAATCAGCCTCTAAATACCATCCTCTGGGCTTGTAAGATGAAAAAACTTTTTCAGATTTGTCCATCACAGGGGTAGAAAAATACCTATTTATGAGATCCAGCCACATTAACAGAGCAGCCGACATGGTGTTCACACTCAGGCACCCTTTGAAAACCGGCCACTAAGGCTAAAATGTGACATTTTGTATTTCTCTAGGCTGTAGCCAAACCTGTTAATTTATGTTAGAGAGAAGAGCAGCATTTCTTGACAACTGGGCAAAATGAGTAAGAAAACTTGCTTTCATCCCACCTTACAGAGTATCAATGGTGACAAAGCTCACTTTCTGAGATTAGTAGACGTTTTGCTGAAAGAAAGATTTTTCAGAGCCTGTCCTTCAGCTTCAGGCTGTGAATGTGCTTCCAACTTGGGGCCTCCATGTGCCTGCATGGTGGGGAGGGGGGCTCTTGAAGGGGGAAGGAGGAAAATACAAGCTTCTACTTAATGGGGACTGAAGAATAAAACAAATCACCCAAATTCACACCTGTATTTTTCACACAATCCATGGAAGCCCTTAACTTGAAACACGGCAGCACTTTGCCACTTAGACCCCAACTCTTTTATTTCGCATTTTTGGATGTGAAATTCTGGAAGGGAATTTTCACTTTTTTTTTTTTTTTTTTTTTGAGACGGGGTCTCACTCTTGTCACCCAGGCTGGAGTGCAGTGGTGCGATCCTGGCTCACGGAAGCCTCGACTTCCTGGGATGTGATAAGCTTTTACCATCTTTACCAAACTGATATTTTAACAAGAAGAGTATGGAAATCATTTGCCTGATACACATAATTGATTGATTGATTGATTTTAGAGGCAGGGTATCACTTCATCTCAGCCTCCAGAGTAGCTGAAACTACAGGTAAGTACCACCATGCCCAGATAATTTTTTTTTTTTTTGGTAGAGATGACGCCTTGCTATGTTGCCCAGGGTGGTCTCTAACTCCTGGCCTTTAGCAATTCTCCCGCCTTGGCCTCCTAAAGCACTGGGGTTACAGGCATGAACCACTGTGCGCAGCCTGCATGATGTAATCTCCAAATTGAGGGTGAGTAAAAAGTAGCACCTATAACTAGAGGTAAATTTTTAATTTAAAACAACTACACTACACAATAGTCATCTCCTCAGCCCTTGCCCACGAGATCTTATGAACCTCCTCAATAGAAAAAAAGGAATAGTCTGTGATAGGATCAAAGGAACAAGAACCCTTTACATGGAGAGTAATTTTAAATAGCTACAATTTTTGAGCTTGTCCGTTGATACCGAGCTCAGCAAAAGAAAAAGCAGTGATTACAGGCCTGACCACTACTCAATGATTAGAATATTCACTCTTCTCTATTACTTAGAAGGAAGCCCCCCTCTCCCACTATGTCAGGTATACACACAAGTGCACAGCTCTCAGTGTTTCTGTGTAATTTGTTCCTGTTTCAGACAGCTTTCCAGAAAAGTTCCTCTTAAATCCTGGGTGGCCAATGCAGAGGTTTTAAAAAGAGGAAAGTAGAACAAAACAACAAAAAGATCATGAAATAGAAGCTTGGGGAGAGGGGAGCAAAGAGAACATGAATCTAACAGATGCAGCAGTTGCAAAAAAGCTGCTATCCTTTAGAAACTCCTGTTAATTTGGGGACCTAAAGGGAGCTATTTCTAAGGCTGGATGTTAAGAATGTGATGAAACCATGGAGGCTGTCCAGGTCCTTGCTATGCTGTGGACACCATTCAAGAGTTAGAGAATCCACCCTCTCCAAACAAAGTAAAACCCCATGACAAACGTCCTTCATGTTTAACATTTACTCAGTTCTCTTTTAAACAATGAAATGGAGCGCACTCTTTCGTGGCACTTTTATAGGCAGGAGAGAGAGTGGTCTCACAACGGAAGGGCACCAGCCACTGAGAAGTCCTAAGGCCGTGTTTGAGTTCTGGCTCATCTTTTTTGCTAATTTGCTCTTGTGCATATCACCCAACCTCGCTAAGCCAGTTTCATCATCAGCGAGAACAGCACACTGATATGCAGGGCCAGCTCAGGCGCTACCACGAGCTACACATCCGTCCATTCGTTTAATCTTCACAGCAGCCCTGGAGGTAAGTTCTATTTTTAATCCTCATCCTACAGATAAGGAAACTGAGGCCCAGGGTACTCAAGGACATGCCCAGGGTTACACAATCAGTAGGTGGTTGAGCCAGGATTCAGAGCCAGGGAGCCTGACCTTGACTCCACATCCAGAGCCTGCCCTCAGCATGTCTGCCAGTAACACCCAGGTTGGCTGCACAGCAAGGAAAACAGCATATAAGAAACTACCTTAAAACCTACAAAGACCATGAAAACACAAGGTAGATTTTTAATCATGTCACATGCAAATATATTCTCTGTAAAAATGTAATGAAGATTCAGGACAACGAAGCAGTGGTAACTCTGCTGATCCTGTGAAAACAGTTTCACCTCACTTGCAAGTTACTTAAGTTGCACAATGTGTGGTACTGAGTTGTAGAGGTAGAAGGGATTCAGAGATCCTGTTTTCCGTCAGGGTGGTTGGGTGAGGCTCCCAGACACAGGGCTGAAGTCTGAACCTTCATCCTTTCACTCCCAGCCCGATGATGTGCCACTGTGTCATAGCCACATGGTGGTTATGAATGCATCTGGAACTCTACATTTTAATCTGCCAGGCATCCATCCATTCGTTCACATAATTCACGTGTGTGTAATAGTAACCTTCAGAAAGGAATGTCACAATATTTTTCTCATTACAACATCTTTAGACTTTAAGATGAAAAGGGTGAAGAAAGAAATCTTTTCTAAATCTTTTATTCCCGCTATTCATTTTTTTATTCAAGGAAAAACAAAGCCTCTGTTAAAGCTCTGCTTACGATGAAATGTAACTGAAGTTCTATCCAATTCTTTCCTCTTCTCTGTAAACTTGGTCACATGCAACAGCCTCTCTGATGTTAACAGGCTGTTCCTCCCAAGTGCCTGCAGATCATGGCGGAGTCACTGGAAGGAACTTGCCTCGGTGGCAGTTTGGAGGCTTCCCGGGCTTTAATGATGAAAAATGATTTGGTCATTTAAGACAGAGCCCCCGCTCTGTTGCCCAGGCTGGCGTACAGTGGCATGATCATAGCTCACTGCAGCCTCAAACTCCTGGGCTCAAGTGATCCTCCTGCCCCAGTTTCTTGAGTAGTTGGGACTACAGGTGTGTGCCACATCTGGCTATTTTTTTTTTTTAATAGAGAAGGGGTCTTGCTATGTTGCCCAGGCTCGTCTTGAACTTCTGGGCTCAAGCAATCCTTTCACCTAAGCCCCCCAAGGCAATGGTTCACAGGTTCACAGGTATGAACTACCATGCCTAGCCTAGCTATTTACTCTTAAAGGAAAAAATAATTTTTTATTTAGTTTTCAAGCCTTTCATGCTATTTACACTAAAGTTTGGCCTTATTATTTTTGCTTAGAATCTTTTAATGGTTTTAGGTCACGTTGGGTCACATCAAAACACTTGAAAATGCCTCTTTCTAAAACAAAGACATTCGTTGACAAAAAAAAGTTAAAAGAAAAAAGGAGAGCAGCCAGGTATTTAGTTCCATTTAAGAGAGCACAGACGACTGTATGCAAGATTCTGGAAAATTTATGTACGTTAAATTTATAAGCCAGCACTTTTTTCCCAAAGATTTATTTGGTGTGAAAAGTTACTTCCTGTACTGTAATCATAAAATCAAATGTTATTTACTCCTGTCATAACCATTCACATACTTCCTGCCATAAAAACTTAAACCTGGCTAGAATATTAAATAAAACATGCAAAAAACTACAAGTTCAGGAAGTGACTGTATGTATTATATACATTAAGTTCATATTCCAATCTAAGAGAAAGCTGAATCACCCCTACGTAGGAAAACCAGTATTATGTTTTATCATCTGGGGTGACTAATCCCACAATGGCCCGTGCAATGAACTTTAAGGGTAAGAAGGGCTTTCTCTTTTGCACTAAGCTCAGTCCATAGTTTTGTGGGGGCTGTCAGGACGTCTCGCAGGTCTGCCGTGTGTAGTGGGCTGAAATACACTGCACATGGCCCAGAGTTAAAATCGTAAAGATCCAAAGACTGACTTAGGGTAGATGTGCATACTTTAAATGCATGTGCAGGTTTTTCTTTGGTGCCTGCCTACTTCTAAAAGAAAACAAGCTTCTAAATGCTTAGGCTTTGGCGTGTCGGGTGGGAAAATCAGAGCCAGTGTACACATCCAATGATAGAAGAAAGCGTGCGTGAACAGATTTGTTTACAAAACAGGGCCCAGCAAAGTCTGTCTCTCAGTGCCTCGGCAGGATCCATCCAACAAAACAAACACACAAACACACTGATCTAGGGAACTCGCTCTTCCTTCTGATGAAGGTGTAACAGTTTGTGATTGTAACTGGGCAGTAAGTTACAACATAATCACCTGACCCAGGTTTGAATTGGAGATACGCCAACAAATCCAGTTTAACACAAGTGCGCGTGCGCACATTTGCCACACACACACACACACACACACACACACACACACACGGTTATATGTAGTACAGTGGTTTCAGCTCTCCTTCTGTGGCATTAATCTCAAATCTGTATCTTTAATGGTAGCTACCTCTCCTACCTATATCTTTAACATATTTCTATCTGGATAAGGCAGTCCCTTTAAATTCATCATGAAGCAAAAAAACCAACACCATTCTACTGATTTTACTTTACTTAACTGTATAGCCATCCCACCAGGGTTGAAAGTTTGGCCTCTGGACTCCCTTCTTCACTGAGCTGAGCTGAGCCATTCTGTCACCAAGTCTAGTCAATACTTATTTTCAATGTCTGCTGCCTCCATCCTCTCCCTCCCACTCCCATTTCCAGTCACCCAGGATGCACCTTTCTCTCTGTCCTTGGACAAGTAAGACAGCCTTTGTAATTGGTTCACTTGCCAAGGAGCAACTGGGTGGTGAAGAAACACAGCAGGCAGTAGGAAGGCTGGGTTCTAGGCTTGGCTGTGCCAGAACCAAACCATGTGATGCCAAGAAAGTACATCATATCCTTGGGCCTTAGTGTTCTCACCTATGCCATGAAAAAAATGGCTATCAAATGGTATTAGCTGATGCAGAGCATACAGAGTCACCCACTGCGGTCTTCTAAAACATAGTAAAATTCATGTCGCTGCATTCCTCAAACATTTTCTGTGACTTTGCAATGTCTAGAGGGTAAAACTTAAGTTCTCTAGCTTCTGGGCTTATATAAAGAATTAAAATAAGTGTAAAAGTCTCATATAAAATGTAAGGTACCACACAAAAGCAATCACAGCGCTATTGAGGACAGGACTATTTCTTAAACTCGTGCACAGCGTATTACTCAGGGTTTTATACGTATGGGTTCTAACCCTCATGACCATGATGCAAGGTTGGTTTTGTTACTCTATATAAAAGATCAAGAATCTTAGGTTCTGTGAATAGCACATTCAAGGTTATAGAACTCAGTGAAGTGTCAGGGGTGGCTTCCAAATCTACATGTGGTTGATTATAAAGCCCACTAAACCATACTGAGTACTTTAAATACAACATAATATTTGGCAGGGGGTGGGGATTCATTACTCGAGTAATCATTATCTGAATCCCTGTAGTTATCAAGTTGCATAAGGAAGCAAAGGTCATCATCATATAAAAATATTGACAAACACAGTGATCACTTATTATTAGTCCTCATTAACATCAGCATCTATTCTTGCTCACTTTCTTGGTTGAATAATGTCATAGAATAAAATGAAAATCCAATGTAGCTCACTTGTAAGGTGGAATTGCAGATTTTCACACAGTTGATAAAAATGATACCAGCAAACTGCATGAGTCACATAGGGTCACTGACAAGACGAAAGACAGTTTCAACAGTTAACAATTGAAGAGAAAGTCAACAGAGGTGATTACATGAGAGGTAGACTCTTCAAGAGAATGGTTTATATATCAAAAGATTAAGAGAGGCCTTCGGGGAAATTCGAATGCTTGTACAAAAATCATCTTCTTTATATGATTCTGCTTTAGAAGTCAACATTCAATCTTTCTTCTAAGAAATAACATGCTGTTGCATCATATCCCAAATTTCTATTATATAAAACGAACTAAATTCAACTTTAGTTTTATTTTTTTCAGGACTTAGTCCCAATAAGATCTTTAAAAAAAAAAGTGACTGTTTGTTTTTAAATGTTTGATTCAGTTTTAAATCAGTCCTCTTAAAACAGCAGTAGTGGTCCTGTATCAGTTATCTTCAGATAACAAGTACCTCCTGAAATGGTAGTAATAGCAAAAAAAAAAAAAAAAAAAAAAAACAGAAGAAAACGATTAACTGATATGCAAGTAGCAGAACTAATTCTTCAGCCCATGATGGAAATAATGTCCTAGTTTTTATCTCAAGATCTCAGGCTCACCCAGACCAGAGCACTCAGCAAGAAGCTATGCTCATCACCCCCATGCCTCATTCCCACCACTGTATCAATGCCAGTGTGGATATGACATTTGTATGGTATTAGGCCAGACCCTGGGCAAGTCTGACTGTTGAGGCAAAACGAGACTGCAGCCCTGTAAACCCTCAGTCTAAATCCTAACTTTACATAATTCACCCCATCCATTCTGTCTTTATCCAGTCCTCTGAAGATCTCCACTTTTTTTTTTCAGAAGACAAGAGTCAGGGACCTGGAAGAATTCTGTCGTATAATAACCCACTTTTAAAAGGCACCCCTGTATCACGATCCTTCCTGACATATACTGGTGTATATATCAAATGGTTTTGGTTCCTGCAAATATTCTTCCATCAAATGTTCAGAGAAGGGCTATTTTGAGAAAGATTTAATGGGATTTGTAACATAAAACCTCAAATGAATACTGAGTTAACTAAGACAACTCTGGAACACAAAGTGTGGTGGTTATAACCTTGCTTTTTCTGGTGACTATAATTGAATCCAAGAATCTAATCTAATAGTCTCTCATGCCAGAAAGAAACCCAAGAAGGTATGTCCTCAGAAAATTTAGTCTGAAGTTGGTCAATTCTTAGGCAGTCACTCTAAGTGATCAGAACTTTATTAGTGAGCTTTTGGCCTTGCAGGATTGATGTTTGCTACAGAGATCTTGGCTTGCTCCTAAAGAGAGTTCTGTGACACTGTGAAATAGCCCCTTTTCTCTGAAAAGCATAAGGTGTTACTCTTCATTGAGAAAATCCTAGAGTTGTGATCCACGCATTATACTTGTGAGTCTTTCTCATGTGTGTGCAAAACATACGTTCAGTAAGGCACGGTGCAAGATTAATATGTTCACATACACAAGAGCCTTTCTGGAATTCAGAAACCTGAAATTGGGGAATGGCGTGAGCCGAAGTGAGACAGGAAGGAAGAGGTGGCAGTTCAGCAGTTTTGAACTTCTGACTGTGATTCCGAATCCTTTTTTAAAAAAGGATTTTGTAGCACTGACCCCAAAGGCAGCACAAAGACGTTGGTGAGTGTGCATTAATCGAGGCCACTGAGGATGTTATTTTCTCCTTTAAGACCCTGCCCAGAAGATGAATATGCCAGCAGCAAATGCAGGCAGTGCTGCTGTTCCCTTCACAGTCTCGGAGGCAGTGAAGCCTGTGCTTGAGACGCGCAGGGCGGAATGCTTGTTTTGGAGAGCATTCAGCGGATAGCATTTGGTTTCCTCCATTTAACCAGGTCACCCAGGCATGGAATGCACAGCTCTGCCAGACAGAAAGCGCTTTGGATGCCTGAGAAACAACAGCTTGTCCGGGCTACTGATGCGAAGAGAGGCCACGGTTTCCTTTTTCTCTGCTCTGAATGGCAGCCTTGACGTCACAACAGCTAGGAACCACTGGAGGGACAAATAACAAGGCGCAAGCCAGAAGCGCCCTGCTCTGTCGCACGGGCAGGGCCATTTTCATCCAGTTCTGATGTCTTCTGTGGCCGCTGCGAGTCGGCGGGAGTAGAGACAAATGACTGGAGCTTTAGGCGTAAAGGCGATCTCTCTCTAGGCTGATCAAACAGCCCTTTGCCCAGTGCTAATTGCCTTCACGGAACCTGGATAAACTACAGTTCCTGAATTAAACTTGTTTCTGATGAACTAGACTTCCCAGGGAATGGGTGTAGTGATTTTGCTGATGGTTCAGACATCGGCACTTTCCCTGAAGGGCTCAACTTCCTGTGTTTAAAAGCAGACCTTTTCTAACAGGGGCTGGTGCATAAGCATCCCGGGAAATACAAGAAGCTCATGAAAGCAGGCAGTCTTTGCAAGAGACCTGACTTATTTTCTAGGAGAAAAACATCCTTTTAGGGATTTTATAATTTAAGTTTAAGCAATTAAACATGTGCATCAGTACCCAACTGCAGGTGTTTGAACAAATGAGTGAAAAACGCTCAGAGGCTGCCAGGCTTAACTCACCATTATCTAAAATGAATTGTCTGTGTAAGTCATCACAGCAGTTTGAAAAGCATGATCTTTCATGTTTCAACCTCACATCAAAATTCTAAATTATATTTAGCTATGTGAGTGTCAGATCATTTGTTTCCATTATCAATGCGATGTTGGGCAATTTGCAGACAGGATCTGAAAGCATCATCCATGACTTTCATGGAACAGAAAAGAGCTTTCTGTTGCCACAGATTTGCCCTAAGTTCAGTCCTCTGCCTTTGGAGCACTGACAGCTCTCACCAAACCCAAACCCCAGTCTGAACCCATAGTGCTCAAGGTACTTTGGGAAAGCTAATTCAGGAAAACCATAGGCTGGAGGGGTTGTCTTTGAGGTGTGTGCGTGTGTGTGTATGCACATTTGTTGGCAGTGTGTGGACCGAGCACAACATATAGAGAGGCAGTGTTCTCAGGACTTCTGTGCTCCTATTTGGAAAAATTCAGCAGAAGAAACAACAGCTCTGAGACACTCAGCCCCTTTCATCAGCTCTTTCTTTGCTTAATTAAATACGCAGTTCCCCCCAAAGCACTCTTTCCCTGAGGTCATAGTGTCAGTCTTGTTTCATGAGAATAATCTGCTATGAATATTTACTCACTTTCAAAAACAAAAGAGGGTTAAAAATCTGATCCAAAATGTCACTTACGACACCTACAACAGAATCTACCCCTCTGCCTCCAGGCTGTCCTGACAACCCATGTCCTCAACAGGAGTCTGTGGTCTGTTCTGGAATCTGGTCTTTGGACTCAAATGATCTTACCTGGGTAGCTAACAAAGTCTTCTGTCTTGTTCCTGCTGTTAAAAAATCCAAGTATGTTCAGGCATTAAACAATGGAGAAGATAAAGCAAAAATAATTTTTTAACTACATCTTTCTTTTTCAAGTGGTGGTTATGCTCAAGAGGTGAAATTTATTGTGGCCCTACCCCTGTTTTTATAAGAGCTTTTTATAGTATAAGAACTATAATTAAGTTTCCTCTGAACTGTTTTATTAAACTTAAGTTTTCAAGAAGAGAATGATAAAATTTCTTAAACTACTATGTTTTCAAGGGGAGGACAATTTATTTTTATTGTTCTAGCATAAGGAAAGAGAGAATGAGAGGGAAAGTGTTTTTTAACCTGTATCCTGATTAGAATTTTTTAATGTTCAAATTCCTGATTATAAACTGCAGTAAACAATCAGTCATTCATTAACAAGCAACTATTGAAAAGGCGATATTTAAAAGAGAAAAAATAAAACATGTGATTAAAACTCTACACACGTCTTCACTTCAAGGCAAACGCAGTGGCCATCTGGGTATTTAGAAGGTGCCAAATATCATTGGGATCTAGATTTAATTCATGTTATAAAGAAAGCACTATATTTAATTTGTTCACAAAAGACCTAGAACCTCGTAGAAATGATGGTGTTGAAGTGAACTTTTAACATTAAAATAAGGTCTTTATTTTACCATTTTTTAAATATGTGATCAATCACAAACATGAACAAACTTTCAATGCTCCAGTGTTCTACTCTGAATGAGAAAAGTTGGAAAGATCATTTTCAGCTTTCATAAATTTTTGCTTTAATTTTCTCTATTTGGAAATCTTTAAAAATTAGTCAGTTTAAAAGTCCTGGCTGCTTTTAGTCAGAAGGGCCTAAGAAGAGACAAGACTTTTCCCAGGGTATCCAAAGACAGATCCAGAGAATTTAAAGCCTGGACATATTACCTGGACTGAAGGCATTCGTTGCTTGCTTTACTGGTGAGGACTGGGAAGACCTGACTTCCACAGTCCTCTTTCCAAGTGGCAGGAAACAGGACATGCACTATGCCAAGCAGCTTCCAGCACCTATGCAGCAGTATCCATGCTCTGAAATGAAGCCTGAACTCGCCACTTCGCCACTGAGGGCTCCCCAGCAGGGCAGGGATGGGACCCTTCCTGGTATCACATGCTCGCTCGCCTCCTGAGTGCTGCACGAACAACAGACTGGATCCCTGTTTTCAGTCTGAGGACACTCGAGATTTTTCCAAAAATTTTCTTCAGGAGCAGACGCTATTGTGAATACCACATAAACAAGCTCTCCCTTTTCCAATTCCTCTTTTGAAAATGGTAGAGAATCAGCATATCTGGCTCTAACTTGTAAAAAAAAAATAGATTTTTTAAAAAGTTTCAGTTTATCACACTCAACCACTGTTATCTTCCAATCCTACAATGTACACATAAAAAATTAGTTTTCAAAGACTGCCACTTGTGCTTGTTAGGAAAAACTTCTGTCTATCCATCCTTTCTATGAAAAAAACTCTATAATGCTAACCTTCCAGAGTGACTCTGTACTAGATAGCTTCACAAAACTACAATCTTTATGCTTACAAAGCTACTTCTAATAGGTAACAACAGAAGCACCGTCATGAACCCTAGTTTCTGAATAGGTACACAGGATTGACACATGCCAGGCTTTAGTTAGACTCACGGTGTTTGTCCCTTTACGTCACGGCACATCATACCCTGCAGCTGCCTTTGTGTGCTTATTTGCTGCCAGATTCCTCTGCTAGTGTGTAAGTGCCATGAGGGCAGGATTCATGCCTATGCTGTTCTTGTGTAAGAACTGCTAATGCCAGGGCCGGGTGTGGGGGCTCACACCTGTAATCCCAGCACTTTGGGAGGCTGAGGTGGGCAGATCACCTGAGGTCAGGAGTTTGAGACCAGCCTGGCCAACATGGTGAAACCCCATCTCTACTAAAAATACAAAAATTAGCTGGGTGTGGTGGCGGGCGTCTGTAATCCCAGCTACTCGGGAGGCTGAGGCAGGAGAATGGCTTGAACCCGGGAGGTGGAGGTTGCAGTGAACCGAGATTGCGCTACTGTACTCCAGCCTGGGCAACAGAGCGAGATTTGGTCTCAAAATAAACAAAAACAAACAAACAAACAAACAAACTGCTAATGCCAGAAAGAGAGGAAGGAGAAGGAAAGGAAGAAAAAAAATAAGGTAGGAGGGAGAGGAAAGTGACAGAAAGAACAGAGAAGAAAAGGGAAGGGAGGAGGGAAAGAAAAGAGGCAGAAACAGCCACTACACTGGTTTTAGTAAATAGGAGTGACTTTGCAGTTTCATTAGATTTTTCATTCATACAGTTAAAGGTTCCTTGTAGCCATGATCTCATCAAATCTCACAATAACCCTGAGTGACCTTTTAACATTAAACTAAAATGTTTGCTTATGGCAGAGATTAGGAATGACTAGTTTCTAGATCTTCCACGTTTTATCTGTACATCACTCATGACAGCAAGTAGTTCTGAGACGGACGTCTAAAGTGATCTGTGTGTTCATACGGGTCTGTGTTTCTGTAAGTCAACAGTTTAAGAATTGTGAAAGGCCAGGCGCAGCAGCTCATGCCTGTAAGCCTAGCACTTTGGGAGGCCAAGGCGGATGGATCACTTGAGGCCAGGAGTTCGAGACCAGCCTGACCAACGTGGCGAAAGCTTGTCTCTACAAAAAATACAAAAATTAGCCGGGTGTGGTGACCCACGCCTGTGATCCCGGCTACTCGGAAGGCTGAGGCATGAGAATCACTTGAACCTGGGAGGTGGAGACTGCAGTGAGCCGAGATCGTGCCACTGTACTCCAGCCTGGGTGACAGAGTAAGACCCTGTCTCAAAAAAAAAAAAAAAAAAAAAAAAAAAAATTGTGATAAATGCCCAGCATTTCCTTCATTTTTATTCACTCAACATGTCTTATAACCACAAAGCCCAGATTTGAACCTTGTATATACTCATGGAAAGGAGAACCAGTTCTCAAGCAACTCTTCTCATTTTTACCAACCACATAAACATGTAGCTTCTGGTAAAACAATACTTCTCATTTTACAAGTTCATTAATCAATAATGAGCAGGCTCAGTGGGGGCACAGGACAACCTGAGCCTGACAGCGAGGAAGGCGGATTTTGTCACGGAGGGAGGGTTCTCATGAAACTCTGGATCTCCCAGCTAGTTGGGGGGCACTAACGAGGGCTGCCCAGAGAGCACGCAAGGTCTCTCCAATCATGCCACAAACCCCGCAATGTCAGGACAAGGGCACCGGTGTTGACAGAGACCTTGGAGTTCATCAGAGAGGTGACATCACCTGCCTAGGTCTCCACTTCCCTGCTCTTTTCCCCAGCAAAACCAACCACACTTTGCATTCCCCATCATTATTAATCCTCCAAACGAGCACAGGAACAAGGAACCTGAGGTGAAGTGAGCCGAACTGGCTTACCCAAGCTCACAGCGCAGGGCCGTCAGCATTGGGAGGCAGCCCTGGATCCTATAGGCCTCATGCACAGGGCCTGCCTTGCTGTCAAGAAAGTCCCAGCCACCGACACAGGCTGCAGGAAACGGCACCGAAGTCACTTGCAGCAGCACAGAGAAAGTGTGAACAAAGAACCTTTTTTTTTTTTTTTTGGGAGATGGAGTCTCACTCTGTTGCCCAGGCTGGAGTACAGTGGGGCACGATCTCAGCTCACTGCAACCTCCATCTCCCAGGTTTAAGTGATTCTCCTGCCTCAGCCTCTCAAGTAGCTGGGATTACAGGCGCCCACCACCACCATACCCGGCTAATTTTTGTATTTTTAGTAGATGGGGTTTTGCCATGTTGGCCAGGCTGGTCTCGAACTCCTGACCTCAGGCGATCTGCCCGACTTGGCCTCCCAAAGTGCTGGGATTATAGGCATGAGCCACCGTGCCTGGCCTTTTATTTCTAAGGGAAATAAAAGTCCCAGCAGAGCATTCTAGTTTTGAAGCATCTCACCTAGGAACACTAACAGACAGCAAATTTAACCTGCTGAGTGCAGCCCTCATTTGGTCCGTTTTTCTTGCCACAACTGCCTACTGCCCTTCTGTCAAGGCAGAGACAGACATATACCACTACCATCTGTGGCTGCCCTGGCAACTGCGAGAACTCATGGAAATAATGCGTCCCCTTGTGACTCTTCATATCATGCACCTCCTGTGACAACCCTCCCCTCTGACAATTACACTCACACCCAGTTCCCACCTGAACACGCTGAGTCCAGCCTTGGAGATGCAGCTTTTGTCTTGCTGAAACCTTCCAGTTAAATTTCTCCATCAATTTTTCAAATAGTATTATTAGCTGAGGGACTAAAGTCTGCCTGGCGTTCTTCTGATGACAAAGGTAACCCATCCCTCCCTGTGCTCTCCATCCTCATGTTGTTTCTAATTCAGATTTTCTTCTCCCTCCTGAATACCTACATCTTCTTCCTGACTGACATGGCTTTAGGAAACACAGCACATTCACAAACATCTGAAGCCAACTGCAAGGCACCCGTCACTCAGCGAGAAAAGCAGAGAGGTGCCAATTCAGATGGCTGAGCTAATTCGCCTGGCTCCCGACCTGTATCACCACAGGGTCGCAGAAATGGAAACTTCTCCGTCACACCTCCTGATGGCAGTCATCTGTGACCCGCTGAATCCAGGACATCATGCATTCCAGTTTCATTTGCGAGAACATTTCCAGGTCCGGCTGAAGTCTAGTGGCTCCAGCAGAGGTCTCAACCCCTTTGGGATGCTCAGTGGGAGACAGAATCAAGGACCAATGATCCATGACCTAGTCCTAGTGCCCATGTCAGTTTGTCAAAGGCCCTCAGAGCAGATTGTGTTTTCCCTGGCGGGGGCTTGACTTCTTTGCTTTAAAAAGGATTCTTAAGTATTTATTGCAGTAAAATTAACCACCTTCAAATTTCTGCCAGATCCCCTTGAGGTATATAGCTTATTAACACAAAACAAATGTGACACTTGAAAGGCAGGAGACTTGGTTTCTATTCTCTGGCCCACTACTGACTTATTGGGTGGCTTCAGGCAAATAAGTGAAATCAAGAAGACACCATTTTCAACAAGCACAGAGTGGGCACCTGGCAGGTGAGCAGTGCCCTGTGAGGTCTGGGGCTGGGTTCGGTGGTGAAACTAGGTCAGCACACACAGCCCTTTGCTGGGGGCCCACTGCCTGGGGTAGGATTTTTGTAGCTGGGTTCAAGGTGGACATGCTGAAATGTGACCCTAAAATGTTTGTACTCTTGAAGCTGAAGGAGTGGGAAGAAACCTGTCATTTAAAGAAGGACAGTATGGCCAGGTGTGGTGGCTCACACCTGTAATCTCAGCACTTTGGGAGGCCAAGGTGGGAGGATCACTTGAGTCCAGGAGTTTGAGACTAGCCTGGGTAACATAGGGAGACCACATCTCTACAAAACATTTAAAAATTAGCCAGGCATGGTGGGATGTGCCTGTAGTCCCAGCTACTCAGGAAGTTGAGGCAGGAGGATCACTTGAGCCCAGGAGGTCAAGGCTACAGTGAGCTATTGTCATGCCACTGCACCCCAGCCTGGGTGACAGAGTGAGACCCCGTCTCAAAAAAAAAAAAAAAAAAAAAAAAAAAAGGAAAGGAAGGGAGGAAGGAAGGAAGGGAGGGAGGGGAGAAGGAAGGAAGGAGAAGGCAGGCAGGAAATCAATATGACAGCATAGCATTGGAGCTAAGAACACAGCTTCTAGAAGCAGACTCTATGAATTCAAATCCTGGGTCTACCATTTATAAGCTGTACTTTCCTCTGTAAAATATGAATCTACAGTACCTACTTCTCACAGATTGTTATAAAGATGAGATGTGTTAATACAGATAAAGTAAGCACTCAGTGAATATGAGGCATTAACCAGAACCCAACAAGGTGTCATCATCAAATATAATAATTGAGTGCATAACTTTTTTCAGTTTACAGAGCAAATTTACATATAATGCATTTCATTTGGATCTCACAAAACTCCATGAGAGCTGGCAAAATACTTCCCCCCATTTTCTTTGAAGCTCATACTCTCCTTGTTTACTCCCTTACAAGTCACACTTGAACAAAGTGACCAGGCAGATTTGGGAAAAAGCAAACAAACAAAAAACACCAGATAGACCTTTAAGAAATTAAAAAACAAAAAACTGTTAACACAAAAATCTCAGTTGATGGGCTAAATGGCCCATCATTCTAAGAACAGTTGGGAAGACAATGCTTTAGATGCCATCTACACGCTGTTAGTTCCATCTCAGACATCTCTCCTGAATAACAGCATCCACCTGCCTGCTCATTTCCAGTGGATTTCTAATAGAGATCTCAGACTCAACATGTCTAAAAAAAGAGCTCCTTGTTTCCCACCCCCCCTCAATAAACAAGATAGTGGATAAATTATGATATATTCACACACTAGAATATTCTGGCAATATGAAGGAACTGTAGCTATTCCTGAAAACATGGATGAATTTTGCAAATATATGGAGGAAAATCTCAAGTTCCAAAAAGACCATGCAAAGTCCGATACTATTTTTATATGTCTCAAAATACCTTTAGCAACACACATTTACTCATTACACTGTGATAAAAATATATATGTTTGTTTAAAAATCAGGATAATTATAAATACAAATTTCAGAATAGTGGGAAAGCAGGAAAATGCTAGGAATAAGATGCTTAGCGAGATCTCCAAGTATTTGTAATGAGCCAATTCTTAAGTTGGATGGTGGTTCACTGGAGCACCTTTAAAATTGTGCTTTAGAGTTTACTTGTATGTTACATACCATCTTTTGTATATATCAAATAATTACAAATTAAAAAGACAGAAATGCCATCCACAAAAATGAACTGTGCTGAAAGTAATTCATATTTCAAAACAATAAGCTAAGCAATGAAGGAAAATAACTCTTGCTAAAAATATGAGGAAGTTAATTTATGCTAATAAAGTTGGTTATGGAATATAATTACTTGAGCAAGGATGACTAAAATATGTCTGTACTATGTGTATCAAATGCCAAGGGGGAAATGACCAGGGTATTTACAGATCAGAACAAATTTATTTATGAAGAATCTTTTTTTTCCCTCTATTTTGCAGACTTTCTTTTTTAAAAGCAAAATAAATTGACGTGACTTGTTCAGGGTTAACTGTTTGGCAGGTGGATGATCTGTGGCCATCCACGATGAGATCACCTCCCTGCCCCGCTGGCCCCCAGCCTCTAGAAGTCAGGGCTTCTGAGGCCCAGAAGCTCAGCGCCACACCTGTTGAAGGCCAGTGATGTCAGAGTTACTCTTCCTTCCTCCAGCAGCACTGACAGCAGTTTATTGTATGCAATTTCTGGAACTCAGATGTTCTAGAAGGAAGCAAACATATTCTGAGATCACAGACTATGACTATGCTCTCAGAATATGTTCTAGAACACCTAAGTTGCAATTCTTAAAATCAACACAGCGTAAGACTGCTTTAGGAGGAAGTGATCAAGCTCAAAGCAACCTGGGCATGATGTGCCTTGTTTGTTTATCTGTTTGAACAGGAATAAAAAAGAGGCCTGTGTATTTCTCGTATTTTTATATAAGAGCTGGAGCTATTTGAACGGCTAAGGAGAAGAAGATAGTTTGATTTAGATTTGGCATGGGTTTAGGGGAAGAAACGTCTCTGTAGCTGGTCCTAAATATTATGGTAACTTGGACTGAATCAGTCTCCAAGGGAGAAGCTGCCACATGTTATAACAGAAGCCACTGGGCTTGGCAAGAAAAGAAATGAAAAAAAGTACAACAAAAGCAACCCCACTTCTCCATCGTGGCGGGGATGAGCTAGGCAGGACGACTGCATGTCTTCCTTTCCTATGCCTGACCAAATCCAGCACTGCCCTTTCAAATCAGTCTTCATCACATTCCAAAGAATACAAAATGCGCAAGTTAATTTTAATTTCCAATGAATTCTTCAGGAGAAATTTTTCTTCCTCCTTCCTAAAAAAAAGAATAAAAAATGCAGAATAGAGATTCAAAATGAGGGGTGGCAGCAAAAATTCTGACTCTCAGAAGGTTGAGAGGGTGCCTTTTTCAAATGTATTTATTTTACAGTTCCCAGAAGGTAAGACTACCTTCTGTTTTGATTCACGCTTCACCATTCGCCACTTAAATTTTTAAAAATTACATCCTTGCCTATGTCTGTCTTGCTATTTGACTGGTCATTCCCAAATATAAACTGCCCTAGTTTGAAGCTTCCCAAAGCCAAGCAAAGGTGACAGACTAGTACAAAGAAGGCCGCTAGTGAGTTTTTACTGAGTGAATCTACATTGTTCCATGGCCTTGGTCTGGATATAGATTCTAAAGCTTCTTACACTGACAAAAACGGAGTTTCTAGCTCTCCAGGTAATTTTCAGTGAAAGAAAATTATAGAAGAAGGCATAAACCTTGGCTCACAAAATAAATATGCACTCAGACCCATGTACTTCATGAAACATACAAGCCCAGAGCTAGACCATGCCATCTGTTTTATGAGAAAAAAAAATAAATTCACATGATTTACTTTAGCTCTGCCAGAAATCATCAGCATCTACTTGCACAACTAAAGACAAGAAGACAAGGCAGATGGAGGCTAAACACCGAATACTGCCTAATTTTGATGTACATTTTTGGGTCAAACCTCTTATAATTTACTATTTCCAAGAGGGAAAATAAGCTTATATAATGGCACTGAATCATTGGCTTCCAGTTATGGGAAGCAAAGGAAATTAACCTCAAGGGGAAAAAATGCTACAAATATAAATAATATAGTTTCTGTTTACGAAGCAGTTTTTCATATACTGCCATTTCTTTCTTTTTTTAAAGAAGATATGTTTACAAAATAGGTGACCAACTAAGGTAGGTGTGTGTGAAGAGAGGCAGTGAGAGAGAGGGGATCCTGAAATTCTTTTCAGTAAAGGAAAAAGATAATTTTAGGGATGTTTTTAAAAATATATAACTTGATGAATTTTTATAGCATGAGTATTATTTAGGTGCTGTCCTAGACCAGTGTGGCATATAGGCTATAGAAGATTGGTCCTGAATGCTAATGGCAGGGATGAGTGTAAGATCATCAAGACTTATTTGTGGGAAGGAGAGCTACTGACAGAGCCATGTATTACATGACTCCAGTCTGGGCTGATAGGCCTATCTTAAAGCATAGCTAGAGGGCAGGCGCGGTGGCTCATGCCTGTAATCTCAGCACTTTGGGAGGCTGAGGCGGGCAGGTCACTTGAGGTCAGGAGTTTGAGACCAGCAACATGGTGAAACCCCATCTCTACTAAAAATACAAAGATTAGCCGGGTGTGGTAGCATGTGCCTGTAGTCCTAGCTACTCAGGAGGCTGAGGCAGGAGAATCGCTTGAACTGGGGAGGCAGAGGCTGCAGTGACCCAAGATTGTGCCACTTGCACTCCAGCCTGGGTGACAGAGTGAGACTCCATTTCAAAAAAAAAAAAAAAAAAAAAAGCATAGATAGATAAAATGTCCTGGAATCACTAAAATGGATAAATTATGATATCCATAAAGTGGATAAGTTATGATATATATTCACACACTAGATACACACATTATGATATATTCATATATATCGTGAAGGCTAAACCCACATGAGTCCATAACACACTCACAGGTCTGTGCCCTTTGGCCCTGGCCCTCTCGCCATTCGGAAGCGATCTCAGAGAACACAATGAGTCTGTTATTCGCTCAATATACAGTCATGTGCAGCATAACATTTCAGTCAATGGTGCACCACACCCATGATGGTGGGCCCGTGAGATTACATGGAGCTGAAAATTCCTATTGCCTAGTGACACTGTAGCCACTGTAACACACTGCAGGGCTTTACTTTTTCTATGTTTAGGTATGTTTAGATACATGAGCACTTACCATTGTGTTACAATGTATTCAGTACAGTCGTACTGTACG